>NW_027437197.1:13718291-14318291 GCF_033239565.1 Halichoeres trimaculatus
GGCAAAGCTAAAAATGATTGCCTCTGGAGCCTGCAATGCCATGCCTGGCCAGTAAGTGGCAGGTTAGGAAAATGTGAAAACCATAGAAGAAGAATATTATAAGCATGCACAGTCAAAAACAGGAAGAAGAAGCAGTCAACGGAGTAAGGAGATGGCAAAAAAACAAATACAAAAACATTACATTCACCTGTAGAGCCGTAATGAGGGCAAAAAGCGTTTGACGTCACCCCGTTAACACAAGCTCCGTTTAACACCGCCACACAGATCCACTCAACCGGATATTTTTTAAATTCTTCACTTTTTCATCATTTCAAAAAATCTCTGTTTATGTGAGTGAAATATCCAAATATGTGTGGTCCAAGCCTAAATCCTGTTCTTCCTTCACTCAGAGTTTTTCAATCTAAATGGCACCACAGGCCTGAAACTCTGCACCCTGGCCCCTTTTAGAGAAGGAGCAGCTATGTTTAGATTGAAGCTCTTTCTCTGTGTGTCTTTAAAGTTTCTCTTTCAAATCAAACTCTCCAGCATGGAGGCTTGTATAAAAACCTGTCTGTGAAGAGTGAACACGTTCTATTCTCGGCCAAGCATCTTCGTCAGAAACCTGTCTCAGTGTTTTGAAGTATTGTAAACCTAACTCGCACTGGCAGGTTTTTGGTTTAACGGTTCGATCTCATTTCCCCCAATCTAAACACGCTCTTCATCATCCTCATGAAGCTTCTCACATTCTGGCTCCGACGTTTATTCTCTCTGAAGCATCACTCCAGTTTTCCTTTCACACTGTCCAAAAACAAAAACGGGAGATGTCGATCCATCCAGGAGGAGACGCCGCTCAAAGCGCCACAGAGATGTGTTTAGCTTTAGAAAAGTTAACACTCCAGGATTTCTGAGAGCTTTTGTTTCAGATGAAACCCTGATTGAGCTTGATTGAGCCTCAAACCACGCTCCCTGCTGAGATTTAATTCTTCCTGTAAACTGCTCTGATTTTGTTGATTTTGCAATTTAAAGAATACCCTGGGGGCAGATTAGGGGAACTGGATACCTGTTAGTGTGATGAGGGCCTGAGCGCACGCACACATCAGAGAGAGATTACAAGAAATCTATGAATATCATGTGTTTTCCCACATCCTCGGCTGCCTCCAAATGTTGTGCTGTCAACGAGTTCATCACCCTGCTCGCGTTAATTCCAAACAGCTGTTTGTGTTGGTGCTTGGGTGTCTTTGCATACATGTGATCCTGTGTAAATCAAAGTGTGTGATGCTCTCCCAGACTGGCTCTAACCCCAGCACACCCCGTCACGCAGACAGACGCTTGTTGATTCCTGGATTCCTCTCTCTAATCTGCTACCGCCGCTGTGGTTAGCAGCAGACAAACAAGACGCTCGGCTGCAGGGAAACAGCTCGACATGACATGTTTGTTTCCAATCAATGCGAGGATTAGCTAAAAGAACAAATAGGGTTTTCTCAGGTGATGCATCACCAGCACATATGTCGCCTACAACTCATAGCTGCGGTCCTGCTTCTGGTTAACAGTATTCAGAGTCTGATCCCACCCAAAGGTCGAGTGGATTCTGGTAAAAGGATGTTTGGCAGAGGTGCTCGATCTCATGTCAATAACTCTGTGGGTGGAAGTTTTTACTAGCTCTCAGTGTGCGTCCTGTTGTATAAGCCTTTGTGTGTGTGTGCATGCTGTTGTGTTTCCTCCGCTGAACATCTTGCTCTCACTACAGATCACTACAGCAATCTGTTTGTCTGCACGGTCTCACAAACACTTCAGTCATCAGGGTCAGAGGAGGAACAGAGCGTAAGGACCAGTGATGAAATGTTTGGGGAGAGAGAGGGAATGAAAACAAAGAAGTGGAAGGATTTTAAATAAGAATCACAAAGAGTTGTGTAAGAGGAGATAAAACCACGTCATGCTTCTGCGATCAAAGCGAGAAACCACAAACGTCGACGATATCATTGTAGACAACTCTCCACTGCTGCATCCAATCACCTGCAATCAGCCACAGACACACTCAGAAGGCCGAGGCAAGCGTTAAGTGACAGAGGATGTAATCAGATGATTCAAAGGAAAGCCATGGTAATGAAATGACAGTCTTTATTCTGTCAGCTTTATGAATACTGTGGATATACAGCTGTTTTCAGACAGGGCAGAGCATTATTCCATTGTTTGTGACACGCTGGAACGATCCACTGCTCAGGGGCAAGTGTGGGTTTAAGCCTGGCTCCTGCAAATGGATGACAGCCGCTCTGTGACAGGATGTTTGTCATGTCACAGGAAGCAAACTGGGACTACCGGGCTGAAGCCCCAAACAAACATCTTTACAGCTTGAAATCACTGGAGCCATCGTTTCTGACCATCGCAGTTCCCTCTCTACCCATGTCATGGCGGAGAGTGGTCCAAACTTAGGTCAAATTTTTACCTTTAACGATTTATTTTATGCTTTGTTTATCTTTTATTTGACTTTCATTTAAAAGAAAAAATCTTGTTGAGGACAGGTCTGACAGGCAGCAGAGTTTCCAACAAACAATGAGCGGTGGCTCAAAATCGACCACTGCTGAGGTCACCACTTCATTCAATTTCTTCTTGATATTGATGTAAAATGAGAGAAATGGAAAATTATGACACCTTTTCCTCCAGCGAGTTTTCTGACCTTCGGAGCAGGAAGTAAGAGAAGTTCTCGGAACAAAAAGTTTTAAATTTGTGCTCCCCTGTCTGCTGTTGGTTAGAGGTCAGGAGGGAAAGTAGACTTTAAGATTATGAAAAATAGTTCAGGGAAACTGGAAAAGCCACTACCGACATCTGATCATGCACAGTGTTGTGATTTCTGTCATGGACTCGAGCTCCTCAGACTTGACCATACTTTGCTTAACGTTGACATAAAGTTAACTTCATGGAAGTGCAGCTAATAACTGTATTTCTTATCACTTCCAATCTCTAAGTGTTGGTCGGCCTGTAAACAAAGCCAATGCACACAAAAGTTAGTCTTGTTAATTGCTAGTTTCTGGTAACCCGACACATCAGACAGACAGTTTCATATATCCGCCACAGAAATATTTCTCTAGTCCATTTGGGTAGCAGCTCTCCAGATTTGTTTTTTAGAGGCGGGACCTTCAAAAAATCAGCTGCTGGTGATTGGCCGACCGTTCTAATTGACACACTTACCACAGATCAATCCACATCAAGCCACGGTATGACGTAGCTTATGTGCGCTGCTGCTGAGAAACAATAGACAAACAACTACCAGAAACAGCTGTGATAATGGGGTTAGCTGCGGTTTTTGTTAAGTTAACTTAAGAATCAAAGAAACGCTGACAAGTACGAAAGTCTGCTGAATTCGGGTCTACTCTTCACTTTCGCAGCTCCCCCAGCTCTTCCCTGATTGGGCCATTAAGAATTTAGCTGAGTGAATTCATTGGTCATTGGAGCCCGGCAAGATGGATCTGCAAGATTTCAGACACTGAATCTGGCAGGTCCATCTGTTCTGCAAGGTTAAGCTTCTAGTGAGGCTGCAAAAAGTCAGCCAGTGTTTATAAAGAGACACAAAAATAGACAACATGATCCAAAAGGTACCAGGATGCATTCTTGTAGCCCGCTATCCCACCCATCAACCAACTTATTTTTTACTGGACCATTCATTAGATGGGTTTTGCAAAATGTCGACACATGTGCAACACTAAAGCCTTTTGTAAACAACCAAAACGACAACTTCCACCTCAGGAAGATTTGTTGAATCTGCTTCAAACAAAAATCAACCATCGGTTCTGCTTTCAGTGGGCTCAAAAACTCTCCAGTATCCCCTGAGTACGTTGAGGTTGAAACATTATTTTTATGGCATTTTAAAGAGGCTACAAATCCAGAGAGTTTCCCAGGATCTGACACTTTTTAGGGCCTGAGCAGGAAACAGAGAGCTGCATTGTTTTTCTAAAGTTTCAAGGATGGAGAAAGGACACATAAATTAAGAAGCACAGTTGAAGCAGGCCCACTGCTCACTTAGCTCCTCTATGAAATAATCTGTTCAGCTATCACTGTCTCAGGATTACTCTCAGACTCACAGGCTGGATATAAAGCCACCGAATTTACCGGATTCACACCGTTTTAAAAAAGGAAACAGAGAAGTCATCTTCACTTACCGCAGGAGTAAATGAATATCATCTGTATATAAACTAATGGTTTCAGCTTACAAGATGAGGGACTTTCCAGGAACACAACCAGAGAGAAGTAACAAGCTAACAATGTTGAACACGGTGTGAGTTTTCTGCCTGTGTCAGCATCCAGATTTAAACACAGGCTTTGAGCTCCAGTGATGATCCTCTGTGATGATGAATGCTTGAATTATGTTCACAATCTGTTCGCAATCATTCACACATACTGTCTGCAACATGGATTTCCTGCCTGCTGAATAAACCTCTTATTTATAGGATCAGATAATTTTGTTACAGTTGTATTTTCTTGTTTAAAGTTGTGAGCACTGGCTTCCATCACATCGCTGCTTCCTCTCATCATACATCCATGAAGCCAGTTTATGTTTCTTTTCATTTTTACTGTGCTGCCTCTTCTCTGATAACCATGGATAAGGCAGGCTTCACTACTAAGTCCAAGTCACTTTTCAACCCTGACTTTCACTTTATAAACCAGATGAACCCGTTCTGCTCATTATTATCTATGCCAAAGGTGCCATTCACAGCCTTTAAATGTCAAGCTTTCCCTCCAAGCGTTCCCGGCAGTCAGTATACGGGGCTATTATTTAACATAAATGTTGAGCTGAGCTGTAAATCCACATTCCTTCAGCGCCAGAGCGTACAGAAAGGCTTCCTCTGCACGGACAGATCTTTGGCTGCTCGTCTCGTTGCATTGTCTAAAGTGTAACAGGAGTATTGATCTCCTGATGAGCCCAAACAGCTGACAGTCCAAATATTCGCTGACAGGCTGTGTTTACAGGGCAGGAGCAGTTACACTGAAATGAGATGAGATGTAGAGACAGAGCTGTGACGATCTGACAGATAACGACAGGTCTGAGGGCCCTCCTCGTAGAGCTGTGACTCGATGGTTAGGATGTGCTGTGTGGTCGTATCAAGGTCAGGTAAAAAAAAAACTGCTGCTCTGTGTATTCTCGCTCAGTGAAGAGATAAAAATCAAATCATTGGCCTACTTTGACAAAGAGTCAGACAGATCGCCAGCCGTGATAGTTCCATTTGAGTGTGAAGGGGAAGTTTTCTCATTGAGTTATGGAAAGTTAAACAACTCGGTGAATTGCCTGCGGCCTGTGGTCATGATTTTATGCACGGTCTTCAACTAAAGTGACTTGTTTTGCTCCTCGACATGAGATAGGAGATTAGATTTGACCTCAAGTAACCATTCGTTGTCTCAGATACAATCCTTAAGAGAGCATGAAGTATGTAACTACTTAAACCTACATCATACCCAGCAATTTTATACTCTCTGTAATTTGTTGAACAATGCAGGTATTATGGAAATTATAATGTTTAGACTCCACACAAACAGTCAGCGGTGGGATGGCCGTGAATGTTTCTCAACAACCCGAGACCCAGTGGAACGATGAGCCAAGAGGTTAGACCACCAACACACAAAAAGATGAGCCAATGAGCAGACAGTTAAGTGAGCTAATGAGCTGATCATCAACCAGGCGCACACACACACGCACACACACACACACACACACATGGCTCATAAGCTACACAACTGCAGATGCAATTTCACCGTTCACTCAGACTGTTTTTTTCTGCAGACACCAATGCTTGCCAATACCTGATTGGTCAACACTACTTAGACCAAAATGTTCAACCAGAAAACTTTCAGAATCAAAACCCAAATCCTCGGGCTCATATATCAACATGTCTTCAAAAAGTTTGTAAATCAAGATTAATTCTAAAGTAGCATAAAGGACTCTTGTTTTCAGGTCATAAAACACAGATAAGTAGACTTCGAAAAAAATCTTCTTCAAGCTAGCTTCCCCAAAGGACAACCCATGCTAATCTGAGGACAATCAAACAAGCAAGAATCAGTCATTCAACAAATCTTTGGGTCAACAAGTCAGCCAACCAAATATCCAAGCAGCCATCCAATCCATCTCCTGGACACGAGATGGGAAAACTCCCAGAGGAGCGGGGATCGAGGGATGAAATCAAGACCATATGAATGACATTCCAGCTTGGCTCAGTTCTGGGTGTGTTGCTTGTTGTTGCTGGTGGTTTGGGAAGTCTGGGAGCCTCTGCTGATTTAGGTCTCACATGTTGACATTGTCCTGGCACAACCCCCTTTGTCTGAGTCATCGCCTGCCGTCACTGCTGGACTGACTGACTGACAGTAAGGACAGGGTCACGTTAACAAGGTGAAAGCTCCAGCTAAGAGCACTTAGTGACCCCTATGTCTCGTATCATCAGCTGTTGATGCCACAGAGGAGGTTTTTGGGTGACTTTGTCGAGGGGACAGAGAGTTGCAGGTGTCCCGGGATGATGAGTTAGATGATGTGGTTCTGCTCAGGTGTCCCCAAATCTGACGAAAGCTACCTGAGCCGCAGAGATGTGTGATCCAGGGATTACTCTGAGGATTGACACTGAATGAATCAGACGGGGATTCCCTCTCTGTGTGCATGTGTGTGCACGAGTTATTGCGCACATGGATGCATCCATCTATGTGTGTCTACATGAGCCTGTTTTGTCTGAGTGTATTAGTGTGAGTTTGACCACAGTCTTTCCTGTTTTTAGATTTATTAACATTCTCTTTCCTCTGAGTGTAACCTGATGCCTTGTGATTACATCTGTGGGCTAACCAGCGATCAGAACCCTAAATACAGCAGATTTTTTTGTCCAAGTAATGGGAATTTGTCGGCATACGAACTAAAGAACTGAAAAGAAAATATTGTATTAGATTAAACTTAATGATCCACTAAGGAAAGTGGAAATGATGAATGAGTCGTACGGGTGGAGTATGGATATGTTTTACATTTTTAGAAATAAACAAAAGAGAAGGAAAGATTTATTTAGGATAACATTGCCCCATTCCATATTAACTTTGGACAAGCTGATGAGTGTCTCTTATTTTCATTAAACATAAAACATCAAACACTTTTCCAGGGGTCTGTTTCTTCTGGGCTTACTCCTATCTGTGTCCCAGACGTACTTCAGAACAGTTTCCTGGCAATCCAAGCTGGTTGTGTCAGCCTCTTGTTGTGTTATATTTCAACATGTTGCAAAAACTGTTTGAGGATTATGTGTTACCAAAAAAGTAGGCCATCAGAGGAAATTTTATCCCGATAATGGACATGTTTCATTTTCTGTGATTCTTGGGAAAGTGCTGACGGTTGAGAGGCCGTTGAATGAAAACAAAGAAAAAAAAAAGATGTTGCAGCTCACATAGTGGTCCTTTATATGATCGACTTATCACATTTCCATTTTTTCATTATTATATTAATTATTTATTTAATATTATTATTGTTACTTTTGTAAAAATCTATTTCATTAAGTTAAAAACCAAAACAAGTGTTCCTGATAAACTTGTGGGAGACTTTGGAGCTTTGGGCACCAGAAATTTCAACATGACAACGGCGTACACATCACAGTGCATAACATTTACGTTTAAAGTCTATGTTTGAACCATAGGCTGTTAGATATATGGATGTAGTCACCCATCTGTTCCTGATACAGAGAGAGAAGCCAATCATTGGCGGGGGCCATATTGGATATGACACAGGCTTAAGCTTCCTTTCTAGCCTTTGCCGATGGCCAAATTAGTGTTTTAGACCAAAGCCAATTTTTGAACCAGGCTGTAAATATGTTTTTAATGCCTTTAAAGTCTGTTTTTTTTTTCTTTTAGCTTGGTGTGTATGTGGTTTCCAGTCTTTCTGCAGCCAGCCTAAAGCGGTTTCTTAGTGAACAGCAACGTTTAGCCCCTTCGCATAGGCTTCATTTTCTAAACAAGATGTTGCGTCTTTGTTTGAACCCAAAATCTGCAGGAAAAGTACACAATCAGTATATAACTATGTTGGCTCTGATTTAAATTCACAAACAGATATTTGCTCACGAGTACAGGAATCAATCTGTCTCTATCAGCCAACTCTTTTCCTCTGCCCTCAGCTTGCAGAGGGAAACAGAAGCCTTGGCCTTGATATCTATGAACACGTGTCCTGTTTTCTTCTGGCTTACTCACAAACCCTGACATTGTGGCTGTCGCACCTGAAAGCTAAAATTAACTCCAGGAAGTTGCTGATGGATTCCAATCTCACGCCATCACACCGTCACTGTCTCCAAGTCAGGATGGCTGACGTTTAGAGTCAACGTGGATTCAAAGCTGAATCAAGTGGTGGTGTAGTTGGAATAATATGAGTTACGATGATGTATTAATTCACTTATGGATGAGAGTTTAATTGAAACCCCTGAGCGACTGATGACTGAGACTCTTACACATAGCTGTAGACAGTTTGGCACACACTCTTTCTGCCGACAGCTCATACAGGAGATGACAGGGCTTGGTAACAGTAATAACCCTCCTGCTATCTCACGCCCATGTGTCTGCAGCACAGCCTGTAAATCTCTCTCCCTGTTATTGTTTTAATAACATTAATGTTCACGTTCGCCAAGTGGTAAAAGCGTCAGAGATCAAAAGTGGGAGACGTGAGCTATATTGGGGTGCAGACAAAGGGCGAGGGCCCAGCCTGTGAAAATAGTGGGCCGTGCTGACTCAGCAGAGGAGTGTGTGTGTGTTGGGTTGGCTCTCTTCATGTATGTGTGTTTTTTGATGTGTTTAGCTGCATTATTATACATTGATCGTGGGAGTTTGTGGATATTTAATGTGTGGAAGCGTGCGAAACACTGAGCGACCTGCCTGCACATAACAAAGCCCTCCAGCTGCTTGGTAAATATGACTTCTCAGAGCTCCATTTCCTCCAAACCACAGAGCCTCATAAAGCTAAGCACCCATAGTTAGCTAATGGCATTCACTCCTATACTAATGCCTCTGGTTATTTGGGGGAAAAAACCCTGATATATTTTCCGACACATGACTTTGTTTTCCTGAATCATTAGCTCCACCTCTTTGCTGAGCCGGGGTTTGAAGACTCTGAAATCATGTCTGATGGAGATGCAGCATCATAAAACCAAAGAGGACTTCAAAACCAGAGAGCGCACATGTTCCACTGGATCTGGTCTCCATCTTGCCGTCATGGAACATCTGAAAAGTTGAACTGAGAATACAAAACCCAGCCCCAACAGCGCTGCACAGAGTCTAATCTGCACACACGGATTTAAGTTCTCCTTTTAGACCATGTCTACACGTCGCCGGATATATAAGAAACTGCATATGTTTTTTATATGTTCAGACCTGTCATCCACTCAAAACCGTGGCTTTGCATCACTGAAAATGATGTTTTCTGATAACTTCAGCCAAAGTGAAGATTTTGGGAAACTCTGTTTTCATGGTTTCATGTGGATGCCGGCAAACAGAGTTTTCGGTTCTCAAATGTCACAGCTGATTGACAGGGGCTCATTCTGATTGGCTGGCATGGGTTTCACATCTGAAAAACACTGCCAAATTTGGGTTCGGCATGCCTCGAGCAGCATCTATCGGCGGATTTGGTGGATGTGGACTTAAGTATTTCAGAGGGGGGTATTCATTTTTGAAAATACCCAGCTACATCTGAACATGGCCTCAGTGTGTCATTTAACAAAGACGACAAGGTGCCTCATGATTGACCTCACCTGTGCACACCTTCCAATCAGAGGCAGAGTGAGGCAGCCTGGGTTTGCTTTTCCTAAACTTTAGAGGTAGTTTCTGGTCATTTTTAATTCTTTAAGAGTTAAAATCTCAAAGGGACTCTGTGTTCACCTTGAAGATGCAACTGCTGTCAGACCATCTTCCTAACACAGTCAGAAATCTCTTTTTTTTTGGTCATAGTGTGAGCTGAAATCCATATCTTGTTTTTGCATACATTTCTCAATTGATTTTCATCACCATGGCTCGTTTTTGTGTTTTAACTGTGAGTCATAAAAGGAGCTGGTAAGCTCTGTACTGGTGCCAAACAGGCCTGTTTTATGAACCACTGCGAGCAGCTCTCTCTGTGTGAATGTGGGCAAATGTGTTGATTCGGAGTGTGTGTTCAGGGTGGGTGTCCAGTGGACGTCAAGCTCTCTGTGATGTTTACTGACACAACACATTTTAATGGTTTCTCTCCTGTGCCAAGAACTGAGAAACTGAGTCACTTCAAAGGATGGCACACTGCAGACCATCACTGTTTACCCTTCTGGCTTCAGCTATTTAAAGCTGAGGCAGAGTAGCTGTTTGACCACCACAGATGACAGGTTGCAAAACAAGCTGCAGGCATTGTTTGTTGTTTAAGTTAAAAACTTAAAAAAAACAGCAAGTTTCCCTAAAAATCCTTAAGTCCGGAAGGTGTTTCATCAGTGTTACACGAATGAGGAAACATCATGGCAAAGTCACAGATGTTGATTGTTTGAGCGATGCTCCCTCAACAGATGCCTGTACAGTGAAGCAGGATTTTCTTGTATCGAGGTAACTTCAGGCGTAACCCTGGATTTTTAATCCTACGACGCTGGTTCACTTCCTACCACTATATATCAACATGGTAGCTTACGCTTAATAGCTAACCTGCCCTGGAGCAGGTTGAGTTTGTGATATGAGACCAGTGAGGTCTCTTGGAAAATGGTATGCCCATTCTTAGAAGATCCTGTGGACTGTGCATGGATTGTGAGAGGAGTGCTCAGGAGTGAAGGAGGTTTTAGTGATGGATGCAATACTTCGATGTCCCAGATGACATCCGATATCAAAGATACAGATTTTCATGGAATGGACAGTGCTACAGTTGTAAACTGGTGGAGCCATTTGTTACATGTAAAACATCGCAGTCTGGCGCACCTGAAATAATAAGGTTAATAGCAATGGTCACACAAGGCATAACTGTAGAAACATGAATTTATGGAATGCTCACAGTTACTTGTGCTGTCACGGTGAGGAATTAATATAAACCAAAGGAAGGCTGTCTGTTTATGTTGTCCAATTTTGATGAGCATGCACTGATCAAAACTGGAAAACCCTGGGTTTAGTTACTGAGTTGATATCCAGCTTCGTAGTACTGCTCATCAGGATTGCGAATGTCAGCCCAAGTAACAGAGAGATCCCAGATGTGTTAATGCCACTTCGTAGTACAGGCCCCAGGTTGTTGACCTCCTTGATCTGGATGCGAGCTGGAAACTGTCCTGTGTTTGTCTAAAGTAGATTCTTTTTCATATTTCTTTGCAGCCCTGACTTGTCCTCTGTTTTGGCTCCATCTTGTCTCACCTCATCAGGATTCTGTTGGGCGCAACCACCTGACTATACGTTAACTCAGACTTGAATGGCTGATATATGCTTAACGCGTCTGTGGGGTCTGTGCAGCTTGGTGCGGATGAATGACGTCATTTTCGCACATGCGACCTACCACTCTTTCACGCACAAAATTTCCATCCACACTTGAAAATTTCAAACCTGCCAGACGGAGACGCTCGGACAATATGGCAAAAGAACGAGATCTCCTAGTGGTCCAAATGCAGAAGAACAGGCACCTGCATCACTCTTCACTCAAAGATCACCATGATGTTAGGGATGATAGACGACAATAGTAATCCTAGTGTTTCTCCTTTTTCATATTTCTATTTCTTTTCCATGTAATAAATATTTTTTGGACTGGTTTCACAACAAAAATAAGGTGTTTGGATAAATAATGAAGAGTCACTGTGTAGCTCTGAGTCTTTGAATGCATCATTCCTGGAGCGGTGGCTCGGTTCCCTTTAAGACTTCAAGGTAATCTAGAGAAGTGGCTCCAGCTGTGAAAAAGGCTGGAATTGATGCACTGGACTGAACTACAACGCCAAGACAAAGCAGACTCGAAGGACATCCTTTATTTTGGATTACTGGTTTGAAACCCCTTTTTGCTCTTTGTTAAGTCTCAACTTCTTTTAATAAAATCTGAACTCTGACAATCACGCTGGGGCTGGTCGTTCCCTCCAACACCGCCAGCCAGTCTGTCATCGGACTCCGGAGGCCAGGTGAGCTTATCCTCACTCTGTATTTCTTGTTCATGAAACCAGTCCTTACAGCGGTCCGTCTTTCATTCCACACTTTGTGTTAGGATTAGTTTCCCAGGTTTATGGGTCTCCCTAAAACATTGTCTAACCTGTCACAATGATAACCGAGTGGTAAATAATTCATGGCTTGAAATTGGGACCAGTCTCGGCAGAGAAGAGATATTGGTTAAAAGAACCTCGAAAAATCTCCAGGATAGATGTGTCATGTTGCAAATAAATGCAATCTTCTTCGACTCTCGTTTAGTACTCTGGTAGACTTACGTTTGTGATACACTGCCCCCTGCAATTTGGGAATAGATGCTGATGGGCGCAGCGCAGGGGGTTAAAAAGCATAAAAGCCTCATGCGTTCTCTCACCCGGATCACGTGCGTCTCATTTCTGCGCGTCACATTCGCGTGGAAATGAGATGAACAACCTTCAGAGTCTTCAGAACAAGCAGATGTCCATCAAGTTGCCGAATGAACACAGGTGTAGGATGTGGGATGCAGTAGGCCTATTTAAATGAATTTAAACAGTGAGACTTTAATCTCAGGGTATTCAGCTTCATATCTTAAGTCCAAGTATCTTAACAAAAAAAAAAAGTTTTATTTACCAATTGTCCGAGTTCTCCTCTGCAGCTCAGTCCATGCTGCACAGTTCAGAAGAAAACAGCTAATCAGCTCCGTATGCAGCTGAGCCCAGATTTTCTCCTCAAACCTCAGATTTTGTTTCAAACTCAGTAACATTCAAACAATGGGCTGAAACCTGTGTGAGGTCCCTGCATACAGCATAAATGTGTGAACCGTTCTCTGTTCATATGTTGGTGAACGCCCATCTGCAGACAATAGAAGGATTGTTTGGCTTTGTGTCCAACATTAAAACTTTCACGCATATGCCGCAGGGCTTCATGGGAGACCCGGCACCACAATGATCAAACAGTGAGCACACATGATGACATTCTCATCTTTATTCCCATCCCATCCTGTGTTTACCCTGCAGGCTGGGGTGCGCTGTAGTCCACATGTCTGCTGGGGGTTCGCAGCCCCGCAACAGTGGGCGTCTTTTCTGTACAGCCTATCTCTGTAATGAGCCGGTGGGCCTCTCTGACCGGGTTAACAGAACAGTGTGACTTCACTCTTTGGCCAAACTTGCTGTTGAATTTTCCAAAGATTGTAGAGATTATCAAATTGCACATCACAACAATAGTACAGCCTGGGTGGCCTGTCGATCAGGTTACAGAGGAAGGTGGCTGAGATTTAATCCTGTGAAACACCAGCCCAAGCCGGGAAATGTCAACACACACGATACACACGGTTACAAAAGTAGTTTTTTTATTAAAACATACAGAAACATAAATTAAAAAAAACACTGAATGGAAAAACGTCTATCAGATGAACATCTTACAGGTATGCTACAATCTTATAGAAGAAACAATAAATCCATATTGCTTTTGGCTAGGCAAGTGCACACAGAATTGTCAAAATCAAGATACATAAATATGGAATTAAAAATGAAGCCCCTGTGTTTGAATAACAAAGCGTGTCTACAATTTCCTCTAAGTGCTGCGTAATGAATGTCATACAGACACAAATATAAATGATTTCTACAGCCAGAAGGCCACTTTAACAATGACCTCACTCTGTACTTCTTTGGCTAATAAATAAATATTTAGTGCATATTCCCCATTTAGCTCAGTGAAGAGCCAAATGAAAAACAAAATTTAAGTTAAAAATGAACCAAACTCAATTTGGTTCATTTGGTTTAAAGAAGACAAGAGTCTATTCATGTCACGTATGGTTAGACAGTCCAGCTATCTGCATCGCCTGTTGATTGTCATAGAAATAACAAACACGTGTCATCTTGTACATCGCCTTCAGTGAAGCAAGCACTCGTGAGGGTTTAAGACAGAAATCTGGAGAGTTTGGAGCACTTGACCTCCTGTTGTAAGTGGTTTTGGTGCCTCAAACATGGCATGAAGTTACGATTCATTTTCGTTCGTCTAGGCATGGCAGGCGTTTTGTGGCATTTATTTTGACTAAACCCAGGACAGGTGCTCAAATTACAGACTGTAATACCCAACTTTTTGGTACCATTCTGTTTCTTCACCCCAGAAGGTGGAGCTAGAAACACTGTAGTCCATTGATTAGTTGAATGGATTGTCACTTCTTGTGTGACAGCAGTAATAAAGAACAACACATAACCCTGCCATGTTTACATCTCCAGTCCACTTTATGAAGATAACTTCCATTCTTTCTCTTTATATATGGTTAACTGTCTTCTTTGTTGGATTTATCAGCAGGGCACACTGTCGCGCTGCTATGCCATCACACTATAACATAGCTATTCCCATCCAGCTTACACGCCACCAGCCAAGAAGGGCACAGTTGGCCGTGGAAACACAAATAGGATCATGGGGCTTTTGAGACAGAGAGGATGCCATAAATCCTAATTTTACTGCTTATTTCTGATCAGACCGATGAGTGACTTACTGCATTCTCGCCCCCTTGTTCACACTTGCAAAATCTTTCAGGTACACATATGTGCATTCACTTCAGGCCTCAGAGAGCTGCTGTTCTTATTCTTTTATAATCTGCTAAGTAGAAGCAGATGCTCTTCCAGCTTTAGTGCTCTTTTCAGACTTTTATTCAACATTCAGCTTTGATAAATCCTTTCTCACTGCCTCTTTCTGCCAGAACATCTACTTCCTCAGTTGCTCCCTTTATAGTTTGTTGGATAAGTGCATAAACATGTCTTACGTCTTATTGCTGAAATCTGAACTGAAATGTATTGAGAAGCTCCAATACAAACAGCAAAGAGATAAAAAGTCTGTCAAAAAGATATAAAAGTCTAAAAATAGTCCAGTGCTATTTAGTTGAGAGCTGTGTGTCTCATTGTTGGGTGTAAGTGCCTAGACAAGTTTTACAGGTGATGTCCTTTTCCATTAGTCTCTAAGAATGACTCCAAGGCTGTCAGGTGAAGAACAACAAACAAATAACAACATACGTAGGATAAAAAAAAAAACACTTTTTGACAACTTGACATCATAAATCAGTGGTTCTTTGGCATAGAAAATGTTCAGTAGCATGTCCGCTCCCTGTGTGTTAAACTTTCAGTTGCCCAACTTTATGGCCCCAAAATACGTCCCTTCTCCTTCCCGGTCCAGCATCCAGGCGTTGGACACATTGACAAACAGAGCGTCACCACTCTCCAGCCGGACCCCCCGGCCCTGGTGGGCACAGTACATGTTATAGCTCATGTTGTCCCAGCGCATGGTGCTGCCCGCCTTCATCAGCAGCAAAGGCTGCTTGCTGTTTGGGTTGCTGCTCTGGTTGCTGAGCTCGTGGTAGACGTACTGAATGAGCTGAGTGTTGCTAACATCCACCGCTGGCGTGCCCGCTTGCCCGCTGCTGGTGTCCCTCGGCATTAACCCGTAGTAACGGAAACAGGTTTTGGCGTAGACATAGTAGAAACCAGACTCCTTCACCCGCAGTTTGCCCTTCTCATAGTCCATTTTGTGGCGGTACGCGTGCACTTCTTCCCAGTCGATGGTGATGGCCTTTTTCTCACCTTCTTCTTAGAAAAAAAACAGATAAAGAAAAAAAGACAATCTAGGTTATTCCATTCATTTAAGAACAGACTAAACCTGGGTAACGTAAAAGTCTTAGTGTTTCCCGTTTTTAAAGTGATGCAAGTGAATAATGCTGCTCTTGAAGCTACACGCCAACATTTTTTTTGTGCACCTGGCCGTTAAAAAATTTCTTCCATTTTCACATGATGCCTAATGAGGATTCTGCAGTATGGAACTGCAGTATCAGCCCTTTCAATTCATCTGACAGGTAAGTGCGTTGAGAAATAGCTCAGTGTAGTGCTCCTCCATCTGGACTCACCCTTTGCATATTCTTGGTGGCTTTTGATTGGTAGATGAGCTGACGGCAGGCTCTCTTTGGACTTGCACCGTCGGTTTTTCCTTGTGTCTCTCAGAGCGTTCAGCACCGGCTCCGTTTGCACTTCCTGCAGAAAACAGGAAATGATGTCATCAAAAAGACTCCTTTGGGGTTGTGTGTTTACCCTTTCCTCTCTGGAAACTTCAAGCAATTAAACTGCTCAACTTTTTCTTAGAGAATGATACAATTTTGCCTTTTTTCTTTTTTTACCACAGCCTGGCTCTGCTGCCTCTTCCAATAACCCTCTGCGTATGTGAAATCACGTATGTGTGTATATCCACATGCACTGCTAGCTGGATTTTACAGCTCTTGTTGTATTTCGTGGCTGGCGGCTACGACAGGGAGGCCTCCCGGTGAGTGTAACCTTTCAGATAGATTGCTCTTTTCAAGGTTTTGGCACCAAGAGTCTTTGGATTCTGTTCAGCCGCCAAAGAGCTGATTCTATTCAAGGCGCCGTCATCCGCAGTCTGTCTTCCTCAGGCAAGACGAAGCATATACACTGAGAGAAAACACAGTCTCCAAGCAAGTAAACACTTACTGTGCCAGAGCTGCCAACTCTGTAACACATCTGGCATGGAATGAAAATATCAGGAGTATTTTGTTTTCTGACTCTACCTACAGACTTAATCTCACGCAGGAGGTCTGAGGGACGCTGGGAAACTGCTTTTTCTGGATGGTTTCAGTTACAGAGGCTTGCAACAGTTCAGAGCTACAGCAGCAGGATGAACCAACTTGAAAAATACTTTAATCAGAGTTTAATTGAGTCAGTTTAAAATATCTAAAAGCCAAAAAAACTACAGAATCCAGCATTTTAAGGAAGTCCTCCTTGGATAAATATTCATGAAGTGTCTGCATGAATGGACTGAATTACAACTGTCTCACACCCCTGAGAATATTCATAATTGACTGACTGAATTTCATCTTGTTTGAACTTGATTCTCAGGGTAATTTCCTCTGACCTCATCTTAGGTTGAGGTGAAATCTAATCTCATCTTTGCTCTGCAGTCAAAAAAAGGTAAAAGGGAAACAGAAAATGTTAAACATAGTGACCTATGAAGCACAAACACACTGCTACACACTCCAAATAAACTACACAACCGAACAACACCATTAACAGTGTTTTGCAATCCTGCACCTGTGCTGTGCTATTATTACTGTCAGGTATTTATTCTCCAACCAGCTCCAGACTCATTTTCAAACTAAGATTAGCTCCGTCTCTCCTCCAAAAACAATTTGCTGCACAAACATGTTTATAGAGCAGCGTCTCGGAATGAGACGGGGGTAAACATCATCCTGCCAAGGCTGCAGAGTAATTGTGAATGCTCTCCAAATAAGCCCTGCAATGTGGGATCTATCTTGATTTGTGGTGCGACCACACTGTGCCTCTTTAACCAGAGGAGAGATTTAGACCAATAGGAGCAGCTCTGCAGCTTCCTGATGGACAGAGTGATCTAAATGTGCCAACATGAAGGACGAATGTCTACCTCCACCGTCAACGTGCAGCTACGCCTGGCTTCATTTCACATGTTCGCTCCCTGAATTCCACGAAGCATGCAGGCTTCAACTCAGCCCCTTAACGACACACCGCATTCATCAGTCAGCGTCTCCATTATGTTGATGAGTGGTTTCTAGGATGCTACACTAGAACAAAAGTGCTCTCACTCACAGCTTGGCCACCAAAGCCGTTTGTCTCTTTGTGTTCCATCAATCAGATCTCTCTCCACAGACGGTAAACACTCGGGTCATGAGCCGGGTCTGAATCACGGTCCTGTTCTCACCACTCCCGACATCGAACTGACCACATCCCAGCGCGGCTGAGGCCTGGCCTGCACATCCTACCTCACATCAAAGCTGACAGCGGCTCTCGGAGGCTCTCTTACGAATCCTCTAGACTGTCAGCGGCGGTCTGAGAGCTGACCCTAACACAACACAGCGTGGGCCAAGTGGACCTGTCACCCAGACACCTCATAAAGCTCCCAGCACGTCTCCCTGCACGTCTCCCAGTGCTCCATGGGAAACAGCCGAAGGCTAACGACACAATGAGCTCCTCAGTTCAACATCAGGCTGGGTGGTTTGTGTAAGAACTCCACCAGGGATTCCCAGGGCAAACACAAATACATAATTTCAAAGGAAATTAAAGCATAATGGGAAACCAAACACCAGCGAGGCAGAGCACCGCCTTTATTCTGCTTTGTTTGACTTCCTGGATGGATTTTTGACTTTGCTTTGAGAAACCTGCGCCAAAAGTGGGGCGGCAACTTCCAAACAGGGCTTAGAGAAAATATGACTTCAGCAATTAAGAATTCTTATTTTACAACTCTCTCATGCTACTGCTGCTCATCAGAGGAACTCTGCAACCACTGACGCCAGAGAGTGACTCATAGATGGAGGATGCAGCTTTGTGCACCGTGTCAGTGAGAAAATAATCAAACTGTGGTAAAATGCTGAATGATAATTCATTTTCAGCTACATTAAAGCCCCAGAGGTGTTTTCCCGCTGCGGTCTGACCTCTCATCAGCCTCTCTGACCACCTGGAGTTCAGTGTTTTGCTTTACAGGAGCTGTGGTATGTGCTGAAACACACCCATGGGGAAACATGACGAATGTCAAAGTAGCAGATTAAAATCGTATTTATTTTGTGCCGCTTTAACTCTTCTCTTCTCAAAACATCACTGCTTTGTGGCACGTACTGTATGATGGAATAATAAAACAGTGACAGGTGAGATATACCTGGCATGCTTCAGAGAAGTTTTAAAGCTGATGGCTTAGGAGGGATTATTCTTACTGCTTTTTTTTCCTGCAGCAAAATTTCACTCTTTCATCAACATGACACAGATCAATCAGAGCAAATCAACAAATTCTTGGTCTAATGACTTTAGTTTGTAGAAAAAGAGACGCCTAAAGCATTGTCTGTCTCCTGTGTCTGTCCGTCTGTCTGTCTGTAAACTGGTTATGATAAATGTGATGGTATTAAAACCAATGACCTGTTGCAGTATCGTCTCTTTCTAGCTATACTGCACTGATTTACAAAAATACCATTTGATAAATAGTTTGCTAACACAGATCTCTTGCAATGATTATATTCTCAATGTGTTTTATCCACCCACCACTTTATGGTAATGTAGTTGTCTTTCTTTTACCATAGGACACTCATAAAACACCTAAACTACAACACAACAAACAGAGACTGAATGAAAAATCAAAGCATTTAGGTTTTGAAAGAGAAGTCAAATGCATTAAACCTGCATTACTTCATGTAGCCACAAGGAGGTGACTCAACTTCTAGTTTCACATCCACTTCGATAAAACATGATGCTACTTCATAACTTATGGTACCATTTGGGGTCAAAAAAGACCAAAAAGCAGAAGATGTTTGAGGGTGGGGCTACTTGTGATTGACAGAATGACCTGTCTGCAAATCTGTGTCCACCCCAGGCCCCGAATACAGTCTAAATGCAAGACTTAAAGCTTAAAGTGGTCCAAAAAAATCAATGGATGACGTTGTCAGGGTCTAGTTTGTGCACATAGTTGATGATAAAAACAATAACTGAGTCGAGAAAAGGAAGCGTTTATCAAGGTTTTTAGGCGAACGATCGATGAAATATGAAGAAATTATCTAAAAGGATCCTCAAAGTATCACCAAACATGATACTGCATCACTCAGTTTTAGTCTGGATGAGTGTTTTAAGTGCTGTAGCAGGAAGCAGTCAGTCAGAAGTGTTTCCCGTATTGCAGACTGTGGGTGTGCTGTGTTGTGAGGTTAACCCAGGGGTCACACTCACCTCTATGGGTCGATGCGGTGCCGTGGACAAATCTACCTGCAGGGAAACAACACACAGTGGTCAGAGGTCAGAGAGGCAGGAGTGATAAGTCAACACAGTTACTCTCTTCCTTATGAAGAGACAGTTTCTCTGACAGGTGTGTGAGGAAGCACTGGCTCATTTGGTGTGTGGGAGTGGGAGGTTGGGTTACTCTGCACATGTAGATCTGCATTCCTCTGCAGCAGTTAAAGTGATCTAAGGATGAAGCAGTTGTTCTCAAATCTCCTGGGAGTGTGACAGTGAATGTGCACATAGAAAATCAAATTCTACTTTGAAAAAAAAAAAAAAAAAGTCCAGGTAAAGCCATGCCCAGTTCACACCAAATATCAGGCGAGAAGGATGCCCACTTAGACCTTATTACAGTGTTAGACTCTTTGTTTGAGGTATTTTTTTAAATCTTATGTACACACTCAGCTTGAAACACATGTTTGTTGAGCGTGTTTGAATCAAAGCAGCATTTCTTAAATCTCCCCCCAATCAGCACATTCCTCCACAGGCACGGTGCTGAGCAGATTCCAGCTCCCCTCCTCATCTCCAGGAAGTTCTTTTACAGGTGTTGAGGGCAGATGATGGTCCGCTGCCAAACTCCGATCCACACACAAGCCCTGACTCACTCTCAAAGTGCTACCATATGAAGCTGTCATCGTGAGAAAGGGCTGTGTTCTAATCCATCTCTACATCTCATCAACCTCTCCTCAATCTCATGGGGCTTGAGGAGCGCTTTTCTGCATCCCTCTCATCATAAAATCAGGCCAATCCTCAGATTTGGAGCACAGAAGTAACTGCGACCATGTAATAAAACACTACGTCCCTCCTTTAGATTATCTTCCCCCAGTTTTCCTCCTTCTGCTGCCTCCCTTTTATTTCTTTTCTCCCTCTGGCTTGCTTCCAGTAACATAACAAGCTACTACCACACGACAGAGTGTTTATGCCAAAAACAAGCCAGAGAAATTTAACACACAAACACAGAGACAGAGAGAGATGGATGCTCCCCAGGTGACCCCGGAGCATCCTGACAGAGCCGGGATGCGGTCTGCTCTCTTGGCTTGTTGAAACATGACAATCATTCAACTCCAGAACCACCATCCAGTAAGAAAAACAGCTGAGGCAGAATGTAAATGTTATTTTACAAGTTCACTGACACTCAGATTTCAAGAGAGCAGACCTGACAGGAGGCTAAATGGTTCATAAAGGCACATTTTGTCTCCGGATCCAAATTTGGCAAATTGTCACAACATCCAAGAACTCTGCCGATTCCCTGGAACCAGTTCTATTTCGTTTCTACTCCAAAGTTTACAGCCCCTGACATGTATGAATTACAAATACAATCCCGGATGGCATGTAAACACTGAAGAATAACTGCAGCCTGGAGTCCTCAAGTGAAAACATCTGTATTTTGCAAACAAAACATCTTGCACGACTGACACATGGAGGATCTGCTGTTAAGCTTCAGATGTTATCTCCGCAGAGCGGATGAACAGAGCTGCAAAAATCGCTGCTGAAGTAACCTATCTCTTTGGAAACATGCATCAGGGCTTTGTTAGATTGCAATCAGCTACATAGAGCGTTTTCACAACACGGGGAAGACGTGTTTCAACGGCATGCCGCCAAAGCGCAGCGCCTTCAAAGAGAAGCCAGGAAATCTTGGCGCACAGATTTGCAGAACTGGCCCACAGCTTCTGTAAAATCCTCCTACTTAACTTCTGAGAGCGAGCCGCCAACTTTATACAGAGCAGCAGAACTTGTCTGGCAGTTTATGGCATTATAAAGTTGCGCAAACGTCGCCGCGCTATCTGAACCCGCTTTGAGCATAGAAGAAATCTGTTGACAACATTTGGAGATAGATGTTTACACACAGAGCAAGAGCTTGAGTAATCCTTCATACGCACAACAATGACTCTGCAGAGTGTGTCACTCGAGATCTGAAAGCACACCACACTGTGTCACTGAACCTACCTCCTGCAGGTAACCTGTCAGGTGTAATAAGATTGCCACGCTGGAAGCCACCTGAAGCAATCCCATAACAGCGAGGGTTCCGAACAGGAGGGGCCGGTACGTGGGCTCCGAGCTCTGCACCGGGTGGAAGCGGTGCTGTCCAGCCTCCATGTCGACGGTGTTCCGCAGATAACCTCTGTACTCGCCGTGGGTAGCTGCCATGATGCGCGCTGAGAGTGAGCGTTGCGCCCCGGGGCCAGGTCAGAGAGAGACTCGCTGCTAGGAAGGAAACAGACTGAAACTACCGAGTCCCTATTATCAGCGGTGGGTGGGCTGACGGAGCGCGGTCCCTGCTGCAGCCAATCAGAAGGATCCTCTCGCGCTCAGACGGACGAGGAAGAAAAGTCAGGAATAAGACTGGAACGCAAACCTCCTTGAACCGGATCGACCTGAGCGCACGACAGGTACAGCGAGCTCTTTATGGCTCCACGGGCGCTTTACCGAGACTCACAGACACATGATCCTCCCCTTCTCTGCGTCCACACCCCCTGTGACACACACACACTCACACACATACACACACTGAGGCTGCAGCCCAACTGGGATGGAGTGAAGAACAATAATAGTTTTATCTCATCAGTTATCAGTGTCCACGCCTTTGAACAACAAAAAGATTATCAGTTACTGAATGCACCTCACAGTCAAAGCCCAAACATGCATTTTATCCCTTTAGCCAGGATTAACATCTATGCAGAAACCTAAGATCCATCAATAATAACACCTTTACTTAATCCTTTTCCACTAAAGAACCCAGGTTACAAAAAATGTATGTGTGCGTTTAATGTTTAATGATACTTCTCAACTCTCTGAAAAGTTTAGAAAGATTTGAGGCATATTTGGAGGATATTTGTCAAAAACCAGAACAGATACGAGTTTTGAGGGAAAAGGTGACATAAAACTCATCAAAGTACTAAACACTTTTACTCATTTATTTATAATTTATTCATTCATTTTGAGACCACTTTTCACATGATTATCACACATTTCTTCTTGTTTACGGAGAATGAAAGGTTTGGTCATGTTGTGGTTTAGTCTCATCCCAGATCAAATGTCATCTTCTTGGTTTCACACGAAAGACTTATTCATGCAACCTTAAACTTAAACCATGATGCACTTTTAGCTGGAACTAGTTCAAAAAGTCCCAGACAATTAAGATCATTAGTCAGTTTCCCACAGATGCCTTACTTCTTGTGAATCCTTTAATACGTTAACATTAACATTCATACAAATCTCCAAACTCCAGAGATGCATGAACAGATGCCCTGACTCCTTTCAACAACCATCTCCGAATGAAGCACTGCAGGTGCAGAGATGAAACCAAAAGTGAGATCATCTGTTTGCACTTACAGTTTGCACGCTGACCGCAGTTTTCTTCTTACTGTCCTTATATGGCCTCCAGGGAGATTTTAGATGAAGTCATAATCAGCGCTGACATTAAGCATATCTAGGCATGCATCGTTAACAGTTTGGTACTTTTGGAACTGTGGTTACAGTCAAAGAATGAGTTTCACAAGCTTGCACACATCAGCTAAAATTATATTTATAATGAATTTCTTTTAAACTAGCTCTTCTCTCAAGCTTCACTCATCCAGTACGCTAGATGACTAAAATGTCAGATTTGAAGCTTCAAAGTGGTCAACCACTTTGGCCAACCAGGACTATTGATTCTTCATTCTCTTCTCTGACACTGATGAAGCACATAAAAGTGGAAGAATGTTTAGAGATTCCGCCAGATAATGTTATATCAGACGTAAAATAAGCCTGTTCATTTAAAGCAGCTGTAAGTATCTGTCAGTGTGTGTGGACTCTGGCGCCCCCTGTGGACAAAGTATGCAGAGCCACAAAGAGCATTAGTAATCCAGATTTAGTCATCTTTAAAGGGCAGTATGTTTGGTAATGATGCTAAAGACCTGGATTTATAAACATTGATCACTTTAATCCGGAATAAGCTCTATGAAAAAAAAGGAGTTGCTTTGTTACAGACCTAAAACGCTTTAAAGCTTCTCTTTAGTCTTTATAAATAAATCTGAAGCCGCTGTGGTAAAATGAGTGTTTTATAAGCATTTCGCAGTCTCTAGTTCAGAATATGAATGATATGTTATCATTTTATAAAAGAAAAAACCCTCTATAACTGAAAAAGGAGTATGCTTTATAAAAAACACTTCTGAGACAGTGTAAATGAAAAGTAAAACTTTTATCTTAAAATCTGTTGTGTGCACAGTCACTGTGACGGAGCAAGTTATAATCCATTATAAACTTGTTCGACCCGTTTGAACGCAGGTGATGCTCTAAGTGGAAGATATCTTTGTCACATAGAAAGAATTGATTCCATCATCCATTCCTGACGTGTTTGTTTGAAAGAAATGAAAAGAGAAAATAACTTCAAACAAAGAGCGTAAAGGATTTTTTTTTCCAGGATAAAACAGTGAAAACAGATGACAACAAACCTGGATTTCCACTCTTACATCAAGTGAAGACACATTACTGAAACACAGTGAGTCACAATGCATGCATGTGTGCGTGCATGTGTGTGTGTGTGTGTGCGTGTGTGCGCGCGTGTGTGTGTGTGTCTGTAACAAACCTTCCTTTATGAGCAGACAGATGTTGCTTCCTCTCACCTTCATGTAAGGACTCTTTCATGAGCTGACCACAGATGAAGGAGTG
Source organism: Halichoeres trimaculatus (assembly GCF_033239565.1). Classification (NCBI taxonomy): domain Eukaryota; kingdom Metazoa; phylum Chordata; class Actinopteri; order Labriformes; family Labridae; genus Halichoeres; species Halichoeres trimaculatus. Next base: position 13,742,792 of record NW_027437197.1, read on the forward strand.
ACGTGTTGAACTATCAGTCCTTTGTTTAGCTGGGGCTTTACACCTTTTTGATTGCGTTGCATCAGCCGGGATTAGCCACGGTGCTGAACAGCAAACAAAAACTTTCCTCTTTCAACACTGTAATGAGGATCCTGGTCGATGACTGTTGTTGCTTTGATGGTGAAATTTAACCATTGTGGTGTGGTGCTTTGGCAGTGAATTAAAAGTTGCCACAGTGACGTGTTCCTAGGTGTCTGTTCAGGCTGTTTGTGACGTGTGAAATGACCTCAAGTACACCTGCACAGGTCATGGAATATCATTTTTCTAAACTTTCTTTTTGCATATTCAATATCTTTGTAGAAGTTGTCCAAACTCCACTGCTTCTGTAGTGACTCTACTCGAAAGCTGGAGGACGGAGTCAACCTGCAATGGACCGGACACAGATCTGGTGGAAGTCCAGCTTCAAGCCACTCTGTGAGTTAGTGCAGCTCAGAATAAAGCTGTAGCCTTTAGTTTTATAGATGGAGGTAATGCTGAAGAGTAAAATCTGCAGTTCCTAGAAGTCCACAGAAACTGGTGGAGAAATTTTGCATGACTAAAACTGTGTGTCAAATCAAACCAAAGAAGTATTGTCTTTATGAAGTATCAGTCAAAGCTACACTTGTTGTGCTAACATATGAAATTAACGATGCATGCTTTAAGTGAGGCCTTATGGGATGAGGGAACTGTGCAAAAGTTTCTGCAGAGAAACAAGGTCACTCAAACTTAAACTCGGTGACACAACTTCTGCCACGGTCTATAAAAAGTAGATGATGACAGATGGAACTATTAATTCCAAAGTCTCCTGTTAGACTCGCTTACACATGCATTCTCTGAAACGGCACAATAAGGTATTGTCACGTGCAGACTGCTGGACCACCTCATTAAGGTTGGGTGTCCACAGACGGTCCCGCGGTCACGCATCGCGGCTCTTGCAGCATCTAAACATGGCAGTGGCTCCTGTCAGCCCAGAATGTGACCTCCTTAACCTCCCCTGTTTCCCCAGTGCCAGCAGAACAACAGCGTAGTATTTGAAAAGACAGCAGAAAACGAGCCTCCGTTAGGAGTGTGAGTTATTTCAGGCAGATGCAGTGACAATGGAAAGGAGGGGTGGGTGTGAGAGGTTGGGTTGTGAGTTTGCGAAATACAAGCGAGTTTTCTGGGTGCCAGTGGAGTTCATGGGAGAAAGCTGGCTTTTTATACGTACCTCCCCCCTGAAACCATCAAACCTCATGGCGCTACAATCATTTAATACTCCATCATTATAGGCTTTCTAACTTCATAAACCACACACATGATTTCGGTTATGTTGTAGTACGACCACATTCCTCCTCTTACTATAACTCTCAGTTTTACGGTGCTCGTTGTACGCTGCCCGTGTTTGTGCTTTTCTCTGATTCTCCTCGCGTTGTTTCAGAGCAGACTCATAGACTTATCGTTTTCTGAAGACCTTTTGAACTCCTGTCCCGACCTCCTGCACTTGGCAGGCTGTGGCGTGGTCTTGGCACCGGCCCTGGATGTGGTACTATAAAGTGCTCGTCTTTGGTTAATACACCGTGAGAACCCGTGTTTAGCTGTGGGTTTCCTTTGCCCTCAGCTATTTCCTGAAGGAGTTAGGCGCTTAGTTCTGCAGCGGGGAATAGCAGGGGCATGGTTTGTGTGATTCTCAGGTGTGTTTGTTTGAGTTGTATCACACTTTTATTCATGTGTGTGCAGAGAAATGTCCGTGTTAGTGTTTGGACGCTCCCTGTGCCCCATGCATTTTGCATTTTGCCAGAGAGTGGAACTTGATGCTCTTTCAGAGGATGACAGAGAGCCAAAAGCCCCAAAGCTGAGGAGGGAGGGAGGAAGGGCAAGGGCAGGCAAAGAGGGAGACAAAAGCTCTTAAAGAAATGCACACAAAGATAAATTTGAGACTGAGTATTTGGCTCTATCGCCAATGCTTGCTTTGTTATGAGTGTTGGATTATCTCTGGTTTTAGGCCCATTCCTTCATAACCAGAACCTTACGCTCAACCTGATGTTAAACTGAACAATGTCAGACTCACCATGAGCCCTGACGTCAGCAACTTGTGCCATCAGACTGTAGTAACACATAGCAGAACCACTGTGACGTCTGCTGACTGCTTCTTTAAACCCAGCCTTCACTCTTTTGGCTGTGGCTGTATTGTTTTAATGAAACCAAAGATGACCGGGTAGATTTAGAGTGAAGCAAAGGACTAAAAACTATGAAGTCTGCACTGGTGGCTAATTCATTATCAGGCTAATAGGCTTTTGAATATTGTGTTTTCCAAAGTAGGAGGTTTTACTAGAGGAGGTGGAGGTCGAATTAGCTGCTGGATTTATGAAAGGAGAAGGAGCAGGAGCCAAACTTCTTCAAGCCAACAACAACACGGGTGACCACAAATTTACCAATGCATGACCAACGCTGAACAAGCAGATACAGATACCTGCTACACACTTTTAGTGCCTTTTTTAGCAGCTGAAATCTGTATTCTGTTACTGTTTCTGCAGAAGTATGCAGCTTAGCTTCCATGCAGCCACTTCCCCAAGTTACCGATAACTACTTTGCATTGTGCATTGATAATGATAAGTACAATCCAACTCCAAACAACCCAAACTGCTCCTTTAACTGACATTAAAATATGAAAATGAGCTCCAGAGATAAAAAAAAAAAAAGAATCCACTAAGAATCTGTACTCGTGTTGATTTCTGCTGCAAAGTTTCACGTTTTTATGTCTCTACCTCAATGGGATTGAATGGGACCAAATGGGATTTGACTCCCTTTGGAGCCAGCCTCAAGTGGCCACTCATGGAACTGCAGCTTTCTCATTTGCATTTCTCTTTTTCTCACATTTTCTCAGAGCTTGTGAATTGTTTATGCCAGCTGAGGTACTGGGGTCAAGGAGGATGAAGGTTCAGGATTCGCAGACAGAATGCGGCGTCACAGTGAGCAGGATCCGGTCACTTTGGTTCAACCCCGTGTCTATTTCAGCTTCACAGCAACCAGCATGATTCCACTAGATTCAGCTTGTTTTGCAGCCAGATGGGTGAATGCATGAATCTGAGAGGCCAAAAATAAGGGAATGATTTCAGCTGCTGCCTGGCACAAATATTCAGTGACAGGGAGCGTTGGTGCAGCTGCTGTTGGAGTGTAAGGTACAGATTCTTTCACAGGGAAAGGACGAGTGTTAGGAAACTAAAACAAGCCCAGATTGTTCCACTGTTTGTTATCGCTCTCTTTTATCTGATGGAAAGTCTGTTTTTGAAGACTCACGGCTTGAAGACAAGAGGACTGTCTCTCCCCTCGCTCCCACATCCTCTGTGGTAGGAAGGTCATTCAGAGTCTGCCTCGAAACACACATACACATACACACACACACACACACACACACACACACACACACACACACACACACACACACACACACACACACACACACACACACTGCCTCTCGGACTGTCTTTCGTCTCAATAAAAACTTCATACACTGCCGCCTCCATAGCAACCCCAATGTTTACACCCGGCTCCCCTCCTCCTCTGCCAGCTGTCCCGTCACATCACACCGGCCTGTGGTTTTATCAAAACTACATATTTGAACAGCAAATTGGAGCGATGATCAGCTCAAACAGGGATATTCCAGACCATTAGGCGGATCGTGTTTCAGCTGATGTGTGTGGGTCTGAAAGTAAATCAGGGTGAGCTCTGAGCACAGGCTAAGGTTCTTTTGGACACTGAAAAGAGAAATGTGCTATAATGACATGTTGGCTCATGCTGCTCAATGTATATTTTACTGGACTGTTATATTAATGCAGCGCCTTGGATTTCCTCTGGCACGTGGGAACAAGCTGTAGGAGGTGTTCAGACTCCTGCCAAGAGGGGAAGAGGAGTTTGTGCAGAAGCAAAGGTAACTGTTTATTTTTATAGACCAATTATATAATGACACAGTTTGTAGGAAATAATAGTGCTGATGGAGTCAAACTGCCCCACACGGGATGATTGATTAAAAAATAAATCTCAAAATGATTCAGGTACAATAAACTGAAAGTAAATCAAAAGCCTCAAACAGAAAAAGAAGACTCCAGGTGCCGTGATACAGCGAGTGTATGTTTTCTATCAGCCAGCAGGGGGCGACTGCACTAACCAACATCTTGAGCAAAGACAAAGTAATCCACTAGCAGCAGACTGACAACCTGACATTTCCATGACTAACCCTCCCAGCATGTCTAAAACACGTAGATAAAGACTCATAAATTGGAAACATACTGTGTGTTCTTTGCACACCCACACGGGGACACACAGCTGCAGATCCCTGATGGACTCGTTCGTCTGTGGGAGCCAAGCTGACCTTGTTTAACATGCTCTTGAACACACATGTCAGCCCCCCCAACACGTTCACCACATGTTAAACACTCTGTCATCACTCCCCCGATGGTCCTACATCCTTTAGCCCTCATCTCCTCCACTTTGCGCCTCTGCTTCCTCTCTTCCTCTCTTCCTCTTTTTACATCATACTAGAGACTTTGTTCTCTCCTCAATCAAGAGATTCATCCCCTTTATTTCATCGCAGCAGTGGGAAATGGGTTTCTAAATCATGCATGAAAGCATTGCTTTAGAAAACCCAAGCTCTATGTTGTATGGAGCCTGTGTTTGCAACCACATGGACTCAGAAGGAGTGACTGAGGCACAGAACATGCTTTATGTAAAGCCAAATAGAGTCCCCTGCAGAAAACGCTCATCAGATGCATTATTTCTGATGCATCATTTCTGATGCATTTGCAGATTGTCATCATTTCTCCCTATGTCTAACGTCTCAAATATGCCATTTAATTATGGGCACAGAAATCCTAGTTAAAACAATGGGTCATCGTATGACATGGTGCTTCATGAAAGGCGTCAACCCCAAGTCTAAATATTAAGGCCTGAAGAGGAGGGAGTAGTGAAGAGCACAAGAGCAAATCAGTAAAGTCTGTTGATATTCACCCTCTTGGACGACCTCTGCATTTCGTTTATCTCCAAGCCACATCTCTCTTGTGAGACATTTAGCCCGACAATGGGACATCCATTGCCAGTTTGACAGAAGAGGAGGAGGAGGATGGAGGATGGAGGAGTGGTAGAAGGAAAAACACTAGAGCAGGATGAGCATGACATCAGCAGGAGACGTCTCTTATTCACTTAGCGCTGTCAGGATCTCCCAGACTTGACCTCCGCTTCCTCTCTGTGGTCACATCAAAGTCTGAAGACACGACCCACGCTGTCATCGAAGAGGAGGAGGAGAAGGAGGGTGTAAGTGTCGAGGAAGCACCCTGAGGTCACAGACAGAAAGAGGATTTGACAAGATGTTTCCTCATCTCCAAACCCAAACTTACGCACACACCTGAGTCAATAAGATGTGGGTGTGAGCAGACGAAACCATGAAGCATAAAAACATTCACAGTCTGTATCTGCTTTTCCTGCTGAAGCTAAAGGGGGCTGCTTGTTCTTTTTGTGAGTCAGACAGGCTCACTGACCCTGCTCGGAGATAATACCCAGCATTATTTACGGTGTTACCAAGGTCCAACTTCTGTTTTCAATCTGGAGAAGTCAAAACAGAGCTGACGGATTGGGAAACACCAGCAGTCCCTCTTGACTGTGACATGTTCCCTCCGCCTACGGTTGACTTGTTCTGCTCTTTCCCCAATCATTTTCACATAAACACTCATAATTTCAACATGATTCAGCTGTTCCCTCCGACACACACTCTTATCTGCTCACTGCACATCTTTCTTTCAGCGCTGTCTCTGTCCCTTCACTCCCACGCTGAGAGTTTTCATTGTGCCAGGGTCTGAGTTTGCCCTGAGAGCTTAGGTTTTAAATGCTTGGCTTTCAAACACACACACTCACACACACACAATTACAGCATCACTATGTGGTCACTCCTGGAAACAAGCAGACAATAGCAGGGAAAAATGTTATGGGTATGGTTCAGCTCACGTTCTGAAAGACGAGTGTTTCCAAGTACCCGCCGGTGACTCCGTGGGATCTTTCATTAGTCGTGGCCTCGCTCATAAAGTCAACAAGATTAAGGAAGTCCACCACAACTTCTGTTAACATGACTTCAGCAAGAACATCACAGGAGGAAACCTGATATGTTTCCCTCTCAGCGATTCCCAACAAGAAGCACTTTCCCATGGGATACTTCTGGAGACGCTGAGATAACATGAACAAAAACTATGACTGTAAACTGAAGTTAGGCCTGAGTCAAGTACACTCACTGATAGATAATCAGCAAGTAGACTGAACAAAAAAACATTTTTCTAGGTTTTAGTCAATCCCAGGTGACACTGAGCGACAGACGAGGTACGTACAGGATGACAGTTGACGCTTCAGCTCCTGAAAACTTCCCGGCATTGTTGGAGTGGGCAATGTGGCAGCAATGCAATACCTCAAGTTTTGGATGGTCTGAAAAAACTTCAAAATATTAAATAACAAGCCTCCAATACATTTGGGACATGATGGGTGTTGTCAGTGGAAGAGAAGCTCCCTCTGTTATTGTATTTATTTAATGAGCAGACAGATTTCATCAGGGACAAACAAACTTGAATTTCATTCAGCTCACTTGACATCGCTGCAGAGAGACGTCACACAAACAAGCTTATGAAACAGTGATCTCAGCGCTGCAGCATCGCAAAAGAAGTAGTTTATGAAGTAGCTTCGCGTAAACAAAATCCAATGGTGAATAAAAACACTTTAATTCCTTTTAAGGTGCAGGCGGTGGACTCGGATGATGCAAAGGGACTTGAACGCTCGCCTCTCTTAAACCCAGTGGGAAAAACTTTTTCATTTGCAAAAGGATTTAAGCTATTAGGTTTTCCACTCCATTAACTTTTTCATTATGACAGTTGGCTCTGAGCTTTTTTGGACACAGGATTAACCTCCGCCTTAAACTCGACTTCTCACAAGTTCCAGGAGAAAATTAATTTCTGATTCAGCTTTCACGTAAGAAATCGTGGAAGAGTCTCCAGCACGGGTCACCCAGAATGACCTCAGACCCTCCTCTGTGAGTCAGCCCCTCGGCTCATTAACCGCTCACACCTGTCAGTGATAACATAAAGAGCTCATGCATCAGGAAAAGGAGGAAAAAAGGAAACAAACAAAGGAGAAGTTCTTCAGGCGGGGGTAAACAAAGCCGAGCAGGGATGATGTAGCCGGTTTTCCCCTCTCAAACACAAAGCCCAGTACAGTAGATCATGGATTCCATGAGTCTGACTCAAACAGCCCTCCTCCCCCCTCAGCCAGAGGACTCTCCCAACAACCCGACGTTTGTTGCTGTCGGGGGGAAGTGATGTCAGGGAGCCGTGGAGGGGGAAGAAAGCAGGAGGATCTACCAACGCCAGAACCCGGCCTATCTGATGTCAGAGTGAGTGTGGGTGTGTGTGTGTGTGTGTGTGTGTGTGTGTGTGTGTGTGTGTGTGTGTGGCAGAGAGCAGACTGAGGGTGGTATGCTATTAGGCTCCGGTCTGTCGCTTTGTAATGCTGACTGATAGTTTTCTGCACAATAACTTCCATACATCGCTCCTTAAAGCCTCAGTGTGTGTGTTTGTGCTCTCACTGTGCACACAGTAATCTGCCTGTCAACACACATTAATGAAAGCATCTCATTTCCCCCTAAACTGCTGACATTCCTGCGGCTGCACTTCTCTGAAGCTATTGCAATCTTCGATTTTGGTTTCTGTGGTCATGTCTTACTAACAGCACCATCCTGGACCCGGCGGATACTCACCCTGCTGTGGCCACCTCAAGCATCAACTGACGCACTCTGAATGAACAGTTGGTCTGAGTGCCTAAACCTCCTGACCAAAGTCATTCTGTCTAACAGTGTCCAAGACATGATAACAAATCAGGGAACATCTTCGTCTTTGAGCGTGATGAGCTGCTGGAGTGAGATGTCTATGGGTTTCTGTTTGAATCTGTGCAGCAACCAGTCAAAAGCGTGTATTAAAAAAAAAGAAAGAAAAGAAAAGAAACACAACTTAGTCCAACTAGAACGTCAGGGGAAAAGAAATTTTCAAATTCCTTGTTGTAACCTTTCTTTGATTTAACCTTGGTGAAACTGACTGAGTGCAATCAAACTGGCAGGAAACAGAGAAAAAGTAGACACACAGAACTACAAGATGAAACAAGAAGAGAACACATACAGCACAGACAATTTTAATTGCTGTTGTTTTGAAATAATTATCAAATTCCCTCTAGACATAAAAACTCAGGAATAATCTCTCTGCTCCTTGGTTGGCTGTTGAAGCACGAAATGGCGTTTTTTTTTTCTTCTGGTTTCTTTGGAACTGAAAATCGGAAAGGCCAATTTTGCACTTCTTCTCAGTAAGCCCTTTTCTTCTGTTTCTCACTAATTTGTGGAGATTTAAATCTCCAAAATTCCCCCGCACATATCATCTAATTTGAAGCCTGCTGGAAATGTCGTCACTCCGTCAGGTCGCCCACGGGCTCAGCCTCCATGTCCATGTAAGGCCTGCTTGTCTGTCAGCCGCTTTCTGCCGCTCAAAAGATCAGAGATGTGCTTATCAGACACATTCTTGGACTCCTGTATCACTACACAGCCTGCAATTAGACATCCCCACCTCTCCTCTTCTCTTTTCTTCTTTTCCCTCCTCCATCACACAGACACCTCCATTCATGCTCCATCAGAGAGCTGAAGGCTGACAGGTTACGGCCACTTCAGCGAGCATTAATTATATATTTGTGCATGTGGTAATCACAAAGTAACAAAGGTTGTTTTGTGCAGCTGTATCCAGGCACAAGAAAAAGTTTAGCTCTGTTATTGAGACCAGATTTTATGGAAACATTCCCTCTGTTACGTTTGGCACCTGCAGCACAGGTAACAGTAAGGAGGGGGAGGAGCTCTGGCAGCTACAGTTTAATGTGTTTGGAGGATCCACAGCAGACTGCGACACCTATAAATCGGCGAAACGTCTGATCTTAATGATTCACTGGCTGAACAGAGAGAGAAAAAAAAGGTCCATCAAAGTGTTTCAGATATCTTTCAAGTGTTTCACTGAAAATCATCAAACAGACAAAATAAGAGCACATGAAAAAGCTTTATTGTCACACCAAGCTTTAACATAAACAAAGTGAGTCTGACTTCAAGCTTCAAATGTGTAAACTATTCAGCAATGCCACGAAGGAGAACAAGTAGTGAACTCACTGTTATATAACTTACATAATTTATTAAATATCTTTATTTGGCAGGACTTTACAAGGAAAGCAGGAATACAGAACTTAGTGGAGGTGAGATGCATCTCTCTCTTTTTTATTTTCAGGTGAGAGGCTCAAAGCAACACTGGGAACAACAGGAGCCAAACAGATTTACAGCCTGCTTCTAAATGGAGTTTTTTATTTTTCATGGGGAGGGGAGGTTGCACATTCAGCTTTCACAAACACAACGATAAGAGCTAGAGGTTATTTGGGATGCATGGGAATGTGAAGTAGATAAAGAAAGAAAACAGAAGCTGGAGAAATTTTTTACCGCAACGACTAAACAGTCACACCAGGAGAGGATTTGTACAATGTGACAGGCTCTCTGAAAGTCCGGGGCTTTAATACATTCCTTTCATGTAAACCAGGATATGTGCACTCTCACACTTCTCGGGTTAATACTTCAATGTGTCTTATTTTCGATTATCACTTTTACAGTAACTTTAGTATATATATATTTAAAAAAAATAACAACAGATTTTCAGATAGATGTTCATTTTTGCGTGTAAACAAAGCAAAGAGGACAAACATCTTTAATATATGATATCCGTTTGGCAGCCCACAAATGAAGCAGTAACAGACGCTGTTAGCATACTGTGAGGCTGTGAGGATGCAGACAAGTCACTGCAGGTTAACTGACCATTCATTAAGCCCTGCCCCATGTTTTTGTCTGTCAGGCTCTAATTCTTGCACAGCAGATAATGCAGTTGATCAGAATTATAGCTAACACGCTATTTTAGCTTAAATCCATGCAAAGAGAAGCCTCAAGTTTCTGATGCTCAAATGAAGAAGTCAAATGCAGAAATTGTAGTTCTTCAAGTGTCCACTAGGTGCTCCGTTGCCATGGAAACACTTCATGTCACAGAGTCAATTTTTCTGATAAGTTTTGTTTGTGTTAGGTATTTAATGCTATAAAAGGAGTTATACGGCTATGATTGACAGCTGTGTTGACCACTGAGGCTCTTGCAGTGTTAAGTGCACCAGATTATCACAATAGAGAAGAAATAAGAAAGAAGGAAAACACAACAAACACTAACACAACAGTCATTAATCTTTCCATAATCACAAGCTTTAAAAACTACAATCTATTCTGCTGTAGTCTGGACACACCTGAGGTGTCTGTGACGCAGTGGCTGTTCTGTTAAATGTGTGTTTTGGTTGAGGGAGGGGGGCAGGACGTCAACATGGAGGCAAAACAGACTGATTACAAATGCACAAGAACTCAGCGCCTGTCTCAGGGGTGTACTCTATGTTTTTGTACAAAGGGAGGAGATAAAGATGTGTCATTTGTTATTTGTTCCTGACAGAGGCCACGAGTTAGTTGATTATCTCTTCTAAGCTTCAAACACACACTTCAACCCCATGCAGAGGAATATAAAGCTTGACAGACCTGTATCTCGTAATGATTGCTAAAGCTGTGATTGGACAAAAACAATAAAGGGGACGGGCTTGATGGAGAGTCAGTTAGTGTTGGCCAGTACATTAAGAGGAATAATGTTGAGCTTTAATTAAGATGAAGCCATGCAGGTGAACACCACCACCAACACGTTGTAATAGTTTGGAATAAGAAACATGAGGCTGTGATATCTAACAGAATTCTTTCTGAACTTAGCGAGGAAAAGTCCCAATGGCGTCTGAGGAGCTTGCAGCATTGTGTCACTCTTTAGGTCCCTCTTTTAACAAATCAATCAATAAATAGAAACACCAAAATGGATCCCAATAATGTGTCTTCAAGGAGGAGTGGCATGTACGTTAATCCAACGTGCATGCTAGGAGTGAATTCACAGAGGAGGAAATTCGCGGCTGGAAATCTCCACGGAGAAAATATAAAAGTGCATCTCAGCAAGAAGCTGGTAGTGCTGTGTGCATGGACGTACACATGGGGGCTGGTGAGTAACAGGGGAAGTGTATGAGTGTGTGTACGTTGTGGTATTCTGGAGCTCTTCATTCCACAAGGTGACTGAGGAGTGTGGGTGTCAGACAGAATGTGTGAGTCCAGGGTTGAGCAATGCACACACTGTTTGGTTTGTGGTTCTGGAGGTGCAGACTGGAGTGGTGTCTTTAATTACTACAAGATCCACCATCTGCGTCACTGGATCTTCCCCAAACTGGACCACTGACGAAGATGACCCGAGGGCAGCAGAGTCACCTTCTGAGCTACATTTGGCAACGTTGAACCAATTTCATGGCTTTCTTTCACTACTGTTGAGCAGCATTTCATGTTTGAATATACACTACCTTCAAAAAATAGACTTCTTCTCTGTTTTAATACCGAGCACCCGAGTAAACATCATTCATTCAACATATTTTACTAAGTTTGACGACCGAGGATGTTGAGGCTAAGCGAGCAGAATACAGTGTTTGTTAAAAAGGGAACACCAATACTGGCAGGAGGCAACTTCATCAATGGCTGTATTTTCTTACGCCAAATAATGGCTTCTTTTGATCATTGATGCAAAGTTACAGCAAGATAGTCAAGAAATACGTTTCACAAATTCAGCAGTGTTGTTTCAATCTGAACATATGGCAGCATATTGTTTAAGTCTAATAAAAGCAGCACAAAAATTCACAGAACTCTTCCCTGGAGCCAAATCAGAGTGAAGGGGATCCATACAGTTAGAGAACACTGTGGGAGAGTGTATGAGTGCTGCCTCAGATCCCCTCTCATAATATGAGGGTGTTGTCTGCTGATGTGTGCGCACACTTGGTCTTGAAACATGTGGAAACGGCACCACAGAGGTGAGCTGTGGGTGAATTATGACATCACCCGGCCTGCGTTTCGATGGGGATTCCCTAACAGAAAACACATTCTCCTTTTCTCGACTCACTGCGTTTCTGTCTGTCTGGAACAGAAGGGTGTGGATCTCTCTCTGTCTCTCTGTATCATCTCTGCTTTCCTTTCTGTAGCTCAAGCACAGCGGCAGCAAGGTGTGAAGCTTCAATCAGAGGCGCAGGTGGGCGGGAGTGACAGCTCACTGAATCAACATATATGATATCTTCCTGATTAACAACAGAAACTGCAATAACAAAACAGAGGGTGGGAAACAAAAATACAACAGAAGAAGTCTCAGTCACAGCATGCAATGCAGAACACGCCGCACACATTCATCAGAGCAAGTTAGATCAGCTGACTTGTATGGCGCCCTCTAGGGGCTGTGGAGTTTGCAAAGCCCTGTTAGAAACTGAGGAGCGTGAAAGAGAGGAGGAGTGGTCCTAGGCGTGCTCCAGGAGCCACTGGAAGAGGGGCGTGCGGTGAGGTTCTCTGCCCACCTGCAGCGTCTCCTCTCTGGACTGACTGTGGTTGTCTTCACAGTAACGCAGCAGCGTGTGCAGCAGCTCTCCCACCCTCCACTTCCTCTCTCGAAGCTTTTGGACCACTGCAGGGAGCTGAAAGGACACACACAGTCATCACTGACCTCCAAAGAAAACATAACTTATCATCTGTAATTCAGATTTATTAATGTGTGCTACCAAAACAGGCCTCTGGGTAAAAAGTGAAGACTTCCTTGTTAGATATGACACAGAATGCGCATTATATAAACTTGTACATGAAGAAAAGTGATTTTTCTCCATTTAAACGTAAGATAAGATTTGAAAGATGACTGGAAGTGTCCTTGATACTATTATGTCTGACAGAGATATGATTAAGTAGGTTGAAAACCACACCACTGTAAAATATTGAGGTAACTTTTTTAACTCTAACATTGCATAAGCTAATTATTCTGTCTCCACAGCAAATCGAAGTGTAGTGGAAACCAGTAAACCACTCTACAAGATCCCTATCCTTTAACACCAACATCAACAACCACAAAAAGAAAGACTTCTTTCATGGCAGTGATCTGACTCGGTTATGAAATGAGTTTTTGTTTTATCATAAACACATCAGAGAGATAATGAGTGCCTTCACAAAGAACCGCAGACATTCACCTGCTGCAGCTCTCTGTCAGCACTCAGCTGGATCAGCGGGATGTCAGCCATGGAGGCTGCCACCCACTGCAGCATGCTCCTGAGCTGGGGGTCAAGGGTCACGTGCTGAGGGCTGAGGAAGTCCGAGTTGACGATGACCAGGGCAGTCCGGGGAGCTTGTACTTGAGTCCGATCCACACACAGAGTGCCTGCAGCACAGACACGCTCAAGTCATTCAAAGTGAGTCATCTGTGCACATTTTCTAGGGCTGGATGTGGATGACTGGCTTGTAGCAGCTCAGCTCACAGCCCCCCCAGAAAAATGTGTCTCACAAACATTGTTGGTTAGACACCAATTTTTATGACATGTAAAAATATTTGCAAGATGACTTTATCTTCTAAAATAAACCATACTCTGGGTTTAACTCCTACTTCCCTATCAGGATTTTCCTTTAACAGGCACACTATCTCACTGTACATCCTGATGAACCTCTTCCAGACAGACAGACACTGTAACATTTAACAGTCCCCATACTGAATACAGTCAATGGTTCCCACATTCCCACAGTGGAACAGACCTGCTATGGACCCCCTGGCCCCTCCCTTACATGGGGCTGCTCATGCAGCAGAATGAGTGACTGTAGAGGGAGTGTATGAATGAGCACGAGTGTGGGTGAACATGGGGGTGGTAAAATCCCCAGATACACACTCAGACAGATGTACATAGACAGCTGGAGTCAACACCAACTGCTCTGAGACGCAACAAATGGAAAGAGCGAGACCTCAGATTTTAGGAGGGGCCTGTCGTCTTCCTCTAACCTCTGCTGTCCAAGATGTGAGATGTTAAAACATGTGTTTTTGTCTTTGAGTGCCAAAAGCTACAGTTTCAGGAAAAGTCTTGTTCAAGAAAGATTTTATTGGATTAGAGAACCTAGAATTACTGCAGAAGCAGCAGCAGGCAGTAAAATCTCCTTACCGCTGGATTCCTCTTTGACCTCAGCCTCCTTGTCTTCTGTGTTGTCACTGTTGGATGAGAAATATCACACAGGTTAGTGAGGAAGGAGGCGTCAGGGGGAATAGAAATATCAGAAGCATGGCATGCAGAGCAGCTTCTGCCTGTTAAGAAATATAATGTGCCGTAATTCCAAACCAGACAAGATTCACACAAACTCGCTCATGCATTTAAGCAGTGTAAATTTCACTACTGCTCTGCTCTTTGCAATCTGCTCGCTTCCATGTCTTTATTTAGAACAAGGTTTGAGCTGAAGTTCAGGAGCTCGCAGCCACTTCTAAGATTGACTTTTGGGCCTTTTACCTTTTTACTTGGCCTGTGATGGTTTGGGCGTGGCTTAAATGACAAACTCTTTTTGTTTTATAATCCTTAAAAAGCCTCTTTAATCCTCTGCAGCTAGCTTTATTTATATAAACTGTAATATAATAAGAAAATTAGCAGCTAAGCCTTTTAAAGCTCTACACCAAACCTGCTGAACTCACCACTAGAGCTTATAAGAGAGGCTGTCTCTTAATGATGATTGTTCTCATGCAGTCCCTGGAATATTTCTGTTCTTGCATTTTGCTGCATCTTTTGGTTAATGCATCCTTTTGATTTCATTGCACAGTGTTTTTATTTGATTTATAAAAGCTGTGATATGTATACTTTTACATAATTATCTGCCTCATTATCATTCTCAACCACAGTAAGGAAACTACCCTGAAAGTTTTCCAGTCAGTGTTTTTTTTTTTTTTTGGGTTCAGTATTCCAGTAAATCTACTTTTCTTCTTCAGAATCCATTGTACGTTAAGACGCAGTGACTAATACTAAATGAGTGCGAAAGTTGACTTTTCCTTTCTGAGAATCGACTTGGTATCCATTCTGACAATAGAGCAAATATTTGCTGTGTGCTGTGCTCAAAGGTAAACAGTCATTTGTCTTCTTTGTAAGATTTTTAATCTCAGTCTTGTTGACACACCCAGCGGCTACAGACATTTAAACTCTGCCGCTCAATTTCACTTAAAGAAATCATTTTCTTGCCAAGAGGATGACAGCTCCTAGCGTTTCTAAGAACAGAATCATAAAGCAACGCTAAAGAAGGGGCGACAAAAGTAGCAGACATAGGATTTTTATCATCTAAGTCCATTGATGGTGGTTTCTTAAAGGGTGACAAACCCTTCTGATGTATATGCTGGTGTTTAAAACTGAAAGCCAAAGAAAAGGCAACATTTGGTTTTGACTTGCATGACCAATCTTAAGAATATCCCAAACACAAGAAAGGAACCCTGAATCTGTGAGAAAACCTGCCCCCTACTGGCTGCCAGTTAAATGGCCTCCTAATTCAAGATCCTCAGAGCTACCAAATGATAATTCAAACTTGATGATGTGTGAGATAATAATGCTATTTCTGTTTCACTGCAAAAGAGACATTTAATGTGCAATAATGCAATAGTCAAAACTTTGCAAATAAATATGTTATTGTATTTTTTTATATTTCTTTCATAAATTACTGACATTTCAGGGTTTATCCGCTACTGGGTCAATTTCTTTCTATTTACAAATTGTCAAATAGTTTTAATTATTTTCAACTCTTCTTCTGAAGAAAACAAAAACTTTACAGCTTCTAAACTCGACTGTTTTAGGTTTTCTTTCCTCCTTGCTGGCAGCAGACTCAGCAATTTTGGTTTGACATTTCTGACTGTCACTTTGGGTTTGTGCACACTGATGGAGCTATTATTTTATGACTTAATACATACCAAACAATGATTAAATTAAAGAAAAATAACAAAGTCATCATTGATCAGTGTCATTGTCAGTCTCAGCCCCTGTTGAAGAAAAAGACATTAAAGTAAAATAATGAAAGAAAGCAGCCCATGAAACACTTTCTCACGGCTGCCTTTGGTTTTCAGTCACTCTATGTTAACTTAAATAAACTTTTTGCACTTTTCATATTAAGCTAATTATCACATTTTTGCAGCATCATCTTAAACTGCTGGTTAAAGTCACTGTGAGGTGGTGGTGGTAACTGTAGCATACACACAGGAACATTTCGCCTTTCGAGAGGGATTATTTTGTCACCTCAATCATTCAGTCAGCAGTGATCATGAAGCTGTGAGGCCCTGATTAAACTGTTGATGTGTTCACATGTCTGTGGTAAGCTCTGGCATCTGAGGACTGTTTGCCAGCTGCCAAACAGAACTGAACTGATGTGCTGTGTTGGTGGAAAATAAATCTCTGAAAACACAGACTTTAAGGATAATGATGACCTGAATCTGGCAGATTTCTGGATTTAAAATTTGCTGTCAAGTGGGCGACCCAAACATAGGAATTAATGTGTTGATTCAAACTGCCCTGCTATTGGATTGAATAAATAGCTGCATGGTTTGAAGCAAATCCCATTTAACAAGTTGAAAAACAGTGTCAACCCATGGCTGCCATTACTGATTAAAGACGTCAGAGCTGGAGAACGTGTCGGTTTTCACTTTTTAAGGATAAAACTCCATGACAGCAACACCAAAAGAACCAATATCTGAACTTATGAGGGTTTCAACATTTCAGTTTCATTACATTGAGGCGAGCAGGGAGCAGGAAAGTAAAACAACCCAACAATGATCCCATAAGGCATCATAAATACATGCAAGTCCAGCCGAGCCAGAGAACATCACATGTTGACATTACCATCAACAAGCTAAAGCCATGTCAAGCCTTTTTCTGTTTACAGCTTTAGTGTGGTCATGCAGCAAGGGGCTGGTGGTTCCAAGTATGAGACAAAGTATAAATCAAACTGCCACTGTGCAATCCCGTTAATCATTCTCATATGATAAAACAATGCTCTGCGCTGAGAGTTTCCTCTCATGGATCTTTGGCATGCTTTGTCTTTGCCCTGCTCGGAGAGTCAGTATCTACTCTGCCACTTTGTCTCATTCTAGGTGAACCAGCGTGTCATATGAAAGGTGAGCTGTTTCAGCCGTCTGCTGACCAACCTGTCAGAGGGAGAGAAGGACATGCGCTCCTCACACGCCTCCCCCTCCAGGCCCAGGCTGCTCCAGCTGCTGCTGTTCCCATTGCTGCTGGAGAGAGAAGAAGGTAAAACACCGCTGACACACTGGAACTTTTTTTTTGCAACCTCACATGTGAGTGTCTTATCCTGTAAAATATATTTGTTGATTCTCTGACATCCTCAGATTTCAGATCTTGGGAAGTGACATCTTCTCATTCTGTTTTCAAATATTTATTCTTAGTCTTTTTGTGGCATTTTCTGCCTTTCTTACTCTTATTCCTGACATCATGCGTGCAAACTTTTTACAGTGGAGAGCCACCAGCAGAATGAAGATCTGGATGTAATAAGCAGTTTCTTCCCACTTGCTATGATGACCTTATCTACCATGAAGCTTCAACAAACATGATTCAGATTTATGACCATTTCTTGCATTTGGAATAATCCTTTAAATGCCAGGTGACGTTCATAACAGAGGCGGATGCACCTTAGATCCCACTGATTCATCCGTAATTTGTTGATCGAGACAATTTGTTGCTAAAGCCGTATAATGTGAGATCATTTCATTCTTGTCCTCACATTATCCCTGCAAATACTGTGGGTTCCACCAGGACAACCAGCTGGCAACACAACACAGCAACACACACTCTCTGAGTAATTAGTCAATATTAGGCTGCTGGCTGGAACCTGCACACTGTTGCATGCCAGGAGGAACTTCTCTGATATCTAAAAATACCTCTGTTAATCTGCATTACCTCAGCAGCAGCTTTCTCCCTGCGGTTCTCCTAAGACACCTAGTGAGAGCTCATTTAGTCAACCATCGCAATCAGTGTCCTGAAAAGCCCTCAAGGTGATTTATTTCCTTTTGTTATTTTTCACTTGTTGAGCAGAAACTGTTGCATCAGGTTTTCTGTCTTAGACCTGAATGAATTACCCATTCTGGACTTTGTTCCTGCAGAAAATCTGCCTGCAGTGCAGAGAGCTGTCAAAGACACACCTTTAGAAAATATTATGGTACCTTAACTTAGCCCTGATGACTGGAATAACTAGCTGCTAACACAGTGTTATTTCAGCACCATGGGAAAGAATTCTGAATGTTGTCAGTTTTGCTTCCATAGAGATTAAAGAGGTTTCAAGAAATGTCAACAACCTGACTTCCAGAGAGCAGAGATGAGTTACTTACTCTCTTTCTCCTGACCTTGGCATTTTTCTGCAAACACCCCCCAAAAAGGTGATCTTATAACTACTGCCTGGTCCTTAAGTGGTGTAACTTATTTCACAAACACTTGGCAGCAAAGACATCAAATCTTTGACAACATACCCAAATATAATACAACACAAATTATATCCTGCCAGTAAAACCTAAACAACCCAAACCACCGCTGTACCCTGTGCTGACCTTTAAATCCCTCCTGTTTAGGCTCAACCACAGGAATCTCTGCAGCAGGAGGTCCAAATATAGAAATAAACACTTTAAAAAACAGTTAAGGACATTATTTCATGAATTAATCAACTCTTATTATGTGTGTTGTCTTTGAAATACTTTGAGTGGATCTTCTTAATATTCAATGGAAAGGAATGACACTTGTGGCTGTTTCCATCATGATGAAAAAGGCAACCATGATGGTTAAGTTGTCATTATGTCAAAAAAATGGTTTCTACATAGTTCCTGGGAAACAAAACTGCCTTCAGTTTGCAGCAGAGGTTTCTAAGATTCCCGCAGACACAAGGATTGTTCACATATGTTGTGAAAAAGCGAGCAGTTGTATACCTGTCACTGAGGTGGAGAAAGCTGCTGTTGTCATCCAGATGCTCATCCTCGAAGCTCAGGTTAGACCAGCTGCCTAGACTGTCGTCTCCTACACTCAGTTGCTGGGACACAGAGGACTCTGTGGCTTCCCTGCCTGGAAAGCTAAACACAGAAAGACAAGGGAGAGAAAGTAGTTTGATTTTCTCTCGAGGTAAATTAAAACTGCATCAGCCTCAAATTGTAATCACTAAGGTGAGTCTCGGTGTATGTACCTGTTGTTGGGGGTCTGGCAGACGTTGGACAGCGCTGAAGTCATGATCTCAGCAGTCAGACTCTCAGCATAGCTTGCACCGTCATGGCCGATTCCACTGTCGGCATTCAGGCTGGTGTTACTCAGCTCACGTTTAGCCGTCTCCATGGCCATGGACACCATCTCCTCTGCAAATGCCACTCTGTGGTCCAGATCAATGTGGATCTTGGGAATCTCCAGACTAGACCCCCTGTCAGCCTTCCTCTGACACTCTGACGCCCTCTTCCTTCTTGGTAATTCAGGCTGGTGGAGGTGCTGGCACGGTTTGATGCAGTACAGGCACTCCTGGATCTGGCAGTAACGACAGGTCCTCTCTCCCAGCACTGGTCCCTCAGATAACCTCTGGGTGTGAGAGTGTCTCTCATGGCCTTGGGTCCTCGGGTTCTCTCGGCGTGAGTATCCAACCGAAGCCATGCTCATCTGCAGAGTGTCATCAACTATTTTCCTGGCATAATGCTCAATGACCTGCATCACCCGACCTTTGTAGCCTCCATCATACAGGCTCCCTGTGCTGTGGTAATGCCTGCTTTTACCCTCCTTGGACAACAGGGGGCAGGAGAAGGAGTTCCTAATGAGATCCTCGGCCATGTCGTCAAGCTTGGATTTCTTATAGAGACAGGAGTCAGTCAAAGACTTGGGGAGCCTTGCAGACGAACGATGCAGCTTTCGAGTGACATCACAGGTGATGTTGTATGCAAGAGACTCTGCAAAGTTGACCAGGTCTGTGTAGTCCCTTTGACACTTCTCTTCATGGTTTCTGCAGCTACAATGAACATCCTCACTTGAAGGACGACGTGCTAACTCAGCCTTGTCCTTGGCTGATGAGCCGTCATTACAGGAAGTCCTCCATTCATCAGGCAGGGACTGGGAGGACTGAAGGCGGCTGATAGAGGATCTGTGTTTGACTTTGCGACTTGCATGAGCCAAGCCAAGTTTTATGGAGCGGTACGCCAAACGGCTTGCATACTGATCAAGGACCAGCTCCCGACTGCCTCCCTCTTTCTTCAGCACCCTGATGAGGTAGCCAGCATATTCATCCGTCACGCTCTCACAGCTGGGATACTCTGAGGACATGCCAGAACTGGAGCTGGAGACGGTGCTGGAAGTGGACTTAGGAGACCGGAAAATAGAAGCTATCAGGTCATTAGACCATTGTTCAGCCAGCCTACCCATTCTGGAGTCTCTTTTGTGATCTGCAGCAGGAGGAGAGAGATGCTGGTGGTGATGGGAACATTCAGAGTTTGATCTGTCGAAGCTTCGTCTTCTGTGGTATGGACACTGCTGAGTAGAGCTCACCATCCTCTTCACATCGCTGATGACCTCTCCTGCAACCTCACCTGCATACACCCACAAGGTGTTCAGGGTCTGCTCAGAGAACTGAGCCACACTGTCTCTCCTTCTTTCACTACTCTTACTTACATCTCCTTCATCTTCTGCCCCTCCCAAGGTGTCCATCTCTGTTGCCATAGAGACAATGTGACAGGCTAACCGCTCAGCATAGTGAAGAGCTTCTTTACTTGACATTCTGCGAGCGGTCACTTGGTTTGGTTCATGCTGGCCACGCCCTGAATCCAAACATCTGTTGGAGATGCTCCCGTCCTCTGCCACTTCATCCTCCTCTTCTTCCTCATTTCCCCCCGCCTCCTCAGACAGAGACCTCATCAGTTTGAGCATGAACTCGGCCTTGTCGGCCTCTGGGCTGGTGTCTTTAGGGTCAGGGCCTGGCTCTGGCTGATCATGAGGGGTGGGTGGAGGGGTAGCGGGGGAAAATTCCTTAGCAAGCTTGGTTTTTAGCTTCTTAGAGAACTGCTTTATCTGCTTCTCTTTGGACACCTCGTTGGGCTGCTGAGGGGTAGAAGGAGGAGTCCCAGGAGTCCCCCCGGATTTCTGACCAGGGCTCGGAACTGAGTCATCCACAGGAGCAGAGATCCTCTTTTGTCCTCCCGTCTCTGAACCAGGCACATCCAGAGTGTCCATCAGCACAGGATGTGATTCAGCCACACCTCTGCTTCTGGGATTAAACTCAGAACTGGCTCTCCCTGGGCTTTGACAGCCTGTTTGAAAGGAAATGTGAGGGATGCTGAGGTCTGCTGCTTGCTCCACAGGCGCTCCCTTCCTAACAGACCCAGACTCTCTGCAGTCATATCTGAAACCAGCAGCTCCCTGATTTGAAGGAGAATCTGGAGCCTCAAAACTAGAGTTATCATTTTTGGAGTCCCGTCTGCTTCCGATTGTCTTAGTAAAGAAATCCGCACAATCACCAAAACTCTTCTTCATCTTAGAGGAGGTTATCAGCTCACAGGCTTCAGTTACAATCATATCCACCATGTTGCCAGAGAAGTTTTGGAACTTTCCTTGGGAGGAGTCGCCTCCAGGAGCAGGGGTTTGAGTCCCATGACTGTAGAGGTTAGTTTGAGTAGTTGCGGTATCAGAGGAGGACACCGTGACCCTTGTGTTGCTGGCTTGCTGGGCATCAGACAAGCTTGACGTATTCTGGCAGGAGTCCTCTGGGTCCTGGAGGTGGTTGAGGGCTTGTCCTGCCTGGGGTACAGGGATACAGCTGGCCATGCCTGAAACAGTAAATAAGGCTTTTTTCACTGTGCAGGTGGGGTCCTCTCCTGGGGGTCCAGGAGTGGCTCCAGTGGAGCTCGAGCTGACCACCTGCTGGTTAGTGAAGGTGCTGCTGGTGTGAGTGCTTGAGTTCTCTGCACTCACATAGCAGATGTTGTCCTGGGACACACTGATGGCTGCTTGGCTTGTGAAGGCAACGTCAGTTTGAGATAGTTCTATAAAGGCCTCCTGGATAACAGACTCAGATAAGTCTGAAGCATAGGAGGAAACAACCTCCTCTTCCTCCTCCTCCTCCTCAACCTCTTGTCCTTGACCAAAGGACCAATCGCTTGGGGTACGAGGCGTCGAGGGATGGGAGAACTGGCACACCTCCATTATGCCTTCAAACACCAGCTCTTCAGCCAGTTCAGCAGCAAAACGTGTCACGGTGCTGTGAAAAATCTGCTTCTTCACAGTCAGGAACTCTTTCAGTGCTCCTGAGACGGCCTCTCCGACCAGAAAACCAGCCAATCCATTGATGGCTCGCTCCTTCAACACATAAGCATGGCGCATGCCTATCTCATGGAAAGCCATCTGAAAGACAGAGGAGGTCAGCCTGGCAGCAAGGTGACACAAGGTGGTGGTACAGGTGGACACACCTTTCTGGAGATCTCTTAGGGCACTTCCCAAACTCATCTCCACCAGGTCCGTCGCAAACCTCTGAATCCCGTCCTTCAGTGACTGAGACTTTTTCTGCAGTTTGGCCACTGTGACGGTCTCTTGTATTTCTGAGAGCTTCATCACGTACCCAGACGGGTTCTGAAACTCCTTGTGACAGACACAGCTAAGATTCTTGTTGTCACTGATGTCTACAGCTGACTGGTAGCCGCACACAGATCCCAGAATCTCCTTGGACAGACTGCTGGCAAAGTCTGAGTAGGTCTTATAGAGGGAGCAGAGATCCTGGGGTTTACGTAACTCTGAGGTATCCTGGCCTTCTTCATCTGTTTTCCAGAAGTATTCCAGAGGTCCACTAGAGTCCACCAAAGGGCTGAAAGCTGAGGAACTGACAGGACTGAAGAGTGGGCCTCCATTCTCGTCTGAGGGCGTCTGCATTGGTCTTGGGGAGTCAGGGACCTCGGACTGAGGTGAGTATGGAGAGCCGGGTTTCAAAGGTGTGGGTTTCTTCACATTGGCGGGGAGTGTGGGCTGGTCAAAGCGGTGAGGGTTCATACCCTTGGTGGAGCAGCCTCTGGACACATATTTACACGCTGCTACAGTGCTGGAGTTGGATTTCTTCTGTGTGGTCGGGGCGCTGATGGCGTCCAGAGGAAGAGTGAGTGTGCAGCTCTCAGAGCTCAGCTCCTCCAGGTCATCAAACTGATCAAAGCTGTCGAAGAATTCACTGACCTCAGAGTCTGAATCTTCCACCCGCTCTCTGGGCCCCCCTGGAACCTGGGGGATGTCCAGCTTGGCTAACATACTCTTCTGGTAACCGACCTCATCTAAGAAAATGATCGGGCTGGGGCTGGAACAGTCAGAATCTTCAGACTCACTGACATGCCCCAAAGGAGATGGGAGACGAGCTCCAGGACTGCAGTACGTCCACTGGGACTCCACACCTGATGTTGACCTCTGTACTGTCACTGACACATCTGGACCTGACTTATGTTTGCTTGAATACTTCTTTGAAGAGCCTATGATGACACGGGAGCCTGATAACTCCTTTTTCCTTTTGTGGGCCGGGACTGTCTGTGATGCAACGTCACGCCTTTTATACTGGCGATAGGAAGCTGTGGCTGTGGGAAAGTAAGATAAAACAAGAGGTTAAAAGCAGGAGAGGTTAGAAGGTAAATATATCAGATAAAGGTACACAGTCGCTTAATCCAGTTCATGGAATTGGGTTTTAATCTCTGGAACACACCAGAGGCTCTACATGACACTTATTGTTAGATATCAAACCTACAGGGATTGTCTCCAGTGTCATCCTCCTCCAGATGCTCCAGGGCTGTGACAAAGTCGTCCTCGATCGATGACACCGACTGGTTGGTGTCGTCTTCCTCAGGCTGGCTGGGCTCAGCTGTGCCCCTCTGAAGAGCCTGAAGCTCCAGAGCATAGCGGACACCTGCCATGTAGCATCCCAGCAAGCTCACCAAAGATGCTACAGAGGCCTGAGGGTAGACGCTGGTGCTGGGGTTATGCCTCAGCACACACACAGCCTTTAACCAACACTGAAGACAGAGAAAAAAGGAACAGAGAAAGGGGACTTGATGTTAAGGTCATGGTCTGAGTAAGCAGAAGAAATGTAAGGAGTAACAAGCTGATAACACAAAATACTTTGGAAATGAAGCAGAATTCACACAGGAAGCTTCTTCTTCTAATCTGACCACAAAGAGGAGGACAGTCAGGGTGGTTTTGTTTTGTCTGAACTCTGATTGCAGGTTGATATGTTCCATGTGAAGAACAGAAAATCACTCAGTGCGTGTCCACTCTGTGATGAAGATAAGTGGGAGGTCTCACTGTCTGAATTAAACGACTCAAACCACAGAATAAGCTCTAGGGCCTGTGTGAACCCAAACAAGACAAACAGGACCAAGAAGGACAAGACTGCAATCATGGTCTGAAAAACAAAGATTTCTTTCCGTTCACCTACATTTCTTTGAAAGCCTTTGAAAAACTTTCAATGTCTGTTTACACGCAAGACATACCACAAAATGAAAACGGACCACCCAATGACAGCAACACAAACCCTGGTTTATATAACCTTATTCTGAAGGGATGAGGTGGCCGGATCTAAAAGATAAGCACTGATTCTGAATCGATTTAAAATTGAAAACTAAATTTCACTTGGAGTATGACCCCTATTTCTCTGCCTGAACTCAAAAACAGTCACAAAATCTGGGCATTTATGCACCTTTCTGTTTTTGAGTTACACAAAGCCTGCATGACTTTAAAGTTGTCCACTTGTTAAGGGTAAACAGGTTAGGGGATACTTCAAGCAATGCTTTACCCCAGCAGGTAAAGACCAAAACGCATTTGCAAACCACTGGTGAAAATTTAAATTTGTAAAATACAAAAATATTTCCATTAACTATGAAATTGTAAAAATTATTTTCTTCATTCAGATTTTAGACAGAACCATTTTTTTTGCATTGATATCTTAAAATCTGGGAAATCAGAGACAATCAGAAACTATATGGTTATTATTCTGCCCTTTTCCTTTCAAGAGAAAAACTAAAATCATTCCCCCTCACTTTCTTCTCTTCTGTTTAGCTCAACATGTCACATTCCTTCAACATGAAATAGTCTAACACTGACCTGCGTCCCGGCGTCTTTGTGCTCTGTCAGCCTGCGGAAGTCTTTGAGCAGCAGAACCTCGTCGTTTTTCAAGCCGTGAACATGGAGAGACCTGAGGAGCTCACACAGTCCTGCTGGAAGTGATGACAGAGCCTGAGAGAGGGAGAGACATAGAGGAATATCATGTACTTCAAAATGCAAATATGCAAAAAGTATGAGGCAAGCTACATCACTATCACACCAAGGTTTGAAGTGTTTTGGCATTTTACATGTTGGTATTTTTTAAAGAACTCACCTGTTGCGTGATATCTTCCCCTTCACACTGACCGGGCAGACAGACAAAATGAATCTGAGAGAGGACACATGACAGTGAGTATTCAAGGATCTGATGTTTGAACTAGGCCGAGCTCTGCATGTGGTCACTCTAGTGTTTGTGAGACTAACCTCTGTCAGTCTCGTGGTGTCTCTGGTCTGCAGCTCCAGGCCAATGCTGCATAACTCCTTTCTGTTCCTAAAGAGGTTCTTCACACACTGTGCTCCAGTGTCACGCACAGTCTGCAGACACACAGGCAGAGGTTTTAAATACATGGTTACCCAAAGGGAATAACAAGAAACCAATGTGCATGAATTTGTCCCATGATGTTGCATGTGCCCAGAAGAGATTAATGGAAAACAGAAGAACACTTTATCTGGGTTTTCTGGTAAAAATACTTCTCAATATACAATCCAAAAGTCAGAGCTGAACAACCAAAACAGCAGCACATACATCTGATGTCTTATTAAAGTCAAGTGCTGAAAGACACGCAGACATACCTCTTTCCTAACTGAGGCTCTGGTCCTTAATGGGACTCCTCTGATTCGAGCACAGGCATCCATAGCAACAGAGGTGGCTGACCGGCTGCACACCTGTAAGAAGACAGGAGTAAAGGAGAGGAGAGGACTGAAAATTAGAAAAGCAGTAAAATACTAGTGCGGGTGCAAAAAGCAGATTTGTATTTTGAGTTCAGACCCCAGGCTTAGTTTCTCTTTTCCCCTGAGACTTTCTCAACTTCAACAATTCTCAGACAAATACTCAGTGTGTGATCTCTATCGCTTTCACTTCCTCAACCACAGCAACAATCACATGACAGTATCAGTGCTGTTAACAATCAGATATAACAGTTCCACACTTCAATAGAATTATGATTCAAAGTCAGACGTTTACATGCAACAAAGACCTAAGTCTCTGCACCTGTGTTATTCACTCTGCCAATGGGATCAAACCTGGGGATTTCACAGCAGGAGGCCACAAACTCAGCTTTTGGTTTGAGCTCTATGTGTTTCTATGTGATTGTAGAGCCGACCTTTTCAACCAATGTCTCCTTCAAACCCGTGTGAAACTAACATGAGTCAGGCTCTCTTAAGAAGGCCTAGACTTGTCCTGGTGGTGAGGATAAGCTACGGTAGGCTGTGTGTCTTTGATATTCTTTAAACAGTCAGGCCTGCATCAAAGATCAAACAGCCAGGCGGGAGAAGAGGGGTGTGTGCACTGAGCAGGGGAAACACACTCAGTAAGCAGCATGAGAGAGCGGCTAAAGGAGGCAAAATATTTACAGTGTACAAGAAGGAAAAGTTTCCCAAGAAATCCAAGCCTCTCCTTTGAGGTATGGTCCAAAGCGGCTTGACGAGTATGGACCCAAGCAGGCAGGCGGTCCTATTGATCAGCCCATCCTGCATCCTGAGAACCAAAGGGGTAGACTACATGCCACTGGTTTCCTGTGCAGAACCAGGACCTCCTAGCTTCTCATGCTTTGGTGGGCTATAAAAACAACAGAGCTAGCTACTGCTGCTTACCTCAAGTATGCAGAGCATCCCAATGTGCTCACAGGCAAAGCAGCACAATGATGTCAATTATTTCTCAAACAAAGCTGAACAATAAAAAAGTGAGCAGATTTTTGGATCACAGATTTTAGTCTCAGTGTCAAGCTGGTGCCAGAGGGAAGTCTTCATACAAAACCAACACGATCTGGATCTTTTGTCACTTTATAATCAAAATTATATCATTAGATATTGTCAGAGAAGACTTAACACATGTTGTGACTATCAAACTGCAAAGCCCCGATTTAGTGATAACAGTAAAAGAGAGTTAACCTGATGTGCCTGTATCATCACCTTATAAAGCTTATGTGGTCACTTAATGCCTCATCATGTACTCTGTATTAGTCATGTTATGGAAACATTGTAATTAAGAGGGACTAAGATAACCTCAAACACTGATTCACAAAGCTAACTGTCACCATTTGGAGCCAAAGGACGCAGTCAAAGGATCCTGAGGTGAATTTGTGATCATATCAAAACGCAAAGATGGTAAAACACTGTGTCAGAGAAGAAACTGTGTAGTCTGAAATCGTTTCTGGTTTGGAGCTGATGTGGGAACATTTCTGAGCTGGAGTATGGGTGGCCGGAAAGATAGATAAACAGAGACTGAGTGAAAGGGAGAGGGAGAAACAGGAGGACATGAGGAAACTTAAAGGGAGATGGACTCTGCTCAGGTGATCTCACAGTATTTTTTTTTCCTTACTGTATAACTGCATGCTCCAGAGTAAAAAGAGTAAGTATGCAAGTGGGAAAAAGGGTTCCTCTCAGATGTGTGCTTATGATCTGACACAAGGCTGCCAAGTTCTTGCAGAGTCCCATCCTCCTGCCTTATCATTGGCTATAGGGTCAAAGGTCATTACTCTTTTACGGTACTACAAATGGAGTAGATTTAAGTAGTGAGTAGAGCTCACTGCAACTAAAAACAGCATCTCACGCTTCAAATGGATGGATATGTAAATAAAATGAGTTGATGCACAGTCATTATATGGATCTCCATCACCTTATGTGTTAAGAGGGGTGCAGGAATAATTGGCAGAGACTATCGATGAGTAGTTTTACTAGAAATGCCCACCCTTAATACAAAGTTGTGATGCATTCAATATTCTTATCATCAGTGATATGTTTTTAAAGGACAAATAATGATGACACCAGGTATCTCTAAGAACACATTTATTATACGTAAAAGAAAAAAAGCTGTCTTTAGCTTTACACATGGTTTGATCACCAAACTGCAGGAGAAAATCCAGAATCATCACTGAAGCCTTATTTAGTTATTATTAATAGTTGCTATCACTATTAACTCCATTCCGCAGTTATAGTTCAATACGAACCATCTACTTATAAAGTAAGGATTTTACAATATCAGAAAATCTTAACTATAAAATGCTGGGCTGGTGGGTCCGCAGGAAAGGCCACAGAGGAGCCAGACTGGATGCTGATGTTGATTGACGGCTGTTCAGGCTCTCTGCAGCCAACACCACAACATAGGAACTGTCAGCTTTAGCAAGCAGGCTGATCACAGCGTAATGAACAAACATTTTAACTCATACTACTCCATCTGAACGCTGTCATGGTCAGTCACCAACATCAAACACCTTGCAGGATGATATCCTCTCTATCACTGAGCTAATAGCAGCAGAACCAGGCCTCGTTCGACTCGATCCGTGATGTCATCTCCCTGTCCTTAGCTACCATCTAGCCTCCGAGCTAACGACAACAGTAAGGTACATTCATAAAAACAACAATACATCGATCAGCTGCCATCTCCTGTGGAAATAAACACATTTATATTCCTTTATAGAGTCATTTTACCTCCCAGCTCAGTGTCGGACTCCAGCAGTGATGACGGTAGCCGCTGTGTTTAATGAGTAGTTCGTAAAGATGTGTTCAGTTCGAACGACTCTTGCAAACAATCGGTGATGTGAAGTCGTGACTGAGTGGGTATTCGTAATAAAAACGTTCTGGTGAAATAAAAAGGAACATGACATAATAACGCCTTTATATGTTTAGAAAATTAAATGAAAAAAGAAAAAAAGTGTTATTTATCTACTCAAATTGCCAAAAAGAACAAATGACACGACACTATTTTTTAACGTTTACCAAATTTGAGATGATGTGCTTTCATGTGGAATTTAATACGGCTAATAATAACTGAACAACATATCCAAAATCTCCTCTACTTTTACTGTTAAAAAGACAGACACGCCTAACTGTCTTGTGACAGTACTTTCCAACTCTCAACATTTATTCGAACTCCCCATTTCCTGTTCTTCCCATGAAAACAAGCCTGTTCGAGACATCATCAGTTGAAAGCAGAAGACTCGATATATGTCGCACTGTAGATGTCGAACACAGAACAATCAAACTCAGGGCAAATTAACAGAAATTAACAATTTGAGATTTACATTTAATTTATTTGAGTTTGATATAATGCATACAATGAAAACAACATACCACAGTCGAGAAAACAGACAAGGTGCTCTGTCGTTTAGGCCACATCATGGGACCTGTTATCTTTCTCATATCTGCTAAGCCTAGGCATTGGTTAACAGTAGTTTTTGTCAGACTAAAATGACTATTGTTTATTGAATGCGTTCTTAGAAAATAAAGATGCATTCATTGAAATACAAACTCACTGACTTTTATATGCTGATAATGAGAAAAGCACAAAAAATGTAATACCCATTCAACAAAATAAACTAAAATATTGTATCCTTCTGTAGACAAGGAATAAGTTGAGTTCTTAATGATTCTATATGGTCAGTTTAATTCAAAATAGCTTACATTAATTTAAGCCTGGCAAGAAATGCAAAAGAAAAATGCTTATTACTCAGGCAATTTTGTTTGTCCTCCCAACTTTTGCTAGATTTACTTATTTACAATCCCTCTGTCTTGGAAGCAGGTGAGGCATCCTATAGGCTAATCAACAGCAGAAATATTTAAAACCTGGACTTGCTTCATTATGGTATGCTCTGCTCACAGGAGAGAAAAAGCAGAAGTGGCCCCTTGAAGACAGTAAGTAAAATTAAAGCCGAAGGACATATTGCTAGAGACAAAGTAACATGCCCCCCCCCCTTTTTTTAAGAGCATATGCAAATGGACTTTGCTGCACTTAAATCAGAAATTTTACAATAAATGGCAGTTGGAGAAATGTAAGTAAGAGATGTAAGTAAGAGATGTAAGTTCTGAAATACACTTAAAATGTCACACTTAAGTTTTAGGTCTTAATAAACTATCTAACATGTTTATTTTCACTTTCAATAGATGGTTGTATATGAGTGTGTATCTATCGATCTATCGATCAATCGATCGATCGATCTATTGATCTATCTATCTATCTATACATATTTGTGTCTGTGGGGATATAAGAGCAGGCTACACTTAAATCATTTAAAGGAGCACATTAAAATAATGTAATATATCTAGATTTTGTTACATTTTGTTGCACTGGTGATTTTGCTGGGCGTCATGTTAACAGAAAGAGACGGGCAAACTGCATATGTATTCGGTTTTATTGAAGAAGAGAGATATGAATAGGTAGCCTGTTTTAAGGCACCTTAAAAATGTACAACAAAAGCTGAACCATTTATTTATTCAGAATACAAAAATACACATCTCAGTGACTCCAAATCGTAATAAATAGTTAACCATGCATTCTAACCATAAAAAGGCACAGAAAACAGTCACTTAGTAGTCATAAAAATGATCCACTACTTTACCAAAAATCATCCAGATAGTAATACAGGTGACGACTGTAACATTATATTCCAAATGTGAAAACACAATACACATCATGTCATTAAACCTTAGGCAATAAATATGCAAATATTGTTTATACCTACATACATATTCTTAGAAATTAAACCTGTGCCATTGTAAACTTAATGTAAACAAATGAAACTCACTTCTCTCCCACCATTTTAGGAAAAAGGTCAATGACTAAATGTTACCCAATCTTTTCAGAGATCCTTGCATGGGTTTCGTTGGTTTTAAGAAACCAGGCAGTTTGCAGCATTATTTACAGACCAGTGGGAAAGGGAGAAAGGGAGCTACTTCCACTTCATATGGAAAGATCAAGCTGTCTCTCGCCGTGAGTCTGGGGCCTAAACACTTGAAATTCAGAGATCCCAGCAGACCAGCAGGGATCAGAAACACAGACAGACAGTTCAGAGACAGAAATGGAACTGATGAATGTATATGCATGTGAGGGGAAAGAAAGTTAGCACTGCAGGGGGAAGGCAGCGGGCAGCAGGTCTACTACACTGCTGCATTCAAAGCCCATACTGACAGATTGGCTTCATCTGTCATTAAATGGTTTATCAATCTGATTGAACAAATAAATTAAAGGCAGCGTTAATGGAGGAGGAAGAAAACTGGAAGGAAAAGCTTTTCTATCTAAACTTGTGGAACTATCACCATCTTTGGCTAAAATACTGTCCAGGACAGAAATTTTACTTGAAGGCGTCTAAATATCAGCCTAACAAGCAACATTACATTTCATCAGTCTGACACAGCTGTGATATCATGCTGATTGTAAGTGTTGCTTTGAAAATATGAAATGTAATAGATCGCCCTCTGGTGGGGCATAAGAGACAATACATATCTGCTTTGAAAGTCACTCACATTCTGATATTCCTTCAAGATGCTTTGATGCATTTTAAATTTTTGGTAAAAAAAAGTAAGTTAAGGTTTGACATAAGCCAGAATACTTTGGGAAAAAAAGATGAGGCAGGACTAAAACCAGCACACAAGCAGCCAATTATTCTCCAGAACCAGGAGAGTAGGTATCTAGTTTGATTAAATGATTTGGCAATGGTAGTCATACAGTTGCTGATATGATAAAATATGTCACTACTGTTGTTGACACACCCAAACGCACATGCTACATACATCATGAATTCTGTTCACACACAAACAGTCAGGTCTGCCCTTTCCGCTCACAGACACAGTCCTACTTTAGTGAATCAACTTGGAAGCACGGAGGAGCAAAACTACAAACTGGTGAACCTCTGGAAGAAATTTGGAGTCCATAAGAAAACAGCAGTTTGTCTAAGAGGGTTTAACTCTTAAAATCTGTGATCCCAGAACCTGAAGGAGGAGAACATGTACAAAATCTCTCTTTCAATGTTATTTTTCCCCTCACTGAGAAACGTCATGTCAGAAAGCTGCAGAGACAGTATCAAAACAAGATCAAATATTGCACCATCATAAGAATACAACAGCATTATCATGTACAAGAGATCCAACAATACACACTTCTCATGGTGTAATATACACAATCAAATGTGTAAGCTTTTGACAATGCATGCCATGTCAGCAATCTACAGATGCATCAGACTACAACACTTACAAACATTGTTTGCATACACCGGCATACTGTATATACAGTGCATATATATAAATATATATGTACAAACTTAGCATCACGTATAGAAATATACCCTGTAATGCCACCAGTCTTAAAAGAAACTAAAGAATATCTATCAACATCTTGCTTTAATTTGAAGGGAGGAAAGCTGCACTTGAACGATGCTATGCAGGCTGCAGATCAACTGCTCTGTTACATATCTTAAGTCTATCATCTTTAGTGTTAAATACTGAGATTAAATTGCCAGAAGGTAAAAAGTTGTGGTGAGCCATAATTTCTATGTAATGATATGAGTTTTTGCACTTGCACAAAGCAAGAAGTAAAAAGTGCCTGATAAGTATTTCTTAAAAAGAACTCAACAATCCTACAATATGTGAGGTTCAAACCCACCGTTTGACTTTCCTCCTGACTCACGCTTCTCTGTCCTTTCTTACAGGGTCATTTAAGCATTTTAGAACCAGGGTCTTTCGACTTTTTAGGGTCTAGGTGATGAGCAGGTTCAAAACGTTTCGGAAGTGCTTCTCTGGATTGGGAAATCTGAGGACAGACCGAGTGAGAACCATTGATCCACTGAAGCAATTCCCAAACTTCATGAACCTGGAAGTCTTTTAGAACCCTAAAAATATAAAACATAAGACCCAGGTGTAAAAGCACAAAAGTTCCCCTTGTCTATGTTTAATAAACCCCTACTGAAATAAAGAGTTTGAACAAAATCATTAAATAACCATGTTTTCTAAGACATTCACTTAGGTACTGATTTCACATCCACAAAGAACGTGTCAACTTACAGATACCAAATCCACATATTTATACCTCATTGACAGCTTCTGAAAACTTCTTATGATGTCTACCAATAAAGCACGTTTCACACTAAAATGACTGAAAATATGGCACTTGACACAAATCTTTGACATGTCATTATCATGCAAACAAAATAAATTAAAGCTGAATTAAAAAAAAGATGCTTCAGTAGTAACAAATGGCATCGTAATACTAAAGTCATGTAAAATTTGTTCAAGTGTTATTTTGCACACAAAAAAATCAAGACACTAATCATGCAGTTAAACATATTTAAACTTGAGCAAGCATAGCATGCGACAGTGTCCACACCTTCCAGATTACACCTGAACAGGTGGTGTGACTGCAGCTCTGCAGCTCTGCAGTGTGAGGCGAACTTCACCTTTAACAGGCTACCACCTTAAAACCTCAGCCCACACTCATGGAAGTCCTGGGTTTGCTACTAGTTTGTTACACAACTTAGACAAGAAGTCAACAGTGTAGTTAGTTGCATACCTGATTGTTTGCTATGAATTTAACTTATTAATGGCTTTTTTTTATTGAGGGTCCATGACTTCCTGTTGCTCTCCCATCAGCTTTCTCATTTTGGCACCAAAGAAACAAACACACATCAGCAGAGGGGTCAGACCAGCTATTCTTGACTTCTCATCATCTTCTCCGTCTCTGCAATGCACCCGAACTGAAGAGGGTCTGATCCCCTTTCTGAACTCTGCTGCAGCCAGGTTAGAGGTCAACCATGGAGGCTTTGGCCAGGTCTTTAGTTCCCTGGAGAATTCTCTTCATATGACCCACTTTCGATATCCCCAGATCCTGAGGAGGAAGAAGACCAACACTCTAAAAAGACAACAAGGTGATGATTCGAATCAAATCTTCACTATTTTTATCGACCCTGATAAAACAGAAAAAGCAGCACAGCTTATCAGACACATGACTGACCGATCAGCTTGGAGACGATGAAATAAGGTACACAGACATAAAAACAGTTATACTGAGTTGTGTGTATTGGTTTCTACGGGCTGATGGTGAGGTAAGCATCCTGCCACTGTGCTCTAGTGCGTAAACATATCCTTTGACATACCAAACTGAGGATTAAAAACAATCGTATTTTGCTGGTTTTTGTAGTGCATATTACACATGTGCAGATTTTCCAACCTCAAAATATTGATATGTTGTAAAAATACTGGATTCTGTGTGTAAACTGCTCGAAAACAGCCCCTTTGAAAGCAGCACCAGATCTTCATGAAATTTTCACGAGATTTGACAAAATTATGACATAATCACATCAAGACCTCTTAAGTGGTTCATGACATGTTCGAGGCAGGGCCTCTAACACGGAGGTCCGTCTATAGCTCCGCCCCTGACATGCCATGTCTTGAAGTGGGGAGCCTTAAAGAGACAGCAGCTAAAAAAGGGTTTCAGACGGAGGTTGAAATAAGGGTTTTCTAAAGCAATACGATAAATTGACTTTAATAGTTTCTTGTATTTGGAGAAACTTTTATTTAAAGGGACTACGAGGACTACCTGAAGTGACAGTCGCAGGCACACTGCCGTGATGACATGACTCTTAACAAGGCATGTTTTTGTTTTGAAAATTAATGAAGATTGGATCTTTTTTTAAACAATATTTTCTTTGTTCAGGACAACTTTTCACCAAATGCAACCACGAGGTAAGGTTTTATCAACAGTTAGATTGAGAAATAGCATTAAGGAATAACCTTTATTGGTGCTAATTATCTCATTTCAAGTTGTGAATTGCGACCAGACATATATTTAGAAGAGAGAGTTTTTCAATATGTCGTGGAAAGTCCTCACAGTCCCTTTAAGAAGAAAACTTTTTTTCACTTTTTACCCGCAGTTCAGGCGTCATTTTTATATCTCAATCAAACATTTCTGTGGACTTTTCAGGTGAATGTGGCTCATATTTAGTCTGAGTGTTATTTAGTGTTGTGTTTTTGCGTATCTTATCCATAGGTCTCTTTGCATTTTGGGCTGTCATTTCCATTTCTTTAGTAATCCTCTATCAGAGGGCCTCTGCCCCTGATGGTAAAGCTGTATAAAAACCCCAATAAACCCTTTATGTTATCTCATCATAATGAATCTGCACCTGTATCATTGTAAATAACACATGGTCTGACTGTGCACTACCACCCCGCCCTGTAGGCTTCCCCTCTGCAGCAGGTTCACAGTGTTAGTGGGTTATAGCAGCGATCAGACAGAAGAAGCCAAGCAGAGCGATGCAGCAGCACAACAGGGTTACAGAGCACCAGGAGTGCAGTAGATCAGAAGGGGACAGAGAGAAAGAGTTGATTTGAGGGGTTACACAGACTCACTGAGGGACTCAGGTGTGAATGTGTGTTTATGTATGAGTGTGTATACCTTCAGGTCCCTCCTCTCCAGATGCAGCAGCTCCGAGCCGCGGATGTCGTGTCTGATGAAGGTGTCCCTGTACTCCCCGAGACTCAGCTGTTCCAGCCAGACGCCCACCTCCTCTGTGCCCCATCTCTCCACTACACACACACACACATTCACACACATGGACACATGGAGCAGAGCAGAAAGATGCTCAGGGTGCCTCACAGGTACACCAGAAACTTTCACACTTCACTCAACGTCTTCCATCATCGCAGTTTCATCCAAGTCTCTCAGCACGTGTACAGTATGTGAACATGTTACACACAAATGAGCCCACGCCATGTTGAATCATTAAGGAGTAGATGAAGAAATAATGGAGAGGAGGAAAGGAAAAAGGAAAGTAAATGGCAGCAGCTGGCAGAGGAGGAGGAGGAGGAGGAGGAGGAGGAGGAGTTTGACGAGGGCCAAAGATTGGTCAGAACAAGGCAGCGGCCAACGGCATTCAATAGTCATGCATTTCATCCATTGATGTCAAAACACAGATAAAAGGAAGTGAAGAGGCAGAAGTCTGCACAATCTGAGGAAAAACAGCCCAACGGATGAGAGGAGACCTGTCTACAGTTTTAAAATCAGCATTTGGTTTCAGAGTTTCTGCATTGTGTTGGATTCCTGCAGCCTCGTTGTTCTCCTGACTTTGAGCCTTTTAGCATCATGTAGTCAGCTGCATGAGTATATGATGGGAGGGAGGGGTATGAGGTGATGGGTGTGGTCAGACTGGGGGGATGTGACACCTCAAGCACACCCGTTCTTTGTGTTTGTGACAAACATATCACTTGGTTTATGAAAAGACGGTAACATGATGATGTGAGGAAACCACAACAGCTTAAAAAACAGGAACTTCATCTGTGAGGATACACTCTGTGATAGTGTCGGACTCTAAGAATGAGAACCTGGAAAACAAGCACTAATTTGATTTGATACACTGTGAATATTCTAAAACTGAACCTATGAGTCACTGGGACCCTGAATACTTAAATTACCGCTCAAAGTTACAAAGTGAAGCCGTATGTCCCCTGTCTGAGCGGTTTCCTCCCTACAGAGGTAAAAGCAGGCTCATACCTGACTGAGGGCTCGTCTTCTTGGCCGCCTTCTCCTTCTTGAACTTGGGCACTATGCGAAACATGCTGCTGCGACTGTTCCTCTTGCCGTAACCCAGAGAGTGATCCTGGTACATAAGCACAGTCAACCTATAGCCTTTCATTTAGCTACCCAGCTCTGCCGTTACCTGGAGCCATGTTTTGATAAACACTCACAGCGCGTGTATGCAGACACCTCGTGGAGGTGAAATGTGTGGGTGACTTCATGTGTTTTATATGTTTATTGCTGTTAGTGTCTGCTGAGGGGGCTCACCTCCTCGTCGTTGGGCTGCAGGATGTGGTAGAGCCACGGGATCTCTCCCAATTTAGCCAGTTCCAGCTCAACACTCTGCAGGGCACAGGACAGCTGCTCCTCCTCGGGGGGGTCCAGCTGCTGCAAGAAAGAAAACGCAACACAAAATCAACTACAAGCAGCTACAAGTCATTCATACAAAAATAAAGTCTCAAATCAGCCTCACAGGACTTACCAAAGAGACTCGGCCAATCAGAAGAGACTCTGTCTCGTTGTAGAGAGCCTTCACTGTGCTTGCCACCTCTATGGCTGTGTTTCTGGTCAGATTCTGGGAATGTGAAATTTATAGTCTCACATATCCAACCAAATGCAAGGCAAACACACAAGTACATGTACAAGCTTTCCAAAACTCATAGAGTCTTATTCTTTGCAATATGGTCATTCTAGGAGTTCGATTTGCAGAAATCCAGATCTCATCAAAGTTTTTCTAGCATCAAGTCAGGATGTCAAAGGTTAGAGCAAAAACCTGCACAAATGTCTGTAGATTACAAAAAACACTGGCTGATTTCTATTTTTTCACAAATATCAGCTCTCACACTGTTTGTTTGTACCAACAACATCACCTCAGTCAGCTTTAACAACTAGGGCCATAACATTACTTGAGCACTGACCCTTATTTAATAGCTTTTTGTGACCAAACATGCTGCAATAAGTGGAAAAGGATGGACACACACTTGTCTTCAACCCTTAAACGCAGCCCAGTACATCTTTGTTACTTCCAAGTGCTATAAAAGACTTCAAATGTTCTGTGTTAAGTGCTTAAAGCTCACCTCTGGGAACTTGGGGTGTGTTTTGTTGATAGCATGAGAGGCAGCATTAACAGCATGAGCCAGCTCCTGCTCTAACAGACCGTACGTCTTTGCAGCCTCACAGATCCTGAGATCAGAAAAAGCACAAGTTGGTAAACACAGTACATAATGACAACACAGTACATAATGACAGCTCCTGGATTTGTGACATAGACCTGCTGCTGGTGCATGTTTACCTCGTGATAAGCTCCTCTGCAGCTCGGGCGCACATCTGCACCAGGGAGGACTCCTCCTCTGTGGCGAGGTCCACAGACTGCTGCGGGTAGAGGTGAGGCCGCAGAGGAGGTTTGTCATACTTCAGCTTGTCCTCCCACGACTTCAGAGTGTTCTCAAACGCCTGCAGGAGAAAGACCACCAGGATTAATATAATTCAAAGAACACATCACAAAGCTTCAACAGCAGCTCCACTCCTTATCCTTTCTCCTCACCCGGTCTCTAGTGAGCATCTGAGCCCTGTTCTTGTGCTGGATCTTGATGACTCCAGGCGGCTGGATCCAAGCTTCCCCGTCCACCTGGATGGGAACTCCTTCATCACCGAGGATGGTGATCTTTACAGTCCGACACTGATAATCAAAGAGAGGGACAGACGAGATAAGCCTATCTCATTATATGTGTGTGTGTTTACTCTTACTGTGTGTTCCTTTGTGTGTTCTGACCTGTGCAATGCGATGATGCTGCAGCTTGATGACCCTGGACACAGCCATCTGCATGCTCCCAAACACTGCCACCACCTCCAGGATCTTATCATCGAAGGATGGAGCGCAGAAGATCTGCAGCACATGAACACATCCAGCACCAATATCAGCATGTTTCTCCCTTAACTGTGTTATTTTGAACAAATCCTGTTAGTCTCCTTTGGGGATTTGTCTGTTGTTTCTCTTTTTGAGAAGCAGGCGTCATGGAAACACTGAGTTAATCCATCGCTCAATATTTCTGACTCGTCGAGCATCTGCTGCACAAAATCCCAAATCTGCTTCTACCAACTGATGATATGAAAACAAAACAGTCCAAGCAATCCACACAGTATTATCCTTTAATATATTCCAGATTGGAGGAGTTTGGCTGTCTCAAAGGAGACATTTTGCCATGTCAGCTCAGAGGCAGAGATGAATCGTGATATTGATATCAGCGAGCAAACTGTCTGTGAGAAGGTCAAAGAAATAAGGAGTCAGCATCTGCTTGAGTCAATGAAAAAAATCTCTGGACAGGACATATTTCAAGGAGACGACATTATCAGGTGATCGATGGGCTGTCATACAAGATGCTGGCAGCTAGATGGCAGTAAACACACCCTTTTTTTAAAAGTTTTGTTATTTAGAAATAAGCAGCAATGAGTCAAAACTTTTGATTTAGTGAAAAAAAACAACCTCTACAGTTTGATTATTACTCTGTTTCATTTTCAAGTTTTACTGAATGCCCTTTCCTTTTTCGGCTCCCTGCTCTCTGGTTGAACACTTACGTAACAACAAAAGCACAAACTTCATGTATGTGTCCAAGGGTAACCTCTTCAGAGGCTCAGTAAGGGGTGTGTGTGGGTGTGTGATTCCTAATCCCTGAGCAGCCTGTGAGCTCTGAGCTTTAAACAAACAAGCAGAAATATCTCTGAACCCATCGTTCCCCCTGCACCTTCAGGTCACCAGGGTCATGTTAGACCAGGACCAAGACGGCCCTTTTTATCACAGAATAAACCTTAAAGGCTGGTCATAGATGCTGGCTTCTTACAGGAAAACATCTCCTCTAGTCTCAGTGGGTGATATGACTCATCTGTTGAAGGCTCATTCAAGAGGAAAAGAACCTAAATGTACTCACATCATCCTCCTTGGTGCCTCCCCAGAAGTTGGTCCCGCCTGCGTAGCTGGGAATGTTTAACACTGCGATCCCCTGAAGGCTGGGCAGGGGGATGTACTGGCCATCACACTGGGAGAAAAGGAAATAAAAACGAGTTAGACTGAGGGGGTTTTGTGTCTTCTTAGTTAATAGATCTGCAGATTTTCTCTGCCCTTTCTCACCTCTAGCTGAACCTTCTGCTCCAGGTTCTTGTAGGTTCTCTGCAAAAGCTCCTTCGTGCCCAGGACCCCGTACCACATCATGTTCTTGGTACGACTCCTGAGGAGGAGGAAACAGGTTTGTATGGCCAACAATGGATATTTTGAAGATATTTTTAGTCATCTAGTTATAGCAAATAATGATTGCTTCTAAAGGTATAAGTGGAACAATGTCTCACCTGCATTTTTCTGGATGCTCCTCTCGTTTGTTGTTGAACTCCAGAGAGATCTTTGCATCCAGGCCGATGCCAAAGTAGTTGTTCATGACACATTTCTCCATGTAGCCCTCTCTGGGGGAAAAAGAGTCAGTTCACATAGGTCTTTAGCACAAGTCATGCATCCCTTGAAAGACCAGCAAACAGGATGAGACAAACAAACTAAAGGAAACCTGCTCTTACAGCGAGTCCAGGTCAGGGTCGATGAAAGGTGTGGCCCCAAACGGGTCGATGTTAGCCAGGAGCATCTTGCTGATGATGGAGCTGCCGGCGATGGAGGCAGCCAGACCTGCTCGTAAGCCTACAGATATACACAGAAATCTATCACATGACGCTGACAGGTCAAAGCTGGTCTGTTCTCAAGTGTTTGTTAAAATGTATGTGTATTTACCAGGACAGATGATGCGTGTGTTGAGCACAGGCAGGTTCTCCTTGCTGGTGGTGAAGGGGGTGATTGTGAAAGAGCCACAGGACTGGGTGCTGCGGCTCACCCTCCTCTCTGTTGGCGAACAGGGACTCTTGGCAGCTGCAAACACAGAGAGAAACCACTTTACTTTCAGTATGTGCCTTTATTTTACTTTAAACTGAGAGCAGACACAGCAAAAGATCTAAGATGAAGTATATTAAACATGATGCTCTCCCCCTCATCAACCAGGGGGAGGATTAACAGCCGGCTGCAGAAAGCAGGATGACTTTTTTCAGTTACATACACACATTAAACTAAGAGGAATGAAGTGTCTGTGCATGATCTTGGACAGATTTTATATAGCAAAACTGTGATCGTGGTTTTTGCTACTCTGGATGAACCAATGGTCAGCTATACCAAAGTGATGAGAGTTTAAAATAGACTCTGGCTCATCTGTGAGCTTAGGCTCTGTTAGACAAGCTTGGCCTCTCCTCTTTTTCAGCTTTCAGCAGTTGAGCATTTTTCCATGTGAATGCACACTGTCAGAGTCTGAGCATTGCTTGTTTCCCACATAACAACTCTGCTCACGCTGGCATCACGTGAGTCCTCTGTGGGCGGCATATACATGCAGCCTTGGTACATGAGGAGCCATTTGGACCTCAGAGAAACAATCCTCTACCGCACTGAATGTGTTGGGTAACATGTGGGCAGGTCAGGAAGGAGTGAGGAGGGGATATAAGGACACAAGGAAAGGATACAAAGCAGTGGGTCTGAGACCTCCAGCTCGTCCAACTGGCTGGAAAATGTGTGGAAGGAAGGAAGCAGGCCCATGATAAACAGGA
This sequence comes from Halichoeres trimaculatus, assembly GCF_033239565.1. NCBI lineage: Eukaryota > Metazoa > Chordata > Actinopteri > Labriformes > Labridae > Halichoeres > Halichoeres trimaculatus. Next base: position 13,784,001 of record NW_027437197.1, read on the forward strand.
AGAACTTCTGCCCCAAAGACAATAACACATCCTGTGGCTGCTGCACACACACTCACTGAGGCACATTAGACATTTACACCCAAAAACACACATCCACCAATGAACCTGCAGCTGCACCGAAACAGAATTTACAGCAGAGCTGCAACCACACTCATTCATTATTAAAGAGACTCTCCTTCACCACAGACAGAGGTGCAGACAGCAGATGGAGAGATAAACAGCTCAGCCTGGTGCAGGAGCTGGAATATCACAGGAGAGCAGGCCTCCTCTGTGCACTTTTAGCTCCAATCCTTCAGTTTATTTATGACAGGAAACATGATTTGCGTCAGCAGCTCTTTTTCCATGAGCTATGCGTCTGGTTTTGTGTTGCAGAATGGGTAGTGTCCACAAGGGGGCAACAATTCAATTCTATGTGATATGAAATTACATCTTTTCACCTCATGGAGTCAAATCTTCCCCATTTACACTTTTGTAGTTCATTTTAAATATTCTCCTCCCTCATATTTCCTTGAATGTTTAAATTTTTATTTTCTTTTCATTCAGAAGAGAAAAAAAGTTCAGAAATACTTTTGAGAAACCACATAGGATTCTGCTGCAGACATTACCACTGACTTATTTGCAGGTTGTAACAAAACAGGTGAAAGCTGATGTGTGGAAATGATAAATGAACAAATGTACTCAGCAGGTTGAGGACTCTGGAAAAGGCCCAGAATGAAAGTGACTCGGGGTCAAGCAGATAAAAGAGTCTGAAGCAGGTCACAGGTGGGCTGAATCTGTGTGTACACTCACATGGCACAGCTTCCAGCTCTTTTGTGTCCTCGTCCTTTTCGCTGTCTCTGTTCTCCTCCTCGCTGTCCTTCCTGAACTCGATGGGAGATGGCAGCTCGGTATCATCTGTGTGGGCGTTCTGCTCATCAACCACTAAACACAGGAAACACAGCGATTACAGACAGTTCAGCTACATGATTCAGGGTAAATATGGGTCCAGAGTGAGACCAAACGTGATCTTGCTTTCTTTAAAGCACATGTTTGAAATGACCCATGTTTGCGTGTTCACCTCTCTCAGCCTGCTCGATGATTTGCCTCACAGCTTTCTTCAGACTGTTGGCCCGGAGCATCAGCTGCTCTCTGCTTTTAAACAGCTGATGTGGAGATCCTCCCCCTCCTCCTTTCTCTGTTTCCTCCTCCTCTAGCTTCTCCTTCAGCTCTGTCAGGCTTTCCTCACTGGCCTCCTCTTCCTCTTCTTCCTCCTCCTCCTCTTCCTGCTCCTCCTCTACAATTGGAGGGGTGGAGTGGGGTAGTGGGGGCAGGGCCTGGCACTCTGTGTTGAGGGTCTGCAGGAGCAAGTCCAGCTTCTCATTCAGGATGGCACACTGAGGAGGAGAGAGGAGGTGGAAACTCATTAAAAAGAGAGAAGCCGTTGGCACAGTTCATGACGGAGCTGTTCTGAGTCTTACTTTGAGAGACATGCTGTCACACTCTTCAGCGTTCTCTGTACTCTTCTCGAACACTTTTCCCACTTTGGCAACGAAATCCTTCACGGTTTCACACAGGATCCTGCAACACAGCAAAATAATTTGGTATTTTTGTTGTTTATTGTCCCCTGTGATCAGGTTTGCCATATTGTGCTCATGCTGGTGTGTCAAAGCTCTTACTTGGCAGAGGAGATGACCACAGAGTGCTGCTCAGAGTTCAGGATCTTTGTGAGGTGAGCAGCTACCGAGTCTTCGTAGGCTGAAATGTGAAACTGGACAGACAGCACAAGGACAGAGAGGAAACTACTTGAAACAGTGCAAAGTAAAGACATGCAGACTGAGATACAGATTGGGGAATTCCTTTTCCTTCCTCCACTTTTGAACCTAATCTGAGGTGAAGCCGAGTATACACTGTCAGGCACTGTTTCCAGCGTGCGCTCAGCCTCCCCTCCTCCTGTCAGCCTGTCTGGGACCCCGCTGGCTCTTATGGTGAGTGCTGATGCGTGTGAATATCTGTCAGCTCCTGTAAGTTACCTGGCAGTTGTCGGCTCCTTCAGGCGTGGTGGGGCAGCTGTGTTTGGGTGGGATCTTAATCTCGTAGGTCATGATGCTCCAGCGGTCCAGCATCTTGGTACTGGCCCTCTCCAGCTTCTCCAGGATCTGAGGCAGCTGGGTGTCATCGTCACAGGACGGGCCCCAGCCCAGGACCCGGGCCAGATCATTACCTGTACCCAGGGGCAAGACCCCAAGCTGGCACTTGAACACAAGCAGAGAGTTTATGTAGAAAACTGTATCAGGTTACATAGTGTGTGAAGTGTGTGTGTGTCTAACTCCTTCATCTGGCTCGGTACCTGTTTGTGAAGGTTGAGTTTGTCGATCTCTGAGAGGACCCAGCCCACGCTCCCATCCCCTCCACACACCAGGATCCGGAAATTATCAAACTTCTGGAACAGCCGCAAACTGAAAAAAAAAAAAAAAAAACTTGTTTACCTCCCATGAGCTCAGAATCAAGTGATAGACTTTGATTGACTGTATTTAGCTCAGTTTTCCTCACCCCAGGTGCGGGCCTCCATTGACCAGGTCGAAGACTTGAGCCGGATTGAGGAGCTGCTTGAAGCGCCGAAGGAATTTCACTCCCTGGTTGTCTCCGCTTTTGGAGTTAACGAAGACCAGGAGGGGGCTGGCACACGACGGAGGACAGGTGGCCTTCCAGAAGCCTTAAGATAAACATAGAGCAAAACAAACTTTATGTCCACACATTAAATCCAAAACAACCCGCTGGACCACAAAACCTTCTTTTACTAAAGTTGCTGAAGGTCCTTCCAGATCATTTTCATTGTGAATATTTACAAACTTCCTTCAATCTATCCTGATTTTCCATGCAGTTCTTTCACTTTTACTCTTTGCATGTCTGTCCTGAAAGGGAAACCTCTTCTGCTAGTCCTCTTCCATTTTCCCACATTTTAGAGACAATTTGAGTCTCTGCATGGAGCAAAACAGCAAAAACAAACTTTAGTCCTACTTAAATGTTACACTCCCTTTCAGCTGACTGTCTGCTACAATTTGGTGTTAGTTGCAGGTTTGTACGATAATTTGTTTCCTGACAGTGTTGAAAATGATGATGACCCAGTTCATATTTCATGTTCTGGATCTTAGTATCAAGAATATTGCCAGGATCTGGATCGTACTTTTACATCCGTCAGAGATTATGAAGACTTTGTCTGTATTATATTGTTTTGCAAAGCAATCTGACCATTTGTCATGAAGTTATATACACATATGGTGATCTGGATCTCCAGATCCATTTGTTCCTCTTTGAGTTATGTTGTTCACAGACATACAAACAGACAGACAGACAAACAGACAGACAGACGGACGGACGGACAGACAGACAAACTCTTCCAAAAACATAACCTCCTTGAGGAGGTAAAGATCATTCAGTCCCTTTAGACATGTTTTGAGGTTTAAATCGACTTTAGTGACATGAAATCTTCGATTTGCTATTAAAAGAAAGCAGGTAACAAATCAAACTAGAGTCATATCAATAGATGTTACAACAACCGTAAAGACACTGTCATCACCAAAGTATAAAACTAAATGTTGCTGTGCACAAGCAAAACTCCTGTACCTTTATTGCAGCATTAACAAACGATGCAATCAAATACAAATCTATAGGAGGTGATGTAAGGAGAGGTTTCTGTGCTCACAGAATAATCTGTGCACCCCACACTAAGTTGCAGGCTGTATATATTAGAGCTTCAAACGAGTGTGTGTGTATGTTCTTTCCGAGTGTGCAGCAGCGCTGGCACTCCCTCCCTGCATCTTTCTTCTCTTCTTCTTCTTCCTACTCTCGATTCTCTCCGTCTCCCCTCTTCGATTTTTCCTCCCTCTCTTTCTCTGTAGCTCTCTCCCTGTCGTGTCAGAAAAGGATGGGCTGAGGGAGTGAGGAGGGGGTTAAAGAGAAGGGAGGGGAGGGGAGAGGAGGAGGGGAGTCACATCGCACCAGCACGTGCCACAGCCAGCCTCCCAGCCAATTACAAGCAGACTCCTCTGTTTCCCAGCATGCATTTCTGCAGAGGGGGTCCTGGAACGTGAGGAGATGCAGAAACAGAGAAAAGGATGTATTGTTTTTCTTTGTTCATCCCTCTCTCTGTCTTATCCTCCTATTCTCCCTTCCTGCTCCGTGTTTTCCCCCATCCGCCAATTAGCCGATGTCAGCTGTTCTCCCACTCAGCGGGCCGCGTTTGTGCTGCATATATGTGTGTGTGTGTGTGTGTGTGTGAGTGAGACCAAGTAATCCAATCACACACGCTTATCTGAGTCTGACTCTCAGGTGCCAGTCTTCATCTAAAATGGCTTTAATGTCAGGCACACACACTTTAAAATATGCATTCACACACACACACACACACACAAACAAATGCATGCATACAGTAGATGAACAGAGTGGACACACACATTGTGCTGAACAGAGAGCCTGGAGGGACCCTCGGGGTATTTTGCAGCCATCTGCAGAGCTCCTCTTCTTCTGTGGTGTCTGCACGCTCATGTGCTTTCATGGGTTGTGACAGGATAAATATGTGGGTCTATTTTTACCGCCACTTTGATGGCAGCTAATCACAATTCTCCTCACGCTCCCGTCTAAAGATGCTGATCTACTTGAAGCTCCTCTGAAAGATGTGAAACTGCTGGATGGAGGTATTTATAGCTTCCTCATTATACAGAGAGAGATGAGCTGATGTAACGTGAAGTACAGGCATGATCTGTTCTCCTGAAAAATTACACAAAAACATGAAGACTTGTTGGTGTAAGAAGGTTAAAAACTTAAAAATAAATTAGCAAAGTAATTCTGATAAATATGCCAGATAATTAAAGGTTTTTATTCCTATTTTCCAGCAACATGCTCCAGCAATTCACAGGAGGAGAGGGCGTTGAGTAGAGGTGTGTGTGTAAATTACAGTGCCGCTGATTGGACACTGATTCATGAGTGCACCATCACTCTCTCTTCCTCCCCTCATCCCTCCATCTGGTAAAGCAAAAGGTCAAAGTTCCATGAAAAAAACATTAACCAACAAATAGGAGAAATCTCATTTACTCATCCCTGAAAGGCAGCGACTGCTCACAGGTGCTGTCAGGTGTCGACCTCTGATCTCAGGGGGAGGAAGACTGATTGCACAGCATGTGTACGTGTGTGTGTGTGTATGTGTGTTCTTGTGTTTCTGTGGTACCTACCATCTGAGTCGATGCTGTTGAGTGCAGTGGGAGGGATGATGGAGACTTTGCACTGACCAAGAGGACATTTTCGAGGGTACAGATCCATACAGGCCGTGTGCACCTGCATCACCAGAAACACGACAGGAACATTTACATCAGATCGATGCACTAGTTTCTGTCTTTGTGACATGAAATTTTAGGGGGGGAATGGTGCTTTCACACTCAAAAAACAGAATATTGCATGGAATACACGGGACAGACAGATTGACCCAAATTTCGATAAGATTGATATCAACGTTAGTATTGATATCGAATGATATCAGTGTAAATCGATATTGTAGTTTAATTTTTCTCTTGCATATATGGACTGTTGCGGTTTTATAAAAGTGACGACCTGGCTGTGTTCGTGTGAGCGCCACCGTGTCACAGCGCTACCCCTTTCCCTCCTGATTTTTGATGATGCACCGTCACATGGCTCAGTGGCACCAGGGGAACAAGCAAGCAGACTCCAAAACAAGAAGTTCATTTGCAATATTTTATATTTGTTTTGGTGTGATAGTTCTTTATACTTTACTATTAAAAAAATGAGTGCAATAATGGGAGAACTTTTATTTATTTATTTATTTTTGAATTGTAGTCTTCAACTCTGTACCACAAAAACGATTTTGTTTTGATTTAACCTACAAGTGATACATTTTTGCACTTTATTTTCTTAAGAAAAGAATCCCACACAATAATGTTTTGTGGAAAATTTGTTTTGTTACTGTTGTATTGCTTCTGAACATAAATGTTTATCAGCTCACTGAAGTAATTTGCAGTCACCTTTGAACTTTGCCCAAATTCTGTCCTAGGTTTTAACATAGTCAAAAGAAAAATGCAAAGATGCATCAACCTTAAATATTAAAAAGTATCAGTATCAGTATCGGCAATACTGGCCCTGCAATTTTATCTGATGAAAACAACAGATAAGAGTTGCTTCAACACACTCCGCAATACTTTTTGCTGGTATGTAATCTGTCATTGGACACAGGGAAGAAGAACTTAGTTGCAACAAGTGTAAGGGTGTCACTGGTGGGGATGGGTTTTTTTTGTGTGTCGGAGATGGATGCCGTGATTGCACTTTGCAATAAAAAGGCAGCATTTCTTTTTTCAAATGAGGCTAAAATCTTACCATAGCTTTGCACCAGAGGCAGCGCCAGTCCTGCAGCCTTAAGACGCTGCCACAGGTTTTATCACACACGGCACACTTGGCACTGACAGGCAGGTTTCCTTCCAACCACTGGTGAGGCATGGCAATCTGCACACACACAACTGCTTGTTTTGAATCAGACTTTTTTTAACACTGACAAATCCCAGTGGGAGGATACTTAATCAAAAAATGCAAATACAGTCAAAGTGCATTTCTTATGTGCACTGATATTTAGTTACATCCCACATGTAGGATGTTGATGTATTTTCCCAGGATCTTTATTGTTAGAGGACACATAACCATTTAACCATCAGAGTTAACTAACTTTAAAGTTCAAACTCTCTCATAAAGTTGTGGCACAGTTAGAAGCTCTTTAGAGCCTAATGCTTCACAATTAGTGGTCTGAAAAGAGAGGAACACACAGGAATGTTGGGAAGTGCACAGGAAAGCGCTGGAACATGGTTCTAGGAATAAAAGTCATGAGGGAATACATTAGAAGGAGATCACATTAAGCTGTTTTCACACCGTGTTAAAGCTTTTTCATGGAAATACTTTAATGTTTGACTCTTTAATGGCTCACAAATGGCCAGTAACCTACGGGGAGGTGTGTTAGTCCAGTATCAACAGCTCCCAAACTCACCCCATCCTCATCCTCTATGATATCCTTCCCGATGGAGGCCAGGGTGGTCCATTTACAATTGTTGGTAGCCCTCACTGCACAGCGTTTGTGAGCTTTGAATTTGCAAACTGAAAAGCAAAAACAAAAAAAGACATCAGTAACCAAATTAAGAACTTAATTTTAACTCTAAATAGAGCAATAAAAGGGAAACATAAAGCAGACGTGTAAGATAAGAAAATATATTTATCAGCAGCTGTCTAATAAGGCATGTATGTTATGTCCAGGTATTTCAGAGCTAATTCAGTAGATCATTTAAAATCTAATTAAACCTTAAATACTTAATTTAAATATCCTGCTAACACTGGGAGGAGGCTGATGCACTATTCGGAAATAGACACGTCTCGCCCAGTACATCCTCCTCATAAATCAAAGCCTAATGAGATGTCCGTGGGCGTAATTACTCCCCTCCCTAAGCCTGTGCAGCTCTGACAGACTGAAGCAAAGTGTGAGGACTTAGCTCCACATCGCAGATCCCAATCCATTTATCTCTAACAAGCAGCAGCAGGTCTAAAACCAGGCTTAAGAAAGACCCTGAACCCAGAGGCTAACAGGTGGATCCAGACTACCTGCTCCATCCTCTGGATTACTGAGTAAAAACACGCACATGAAGCCTCTGCGGACCCTCATTGAGCTCATATACAGTAAATGTACCTCCAGTGTTCCCCACTTTGCTTTGTGGTGGAGATAAACAGGTGAAAGTGAAAATGAGATCAGCTCCACTGTAATCCAGCTACAGTAAGTAGCTTCATCCCAGAGTCTGAAGGATTAACAGATCAAGAAGATCAGGATGAAGCAGACCATATGGCAGACTCTGTGTGTGCTTTCACTGATTTAACAGAATACATCCTGTACCTGCAGACTGACAGGCATGATGCCAGAGGAGCTGAGAGCATGGTCCAGCCTGAGGGTCTGTTAAGACTTTTGTTTGTCGGCAAAAACTGCAGTTTTAATATCTGACCTGAGCAGATTAGGTTACTCCAATGAAGGATTACACTCTCAGGGATCTGATTAGAAAGCTAAGACCTTCATGAACCTTTAAGTTTAAAAGTGTGTAAGAATAAAATATGGATCAATTCATCTGGAAACACTCTGCATGTTGTACTTTGTGATCTCAAAAAAAGGAATTAGAACTGTTTCACAGATTTTGCTGCAAAATGCATGACAGAGAGGCTTCTGAAATCCAAGTCCACATGCCAGAATTCATGTTTAACTACACTGAACATCTCCTGGCCAAAGCAAAAGTGCTGTATCGCCTGAAATAAAATGTTTTATACAGCCTAATGTTTGCATCATCCTCGTTCTCAGAGATTCAATGTTCTCCTCATCCTTTCGTTCCTGCTGTGTCTCTTTCTGTCCTGATCCAGCTGTCAAAGTGTAGCATCAGTTTCTCTCTTTCTGCCAATCAGTCATTGCTCTTGAAATTCATCCCGTCATCAAGCCCCTGTAGTAGAAAACAACTCTTCATCCAATTTGCAAGTGTAAGGTGAACATCACAGCCAGAATAATCCCTGGTTGGGAATTAATCCTCTTGTTTGTTCGACTCCTGTGTAAGCTGGTGTTTACCTGTGTCTCAGGTGATCTCTGCCCTCAGTCTTTCTGTTTGTCTGTCTGGGATCCTGCTGGCAGCTCTGTTCTTTGTTTTTCCCTCCTCTGCTTTTCATCTCCCATTTTTGTCTCTGGCCTGATTTAAATATTGTCCCGAGCATCAACTTAGAAAGATAATCTGTTTCTGTCAGATTTAGAAAGGGTGATCTGTGAACTTACAAAAAGTCCTCTTGACTGTTGAAAGTCTGTGAGCATCAGTTCGGTGTCTGCTGCTGCACAGAAAAAGAAGAACCACATCCCACTCTGCTGCTCTCTTTCTCCCCCTGGTTCCTGCCCGCAGGACTGATTTGAAATATTGTCCTTTGCTTTTAAAGCTCTTAACCTCTTATGACTTGAGCTCTTGTCCGGTGTGTAATTTTCAATTCACCTTGCTAGTGGGGATAGACCCGATAAGTTTAATAACTAAACTAAGTTCTCTATTAGTTGTTTGTTAGTAATGTTATTGTACCTTAATATGTTGGGGTTTTTTTCACTAAAATGGGTGTAATGTTGTGATTTCACCAAAAGATAATGTGTGCAGTGTCCTTGAATGTGGCTAATCAGTCAAAGTCTGAAAAAATGAACTATCATGGGTCTGAGAGGCAGAAATGTAATGTCCAAATATGTGGACGCCAGGTCTCAAGAGGTCAATCAGGTGGTAACATCTCACCCTGCTGACCTCCTGCATGTCCGAACCAAAGCACTAAGGTCGACCAATCCTCCTGGGTGTGCTGGAGTGATCAAGCTTCTTGGTATCTTAGCTGTTTTTGATTGCACTGCATAATTAAAGATGACTAATCTGTCGAACACCCGCCAAAAGAAACCAACCCTGGCACCAACACATGCAATCAGGTGATAAAACTGAGAATCTGCTGCACATCACTCAGCCTGAGTAGAAACGAAGACTCTGTTATTTCTTTGTGGATGAAAACATATTAAAATTTGACATCCATCCTCAGAACATCTGTTACACTCAGTTTGCATGTCACACTGTGAGGCCAGGAGCAGCAACAACACGCTAACACGTTTGTTCTAAATGCAGACGACTGCTGCAGCAGAGCCAACGTAAATATAGCATGAATGTTTCTCATGGAGACGGACAGGCAGATGGTGATTCTTCTCGCCTTTTCCTCCATTAGGGATAAGGCACTTAGCAGACTTATGAATAATATCTGTAAGCCTTCAGCAACCCCACCCAGGCCTCACACACACTTGTTCTCGTCATTAAGCCGTCCACACAGATACTACAAACTAAGTCAAAGTCATATCCGGGAGCAACAATTGATGTTTCAATCTTGTCTCCCGCTAAATGCTATTAGAGAGCATTAGCAGAGCATTAAGAGGATCCAGAGGACATGATACCACTGACTGTTAATGGCCCAGCCAAACCCCGAGCATTCACAGCCACACCAGAGCAAGACACACTGTGTGTAGGGCTACAAGTGTGTGTATGTGAGAGATGTGAGAGGATGAACCAGAGACATGAGTGTGTGTGAGTGTCTGTGTAAGTGTGTGTGTAGCACAAATCAATCCCCTCTGACCTGTGCAGGAAATCGAAAGAAATTTGAGCTGCGTTGATTGAAGTGAAACTGTTTGTCTGTCTGCACTCGACATTTAATAGAGACACTCTGCAGCTCGCTTCTGTTTTCTCTCTCAGCTCATCGCTGGTCCTCATCAGACAGACTGAACAACCCCTGCCTCCAGCATACGTCCACAGCTTAATCATATGGATGGATGTTATTAGTTAATATACCCTGAGATAAGAAGTCAGAGATGATATTTATTAGGGCTGGAGCAGTACACTTTTCTCCTGATTCCATTCTTTTCTAACTTTTGGGGTGCCGATTCAATTTGAATTGCAATTCTTCTATATTTTTGCTATTTTTTTTTTATTTTTGCGATTTTAAGTCTGCTTCTTTAACACCAGACCATGTGAAAAATTTGATAATGCTAATGACAATGATGTCTTCAGACTAAATCAGGAGCCATATTTTCCCCAAAAAACACACATTACATGTGAGTCAGTTTTAAGGATATGAGCAGGGGATCTGACATCCCCTTATGTGATAGTTAATCAAACGAAAAAAAATATACCCTCTGCTGGAGAGAAGTGGTAAGTTTTTTCTTACCCAGCTTAAACAAAATCTAAAATGAAAAAGTCAAATTTTTAAAAAAAGAAAAGAAACAAGTTTTTTTCACAAAAAAAGAAAAGCACAATTGTAAAATTGTAAAAAACAAACAAAAAAACCCAATCCCAAATTCATTTTTTCTACCACCTCTAATCTTTAACTACACTTAAAGCAGCAGCTGTGAAATATCAGGGGAGGAAGATTTTGTTTCTATGCAATGACCTTCTGGTTGAATTTCTTTATTTATTAGTTTTATCAAAGCTAAATGGATGTATTCTACCTCATTTCACCTGCCTGTTTCTGAAATAGATTTTTGAAGCAAGGGTGCCTTTCAGTCATGTGACCTGAGCTCTGCCTCTGATTGGGCAAACTCGGGATTATAATATCTTCTATACCGCTGAGTTAGAAATAAATTCACCTCCCGTAGTGTCTACCAAAAGTGAAATCAATGATTCAGACCAGGCTGTAAACATGTTTATTTCTGCTTTTTTTTGGCTTGGTGTGTATGTGACTCCCAGTACTTCTGGAGCCAACTTCAGCAAACATTCGAAAAACAGCAGATTTTAGCACTTCCACATTGTCTCATATTTTCAGACCAGAGATTGCCACCTGAACTTTATGAATACACTCTTTTCTTTCGCCTTTAAGATCGAAGTCCTAATCATTTCATTACAGGATGTATGTCTGAAAAAAAGATGAAAACATAATATTCCTCAGTGTGTTAGAAGTTAAAGTAAAAAGTCCTCCATTTAGAAGAAGTAAATGGTGTAAAAAACCAATGAAAAGGAGAATTCTGGGGTTTCTCAAGACAAAATCTTCAGATTGAATGAGAGAGGGCCAAATGTAGGGGACAAATGTAGGGGACAAATGTAGGGGACAAAGTGGACAATTTTGAGTCAAACTTTATGCTTTAGAAAAGAATCAGCTAAAAGATCTTTTTGGCTTTGCAGCATGATTGTCAAAGCAGAGTATTGTTTCCCCTCCTCAGCCCTCTTTTTACATAATTTCTTCCCCCTTATGTCGTCCACAGCATCTGCAGTTCTAATTTTTTATTAGACTGATTTTAGGTGCTTTTGTAACAACACGGCGTCTTTCTTCTCTTTGGGTCTCATTCCTCCCCTCCTGTTCTGCATATGAGAGGACCTCATTGTGGAAGATAACGAGCCCAGAGTGAAGAGGCTCTCACACCCAACCACAGCTCACACACATGGGACGTAACATACACACATTAGCAAAATTAGAGCGTGAGGATATGCAGATGGTGCTCATTAAGGTCTGCTGTCTGTCACTGACACTTTACACGGGCTCAACCTCTGATGTCAAAGTCCTCTCCTCCCTTCACACCCCCCACTTCACAGCTCTTTCACAGACGAGGTGAGGAGATGTGGCGTCATTCACAGCATCCATTAACAGTTTTTGCCTCCGTTATGGCTGAAGAGAGAGGCATAAAAAGCTAAAAACAAATCCACAAAGCCTGAGTCAACGCTGCTTACCTAACACACAGCACGACAAAGAACAGAAGGACATGGGCTGACATACATCCAGGAGGCTGAGCTGCACTAATGGCAGCTCACCACAAGATCTTTTCACTCCTTCTACCTCAAGCTGACAGTCTGATGGGCAACCAACTCCATGACCCAGAGCTTTCCAAAGACCCACGCTGGCACTAGTGCCTCCAATCTGCTCCACTTTGACAGATTGAACAAAGAACTACCTGCCCTTAGTGACGCTATTACCAAACAGGCATAGGTCCTCTCAGTGCGTATAGACCTGCTGACGCCCAGATGAACTTCTGCAGAAACTACAGCATCTTTAAGCTACACAGCATGTTATTTTACATAGAAATACACACACAAGATGACATGGTTCAGTCTCATTATGCATCTGAGAGAGAAAAGCAAGTGGTTTCTACCTTCACAGGAGAGGCCGTGCGATGTGACGCCTGACAGGCTATCTTTACAGACGTTGCAGAAGGTGGGCCGTGCATGGGAGCAGGCGTACCAGTTGTGCATCCCTGAGAAATGCTCCACGTTGAACTGTGCTGTCTATCGGAGAGAAGAGCAAATCAGGTTAACAGATACATCTACTGCTGGTTATATTCAAAACACTTTGAACAATTACTGTTGTTTAATCAATTTTTAAAAGCAGTCAATGAAAACCATGTTCCCTATGACAGACGTCTTTTCTTAATAAGAGCCTTTCCCTGTGGTCTGGTTTTCCTGCTATCTGAAGTCTCTTAAACTAAAACCAGGACTCTACAGGTCTGACTCTACAGATCTGACACCTGTTCAGGAACACTGGGAGCTTTCAAAGAGCTCAGTGTTGGGAGAGAGCCCACAGTGCAGTGAAGTTAATTTGAGTTGTGTTGGCGTGGGCGTTGCGTCATCTGCAGTTGTTGGCACAGCCCTGGATCCACTTTGTGTTTCATAAGAAAACTAGAACAGGTGCTGAAGAAAGTGGGACACTGGTTCATACAGTTCTCCATGAGACAGGGTAATTACATGCTGCTGGAAGGATAACATGGCAGGAGTGTGTTTGCATTTGTGTGTGTGTGTGTGTGTGTGTGTGTGTGTCCTGTGGTGTGTGAGCTCTGGGGGTGCTGCTGCATTGCAGTGCAGTAAAGGGGGTGAGGGATGGGGTCTTATATAAGATTTCCCTCCCAAATCAAAGACATTCAAATGCAGCAGAGCTTTTTTTCCTGAGCCTGCACACAAACTACACTCAGACTTTTCCTCACATCTTTCTTTGCTCTGAATATCTGTGATTTTAAAGAGAGAAATGTGAATCTCTTGCTAACAAAGCCAAGCGTTATGTTTACATAGTCTCCTGCCGCTTCTGGTATTAAATGAGTCACGGCTGGTGGAAGAGTGGCTTCAGAATCCAACCTGTGCATGGTGACGAAACATGTGTCTGTTTCTGTGTGTGGATACTGAATGTGTGTCCTCTTGAGAGTTTGCACACCTGTGCCTGCACGTGCGCATCCATGTGTGTAAAAGCGTGTCAGCTGGTGCTTTGGGAATCCACACACGAGTTTGTCACTTCTGCGTTAAAAACTTGGATCCCCTGTTGGTTTTAACGTCATGAGTGTGAAGCCGTGCAAACCTCACAGACGGACTCAGGATGAGCTCAGGCTGTAATGAAATGACTGAACCCAGCAGGATGAAAGGAGCATCCTCTGGAGCTGAGGTAACATGATTAAAAACACTCCAAATGCCTATTGTTTCTGCTGCATCCCCTCTCTTAACACACAAAGTTCAAAAGCTGCTTCTTACCTCATAGTGCTCTCTGGACTGGACGGACTTGAGCGAGCTGATCCAGTCCTCCATCTCTTTCCTGTTCTCGGCGCAGAGGATGAGCCTACGGAACGGAGTGATCACCTGCAGGAGAGCAAGGGATGCAGGAGTGAGTGAGAAAGATACTGAAGCTCAATATTTTGTTCCGGTGCTTTCTCTCCTCAGCCTGCAGTGCCACTGAGAGGAGGGAGAGCGCTCGTCTCCTGTCTTTAAGGGAGAGAAAGGACCAGAAACCTCCTCCCTCTCCTCCTTCTCTCCCTCTCTCATTAACTCTATCCCTCTCGTCCTCTCGCACCTTCTTGAGTTTTATTTCACTCCTCCAATTTTTTCCTTCTCTCTCAGCTCTTCATGTTGCTTTGAGGCAGATATGTGCTGACAGGCGAGGCCCCTCAGTAAAGGCTAAGAGCTTCTCCCCCCTCCTCTCCTGTGTGTGTGTGTGTGTGTGTGTGTGTGTGTGTTTAAGGGACACTCTCCCTGTAGATAACCCTACAGACACACAGCATCCTTTCAGCACTCCATCACTTATTTATGCTCCCTCATCTCCTCTTTCTCTACATCTCTCTGTGTGTCTTTACGTTGTTGCTGCTCACCTCAGAGAGAGAGAAGTGAAGCACACACACACACTTCTCCACCCAACATCACACACACACACTTATCAATATTAATGAAGTGAGGAATGCCTCTTATGATTGATTACTAACTCCTCTCAAGTTAACCAATACACACGATCTCACAGGAGACAAACATTTAACATCTCTTAGCACTGTGAGGGATGAACAGTTTGATACTTCAGTGCAGCTGATTTATTTTTTGATGGGTTAAATGTAGGGATGCACCATTCCAACTTTTGTGGTTCAGATACGGATACCTTGGCTTTGGTAACGACTGATACCGATACTAGTGTTAAATAATAACCTGCATGCCCTGCTCTGGGATAAGACTGTTAATGGTTTGGGTAAAGACAAAAAATGAGTATATGGAATAACTGAAGTTAATATTTATTTAAACTATGAAATATTTAAATGTTTACTATTAAAACAATTCTTCAGAATGTACACAAGTTCTTTTCAAATGTAAACTTTTATACCCTGTTGACTGATAATGCAGCAAAAAACAAAGCGAGTGCATCAGAGGCAATATTTCAAATCAAGGAGCAAAGAGTGCTGGTTAAAAAAAACAAACAAAAAAAAAACATAGAGCTGTTTGCCCCCATCGGCACCATGGATCTCTTCCCAGTGATACCGATCCAGCTTTGAGGGGCCCTGATACACCGATAACCCATACCACTGATTGGTATCGGTGCATCCCTAGTTAAATGAGCTCTGCTGCAGACAGACTCAGAATGAGGAGATGCAGACTGATTTAAAATACATTAAAGAAGCTAAAAATAAAGCTCTGTATCTGGACTACAGAGGGAGGAGGAGGCAGTTATGATCTAAAAGCCTTCACAAGAAACTTTCCCTGCTGTCACAGAGGAGGAGGAGGATGCATCATCTGAACTTTAGCTGAGGAGAGACAAAGCCGTCTCATCACTCACAGCTTCCCTCACGCTCTGTCACTTGCTGCTCGGCCACAGTTCTTACAGCCATCTCTTTAATTTCTGGGAAGTCCAAATGGACAAAATGCTGTTTTTCCTTCATTAAAGCTACCTTTGATGAGTTTTTTTTTAAACATGTTTAAAGTCAGACTGATGTCTCTTTCAGTTTCAAAAGCCAACCAAGAACATCAGAGATAAGACAGACTCAAGCAAACAACACGTTTAACTCAGGATGGAGCTCGGAGCAGAGCTGCTGCTTCTACACCCCCAAATGTGGCTCTGGTGTGAGGATGCCTCTTAGATGCTTTTCTTTGGAGATATTCTGGATGCATCCACCTGGGAGGAGACCCGAGGAAGACCCTGAAGTTTCTTGGGATATTTTATTTCTAGTTATGCCTGGAAAGACTTCAACATCCCTCAGGAGAAGGATAACAATGCAGAGGAGAGGGACGTCTGGGAAGACTTGCTTAGATCTGATCTTGGATAAGCAGATGGATGGAGTGAGTGGTAAACAACAGAGTGGTGAAAACAAAATCCAAACCAAAGGAATCCTTGTCACTGCAAAAGACTGAAATCTTATCAAGTGTTTTTTTGAGTAAAAATTGTCTTTTTATATTGATATGAGCCACATTCAACGTATCAGTCAAGAAAAATCACTTTTTTTCAAGTTGTTTAATAACAAAATGAGGTTCAAATTGCTTGTAACGAGCTAAAAAAATCTGCCAATACAACAAGAGAATTCAGCTTCAGTCTAGAATAAAGTCTTCATACAATTTTTTTTATTCTATAGGCAGATTTCTTTTAAAACTTATGACAAGCCATCCAGGTGTCATTTTTGTCTTTAAATAACTTGAAACAAGACATTTTTCTGGACTCAAGTGGCTCATATTAAGTCTAAAAAGACACGTTAAACAAGACAAAAACTCTTTTCATGTTTCAGTTTTTCCATTGCTTCTCCTGCCCCTCAACAACATCCACCCGAGGAAACACTGCAAAAAAAAAAAAAAAATCTAATCAAGCTTTTTTTTTCTTATTTTCAGCGGAAAATGTCTTTTCAGACTTAACATGAGCCATATTCACCTGACCAGTCCAGAAAAATGTCTTATTTCAAGTTATTCAAAGACAAAAATGAGGTCTGAATTGCTTTTAACGAATTAAAATAATCTACCAATGAAGCAAGACAAAAGTTACGTGTATTAAGACATTATTCTAACTTTAAGCAAAGTTTTAAGCAAATTTTTCTTGCTCCATCAGCAGATTTTATTTATTTGTTAAAAGCAATTCTGACCTCATTTTCCTCTTTAAACAACTTAAAACAATACATTTTTCTGGACCAGTTGAATGTGGCTCATATCAAGTATAGAAAGACAATTTTTAATTAAAGTAAGACAAAAACCACTTGATAAGATTTCAGTTTTTTACAGTGTATAATCTGAAAAAAGTGATGCTGTGAACTGGAGTCCACACATCCTGCAGACTGAAAACAAACATCAAGTCAAAGAAGAGCTGTGAAGAAAAGGGAAACCAGAGATTTGACCCTCCTCTTCGTCAGAGATCTTTCCCTCTCTTTTAGATACATCCTGCAGCGGCATGTCCAGACCAGCAGCACCAGAGGCTCTGACAAATGACAGGGTGCAAGAGTGTGTGCAGGTTGGTTTGTTTCAGATAAGTCAGCTTTGGTATCTGCATTATTTTGCATGCTTACAGATAAGAAGCTAGTGAAATCTGCTCTCAGCGAGTCTACATGTGCAGCCGCCTCTTACATAAAGAGGCTCCGTACTCAGAGGTGCAAAGAGGCTGAAAGAGGTGAGACAACAGAAAGCTGAGAAAACTGAGCAACACCTTCACGACACAATATGACCGTAAAAACAGCCGCCGGTGTATCACAAATGATCTGACGGCAACCTCAAAGATCAGGGCTAGTGTAGGAGTTGAGGATGAGGATGTGGTTGGTTGGTTGGTTGGTGATAACATGTCAGAGTTTAACAAATCTAATCATTTAAAAGAGGTGCAGGCCTAAGGGAGGCTTTAATTCCCCAACTTCAGAGAGTCAGAGCTGATACCATCATGTTTGGTTTGTTCAGAGCGAAGCATCCACCTGACAAACTGTCCCCTGATCGATCGCTTTAATCACTCTTCAGATCAATCAGCCCAAAGAGCTTTAATCAATATCTTGTTACTTTGAGTCATGAGCAGCATTTCCAGAGAAAAGCAATAAAACCATGTCATAGCTGTGAGCTGTGTGTGTGTGTGCCTGTGTGTGTGATTACTGTCCTTTCTCTGCCCTCCATCACTGAAGCTAATCACGTTAGCGTTCTCCCTCCTTATTCAAAATAAGTGGACACAACATCTCCCAGATTACTGAATGTGTTTTTGTCAGAGTGTCATCACATGCTCCTGTGTGTGCATGTGTGTGTGTGTGTGTGTGTGTGTGTGTGTGTTGTTCTAAGCAAATCAGAGAGCAACAATCCTGCAGCTTGCAGAGAAGAAGTAAATCTGTTGTGCTCGATGCTCTGCAGAGACCCCTATTTCTCCTCATCCGTTAATCACAATACAGTTTTCCTGCAGGGATTAAAGTGTGTGTGGAGTGAATTGATCCCTTTGGACATAGATCATCCTGTTTCCCTGCCAGTGGTGTACAGTGTGTGTTTGTGCGTGTGGTACAGGGTAGTGATAAGATTGGTTGCCAGGGGAAACAGGAGCAGCAGTTTCCAAAAACAGCTTGAGGCATCCCTCAAGAGTGGAAAACCTCCCTCCATTCACTGGCCTTCAGCACACACTTTGTCAGATGTGTGTGTTGAAGGTGTGTAACAACATGTGACAACATATATGTCTTTGGGTGAAAAGATAATGGCGTCAGAAGCCTGGCTTAACATTTTTGGTGTCAGGATTTTCCAAATGCACGGTCAAATATTTGATCAAAACATTTTTTAAGCTCTGGCTGTGATGTCAAGAAAAGATAAAACTGATGAAGACCTGAAACCAGAACTAAGACCATTTCCAACTGTTCTGCATCAGTAATGTTTCAAACCTGTATCAAGTCCAAAGAGGAAAAACGGCTACAAAAAGATCATTTCAGACACCTGCTACTGTTTTAAGAACACAAACACACACTCAGACAGAGGATCGGTGACAGTGCTGCACAGATCCTGCATCCACAGGGACCAGCAGCAGAGGAGGTGGAACAAAACCATCACAGCTGCTCCCTCCCTCCAACACACGTGCACCACACTCACACCTCCTCTGCAGCTTTATGCAAACTTCCAACACTAAGCAGCCAACACCGCTGGATGCTTGGGCATTTGAGTTTCACTGAGATTCGTTTCTCAGAGATGAGCTCGATCCGTTGAGCATGAGTGAGTCAGTAAGCAGCGAGGGAGGGGTCCCTGCAGAGTCTGTAATGGGTTTAGGGTCTGGGTTGGGCTGAGCTCTCTGTCTCACGTGGACTTCAAGGTGCTGCAGCGACATTGCATATGCACACACACACGCACACACACTAGCACGAGAGAGACAATAGAGGAAAATGTAACGTGAACTCTGAGAGCATCATCTGGACCCACTTAACACCAACATACATGTACTTTCACAGCTCATGTATGACTCAGTGTGAGAACAGTCATTAATATTGTGACCATGTACGGACACATGCACGTCCACGTGTGTTTTTTTTCTTCGCATTCTTGTTTGTTGATGAAAAATGACTTTTTCATTCCATTTGTTTTTTTCTTCTTTAAAACATCTTTGCCTCTGCAACATTTAATCTCACCTCATTTCCATACATGCACGTATGCATAACACTGAGATAGATCTGTAAATGTATCACCAAAGAAGAGCATTATTAAGCTTTTGATGTGTGTCTTAAGCGGTGAAGGATTTCTGAGGGCAGTTTTGCACAGATGAAATAAAATGTAATTATCTTTAATACACTTATTGAAATAGATATGTTAAGTATGCTATTCAGGTGAACTCCTGCACTGCGTCTTTCAGAAAAACAGTGTCATTAATCTTTTTTATCGAGGTTTTTTTGGTGAGTGTTTCTGAATCCCTTCCTGGAAACAGCACGGGCATGCACAGCTCACGAACACCTGCAGAGCTCCTACATGAATGAGCATGAATCTCCTCACAGCACAACTCAATCACTCGTTCAAACCATCCAATTAGCACCAACCTGCACAGAAGACGACAGCAGCATCGCTCATCCTCAGAGGAGCGACTCCTCACAGACAGACAGACAGACAGACGGACTGAAACAGCTGGACGGACACAGACAGTCGGAGCAATGCTTCCTCTGCAGTACTTTCTCTCTTTCTCTGAGCGCTCAACCTGCGTGACGCCTGGTATCCCCCTGTCAGTGTGCGTGTCTGTGGAATACCATCGAGCACGCCACGTTACCTTCGGTTTTCTCTTTCACCGCTTCCTCCTCGCTCATTCACTCACTCCTCTCCTCCTCTGCATCCTCCTGTCTTTTGTGCTCTGCTTCTCAGTGCGCACTATCTCCCTCTCCCTCCCTGTTTCTTTCTCCCTGCGTGTGACATCACTCCAGGATTTCCTCTGCAGCTTCACCTTGCTGCGTCTTATTCCCTTTACCGCCTTAAACTGCAGGCTTTCCTCATCAATCATTCCTTCCTTATTCTTTTCTTTCTGTCAAACACTTGTTTCTAAAAACAGATTTTTCTTTGTCCTTACTTCCCTTTGTGCATCCTCATTCTTTCCTCCTTCAGCATCCCCTCCTTCCTCCTCCTCTTCTCTCAGTCTCAGCAGGATGCTCACACAGAATGTACGCACATGCTGCACACACATGCATCAGGCAGGCACACGTAATCTTATTTATGAATATGGCAGACATTAAGCCATTCCAGGCACTCACTGAAGCATTTCAAGGCTCTACTAAAAATAGCTGCACTCTCTCCTCTGGGCACTGTTCTCCTCCTCCCTCCTCCTCTTGCCTGTTTCTTTTTATAGCAGCCCCCAAGGAGAGGAGAGACATTTATAGAAAGGACAGTGCACTACAAGCTCTTTCACTGTCTGTTTCCATCCCCGTAATACTCATGTCCATCCCTCCTACTCATACACACACACATTCATCCTGCTGCTCATTGTTCTCCACAATAAACATCCATTCACAGGATCATCATCTCATCTCTCCCTGGAGACAAGCAGCATGTGATGAGCAGGTGAATCATTATCCTTGAAGGGCACGGTGTGACACACCTCCAGCAGGCTTTATTAAAGGTGTGAGAGCTGTGGACACGACTCAAAGCAAGTGTGTGTGTGTCTGTAAAACACACCACTACTACATGCTGGTCTGACTCTGCCGTGGTCCCACCTTTCTGTGTGTGTGTTTGTGTCTGCAGGAGGCACTCACCGTGAAGCTGTTGTTGACATTCTTTGTGCTGGACTCTGCAACGCTGGCGTCCGACAGGTCCACCTCATCAAAGATAAGGGACTGGAGAGGAGAAGAGGAGGTGAGGAGGGAGAGGAGAGGGCACAAAAGAATTAGTTTTTTTCTGAAAGTATTTGGTACAAAAGTTTATCTTACTCTTAATAAAAGACATGAATAGAAATGTGACAGGCTGTGGGGGGAATGTTTCAGCAAAGCAGGCCTTAATATGAAACAGTAAAGCGTTTAGGATGACATCAACTAATCAGACATGTTAACAACTAAGCTGCCTGGCCAAAAAAAAAAGATTGCCACCAAAAAAAAAAGGGTCACACACTCTAATATTCCATTGGACAACCTTTAGCTTTGAATACAGCACACATTCGCTGTGGCATTGTTTGGATAAGCTTCTGCAAGGAGACAAGATTTATTTCTATTTATTTCCATTGATACATTAATTTTTTATTGAGATCTTATATTGATGATGGTAGAGTCTGACCGCTGTGCAAAGTCTTCTCCAGCACATCCCAAAGATTCTCAATGGGGTTAAGGTCTGGACTCTTTGGTGGCTAATCCATGTGTGAAAATAAACCGCTCTGTCACAGTTTGAGTCTGATGAATCCTGCCCTTGTCATCTTGGAATATGGCTGTGCCATTAGGGAAGAAAAAACCCATTGATGGACTAACCTGGTCGTTCAGTATATTCAGTTAGTCAGCTGACCTCATTCTTTGAGCACAGACTGTTGCTGAACCTAGACCTGACCAACTGCAGCAACCCCAGATCATAGCACTGCCCCCACAGGCTTGGACAGCAGGCACTAGGCATGATGGGTGATCACTTCATCTGCCTCTCTTCTTACCCTGATGGCCCATCCCTCTGGAGCAGGGTAAATCAGGTAAATCCACATGACCTTCTTTCATTGCTACAGAGTCCAATCTTTATGCTCCCATGCAAAGTGAAGCTTTTTTTTCTGGTTAGCCTCACTGATTGGTGACTGACAGCGGTCAGACTCTACCATCATCAATGCAAGATCTTGGTGAAGAATTAATGCAACACTGGATGGAAATAAATCTTGTGACATTGCAGAAACGTATCTTAACAATGCCACAGCCAATGTGTGTCGTAATCAAAGCTTAAGGCAGTCCAACGAAACATTAGAGTGTGTGACCTTTTTTTGGTGGCGACTTTTTTTTTGGCCAGGCAGTGTATCTTAATGAGCAGCTGCATCTTATTTTAGTCTTAAGTGAGCACCTGAAAGCTTCTAAAAAAAAGCAGGAATTCCTGGACACTTGGTGCTGATGATATCTATGCAGATTAATGAGGTGATTGCTTGTTTTTGGACTTGATCTCCATGTGGAGTCCTCCCTTCTCTCCGTTATGAAGATCTGGGTGGTTCCCCTTGCACTTTCTCACTCCTACACTGTGTCTCCCCTGAACCTACCCACCTCACCTGTCACTCTTCACTGCAATCACTGCCTGCATTTTATCTCCACTCAAAGGCCATATCCATGTAGCAGGGTCTCTGGAAAACTGCAGATATTTTTATACATTGAGGCCTGTCATCCACATGAAACCGCAGTTTTACATCACTTTAAATGATGTTTCCTGAAAAATCTGGCCAAAGTGAAGACTTTGGATAACCCTTTCTAGTGCGTCCACCAGCCTCATGTGCAAACCGCCGGTCTCTGCCATGTTCTCACCAGAAAACTCAACAGCTTTCACCTCAGTTGCTCGCCTTCAATCTGCACCTCATCTCGCATCACTCCTCGGCTCCTTGAAACTTGGATTTCTCTTTTCCCATGTCATTAAAATGATTGTTAACTGCTAATCTGCCCACAGATTCTGCTTAAGCACCGGTTACAAAACCATAACAAAAACCAAAAGGGAAGTTGAGGATTAACAGAAGGAAACAGCATATGGTCAGCTTTCAGCGATGTTCTGACCCACACATGTCTGAGACGACCAAAATGAGCTCACAGATCAAAACTTGGAGGAAAGTTTGGCGAGTTGTTGCCTCATCAGAAGGATCACAATCCTTAAAAACTCAGTCATTCACTATTTGGGTTTTTCCAGATATGAATAAAAGCTCTTCTCTCATGTTACTCAGAACTTCTCAGTTTGATTAACTGTCCTGTTTACTAAACCCTGCAGCCAAAGCGAGGATTTCCTCATTTGTTCCTTTTTGTTTTGACTCTCCACTTGAAGACAAGTGAGTAACGGGACGGTAAATGGAAACCAGTGTGGCACAGGGGGCCCAGTGGATTCAGAGAATCAGACCAAGAGGAGAGTCTGAGTCTGCACACAGAAACATGATATCTAACAGAGTGTGAGGCATGCAGCTGGGCTCTCAAAGGGCTGCAGGCCAAAAACACGATGTCGTCAAAGGAATGCCCTCTGACTGTGTATTTGTGTGTGTGGGTGTGTGTGGGAGGAATGAGTTGCTGCAGCTGTCAGAGGGAATGCCCAGTTAACGACGCTCCCTCAGGCCAGGCTGGAGAGGGACATCAGCCAACGCTTACTCTGTGTGTATCTGTGAGGGTGTGTGTGGAGAGCATGTGTCAGAGCACTTCCACATATGCCTTCAAGTGTGTGTGAATGTGTGTATTGAGCACTGGCCAAGAGGGCAGAAGTATGAACAGCACGCCAACACAAACACTGTCCCCACTGTTCCCGCTTTGTGCTCCGCTCCGGCATTACATCACAAGTGCGTCCGTGTGTGTGTGATTAATGCCTACTGTCTTTCTGACACACTCGCTTTCTTTCATTCACTCACCACACCACTAGTACACTCCCGTGTGTGTATGTGTGGGCACACACTCAGAGAGAAGCAGTAAAGACAGCTGACAGTGAATGGTGGACAGAGAAGGGTCCAGACCCTCCAGAGCTGAACTCTCAGGCTTCATCTCTGCAGCCACTCCGTCCTTTATTCTATACCCTGACAGGCTGTCACTGCGAGGCATTTTCTTTTCATCAGTTCAGCTTCTGAAGGGGGTTTCCAATCATATTAACCAAACCAGATTTGTATATGTTTCAGTCTAAATGACAGAAGTGTTTGGGTTTAAAACAGGTTATCGGTTTGCTCGTAGGACAGGATTGCTGTGGTGCAGAGATGCAGCCTCCCTGATGGATGGACAAGGGGGTCAGACTTCATATACACAGGGCAGCACAGCCAGCCAGGCCACCGAGGATGTCAGAGTGGATGGACATATCAGGAATGGGCTCTTATCTACAGAGGCTATCAAATAACCATAGACTGTAGAAGAAGCTGGCACAGCCACAGACAGCACAAGAGTTTTACTAACAACTGTTAAATCTTTATGGAGCTGTACTAAGGTAAAAAGATGGAGCTGGAGATAGGTTACTCCAACTTATCAGTTTAATGCAATTGCCACAAGTGATGCCAAGTAACTCTGGTATTTATTCAGAGGCTATAACCAATGGACTTTGAAGACTTGTGTGTATTTTTGTACAACCAAACACTCATTGACACATTAATCAAATGATCATGATGACAATAAGTCAATCATGATAGCCTTTTCCCTAAATCTCTCCCTCTTTGAGTCAAAAGCCCTGTTCCCACCAAGCGGTTCAGTCCGGTTCGTCTCGGTATGGCACACACTTTGTGGTGTTTTTTTTGACTAAAACCGTGCCACTTTTTGGTGTCCTTCTGTTGGGGTGCCAGACGAACCAATCCGACCTCTAGAAGGTGGAGCTAGACACATCATAGTCCATTGACTGGTTAAAATAATCATCTCTCCCCGTGCAACAACTGTATTGAAGAACAGCACATAACCCTGCCATGTTTAAATCTCTAGTTGACTTTGTGAATGTAACTCTTTTTTGTTTGGAAAGTGGCACCAGAAAACCGAGACAAATAAACAAATAGCAAATAAGCATCCATTGTTAGCAAGCTAACGCTAACTGGCTAGATGCTAGCTTCACCATTCAATGCTACTGCCGTTTTCTGTATTCTAGTATTACTGGTACTTAACTATATCAATCCATACTGGATCACTCGATGGAAACACGGCTAAAATGGGACCATATCTCACTATCCAACTTCATGCTGGATTGAAGAAGATTCAAAACTAGAGACCGAGACTATGAACTCATCAGGAAAATGTTCACTGATGGACAAACTCTATGCATCATAACTTCTTAAGTAATAAGTAGAGTTGCTCACTGCTGGCAAGAAAAACTGTTTCTTTCTTATTGGCTTCACTTTTGTGAGTCTGAGGCTATGTACACATCTTAACAAACAGCTTATGGTTATATTTCTGGATGAGAAAATAATCTATATTTCTGAGTTTAGCACAATCTTTGAATCTTATTTAAGGTGTTTCAGAAACTAAAAGTTGTGGGTAGGACAAGCAACACAGGAACATTCTTAAATCAAAACCCCTCCCGATGGTGAAGAGAAAACTTGTTAAAGAGGTAGATTTATGTTTGCACGTGTTTTGCTGTCCGACCTGACACTATTATCTTAACAGATCCATCCGTCTGCATTCATGCCATGTGCTGATGAAAAACAAACCTTCTGAATGTGTTTTTTTAAGTATGCTGAAAATGGAACAATATCTCTTATGGCATGAATGCAGCACCGTGTATGGATAAGCAAGTAAAACCAGCCCTTGGGGCCCCTGGCTGCTCTGTGCGGACCCGAATTCTCACGAGGCCCTCCTCAGATCCGCTGGCACCCAGAGGAGGAGGAGAGCGCCGTGCACCCGTCCAGCATACAGACAGAACTCGCCAGCACACACGGCTCCTGGACACCCTGCGCAGCGCTCGCTCCTGCCAGCGAGCCAGGGCGGTGCCAGACTAACACACACAAACATACAATGTCCAAATCAAGGCTCAGGTTAGAAGATAAGGGGAGAGAGAAGTCAGTAAGAGTTTAAGAAGAACTTAAAATAAAATAAAGGGGAAAGGAAACAAGGGGGAAGAAATCAGACAGAAAAATTCACAGTCTAGCACAAAAAGACTTAAAGACTGGAACATGGGGACATGGATAGACTGGATAATTTTTACAAGTGCTTCTAAAGCTCATTACGTTTAGGGCAATTTGAGCTCTGTTTACCCCTGTAGAAAGGTTTGCATGAACCAGGACACATCAAATCAGAAGTTTGGGACAATAAACACGATTTATTGTGGAAAACATATTCTACATGTTTGCATCTTCTCCTTTTAACTGATGTCAGTTTACAGAGCAAAAAGAGTTCATGCATGCGTCTCTGCATGTGTGCAGAATTTGGACACACCAGGTGAGCTTACCTTGGCATCTTTGGCATAGTAGAGAGTTCGTCCTCTGAGTTTGAAGTAGCGCTTTTTCCACCTCTGGAACGAGCTGGTCTGTTTCAGCAACAGTCCTTCCTTTATGCTCGTCTGCAGAAAAGAGGATTGAAGAAGAGACTTGTTATAATACATAAAGATGAAAGAGTGCACTATTTACACACTTATGCATGTGTACGTGTTTTTATTGAGGCTTCAATTTCATAAATGGAAGAAGAGGAATCAGCCAAAAAAGTAGCGAGGAAGCAAACCCATTAGTAACACACACACACACACACACACACACACACACACACACACACACACACACACACACACACACACACACACACACACACACACACACACACACACACACACACACACACACACACACACCACTTATTTCTCTGAAGAGCTATAAACACACATCAGTCTCACTTAACCTCTCCCCCTCAGCCAGAGAAAAAATAATGACGTACACAGAGGGAGAGAAAGGAAGAATGAAGTGAGTGAGGAGGGGAGAAAGGATAGAGGACGGCATCCCATTGAGAGCTTCAGAGCAGCTCAACCAACACAAATATGTCCTCCAGCATGCGTGGTTTACAGTCTAAAAAAAGACTTCCACATGTTGGTTATTTTTGTAATCAAGGCAGAGGAGGAGAGAAAAGGAGAGGAGGAGGAGAGGAACGAGGGAATGAGACAGTCTGAGCTGCAGACAAGAGAGAAGCTGATGAGAATCATAAAAAAACAAATAATATAGAAAGAGTGATATGATTTCTTCCATCGAGCATGAATCTGTGTGTGTGTGTGTTCCCCTGTGTGCTGTCACATCAAATCAAACCACCTTCATTACAACCACCATCCTCACACACACACACACACACACACACACACACACACACACACACACACACACACACACACACACACACACACACACACACACACACACACACACACACAGGTTATTTATAGCAGAGGAAGGCTTCTCTCTAAGGGGAGAATTACAAACAGAGGTTGAGGCCTGAAGCTGACATCCTGCCCACCAGCTGTGTCAACTTAAACACAGAAACACTGCTGCAGCATGCTGTGGACACACACTTATGAGCATGCATGTCAGGGTGGATGATGCAGGCATACACACAACCAGATCATCATCATGCAAATCATATACAGGTTGAAACATGAAGGTACTTAAGTGTAAGTTCTTCATCATCCACAAACACATCTCACGTTTGCTCCGTCTGCAGGATTTTAGTGACGGCGAACTTTTTCCAGATTGTAACACTCTGTGTTTGGTATGTGTGTGTGTGTGTGTGTACTTTCTGAATAATAATGACTTAAACCATGTTTTAACTGGATTCTTAAGCTTGCAATTCCCCTTCCAAAGCCAGTGAAAGTTTTATATCATTGCTGTTTTCATCTCCTGATCAACAGTTTATGACTACAAACTGACTATGACGTAATGAAGCATAAAGAAGAGGTGCGTTCCTTTAAAGGCCTCTCTCAGAGCCGCTCTGACAGACTCAAGGGGATCATCTTAAGACTACTTTAAGCTCACTTCAATGAAAGAATTTAATATGAGGCCTGCAACAGAAATCTTCCCGTAAATGATGACCAAGGGGCAAAAACCACAACAGGAGGACTTCAGACTGAAACTCCTCTGAGACTGCTGTCTACCTACGTTAATTCCCTGTTTTCTCTCCGTAGGTACGCCTGAAGTTAAAATTCCTGTGGTGGATTAAGGTGGAATACTTCGATGTGGACTACCCTATAAGGACTTATAGCTGCCTGCCTCAGACTACAAAGTGAAGTCATCTTCTTATTTAGAGACGTTGGACCACTGCAGGACGCAGGAGGTGAAGGAGTGCAGGGAAAGTGCGCTCAAAGAAGCACAGAGTGGAGCGTTGTAAACACTTCCAGACGTGCAAACAGTCTCACATGAAAACATAAACATATCTCATGACGTACGATGAGCTGCTTTGGCTAATCCAGCTGGAAGAGGGAGAGCTCACATATGACCGAGGAGCTTAATGAACACCTCATGACTGACGGAGACAAACACCCACACACACAAACACACACACACACACTCACACAGTGGGGTGAGTGAGTCATTGCAGAAGCTGTACAACCAAGTAAACTCAGTGCATATCTTTAATCTTTACCTGTATCTGTTTTTCTCACCTACAAAATGACGCTACTGAAGTACCGTTACCTACTTTTATAAGGTGAACAGTTTCTGCAGAATACTAAACCATTCTGCTCTAAAAATAGCACAAGATCTTCATGATCAAGATCTCCACAAAATCTTTACTAGGCTTAAAAATGATGAGGTCACTACATAAGGATCTCCTGTTTCATGACTTCTTGTTGGGGGAGTGGGCCTCGAACACCAAGAGCTGCCTTCAGAAGGCTGGCCAATCAAAAAGAAGGGGGGTTGTGGAGTGAGGGGCCTTAAAGAGACAGAAGCTAAATGAAATATTTCAGACAGAGGCTAAATAAAGAAAAATAGGGATTTCTTTGAGCTATAAATCATGTAAAGTGACAGCGATTCTTAACTTTGTTGAATCAAAAATCATGAAAACAGAAACTGTTGAATTTTAAGGCGGAGGAACTTCAAACTTTTGAAGTTTGAAGTTTAACTTTAAAACCGTCTGCACAGCCAGAGTAGCAGAAGTGACTTTGCTCTAGTTCCCCGTTCTATTTTCTATTTTGTCCCTCCTTGGCCTCCATAGTTCCTTTCCCTTGTCTCCATCTCCTTCCTGTTGCCAAGTAGGCCAGAAGTGATCTATAAATAGTCACTCTGCTTGCTGCTGTACGCTGCTCCGCTGCTGCTGAGACACAGAGCAAGTCCTGTGCCAGAGAGAAATGAGTAACCTGAGCACCATGTACCTTACACCCACACTCTGCCTGGCCACTGACAGGGTGACACACACACACACACACACACACACACACACACACACACACACACACACACACACACACACACACACACACACACACACACACACACACACACACACACACACACACACACACACACACACAAATGCTTATACAATAGACAAAAGGCACAGGCAGTTCAAATGAGTCCAGCAGCTGTGCTTGGTGGATAAGAGCAGAGCAGGAGTTCCCTGAAAGGCTAAATGGAGAGAGCAGAGCAGACCTACGTCCTTCCTTTGACGATGAACAGACAGTAGGTCAGTCAAACTCACATATTTAGCTCATGCACAGCCATCTATGACCATCTATGAACTAAAAGCACAGACTCTCTGATTACAATTTACAGCCTCTTTCTCTGTCCTGAAGCCCCAGAGTGCTGCGTCCTGTACTGATGAACCAGTCTGTTCTGGTCCACTCTCTGAGGTTTTTCCTATAGTCTGATCAGATTTCACAAACACTCACCTCCCTTTTTGGTTTGAGTGTGTTTTCATGGGGAAAGATACAAAATTCTTCAGGTGACACCCTTTTGGGGGGGAAATGTTTTATCCTCTACAGAGGGAATGTGAATTTTATGATCCACTTCTACTGATGTTAAATTACCTGACAGTGAAAACAAGAACAAAAATGCACCACTTACTTTATCTATATGAAACCTAATCTATTCAATGCGATACATTGCAAAAAAGTAAATAAGATTTGCATGTTAGGTTCAGCAAGGTAACCATTTCAGCTAAGCACTTCTTTGATTGTTTTTGATGCATTGCAAGCAAACTCCCACACACTATCCTGCAAAAGTACATTTTTTGGACATCCCTATGTTCCCAAACACTTCCAATAAATCAGTTAGTACAAGCAGGCAATGTTCTTCTTCATAGCTGGTGATGTTTGGTTTTCAGTATTTGCATTTTGCAGTTTTTGATGAGCTCATTTTCCTGCATTATGTCTTTATACATGTCTGTATAAAACCAAGTTCTGCATGGATGCTGCAGAGTGAAACATGTTGCATCACCAGTTTCCTGTTGGAACATGAGAAAGATTCTTTGCTAGCAGAGCCCATGACTTCAGCATGTTTCCATATGAAACCTGCATCTACGGTCTGTTCCCACACGTAGACGCTGAAGAAACAGAGCTACCTCAGCCTGCCAGAAGAAAACAGACCACTGTCTGGAAATTATAACTGCTGACAGAAAACACTAAACTGCTGTGACTGTAATTGGTCCCTCCATAAAGGAGACTCCTTACTTATCTGTCTTTACTTTTAGTGGATGCTGACCGGCTGCTAAGGGACACCCACTGTCTCAGGAATCATTTATCCAGTTACACCTCCATTACCGAATCATCTGTCATTCCTGAGTAAGGATCACAACAATCCTGTCTTTTAGAGACCACTGCTGGATAAATCTCTCCTTCTCTCTCCATGAAGCATCTCCACCTTCTTCCTGAAGCTGTCTTGGCACATCGTCCTCTCTGTGGGGTGTAAATTGTAACTCTCTGCCTCCTCTAACTCCCACTACATGCTAAAATTTCCCCACAGTGATGAGAAAATTACCGTCCTTTAGCTTGGAAGTGATAATTCCCTTGTCTGTGATCGCCTTTGTGCAACTGGACCACATACACAGGGAGTTCTACATGTGTCACGACCGTACAGAGGGTGTTACGTGAATCTGTTGAGACCAGCAATTAGACTCCGCTCCAGCTTTGAGCTGCAGAGAAAACTTCAGAGCTGAAGTGTCTGCATCAGGAAGGAAAGAAGTAGCACAAAGATTGTCTTCCTTACAGTCTTCACCATCACATCATTTGAATAAAAATTAGACTTCAGAATGTAAAAGCAAACTGCATGTTTCTCATGGAAGAAAAGTTGGAGATGGAAAAATGTGAACAAGTCCTTTTTTGACTTCCTCAGAAGACAACTCGACATGTTTGAGCGGGCAGAAAACCTTTGGCGGGTGTCTCAAGGTGCAAATTTCTCCTCTACCAAATTAATACATGAGTGAAATACGCCTTAGGATTCTGAGTAATCTGCCCTAAACTGACAGGTTCCTACTGCAAAACAACAAATATTGACTTTAATTGTAGTGCAGATTATAAATGCATAAACATGAGAGGGGGTGGGAAACTCAGGACAAAAAAACAACAAACCTTTGAGGCCGGCTTTGGATGCACATTTTACCCTCACTGGGTCAGAAAAGAACGAGAATCACCATGAGGATATTCTCCTCAGCTGACTGATCTCTTAGAAAAAAGAAACTTTGGGCGAGTAAACTCTGAACAGGTTAAAAATCTATCACAAGTCTGACTTACAACCAAACAGACACACACACTTTCACCCCGAGAGTCACTGATGAACCTGACAAGATGGCTTTGGACTGTGGGAAGAAGCTGGGTCACAGCTTTGCATGCAGGGATGCATCAATCAATCCCAGCACACCCAGAGCCTATCAGGTCTGGATTTATACTTTGTCAGGTTTGCAGAACTTTCACTGTCTCCTCAGAAGACTCAGAGGCACCATCAGCTCTGCTTTCATTCACACAGCTACAGTATTAGTCATAAGTTTATAAGCTTCCCCAGAAAAGGCTGAGAAGAGGTGGGCATTTTTACAGCAATCTGCAGTCTACTTCTTCAGGTTTACCTTTACATCCCAAACTCAGTATCAATGACACTCTGCATTTACTTCATCAGAATGAAAGAAAGAGAGAACGAAAGCTTTCATATGATAAAGAATCAAATTCCCTCTGTTTGCATTTACATCATATTTCATTCTCAGAGATCTCAGGGAGAAATGATACCCACAATCTCATGTTACAACAACAACAATTGAAGCTGCTAATGTATCGATCTGCTGTGATGGGTTTTAAGATTGGTACGATGAAGTCTCCTGTGAACAAGCTGTGGACATCTGCAAGAGTGATCATCAAGATTTCAGCAACATGCAGGAGAAGAGAATAAAGGGTTTAAAACCTTGATTTCTTTAAGATACTGTGCCTAAAAATATATACTGCATGCCTCCTTTATTCCACATATGATGAATTCTCATGTAAGAGTTTGCAAGTTAACAACCAGGCACCATTTTCTGTTTTTTTCTAACACAGAGAGGCTTTTAATGCCTCCATGCTGGATTTGATTAGCTGTCAAGTTTTTGAGATTTGCAGAGGGTATTTTCTCACTCATTATCTGAATCAACTTACTGACATCTTTATCTTCAAACTTTCTCCACATGTTGAACCCAGAGGAGATACACAGAAAGTAAGTTTGAGAACACAGTATGTGAATATGCTGCAGCACTCCCCTCTTTGGAATAAAAGCAGCTGCTTTACAGGCAGCATCGCCATGGAGTCTCACAATAAGGGAGCAGAGATGTGGTTGTCTGTGGCAACCTATGCAGCAGAGAGATAGTGGATGGAGAGAGGGGACGGACTCGGACACTGTGATGGACCCGCATACACACACATGTGCACACACAACCATGCACACGCACTCCAGAGCTGAGCAAACAAACCAGTGGAACAACACTCAGTGAGTCAGTGCCTGCATGATCCATTAGCAACCCTTAGCATACACACACATAAACACACACATGTTGTGACAGAGAAAACCCACTGACCCCCACAGCAACAACTCAGAGACCTTTGTGAGCAAGATGTGGACGTGCGAAGCACGCTGGTACAATTACAGTCCAAGAACTTTCTGCCTCTGTGACAGCAGCGTGAGATAATTGCAGGTTGTCATGTCAACTGCTTTATAAAGAGCTGCACAACAGATGAGCTCTACCTCAGCTCTACGCCTGCAGATGCATTTAGCATCCCTGCAATCAGACATACACCCCGACTCAAATCAACTCTTTGAAAACTTCTGCTGAGGCTTTGGAAGCAACAGGTGAGTGAAGAATCACTATGTGCATGAAAAAAATCAACTTATAGTGACCTGGAGGGGAAATGAAATGAAAATCAGCTGATAAGGAGGAGCGCCTGCAGCTGGGGTGTGTCTTTACCCCCTAGACTAGTATTTGATTGATGAAACAAAATAATGCTGGAACTGTTTCTAACTGACAGGAAATCAACTTCTTGCAACTACAAACATATAAAATAAACAAATGAACAGACTTTATATCTCATAGCTTGAGCTTTAATTTGCATCTTTGCATGTTTTTTTCTTGACACAGCTCACTTAACTGAAGTTTTTCATTACTGTTTGAAAAAGAAAGCCCAAATTTGTGTCAGATCTTCTTACGAGTGTATCATTTCACTTGGCAAACTTGAGATAAATTTGCTGATATAGTTTTGATTTAAGGCACACATAATCTGTATTTAAGATCTGCAAAGTTAGCATACATTTTATGTTGTTTCATCAGGTGTCTGTGACTTTTAACCGACATGAGTCTTTTAAAACTTCAAGACAAAACTGCTGGATGTCCAAGCAAACATCTCAACCATTGCGGTCACAGTCATGCAGCGTAGCAGTGCCCTCTCTGATATTGTGAGTTAGCATAAGAAAGGATTGGCCAGACATTCCTGAGCCCCACGTCTCTAAAAATACATCCCTGTGCTGAATAATGTAAGCAGTGCGAGGAGTGGAGCAGTCAATAATTAAGTGGATGCCTTGGTGTGAGAGGAGGACGCCGCTCGTTTACAGTGTAAGAGAGAAGTGGGCCAAGAAAGGTAAGGTGTCACAGGTAAGACTCAGCTCATCACCTTCTCATGTAGTCACGCGTAGAGGGATTGGACGAAGACACAGTCAGACATTGGAAACACTTGAGCTAGTTTGAACTTCTCTGACAGAAAGTTTGCAGCCTGCAGCGTTACTACTGTGCTCTTATTTGACAAAGTATATTTCCATGTCTTTCTAAAAAAACACTTCTGTTTAACCAATCACATGTTAGAAAGCACACAAACACACTTTGCTTATGCAATAGACTTTGTAAAGAAAATTACCTGTACTGTGAGTGTACTAGGCTACTAATTTTGCATAAAGTGCAACAGGCTTGTTGATATTGGGTGAGGTTTTTTTTCCAGATTGAAGAAAAGAGAGAGAAAGAGATCAAGAACTGGACTTTTTTAACAGTCCACAAGACCCTTAAGTCCAGCATTCTGGTCTGTGTTACAAGCAACAAGCCCCCAAACAACACACACCTCCATGGCCCAGTCAGCTGGCATCTCAGATCACGAACCAGACAAACTCAGGGCGCAGATTCACTCACTCTCAGAAAGTTACACAGAGCTTTCTTACCTTGCTCCGGATTTGTCCTGAGGTGGACACCTTCCGGATGAGTTTCTGGGGCCCTTCCTGCTCCGCTTCGCTGTCAGAGGACTCGTCCGCAGCCCCGGAGCCGGACCCAGCCCCCACCACATGGGCATGGACCTCCGCCACGGACGCCGGCCCTTTTTCCGGCTCCTGTCGAGGGGAGGGAGAAAACCAGTCTGGGTTAGCCTTGGCTCGGTTCTCTGCTCCGAGCTTCCTGCTGCTGCTGCTCAGCGGCTGCGGAGCGTCTCTCCTCGCTGACATCTTTCTCTGCCGCCGGGATAAAGACGGCAGTATTTGCTGGAGTGTGTGTGCGTGAGTGTGTGGGCTGGTGAACGCACAGGGGATGTTGCATGTCGCGGCACAGTGGGGATGGGCTCTACACACGGAGTTACCCCCCACCCCCACCCTTCCCAGTGCCTCCTTGGCTGATCCAGCCTGCATGCCAATCCGCGGAGGCTACAGACCGCCTCATCACTCCGCGCAGCAGGCAGCCGGTCTGCAGCGTGGGGCAAACCCTGGAGCGAGAACATCCGGGCAGTGCCACAGAATTACTACTGCAAATAGTTAACTGTTTAATATTTTCTCGGGCAACAACAATGCTTTAAGACTAAGTGTGTAGTGACAGGTTAGATTAAATAATAGGCTATCACAAAAGCTGCACTCTGCTGATTATGTCGCTTCTAATCAAATAAAAGCCACAGCCATCTAATTCAGAAAGAAGATTGATTTATTCCAGTTATAATCTCATCATTTAGCCAATGGCGTTAAATGTTTACGCACGAGAATAAATTGTCTATGGCTGCTCCAGCCTGAAACGGTCAAATAATGCACTTAAAATGCACCTTCACGCATTAAACCCAATTTTCACGCCTAAGTCTTGTCCTGAAAGACTGAAATCATTTTCCAAGAGTGATTTCAAATTATTTCCAGTACAGTGAGCAAGACGACAGGAATAGGATTCCACAAGGAAATGGGCAGGGTAGCCTTAAACATGAAGAGGACTCCCTGCTTTCATCCGAAAATAAACCTGACAAAGACGCACGAACACTCAAAGAATCGGAACATAAATCAATCTGGAGTCTTGGGGGATACTCGAGTGGCATATTTTGAGCATGGTTTTTGCGTTAAACGAGCGCTTACATGGGAAATTAGACACAACAGCATGAAATTTAAACACATTTTCAAATCACGGCGCATAGAGGAACACGCCAAATAGGGACACAGGCTGTTAAAGAGGATAAAACACCTCCAAAGTGTGAAAACAGCGTCAGCAAAGCCTCTTAATTAGACCTGAAGCGCATTAAAGTAAGAGCCGGGATTGTTTCCTTTCTTCGGGTAACAGAAGTGATTAAAAAGTCTCCATTGTTGAATTTTACTGACCAGTTCCTCCCATGCTGGACTTCGCGTGTACGGGTACACATCCTCCATCGTCCCGGAGAGCTCTCAGTCCACTCCGGGTTGAGAAGAACCGAATCAGGGGAAGGAGAGTTGCCTCGCTGCCCTGACTCCGCTCATATGCGCTCTGAAAAGATGGGATTCACTCCTCTTTCCACCTCCTCCTCCGCACTCCTCCTGCCAGCTCTCTTCTCCTCCGCTGCGCTCGTTCCTCGGAGGGCCGAGCCTATCAGCGCTCCACGTGATAAATGTCAAACCCGCTTAAACGCGCGCGGCACGGGTACGGTTTGACACAGCCCTGCGGGGAATCAGGCGCGCACAGGCAGGGTGTGTAGGATATATAAATGCGGGTGCATGTGAGCAGATTTATGTACGTGTGTGTGAATGAAGGCTTAAACATAATTACGTCATTGATTTAGGTATAGCTACTTCTTCAGTAATCCAATTTATGCTTGCAGAGGTGTCTCATTCCCGTCATAAATCATAGCCTACTAAATGTGATTTTGTGCTGAACACTTTCAAGAAACTCTAAGTTAATCAAACTTGTCAGTTGTGAGCGAATTTTTATTAATTATCTTTATTTTGCAAAGATGATTGTTAAATCATCATTTTCCGAAAGTCATATTAAAATTGGTCGGTCGAGTAGTGTTAGAAACTTCAGTAAATTTCGGGGCTTAGACTGCCTTCATATAATATTTTAATGTTAGAAGATGCAGTGTCTTGAAAAGAGGTAAAATATATAACCACAGCATAACAATAGCTAATATGCTGCTGTCTCCAAGATGTACTATAAAAACAAGTTGTTAAACCACAAGAAAAGTCACTAGATATTCAATGTAACAAATGAAACATAAAAAAGTGATGTAAAAAAAATAGAAAAAAAACTTTTAGTCACATGATAACCATGATCTTGCAAAAATAAATTAAAAAAATAAAAAAAAGTTAGAAATATAAAAACGTGTTTCATGCGTTAGGTGTTGAGTAAGTTTTGTTTGTAAAGTTATAAGAAAAATATTTCAGAGTCTTTTAATAAAACACGTATTACTGAAATGTAGCATTGTTAAAGTCTGAAATATTGATTTAATGTGGTTTTCTTGAGAGAAACCAACAACAACAACAACAACAAAAAAAAAACTCAGATAAAATTTGTAACAATAAAATTAAAGATTAATATTTAATGCAGTAAATTTTCCATGATCTGGACTCTGTTGGTGATAAAACTATTTTTGGCAAACCATAGACTTAAAAAAATATGCGAAACAGCTGAAAGTAGTTGTGTGAGTTTTTAAACTTAGTAGCTTGTTTTTCTCCCCAAAAATGTGTAGGAAAATCTAATAGAGTTAGGGTTTATTACCCTAAATGTCTTTTTAGGCAGAATATTGCTAAAGAAAAAAAAAGATTTTATGATTATTAAGTGAATGTTTAGGAAGATATCTTTATTTTACATGTTGGTATAGCCTATTTAAACAGAAAAATGAAACTGACTACATTTTAATTTCTTATTTTGTATGAAGAACGGTGGGAATCAATACCTGTATTTCCACTCCTTCTTACATTGTTTGAAAATGTCAAAGTTTTTACTGTTTTGTTTTTAGCTAATTGCCTCTCTTTATTGGAGTTTTGTTTTAGTTTTTTGTCTCTTTGAACAATTTTGAATAATTGTATTCTAAACTCCATGGGACTTGAAACTCTTTATCAAAAATGCAATAAGCTGAGGAATATAAACCGCTCCTTTCATTAAATATTTATCATACTGTTTTATTTGATATAAGAAGGTGAAATAACTGCCAATTGAACTATACAAAGCCGGAACATTCGAAGCACTCGCCAAACAGCTTCTCCGGAAGACTGTACGGACGGACCAGTGTGTCCCTCTGTTATTGTGTTCCGGCTCCTTTAGATGAGCTGACAGATGTTATGAAATCAGGATGAGGCCTCAGGTCAGGACAAACCGACATTAGAAGCTTTATTTCAAAGTATGTGTTAGTGTAAAGTAGCGGAGGTTAAATATGCACCCCCAGATTCTGTGTGGCGGCTCCACGGCGTTAGTCGCTGCGCGGAGAGTGCGGAATATTCTGGGTGCTGTTCTGGGCAGAGACGGCTGGATGTGCAGAGCTCATGAGGTCAAACTCCTCAACACATCTTCAGGTAACTTCAACTTATCCTTCCATACTTTATCTGACAACTATTCAAGTTTTCTAATGATAAGAGTATAAGTAGCTCAACATTTACCATACAACAGGGATGTGGGCCAAAGGTTAAAGTCAGACAGCTCTGTGAAAATTATATGAACTTAGTTACCCTCACTCTCTGCTTTTACACTTTCTAGCAAGAACCAATCGGTAAGCAAATATGAAAGAGTAACGGCTCAACTTTTACTAGAAACACTACTCTGTAGTAACATTAAGTATACGCTTACTGGATTATTATTAATTTATAAATAGTTAACTATGGAGATGGGGTAAAGATTATAAAGTTGTTACTCTTTTCTTCCCTTTTTGAACATGTAGAAGGAGTAAAATCAGTGACTCAACAGCTTTTTCATTTTGTTTCTATTTCTTTTCTTTTTTGTGTGTGATTGCAAAATAAATAAGTTTTATGTTCTGTTTTTCCTTTGCTTACTGTTTTTTTAAAGCTTTCAAAATTAAAATTTTTATTCATTCATTCATATAATTTTCTATTCTTGTTTTAAACACATATTACAGTGGGTATAGGGAAATTTGTCAGCTCTTTTTTTGGCCCAAAATACCCTGACACATTTGCCTGTAGGGAGGAAGATGCATATCAAAATAAACGACAAAGAGCCTCAAGCTGTAAGCAGCTTAAACAGAGGAGTGCCCTGCCTTTTTTAAGGCATTATTGTTACAGGTTGTTATAGGTTTAACTGTAAACAAATTCTTCTCTATAACCCCGAGACACAGATGTCGAGAGTAGAGAGAATACAAGTGTTATCAAAATAAATTCCTATTTTAGTCATTTGACAGTACAGCACACCAGTTCAGTAACCCGTTTTTATTGCTAATGACTGCACAATTACGGGTCTTGTTGTCTTTTTATTAGGGATGCACGATATTGGATTTTTGCCGATATCCGATATGCCGATATATGGAAACCCTTTTTGGCCGATACTGATACCGATATTGATACCGATAATCACAAGTTTGTTTGTTTTTTTGCTGTAAAGAAAGCTAAGTCCATCCTGTACTGGAATTTATATGTTACTCTTATAGTGATGGTCTTATTTGTTTAAGAAACACACATAAAACAAGACAAAAAACATTTGATTTTACCATAAATAAGAAATGTATTATTTTTTCAAACTCAAGACATTCAGTATTGAAATACAGAAAAATAATGTCTTTAGATCACATGAACTTTAAATGTACAATGCATTTTTAAACATAACCAAGTTGCATTTGATTATTTTAGAAGCTACTGTAACAACCTGGTGACAGACACAGAGCTCTGCGGTGCAAATAAATGAAGTGCTACATTTTATTTAAGGAGCTTATTTTTCAGATGGAAAATAATAATAATCTCAACTGAATAGCACCTTATCGGCTGTGCCTATCGGCAGAAATTTTCATATCTGCCGATACCGATAAACGTGTTTTTAAGCTTTTATCAGCCGATACCGATATTGTGCCGATAATATCGTGCATCCCTACTTTTTATGTGAAATTTTTCCTAATTCTTTTAATTTTTATTTTAAACAAAGGGGGAAGTGAGTTTTCCTGTTTGGTTAAGAAGCCGTTTCATCTTTACAAGAGGTTTACCTGTAGGCTACAGCAAACACTCTGACTAATAAAGAAGCAGGACATGCAAATGAAGCTCCTTTGCCTCCCTTCCAGTTCCTTTGGGGTTCCCTTAGCTTCTCAGTCACTATCAGTGACTTAACTTGCCTGATTTATAGCCACCTGTGCTCTGACCTGTTGAGAAATCTTCCGAGAAAAGAGACCAGAAATAAGTACCAGACTTTGTTGTTTTTGTCAACTACACTGGAAGACATATTCAAAACAGCAATTAGTTTTGATACCACTAAGGGTTTTCCACAGTTCCAATTTAAATAAAAAATGCAGGTGCTTATCTCTGTAATTCCACCAAAAGTCTTGCAAGAGTTTATTTAGAAGCATAAACCAGGACTCTGTATCAGCAACGCACAATCAGCTATGTGTGTATATCTTGCTGGTGTGTCAAAGATCACCATTAGCTAGCATATATCGAGGTTGAATATGATGAGCAGCTATTACTGAATGCTCTTGATGGTAACTTGAATCATAAATTAACACGCTCTTACCTCACATCCTCATTGTTGCAGGTGACACGGTGAAGATCGGAGAGATCTCTTACAAACTCAAAACACCC
Source organism: Halichoeres trimaculatus (assembly GCF_033239565.1). Classification (NCBI taxonomy): domain Eukaryota; kingdom Metazoa; phylum Chordata; class Actinopteri; order Labriformes; family Labridae; genus Halichoeres; species Halichoeres trimaculatus. Next base: position 13,824,201 of record NW_027437197.1, read on the forward strand.
AAGAACCCTGAGCTTGTCCCAGTCAAACACAGTAAGTCGTTGCTGTGTGGTTGTTAAGAGCTGTTTTAAAACATGTAAACATGCAACAAGAAGGCAAGGAGAAACAGCGAAAAAACATAAACCTGATTTTGCTTTGGTTTGTCAGTTTCAGACTCGTTGCCTCAGACAGTCGCGCAGCACCTGAGATGGATCATGCAGAAAGACCTTTTGGGGCAAGATGTGTTCCTCATTGGTCCTCCAGGCCCCCTGAGAAGATCCATAGCCATGCAGTACCTTGTGAGTTCTCAGCAAGACACAAACACAGACAATAATGAAGACTTGACATGGGGAACATCTTGCATTCTTACGGAAAATTTGTAGCACTGTAATCAAATTAACACTTCTCAAAACTTGATTGAACATGCATTATTGGTCATTGTTGTATTTGTTAAGGCTTTATGAAACTTGCATGTGATGTACAATGGAAAGTGTGATTCCTCTGCTGTAAAACACTGAAAGTTTCTCTCGTCATTGAGCAGGAGTTGACCAAACGGGAGGTGGAATATGTGGCTCTGTCGAGGGACACCACAGAGACTGACCTGAAGCAGAGGAGGGAGATCCGCTCAGGGACGGCCTTCTACATCGACCAGGTAAATCTACATACCTATGCAGCTCGCAGTTTTCCTTTGGAGTTATTGTTCTTCTGAAAAACAGGGTTTAAAATGTATCCAGTATGACTTCTTTTTGCCTTAAAGAGACAGCATCTAACTAAAGTGGTTCAGACGGAGACTGGTATAAGTGTTTTCTAAAACATAAGTGAGAGCAAAAAACATATTGTTTGAGGTGTACACCATGTAGATCCTATCACTACTAATTAATTTAAGAACACAGATGCAACAACAGGTCTGCAGTTTAAGAAAGGACCATGAATCTGTCTCAGATCAACTTCCTCATTGACAGATTTTCGATGAAAAAAGTGAACTCAAATTGGAGCATTTGTTCTGTTCCTCTCTGTACGACTTTTAGATTGATCAGGCTTCATGTGAACATACACCCCCACACTCTGATGCATTTGTAAGTAAGTAACCATGGAGACCAGCACTTCCTCATTACCCATGAGGCGCTCTCTGAGGAGAACTTTCTGTTCTTCAGTCATCTCCTTTCTCTTCTCACTGGTACTGATTTACAGAAAAAAACCTAAATATAATCCATATTAGAGCGATCATTAAACCCTGTCAGTCGTCTTCAAGGAGCTGTAGAGACAAGTGATGATGAGCTGAGTGAAGGTTAACATTTACTCAGTTATCTAATTAACACATGGCTTCATTGGTGTTAAAAAATAAATCAGTGGCATGACAGTTAAAAGAAAAACTCCATGGAAACAGGGTGAAGATTTTCATCTTTTATTCTCAGCACATTGTCCTCACAGAGTTTCAGAGAGCTCAAAGAGATAATTAATGAGAACGAACTGAAATGTCACTCCTTTTGATTAATTAAAAAAAGTTGACCTTGGATATTAATGTCTTATTGTATGAATGTCTCACTTGTTGCAGCACTGTGACTGCAGGAGTCATTTTTTTTTATTTTTTTCAAGTTGGATCTTTTCTGTTCATTTTCTCAGACAACATTTGAATGCATGGCCTGCCACACTCCAAAGTATTGGAGGCTGTCTCTGAATTATTCATAGTTTCCTGTCTGCCTAGTTGTACATTATCTAATGATGACACAGTCATGTAACTGCCCCAGCAGGTGAAAATATTCTCTGCTTCCATCAAGAGTGATTAGACAACCTCTTCCACTCTCTAGCAACACGATGTTTCCAACCTTCACCATCAGACCACCGCAGGAGGTTGTTGTTTCATAGTTTTAATATGTATTGGAGAATACTTCTCATCTACTTAGATATCACGGGTTTTGTGCCATCTAATGAAATGTGGGCAGAATATGTTCCTGTGTGTTTGGCGTGTGCTCCTGTGTGAGTTGGTGTTTGGATAAAACCCGTGCTGAGTTTTCTTGTATTTATGCTTCCCGTGGGTGTGATCAGTGTTTATTAGTCCATGTTACAGTCCGTCTCTGAGGGTCTGGAGATGTGTGGGTGCAAATTAACGAATGTTTCTCTGTGAGAATAGTTTGGTATCGTAGGAGGTGTGTGAGTGTGTGTGTTTGTGCTTTAACTAGAACATCCAAGTTCTCCTCAGGGCCCTGTGCTGATTTGCAGCCCTACATTGAGAACCATCGTGTCTGTCCTTGTGCCCTCCCCCACCCCCTTTCAGGCTTGTTACTGTTTTCTTCTTGTTCAGTCTGAGCATCACCCAAACCAACACATTTCCATGTACCATCACGTGGATGTCATTACATGCTTGTTGTATCTTGTCTGGCGACCTCTCTCCAGTTATCCAGCTGTTATGTAAGACAGATAACCATGACTCACACCCAAGCGGCAACCTCCGGTCTAATAATATGACACTATGTGGAAGTGCTAAAATCCGCTATTTCTCAAGTGTCCGCTTGAGGCTGCCTCTGAAAATACTGGAAGTCACATACACACCAAGCCAAAAAAGCTGTTTTCACAGCAGAAATTAACCTATGTACAGCTTGGTTCAAAAAACGTCACCTTTCTAAGTTGCTAATTTTACTATCAGCACACACTGTACAGGGTGAATTTTTTTCTCGGCCATTCAGAGGATATTACGATCGCAAGCTCGCCCAATCAGAGTCACAGCTCAGGGTCATGTGACCAACAGGTGCACTAATGCTGCACACGAAACCCTTGCCTTTACCAATATGGCTGCAAAAGTCAATGTGCTTCATTTACTTTTTCAGAAACTGACGGGTGACATCAGGGAGACTGCGTCCATATTTTATACAGTCTATGCTCACACCCCAGTTAAGGCTCAGTTACAGTAATACAAAGCTTGCAACCTCTACTTCAGTCCAACTTGAACCGAAATCAATAGAAAGTCAAGCTGTAGTTCACTTCTGCAGCAAAAAACGGGCAATGCATCCCTGCAAGTGGTGAAAATCTGTCTGACCTGGAAACTTTTAGGCATAAATTCAAGACAACTCGAGCATGCACATGAAGCTCAAAGCTATGCACTGAGTAATGAGTGCATGTGCAAGAGCAGTAGGTTGAACACACAAATATCATTCCTCCGTCTCTGATCAGTACCATATTTTCCACCCTTTTCCTAAAAGCTCCTCCTGCTCGGATGTTCCTTCTAAGTATCACTCAGAAAACATCAACCGTCTGTGTGCTCCCCGTGCCTCTCTCCATCCTGCGTCACATATATTTCGAACAATTATCTGATTACAGCGTTGGTGCTGAAAATGGACCCAGAGTTAAATTTAGAGCATCTGTTCCTCACTATAGTTTTATGGCTCTGCTTCCCACACAGCCTGCCTCGTATTTACATGTTCACCTAATTATATGGCCACTTGCTCTGTGGTGCGACCAGACAGCTAAAGTTTCCTGCCTCTTGACGTCAGATGTGCTTTTGCAGAAACACACACACACATACACACACATGCTGTTCAATCTAAACTAAGAGTAGCTCCTTTTTTTTCCCACATTTGATGGTAGAAAATAGGCCTTCCTAAAACAGCTGAGACTGTTTTGAAGCCTGGTTTGGAAAGTTTGGTGGAAGATCTGACCACAAAAAGCTGAAGACATCCTCAGGAGAGGCTTTAAGCTCAGCAGCAAGGGGAGGAAGAACTGGTGCATGGTCTAGTTGCTCTTTCTATAAATGTTTTCAGCACTGTTAACATTTACCGAGGGTCAGGGGTCACACTGGAGGATTGAGCAGGATTGAGTCACTTAATAATCAACATCTCCCTCCATCACCCTTGATTAAGCTTTATACTGATTGAATTTAATGATTGGTCTCCACCTGTCATGACTTCGCCCTCAGTGTGCGGTAAGGGCAGCAACACAAGGCCGAGTCCTGGTCCTGGAGGGGCTGGAGAAGGCAGAGAGAAACGTCCTTCCTGTTCTCAACAACCTGCTGGAGAACAGAGAGATGCAGCTGGAGGACGGGCGCTTCTTGATGTCAGCTGAGAGATATGACAAGCTGCTGAAGGTCAGAGAAGCACATTCACTTTCAACAGTCAATAACCATTTGGATTTGTTTTTTTTTTGCTCTGGTGTACCTGAAACTCTTAACATTCAAGCCGGAGTAGATGGTAGAAAATGATTAGGGGGTTGCATATCGTCATGTGTTGCAGGATCACACCAAAGAGGAGCTGGACAGCTGGAAGATTGTTCGTGTGAGCGAGGACTTCAGGGTCATTGCTCTCGGTCTTCCTGTCCCTAAATACAAAGGCAACCCTCTCGATCCCCCTCTGCGATCACGCTTCCAGGCCAGGGACATCTATTACCTACCATTCAAGGTCAGAACAGGAATAGCCAGATGATCTAACACTTAAAAAATTTCCACAAAGCTTTGATCAATTTTTTTGGGAACTAATGTCTAATAATAAAACAATCTTGTGGTGAAAATCTTAGGACATCCTAGATGCACATAGCCCTGCTTATTATTATGCAATATGCCATATTTCATTCATTTCAATGTGACTTGATAGAAAACAAGTGTTAAAAATGATTCTCCTGCATCTTTTATTTATAAGGACCAGTTGGAGCTGTTGTACACAGCAGGACCAAACATCGCTGCAGAAAGGTACAGTTCAAGTAAATGTTTTATTCACCGTTATCGTCTGTGAAGTTCCAGTTGTTGGTTATGTCATGCTCCATCCTTTCCAACAGGGTGTCCCAGCTCTTGTCTCTGGCCACCACTTTGTGCTCCCAGGAATCCTCCAGCCTCGGCCTGCCAGACTTCCCCATGGACAACCTGATTCCCGCGCTCCACGTGCTGGTGAGAATCCAGGAGGGCCTGAGTTTTGATTAAAGAAAACACCTTTCTGATGATTCCTGTGTCCAGTGCTGATCTCTTAATGTTTTGTTGCAGAACTCTTTCCCAATGCTGTCCTCGCAGCAGCTGGTCCAGAGACTTTACCCCTATGGCAGCATCTTGGGAAAAGAGGGACGCACGGCTGTGGAAGGAGTGCTCAGTGTATGTTAAGATTAAATAAGAAAAGTCTTCCGCTGTGCTAGTGATGGGCTTAACATTAAAGATAAGATAAATTATTCAGATCCTCTCATTTTCTCTCTCTTTCTTAGAGATTTGAGCTCCTGGATGGCCGTCGTCAGACAGCACCGAGCACCATTCTGAATGTTTCCAAGTCAGCAGATCTTGAAGGTCATGCAGATGTTAGATTACATATTGCAGAGAAGGAGATCACCTTTCAGGTAACAGTAGACTGATTTTACAGCTCCTGCACCAGGGTGTGTTCTGAATAAAAGACAGGTCTGAGTGAAGCTGCATCACTCGGTGTCCTCTATAAAACTGGAAAAATAAACTGTTTTAATTTATTTTCTAAACATCATCACTTTTCTATCCATCTCTTCCCATGAGCATGACCTCTGATCATCTTTTTCCATTTTATTCCCGCCTGATACTCTGTGTTTGACTCTGCGAGGCTCTAAAGGAAACAACCTTATCGGTTTTTAGTCTCTTGGGGTGAAAACCTTGCAGTGTTTGTGAATGAGTCACTGTGTGGGGTTTGGAAGAACAGAGAGCTCTGTCTTCTAAGAATAGTGCAGCTCATATTCAAGCCAAACAGATGATCTCACTTTCATGAACTCCTCTCCAATTGTGTTTCTTCACGCTTTGCAGTATTTCCTCTGACTTCTGACTGGTGCTGGATGTCTTGAGGATCCTTTGATCTCACTTTGCTGTCAGAAATGTTTCGATGTTCATGTTAATCTTTCCTTTTCAGGTTCCTGCTGGCACAAAAGAGCTGCGACCACCCAACAGCAGCCCCAGCTTCATCAGCACGCCGAGTCACTCGCAGCTGCTGACTGACATGATGCAGTCACACATGGCGAAAGACATCTGTCTGATTGGAGCCAAGGTAGAAAAAACACAATTACATGCATACAGACCACCTAAAATATAAGAGCTTTGGTCCTGATTGAAATATGGTATTATTTTTTAGGGCTGTGGAAAGTCTGTGATTGCCAAAGAGTTTGCAGAGATGTTGGGTTACAGCATCGAGCCAGTCATGCTCTACCAGGTAAATTACATCTACAAGTCAGAGCCACCAAGTATCTGAACCATTCATTATTCCCATTTTTAAATATTTGATGCATATTTCTTCACTTTTTAACCATGTTTGCAGATGTAGGTTTCATGATGTGTGTTTTGCATCCTTCCAACAGTAGTTTATTTCAGCTAGGCTCAACATTAAACCAATTGAAAAGCTGCAGATTGAAGTTTTTGAGCATTTTATACATGAAAACAGACAGAAAATGAAGTTCCAATCATTTAACACTGAACAAGTAGGCTGCAAAACAAGACATAGGTGAGAGTTTAAATCTTCCCGGATGGATTCTTTTTGATACTTTGTTTCAAACATTTTCTGATGTTTTAAATGGGTACAAAGAGTTGTAGCTGTATCTAATATGTGATATGAGGAGAAGATAACATATGGGGTTCATTTATTCATTTATTAAAGATGGTTACTTCAAAATCAAAAATAGATTTTTGTCCTGTGAAAGGGACATGTGACCATCTAATTTTGGTTGAAGAGGAGGCGGCGGTGGTGGCGGTGTGGTTTCAGTTCTGCACATTGCCACACTTCCCGAGTGTCCGTCATGTGAAGAAGTATTTTAAAATCTTTTTCCTGTGGTATCAAAAGACATTTCAAGTATTTATTTTTTACTCTAGTATCATATTAATGTTTAAAAAAACACATTTTGTAACCATGTTTCTTTAATGTTATTAAAGGTTTTCCAGCAGGGAGCAGAGACAAACAGAGTACAGTTTGGTGTTTTTATTAAAAATGTTCTGATAGAAATTTTTCCTTGAGAAGAAAATTCTCCTTTTGATTTTCATGTCTCTGATGACTTATTCTGCTCACATTTCATTATCAGACCTACAGTTGTTGAATCTCTCTCAGCTGATCTAAAAGAATTGATTGTAAACCTATGAAGGTAAAGTTTTGAGACGTGTAGCTGTTGAGTTTGGATTAATGTACACCTTGTCTTTGTAAGCTGAGGAGTGGAGAGGGATGTAGTGAGTTCGTGACAGCAGTTTGGTTAAAAAGTCACATCTGGCTTCTGTTAGTCAGGTGTGAGGTCAGAGACTGAGACTGACAGGAGGATGGAGCAACAAAAGGCTGCTGTGATATGTTTCTCTATGAATGTTTAGCTTTGTGTGTGTATGTGTGTTACTCTGTGGAGCACTGTCTGTTGGGTGATGAGGGTGCAGGAAACGGGTGTATTTATGCATTGCGCTTGCAGATATTTATAGCTCGCAGAGGTCGGGGGTGACTTGTGCAGCGGGAATTGCGGAATCCTTTGCTCAACAATTCATCTTGTCAGCTCTGAAAATCCCATTTTTGGAAAACAATGTGACATGTCAGGCAGTATTGGAATATGAATAAGTTATTGTTGGAGTGGTTGTCCTTTAAGGGAAATAATTGTAAGAGTCAAACTTGATCTCTTGAGCCCAGATAAATAAAGAATAATCCCCAAAAATCATTTTTATTCCATAGTGGGGTTTCTCTTTGAAAACATAACAGCAGAGGCTTTAAAAGGGATGAAAACATATTAGTACTCTGCACAAAGAAAATCACTCAAATTTTTATCAAAGTGCAAATAGGAAAATAAAAATAAAGGTTATATGGATTTTTTCCCATTGCATCAAAGCATATGGAGATTACAAATGTTCTTTCACTCAAATCCGCATCCAGCTGTATCTCCACAGCCTGATTCCATTTTGACTAATGTGTCGGGATAAAACAAAGCTTCTTTCTCATATATGCTTTTCCAACCTTCTTGAAATTTGTCTCTCTGTTTTGTCTGCAGGACATGACGGCCAGAGACCTCCTACAGCAGAGATACACTCTGCCAAACGGAGACACAGCATGGAGGCCGTCTCCACTCGTCACTGCTGCCATCGAGGGAAAACTGCTGCTCCTGGATGGAATTCACAGAGTCAACCTGGGAACCCTGGCTGTGCTGTCCAGGTACAACTGCTTAGACTCATCACACACTCTATGGTGAGTTTCCTGCACTTCTGCATTTCTCAGCTCATCCCAGTGTGTGCTTTGTGTCTCAGGCTGCTGCATGACAGGGAGCTGGATCTGTATGATGGAACCAGGCTGCTGAGGTGGGATAGATACCAGACGCTGAAAGAGCAACTGCAGTTCACAGACGAGCAACTTAAAGAGAGGTATGCAAATGTTATCAAATGTGGAAACATGACAGCTGTGGTGTTTGTCATGACTTAAAATGAAAATATGGCCAGAAAATGACTCTAAGCTTTTCAATCTGTCACCCTTTACAGTTCTTTTGTGTCTCCGATACTGAGTTCAGGAGTGTGACATGAAAAGAGAAGATGTTTAGTGGCATTTGAATAAGTGCAGGGTAGTACAAGGGGGTTGGGATTTGTTTGTGATGCTTTTAGAGTCAGATTTGAAAACTCAAAGAGATAAAAGCAGGAAAAAATAAAGCTCAAAGAGTTCTAGGAGACACTTAAAATAAAACAACATAAAAAGTATTTTGAGAGTTTTAAGTGTTAAAGCTTTGTCTTGTATCTTGTTTCTTCCTTCTGGGTCAGTATTTATATCATCCAACCTTCTCTGAGTCCGCTGTCAGGGAGGGAGTGAAACCAGGTGTTCAGACTGAAAATAGCTTGAAGTTAGAAGGAATGCTTGTGTCTGCAGTGGGTGGGGAGTGATATGAATGTTCTTGGAAGGTCAGTTTCGGTTAAAAAACACAGAAACACCAAAACACGGTGACGCAGCATTTTACATTGTTTTTCAGGGTTCAATATAGTTTTGGTGGGTGACAGATGTTGGACTTGACCTTAGCTGCTCTCTGTGTTTGACTCATGAAGTGTGTGTGTTTGTGTGTGTGTGTGTGTGTGTGTGTGTGTGTGTGTGTGTGTGTGTGTGTGTGTCTTAAAACCCACCTAAGCAGCAGGAAGGATGTTTGTGGTGGGGCGTCTGGGCTGAAATAAACCCACTTCCTTTTCCTTCACTCCTGTGGCTCAGACAAGATGTGTGTTGTTGGGTATGTGTGTGTGTAAATGTGTTAACAGAGATTTTATCCTCCATTACTGTACAGGTTAGGTCTTTAGTCTGTAGATAATTAGAAAATATGTGATTAGATTTTTTAATAATTTGAATGTTTTGTAAGATGGTTCAGATCAGTGTTCGTTTTGGCTCCATGGTAGCATCCTTTAATATCATCATGAAACTTCTTCCCACACACTCATTGGTGATGATGATGATGATGGTTAGCACCTGCTTCCACCCACATCAGAGTAAATTTATCGCGTTGCAGTTTGTGCCTCTGCGGAGTGATAGAAGTGGACTCTGCTGTCTCCTCTATTTAGAGAATTACACAGCCAGCTGTCAGGAGTCGTGCTCCTGCAGCAGACATGGATTGATTCAGACGCACAGATACAGACGTCTGCTGGAGGCGTCATGCACACCTGCACCCTGCATTTCCTTCAGCAAGACAGGTGATGAAGCTGTGTCGTCCTCTGTGAGTGTGTAACTCTAGTGTGTGTGTGTGTGTTTTCAGGTCAATCTTCCCCATCCATCCCTCGTTCAGGGTCCTGGCTCTGGCTGAGCCTCCTGTCGTTGGAGCCGCTCCGAGCGGTGGGAGCAGCAAAGGTCAGCAGCAGTGGCTTGGCCCGGAGCTGCTCACGATGTTCCTGTACCACACGGTCAGCCCGCTGGCCAAAGCTGAGGAGATGGGTCTTATACAGGGACTGGTGAGACACACACAGTCACACAAACAGGGACAATCTGAAAAGATACCGCTATTTCTTTTATAAGATGAATATCTTCATTCATCTCTGTTCTTCTGTTCCTCTCACTTTTAGACTCATAATGTCCCAACAGAAGCTGTAGAGCAGCTGCTGCATCTCACACACACTCTCAGGAAGACAAATGACCCCACAGTAAGTCCCCACACACATGTATGTATAAGTTTTAGCTCTTCTCTAATTGTCAAACATTTGTGATCAACCTTTTTCTCTCCTGTATCTGTGCACCTCCAGGCTCAGTCTCTGGCCTCGTCTCTCTCCACCCGACAGCTACTGAGGATCTGCCGCCGTCTCTCTCAGTACCCTGAGGAGAGCATCGCCCACGCCGTCAACAAGGCGTGTCTGTCCAGGTACACACACACACACGCACACACACTCACCGGCCACTTTATTAGGTACACCTTGCTAGTACCAGGTTGGACCCCCTTTTGCCTTCAGAGCTGCCTTAATCCTTTATGGCATAGATTCAACAAGGTACTGGAAACATTCCTCAGAGAGTTTGGTCCATGCTGACATGATAGCATCACACAGTTGCCGCAGATTTGTCGGCTGAACATCCATGATGAGAATGTCCTGTTCCACCACATCCCAAAGGTGCTCTATTGGATTGAGATCTGGGGACTGTGGAGGACATTTGAGTACAGTGAACTCATTGTCATGTTCAAGAAACCAGTCTGAGATATTTATGACATAGAGCGTTATTCTGCTGGAAGTAGCCATCAGAAGATGGGTACACTGTGCTCATAAAGGGATGGACATGGTCAGCAACAATACTCAGGTAGGCTGTGGACTTTAAACCATGCTCAGTTGGTACTAAGGGGCCCAAACTGTGTCAAGAAAATATCCCCACACCATAACACCACCAGCAGCAGCTGTTGATACAAGGCAGGATGGATCCATGCTTTCATGTTGTTGACGCCAAATTCTGACCCTACCATCTGAATGTGGAGCAGAAATCCAGACTCATCAGACCAGGCAACGTTTTTCCAATCTTCTATTGTCCAGTTTTGGTGAGCCTGTGTGAACTGTAGCCTTAGTTTCCTGTTCTTAGCTGACAGGAGGGTCACCCGGTGTGGTCTTCTGCTGCTGTAGCCCATCTGCCTCAAGGTTGGACGTGTTGTGCGTTCAGGGATGCTCTTCTGCAGACCTCGGTTATAACAAGTGGTTATTTGAGTTACTGTTGCCTTTCTATCAGCTCCAACCAGTCTGTCCATCCTCCTCTGACCTCTGGCATCAACAATGCATTTTGGCCCACAGAACTGCTGCTCACTGGATATTCTCTCTTTTTGGGACCATTCTCTGTAAACCCTAGAGATGGTTGTGGGTGAAAATCCCAGTAGATCAGTAGTTTGTGAAATACTCAGACCAGCCCGTCTGGCACCAACAACCATGCCACGTTCAAAGTCACTTACATCCTCTTTCTTCCCCATTCTGATGCTCGGTTTGAACAGCAGCAGATCATCTTGATCATGTCTACATGCCTAAATGCAATGAGTTGCTGCCATGTAATTGGCTGATTAGAATTTTGTGTTCGCAAGTTGGACGAGGGTAGCTACTAAAGTGGCCGGTGAGTGTATGCACACACACTGAAACTTCTTCTAAAAGCTGTGAATCACCTGCTGATGATTGTGTGTGTAATTCAGGTTCCTGCCAAGCCTTGCTCGAGCCTCTCTTGAGAAAAGCCTCTCAAACTGCTCCATACAAGACACACCAGACCCCAATGAGCACACTCGGGACTTCAGCTGTAAGTTAAAACCTTTAACAGACACAAGATCTCTTCAGCTACTCTCTGTTTTTTAAAACATTGAGTGGACAGTTTTTCCTTCTAAGGGTGAAACTTTTTGTAGAGTTTTTAGGATCCATCCCACGCCCTGACCTCCTCTCTTGTTTGTTTTCAGGCTCTGTTAAGGACGGTTTGTTGACCATAGGTAAAGTTTCTGCTCCCGTCTATAACGCCAACGAGAAAATGAAAGTCCCTGATGTCCTCTTCTATGATAATCCTCAGGTAATCACACTCTGACCCACAGCCAGAGTCACTCAGCAAAGAAACATGTCAGCCCAGACTAAATCTGTGAGTGCATGACAGCCTTTCAGCAAATCCTGGTTTAATTGTAAAAGCAGCCTAAAAAGACGTTTCCAGGATGTGACCCAGATCTGATCACATAAGGGAACAAATCCAGATTAGAAACAATAAAGAGTAATCCAATGTTTTTGTTTATTTTCCCTCAATCTGAAAACACATGCTTCATGTTTTACTCAACAAACAGTTTTCTGAGACCACTTTTCAAAAGAGGGCAAAAAATCCTTTTTTTCCCTCCTGTTGTTATTAATATTACTGTCTCCCTCTGCACTGCTCAGTGTAACTGCTTTATGAGGGATTTCCCTTTTAGTTCTGGTATTAAGTTCACTCTCCATCATTATTTGTTAATACTTCTGGGTTGTTTCCTGAAACACGCCTCACAGATAAAACCTCAGCACCCTCTACCTGATCACTGGTTTCTGTTATTGATGGATTTCATTGGATGTGTGCAACAACAAAACATCTATTCTGGATGTTATTGAATGATGGAGGTCAGCGTGTCGCTGTAATCCATAAAACAAAGAGCAAAGGTCACGCTACACCAGAATAAGACATTTTTCTAAATCGATATCTGGATAGAGAGCTCAGGAAGCCGATACATGTGGTTAGGCTAGAATATGTTCATTTCTAAAGGAGAACCAACAGGTGTGAAGTGATGTCAGATATTTCCAAGTGTAACATTCTGATCCTCCATCTCATCATCGACTAAGCCACGCTCTGACCAAACACATCGTCCTTGGGGAGGAACCAGTAAAGGAAAATGACACTCTGACATCCCCTGGCAATTTTTGATGACGCCATATGACCCAGATTTATGTCTTTTCTCACTCCGTCCTCATTCTGCTCAGCTTGTATCAGAGGCTGAAATGAGAGAGGAAGAGGGTGAGATCGGATGAGAGCGAGGAGGCTGTCCTACTTAATGAATGACCTGTTTTCTGCTGCAAAAATCACTGAGAGCAGAGGGAGGAGACAACCAAACCTCAGATTTGTTTTAGTGCCTTAAAAGACAAGTTTTATCCTGGAACTGATCCTTTTCCCCCATGATATGTGAAATGTGACTAACCATGAAGCCCAGCTGGCTTCAATCCACTCGTTTTCGTCTTAACAGCGATTATGTTTCCCAAGTTTAATGTTTGTCTACTTGACTCTCTCTGCAGCACATGATGGTGATGGAGGACATGTTAAAAGACTTTCTCTTAGGGGAGCACCTCCTCTTGGTGGGCAACCAGGTATGTGGCACACATTAATGGATTTTGTTCTTTACTGTAAATTCACCTGTCCCCAAAAAGAGCCACTAAGGTATAAATATGATCACGCACGTCATCACCTGTCTGCAGAAAGTCTGTTTGAGGCTTACCCTCCACCCTAACTGTCTCACACTTTGTTTAAGCACTATTTTAATTAAAAAAGATTTTCAAGGCTGGTGATAATTAAAAGAATAGATTCTACATGTAACTAGAAAAGCACGTAGAGAGCGCAGACCTCCACCAAGCATATTGTGATTTAGTCCTACTTTAATGTTAGACTCCCTTTCAGCAGACTGTCTGCTACAATTTGGTGTTAATTGTGTTTGTATGATAATTTTTTACCTAACAGTGTTGAAAATTATGATATATTTCATATTCCAGATCTTAGTATCCAGAATATTGCCAGGATCTGGATCGTACTTGTACATCTGTCAAAAATTATGGTGACCTTGTCTTGTATTGTTTTGCAAAGCAATCTGACCATTTATCGTGGAGTTATATACACATATGGTGAAAACAGCCCTATCTCACAATGATAAAGAACCCTTTAAAAAAAAATCCTGGATCCAGTGGTGATCTTGATCACATCCAAAATGCAATCAGTTCTTACTTATCCCATTTTGAACATTTCCTAAAATGTCATCAAGATCAGTTTGTTACTTTTTGAGTTATTTTGTTCACAGACAAACAGACAAAAACATAACCTCCTTGGCAGAGGTAAAAATGAATATCTGTTTATCATGTCTTGAATCACAACAAAATTCCTTCCCTGTCAGTTACAAATCTGTCACTTTCACAAATCATGCTTCCCTGTTTGCCCACTAAGGCGATACTTTTAATAATTCTGCAACTGTCCTGTAGGATAGATTTGTCAAATCATGCTATTTGATAAACCTGCATTTATCTCTCTTCACAGGGTGTGGGTAAGAATAAAATCATTGACCGCTTCCTGCATCTCCTCAATAGGCCCAGAGAATACCTGCAGCTGCACAGGTGAGAAGAATAACGCCTCTGTTTAAACAATACAAACTTGTTTTTGCTTAAGAAGATTGGTCAGTTTGATTCGGGCAAAAGGCAAATAATTTTATAAACAAAATATCTCTCAGTGACTTATGTAAAAGTATAAATTGCTGAAACTTGTCTACTTTAAATTCTTACTGGACACAGAGGCCTGTGCCTCAAAATAATACAGAAATCAAAACTCAAAGAAGTTCAGATGTTTTCCTCGTGTTGACCTAGTAACTGGAAACCACTCATTCGCTTTCTGTTAAGAGCTTGATTATCATTGCTCCAGTTCGATATGAACTCGTGAACTTTCCTCTGTGCTCTCTGAGCGATCAACTTAATCAGGAAGAAATCAGACTCTGCCAAAATGTCAAACTTTCTCTGGAAGTCTTCTTCATAAAAATATAAAAGCTCCTTTTCATATTTGATTACATCCAGGCTGTTCATGTGATTCCAACTTATTTTTTATGGAGTTAAGAGAAGTTCATTACCGATTATCAAAATGAGACATTTCTTTCCAGAGTCGGGGTCAGACCCTGCGTAAAACACTGAATTTTGTTTCTACGGTTGGTTGCTTTGAAAGCTCCCTGACAGAATTCTCTGACTACTGCTGCTGTCATCTCTAATCTAGCTTAATGTGAGGTAAAAAGCATCAAACAAAGAGACCTGAAGCTCTGTAAAACCAGCCAGCATGTTGTGTGTAGAGTTCAGATGACGTCCAGTGCACATTAAAACTGATGAATGTCCTTTCTCTTAAAACTAGAGGGTTAAATAGCTCCATGTAAGAGTTTGTCCAGAAAGTCCAGAAAAGAAGCATGATGTCAGAGCTTGATGTGATTTAACTGGAATAATTATGAGTCATGTTCAGCTCTTTATATCACTTTCTCAATCAGTCTGTCTTTATTGTGTTACGGTCAAGAGAAGATGCTCCAAGGAGGAATAAATACCAATTTCTCTTTAATTTCCTCCATTTTCTCCCCCTTAGTGGTCCCATCTAAAGGTGTCAGAGGCTATTTCAGCTCTCAGTAAATCAGGCCATCCTTCACAGGAACAAGGACTTCACACACCCACGTTATAGAGGAACCATTTGTAGAAGTCCTTGTTAGCTCCAGTTCACAGCTCCTATAAATAGTCCACCGATTACACCTTAGGAAGATTTAGGTCAGAGCTGCTCATCCATAAATCAAAGAGCTGTGAAATCAGTCTCTGCTGAATGTGGCTCGGATCAATCAGAGGCAGTGATGGCTCTTATATTGATCCTGGCACACAAGCTGTGAAAGGCAGGCAAACAGGTCAGAGGTCATCACCTGTCCTAACAGGGAGTAACGCTAAGAAGAAACCTTAACTCAGAGGTAGATTGTTTTTACTCAGCATCACCTTTTTCCACTCTGTCTATATCCTAGTGCAGTTTTTCAAAGTCTAATGAAAGTCGCACAGCATGCACGTGTCCCGGTTAGCTTCTGTAGCAGCTGCTAATATTAGAGCCAAGCAGAAGAAGATCTGTGCATGTGGCTTCTCGGGGCCCATGCTGTGACTGAAAGTCTACAGAGATGTGGCTCAGAAAAGAGAGACAGAGAGAGAGAGATGCAGCCGGCCAAGAAGGAAAGTGGGACAGCTCCTGGGTCAGAGTGAGACATTGAAGGGAGAGGAATTAAAGAGACATGTTCAGAGAAAGCGGGAGGGATATTTCAGAGGCCTTTGGGGAATCAAAAGTTTTTGTGGCAATGCTTTTAAGATAGGTTGTGCTGCTGACCTGCTGACCTGTTGAGCTCAAGTGAACAGTTATTGGCGTAAAATCTTCCAACAGAATCACCTCTTTAGGTCAGTGTTGTCATAATTGGTAGATAAAGACATATAAAGGACAGAGGCCCTTTCTTTCAAATTACATTCTTAAATATGGTTAAAATTGGACTTTTATAGTGTGACTTCTTTGCATGTCTTCGACTTTACTTCAACATTATTTGAACTATAACTATATCTGACGACTTTATTTGACAGTAACAGTAATTTTCTTTAAAAAACAAAATACAATTTTATAAATCTTCATGAAAATGTTTTCTTGTATTTACATCAAATGAAACCACAAGGTAAAGCTGTAGATTTTATAAATGTCACAATATTTGGCACATTGATGTGATTTCTAACTCCATTAAATAAAATGGACCATGGGTTTACATTTGTAAGGCTTTGTTATCTGGTTTTCAACACCTCTTGTCCACATGTTTGAGTGTAACTGTGTTTTCCTCCTTCAGGGACACGACTGTTCAGACTCTGACCCTGCAGCCTTCAGTCAGAGACGGCATCATCATGTATGAAGACTCACCTCTGGTCAGTAACACACACTTGCACACAGGCTTAAGTTAATTTTTATATTTACATATAATTTTTTTTTTTTTCATTAGTCATGGTGAAAACTTGTTTAAACGAATATAACCAGGCCAGTTTTCCCCACAGATTTGTTCATGTGCATGTTTGTGCATATGTGTGTGTGTGCAGGTGAAGGCAGTAAAGATGGGTCACATTCTGGTTATTGACGAAGCCGACAAAGCTCCAACAAACGTTACTTGCATCCTGAAAACCCTTGTGGAGAGCGGAGAGATGATCCTAGCAGACGGGCGCAGAATCATCTCAGGTACTCATGCTTCACACCTTGACAGCAGACGTGTCCCAGATTAAGAGAGCAGACACAAGTAGTACCACTTAATGGAGGAGGTGAGAGCTGAATGTCCCAAAATAGAAACAGGAGTAAATTTCACAAGCAGGCCTCTGAAGAAGGATCAGGGTAAAAGCGTTTCTGGACAGGAACCAGTGGTTGTTAGAACACTCTGGGCTGTAAACCTGCAGGTTTCTGAAGTGGTAACACTTAAATCTGACAGTTTCTCTCCATCTCTGCGGGCTCTTCCTCACAGAAGAATGTAAACACTCGCTGAGACTTCGTAAACAAAAACCTGAGGCAGCTCCTGATGCTGTCAGGAGCAGGAGACGTGTGAGAGTCACTGAATCCAATAAAACCAGAAAAGTGAGGATTAAAGAGAGGGTCAACAGGAAGTCATGTTTTTGTGCTTATTGTGACTTTGTCTTCTCCAAAGATCCACGTGATGCCAAAGGGAGGACGAACACCATCGTGATGCACCCGGACTTTAGGATGCTGGTTCTTGCAAACAGACCTGGTTTTCCATTCTTGGGAAATGACTTTTTTGGAGCTCTAGGTACACAAATCTACTCTCAGGGCTTTTATTGGGCTGTTTTGTACCAGTGTTATTTTTTTGTAGTTGTTGCAGAGCAAAGCAATAACACCAACCAAAGCTTTTTGGAGCCCAGCAAGTTTTAGACTTCTTACCAGTGTCTGATTAAAAAAGAGGATCATGATGGCCTCTCTTCCTCTGTACAGGTGACATCTTTAGCTGCCATGCTGTGGATAACCCGAAGCCGAAAGCAGAGCTGGCAATGCTCAAACAGTACGGACCAGATGTCCCTGACTCCACTCTGCAGAAACTTGTAGCCGCCTTCGGAGAGCTGCGCTCCATGGCCGACCAGGGCACAATCACTTACCCGTACTCCACCCGAGAGGTGGTGAACATCGTCAAACACCTGCAGGTAAGACAGCTCTGAAGCAAACACACGTGAAGCTTCTTCTTCAAAAATGAAACTGCTTCGTTTTCTCATATTCAGCCTCAGATTTCTTCAGATAAATAATTCATACAGACAATGTGACCTTAATCCTGCACTGCTGGATACTTCAATAATGCAAGAGTGCAGCTGTGACAGAGAGCACAATACTCCGTCTCTGTCTAGACTGATAATGAGACACACACACGTGAGGCAGTATATGACACTTTATCATTAAAGCTAAGCCTTTTCCACTCTTACATGCAGCTGTACACACCATATTTTTTCCATTGAACAATCATAGCCAACCTCTTCTGTCTGCTCGTGATCTTTAGAAGTGTAAATATAAAACCCAGAGAGGAAAGAGAAACAGAACTCAAAGAAAAGCAGAGTTAAGATTCCAGCCTCTTCCACTGAAGATCAATAATTCAGCACACAGGGATGTGCTCTTCTGTCTGATTTCCCCACTGACCACCCTGCTCTGTCATCAATCACCTCCATTATTGACACGTGTAGAAGCGGAGAATATTCAGGATGATTTAATTGAAGTCTAGATTGCTCAGTAAAATGGTGTAGAGGCTAATTAACATCTCACATCTAGTCATAAATGGCCTTTGTGTGGCAGAAATAGGATTAATTCAGACAGAGCTATGATTTAGCTGAGGATCAGGTTGTTAGTGATGGTAAAGAACATTTAGAGGCCCTAAAGGTGAGCTATGGTGGAATAAAGACCCAGGAGACCCGGGCTGTGAAGTCATTACACACATTGTGCCTTCTTTGTGCCTGTGTTTAAACATTCAGTTTGTCATCATCCACGGACTGTCTCTCTGCTTGAAATTTTAAGTCATACTGACTTTCTTTTTCTTGCCTCCAACCTCTCCCCTCCCATCCCTGCTTTTTCTTTCCTCTTCTTCTTCCCTGCTCTACAGAAATTCCCAGATGAGGGTCTGGCCAATGTGGTGCGAAACGTCTTCGACTTCGACTCCTACAACAAAGACATGAGGGAGGTTCTGATCGAAGCGCTGCACAAACACGGGATTCCCATCGGAGCCAAGCCGACTTCTGTCAACCTGGCTAAGGAGTAAGAGCTCTGGAGGAGATGATACACACTCTAACACAGGAAAGACACAGTAAAGTCATAGTAAAGGCACATCCAGACGTGTTATCAGCGGTCACAGAGACCAGGCAGAGGCGTGCCGAGCTAGGGAGGTAGATAACAGAAGACATGGGCATTACATTAACCTTTTATGAATCTGAGCTAAACTGAGATGAACCTGGTCTCTTTTAGTTTTTAATAATCTCTGAATGATTTCAACTATACTTCCTTTAACATTCTCCACTGGAGGACCAGTTCATGCAGGAAATCTAACACAAGGCTATTAGTTAGCTGTGTCATATTAACCCACTCTACACCGTGCATATTCAAATTTAACAAGAAACTGGGATGAACTTGGAATCTGAGGATCATCTAAACAGACAACAGAAAGATTAGATGCTCAATAAAGTATTTAATTTGATAAGCCACGAACAGGTTTTCCTATTAGAGGACAGTATTTAAGATGAATCACTCAATGTGTTTTTTACCCTCTTTAAGATTTAAATGAAAATAATGTCACTTTCTTGCTGTCAAGAAGTTTCTGCCACAGAAAGTGTTTTTTAGAGGCCTCTGGTTTGAGTTCAAGCTCTTACATAAACGCAAAAAGTGCTTAATTAATATGATTTAAAAGAATCTGTGACTCTGAAGTGTAAAATCCTGAAATGCTTGAAGGTGGCTGATTTCGACTGAATTTCAGACTAGATTACATTCTGAGGCTTCCATGAAGTCTCCTCACAACAAACTGAAGTATTTAAAAAACTGTCTCATTACCTCACATCTCATAATGTACAGCTTTGTCTTTGAAATAAAGGAAAATATTTGTTTCTTCTGTCTCCTGTCGTTTCATTTAAGCTTACAATGTTTAAAGATTTAACTCGATAAATCTCTTGAGTAAATCTTGAGAACAGAACAGAAACAAGTATTTTCCTTTAATAACTAAGCAACAGATTGTGACCATTATGTTTTTTATAATGACTTACAGGCTCTGAAGGCTGTTTTAATCTTTTTGGATCTTTGTCAGGTGCTCATCTTGAAAAGATTTGACCCCACAACCAATTATGTTCATAAAAGCAGCAATCTGTGAAACCCCCTCTCTTATGCATCTCTTTGATTTCCCATTCATAGGAATATTTATTGGATCATTCCCGACCCCACTTAACGTTTCTGTGTTTGGTTCTGAATATTTCATCCCACCTGCAGCCAATAAGGCAGTGGCCACAATCCAGCTCTGATTCAGACCAGTAAACATCAGGCCAGACACAACAAGTCGAGCAGGGGCTCACACATCCAAGTTTCATCCAACATAAATAGACATAAGCTTCTCCAGAGACTTGGGGAGAAAATAGAGCCTGATTTAGCTTCCTGAGCTGAAAGATAGAAGTGAAATCTGGATAACTGGGGAATGGTCAAACTGCACTCTTTAAAGACAAAGACTCTCATCCCATCCTTGTTTTTCTATATTAATAACTAGACCTTAAGCATTTAGATCTTAAGTAGTTGTTGTCGTTTGACTTTTGACCTCCAGGTTGCCCTTGCCTGAGGTTAAGATGACCGGCTACTGGACAATAAACCAAGGAGTCAACGCTCGCCGCAAACTTCTGTGTCCCACCGAGACACACCCCATAGACATCAAGGTAAACAAAGAAAACACACTCACAGAGGGACAGCTTACAGTTAACTCGTACACACACATCCAGACTCTACAGGGTGAAATAATCTGCATGCACACACCTTTACTTTTTCAGATACTAAGGGTTTAAAAAGGAGGACAAGAAGCAGATCTGCACTGTTTTGATCAAAAGTCAGCATCTCACTGAGAATTTTCCCAGCACATTAAAATTATGAACACATTTTTAGAAAATGTACTCCTTTTTCTAAAACACAGGGCTTCTTTATGTGACTGTAAAGGTTGTAAAAGGGGAATTCCTGCAGATATTACCGTATCTGAAAATGTCATAATGTCTTTTTGATTTCAAACTGACCAAAGCTTTGCACAAAGAAGCTGTTAATCCACATTTTTTCAAGCTTAGATCTGAGGGGGTCAGAGGCTCATTTGATGAGTATCATCTTGTAATCTGTGAAGGAGTTTATGTAACCCCAGAACACTATTCAGGCTGTTTTTTGCAGTTTGAGCCTTGTGATCAGACTCCATATTTTTGGTGAGCATGAATGCTGTTTTCACTCTTCAGAAGTATGATGTTCAGGTATGATGGTGGGTTGTGTTTGCAGGGCCCTGTGTTTCTGCGTGTGCAGAGTTACCCCTGCAACAGACAGGAGAGCCGAGCTCTGAGCTTCAGTGAGGAGAAAGCCCACTGGCAGATCCCAATGAACGAAGTCAACATCATCTGTGATGTCACCACCAAAGACGGTACACACCATCAACACTGTCAAACCTCCCAGTGCTGACGAGAATGCTTTTAATCACCGCTCTTTTTGTCTCTGATCTGCAGACACAATGTTTGTGGCCACGTGTAATCCCGTGTCCCTGTTCTCCATGAAGGAGCGCGGCGATACGATTCAGTACATGGAGCTTTATGATGTTTTCCCCAGGACCATAAGTGGAGTGTGGCAGCCGTTTGTCACTGTGGCTCCTCTCGGGAGTCCTCTGGATGGACAGGTGGTGCTGCACGAGGAGCAGGTGTGAACTAACATACTCAGACAAGCTCACAATAATTTAAAACACGAGATGACTTTATTTAATTTATATACATTTTTTACAAAGTAAAAGAAGTGTTGAAACACTGAGAGAAATATGGAGACAGAGCTAAATTTTGGGTGTTTGAAGCTCAAAGATTGCCCTCTCCTTATCAGACATGCTCTTTTTGATAAATCTAGGGACCTTTAGTAAAATCCGTAGTCACATACACTCAGAGTCTGTGCTCACAAAGGAACCGTCTCTTCTCGTTTATGTCCTTATTTGCTTAAACGTAACGTGACACTTATGCAACAGTGGTATTTAAACTTTCTTTCAGAGGAAGACCACAGATTCCTGACTGATTTAAAATAGCTGCTCACAGGATGGTTATAGATTTTGTGAATGTCTAGTGGTTTGTGGTTGTTTGCAGTTGTTCCTCACTCACCCTGTAAGACCCCGATCTATGACGGCAGAGTCAGACCAGCACAATGCATGTAAGTCTTCTCTGCAGCCACTCTGCTGCAGCTGGAGCACATTAGGCAAGAGGAGGATTTTCTAAAAATATCTCCACGATGGATCATGTTACGTTTGTCTAAGAATGAAGAAGTCCAGACAACGTTGAGTTCGTCTACAGGTCGTCAGCCTTTTTCAGGGAAAGCCAGGGAAACCATGGTGCACAAAAAAGGCATGCAAACAACTTCTGATTCATGGTCAAGAAAAAAACACTTCTTTAAGACTAAATGCATAAACAAAAACCTTCAACAATCTACCTGATGGACCACCTGTGAAGTCCACATGTAGGACATCCACATGTGCTAACACACTCATTCAACAGTGTAGGATCAGGAAACAGAAGGTCATGAGGAAAACATTTTCATGAAAGAGGGCAGCCTGTCCTGAGGCTCCCTCTAATAAAACTCCTCTAAGGTCAAAGCAGCATTTTCCACAGCTGACCTTAAACCCACTCACTGCAAACACACAGACATACCTTCTTTCTTTTCTGACATGACCATAAACTACACTTTCACACACACATTCAACATCAGGCTGAAAATGAAGTCACAGTGAAGTTCTCACAGGACGCATATCTGGGAGGTTTCACCTAGAGATGAGCACCCTCTGCTGGCAGCCTTCTAGAAGTGGAAGCACACTATGATATAATCTGAGTTCTTGTTCAGTCTTTCTTTTAACTTTTGTGTCTGCAGAGCAACACAATTCTCCATCTGGATATGGAAACAGGCGCCGTGCGGAGGCTCATGTTGTCCCCAGAGAGCGACCCTCCGTCCACCCGAGCGTCAAACTGGTGGAGCAGCAAAGAACAGCAGGTCAGAGGTCTCACTGCCTCCACAGACAAATGTCATTCAGAGTCATCTCTATTATTTATTCAAGACATGATATTTTTCCCCAAAGTGTCGACTGTAGGGTTTGTTTGTCTGTACATTTTAATTTTTTGTCTATAAATAGGAAGATTTTTTTTGTATAAAATGTTTTTTTTTTCAAGAGAAGGTCAAAGTTTGAAGAAAAAAGAATCAACAAACTTTTGAAGCTGATTTGGTTTGTTTTGGTTCTTGTTTGTAGGGAGTTCACAAAATGTGCCGGGAGTTTGCTCACAAAAACTGGCTGCTCTTCTATAAGGAGGACGGGTAAGCCTCTGGACTTTCACTGGTTATTAAAAGCAAATCTACAATATGAAAATATTCTTTTAAGAACCATTCTATTTGTGCGCGTTTCTCTTTGAAGTAACCAGCTGGAGGTGCTGGATGTACTGGAGGGCAAAGTTCATGCCATCTCTCTCCCCATCAACCTGAAGTCTGTCTTCCTAGTGGCAGAGGATCGCTGGCTGCTTGTGGAGAGCAACACCAACAAGTAAGTGAAAGGATTTTCATGGCAACTTTATGACCCAGACACCTCAGAGCATTTGTTTCAGTCATGACAGACTTATGTACAAGTTTTTTTGCACTTTTGAGTCATTAACTGCCAAATTGGGAAACTATAAGAAAAGTCGCCTACAAATCTGCGGTTGATAATTTGTTGCACTGTTTTTGCCTCTGAACAGGAAGTTCCTGCTCACTAAGCCCATGCACATGGCCGCTGAAGACTCAGGAGTGTGTCAGCTGCACGGCATCAGTGAAGACTCGGTCAGCTCGGGACACGGAGTCAGCTCAGGTAAGTTACAAACAAACTGTTTTCATTTCTCCTCTTCTAAATATGTATTTTTTTCCCCTTTTTAAAATCATTTTATACTTCCTTTCTGACTTTCATTCTGTTCTCTTTCTCCAGCTGAATTATGCGTTCCTCAGATGCTGTCATGTGATCAGCTTCCCAATGAGAACCTCAGTGCTGCTCTTGACCAGAGGATCGTTTCACCAAACCGAGTTCTGGCTGACACCAGCTCATTTGCACAAATCATTGTGGGCTTCCCAGACCTTGTGGTGAGATCATAAAAACAGATGGTGCAGAAATCTTTTGCCAAAGTTTGGATTATTTAATTCTTCTCCAGATTAAAAAATCCACTCTGAACAACATATTCATCCTTTTTTGGCACATTTATATGTTTTAAGATCATAAGTTAAAGCATTAGAGCTCACTTTGAAGAGCTGTTCTATTGATCCCATGTGTGCTTCATGCTTCATGAATGATTTTTTCCTCTTCCATCCAGTCTCCAAATGAGGTGTACAGCTTTAAGAGACCTGTCGACCTCTCAGAGATGAAGAGCACTGACAACAGCGCTCACACTTTCTTCAGAGGAACTCTTCGCTCCAGTTCCGCCAAACGGGACAACTGTGTCAGTCTGCTCTCAGCCAATCAGGTGGTGCGAGCTCTTCCTCCCAACAAGGTTCCTCTAAAGGAGGTGTACCCCAAAGGTCAGAGTTCAGATCGGGACCCAGAGTTTTCTGTTCATTACATAGCAAGTAAATCAGAGTGTTAAGCACGCTATTCATTCTTTCCCAGACGTCACTCCTCCGATGACAGCGGCGTACCTGGAAGTGACTGATCTGAACTCCAAAAGAGTCAAATATATTCCTGTCCCAAGGTCAGTACCTCACGTTTCCCCCTCTGTTACTCAAGAGAATTTGAAATATGTACACTTAGAAAACTGGAAGATATTTGGTTGGTGCCTGTGCATACCAGACTCACTTAAATGTCATCTTCCCTCTTAAAGAGAACCTGAGTTTTATTTTCTTGCACTTTGGTGATTTGCAGGTCAATGTCTGTGTCTCCATACACCAGCTGGTTGTCAAAAGTCTCAGAATCTGATGTGCTTATTGGTGCTCTTGGTTCTGGAGGCGTGGTCACAGTGGATATGGGCGGGTACGTGCGGCTCTGGGAGACAGGATTGGACACCCTGCAGAGATCGCTGATGGAGTGGAGGAATATGATTGGGTCAGAGGACGGCAGACCTGTACAGGTAACAACACAACTGAAATAATATTTTAAAAAGCTGAAGAGGATTGGGTGTTACAGAGAGAAGCCTGCAGCATGTAGTTCCTCTGTCTACCACAGAGTGGCAGTGCAGCTTTAGAGGTAAACCTCGTGATCAGAGTTCTAACTCAGAGACACTTTGCTTTCTTTCCTTTCCTTAGCAGCAGAAATATAGCTGATTTCATGCTAACCAGAATGTTTCCGAGCCTATAATTTACAACCCTATGTACCCCAGGCTGGTGTGTATGAATGGACACTCATTGTGTTGATGATGCAATAGGTTTGACCTTGTGGGTATGGCTCAAAATGTTCAGAGCAGCACACTGAGGAAACCTTGTTTGTGTGCACACACACACACCCTCACACACACACACGACTGGTAGGAAAAAATTCTTCAGATAAAACAGCCTTCTGCGTGCAGCGTGTTTTTATCTGTGCATCTGTTTCATGTGCACAAAGAAAGAGAAGAGACCTTCCCAAAGAGATTAATGATAAATTTAATGATGTTGATCAGTAACAGATTAGATAATGAAGCCCACTGTTACCTTCCATCCATCCATCCATTTTCTATACCGCTTATCCTGTTTTTTAGGGTCGCGGGTGGCTGGAGCCTATCCCAGCAATCATTGGGCGAGAGGCAGGGTACACCCTGGACTGGTCGCCAGTCAATCGCAGGGCTGACACATAGACAGACAACCATGCACGCACACACTCACACCTAGGGACAATTTGGTGTGACCAATTAACCTGGTAAGCATGTTTTTGGACTGTGGGAGGAAGCCGGAGTACCCGGAGAGAACCCACGCATGCACGGGGAGAACATGCAAACTCCACACAGAAAGACCCACCGGCCGAGGTGGGGATTTGAACCGGTGACCTTCTTGCTGTGAGGCTGCAGCGCTAACCGTTGCACCACCGTGCAGCCCCCACTGTTACCTAACCAGAACTAATCAAACAGCATACACACACTGCTGTCCACCTGCAGCTCTGCTCTGCCCACACACTCTTTCCTCCTGGCCCAGATTCCTTAGTGCTCAGGTCGTCTTTGATGGGGTACCTTCAGCCCTCTGTAGGTCAGGCTCTTACAGATGCTCTCTGTGCTCCCTTTTGCTAGTTAAAAATGACAGACACTCCTCTGTAGTTAAACATTTGGGTGTAAAAGGCTGTGCACAGAGATACACATCTATAGCAAGGTGTTTACACACCTCAAGGCAGTGCAGTGTCCCCGTTTACGCACAGATCACAGGCATCACTCTCAGAATTAAGTTTCTGATACACTTAAAGAGGATTTCACCAGATTAATGTCCCCAAAACCTTCACTGCTTTTATATTTTGTAACTTGCATACTTGTTTCTGTGTGTGTGTGTGTGTGTGTGTGTGTGTGTGTTTAAACGGGTGTGAGTGTGCATCCAGGTGTGCATGACAGTCTGGTCTTCCTACTCAGTAGTTCCCCTCATCTGTCTTTATCCTCAGTCTCAAATTGTTCCATTACAGCCCTGTTGACATCATGGATACACACATACATCAGTCATCATCTGTCTGTACACACACTCTCCTTTTGTACAACCTTTTGTTTCCAGAGCCGAGTGGGTGTCTGCATGTTTACACTCTATTGCTATCAAAGGAGATGAGGTTTGTGGTGCACAGCTCTCCTGCACATGTAACGACCTTTAGTAATCCAAGCAAGCCATGAAATTAATTACACGCTTATACTTTGAAAAGTTTTGCATACTTCATTTTGTCCGACTTTTATATCAACACCCAAGTTCACACAGGGGCACACATTTTCTTCCAAAAATCACACTCACACACACACACATACTAGCAGATGCCTTCCCTCCTAAATCACTCTCTGACTTTGCTTGTCCAAAGAGAGAATCAGAAATTTACGGGGCTGTTAATCCTGCAAGACGAGGCGTGGACCCTCGATGAGTGAAGAAAAGAACGAGGGAGGGAGGAGAGCGGGGAAGGAGGGGTGGAGATGTTGATTCCCACAGTCATAAAAATGAGGTTTTCTCCACTTTGCCGCCTGCTCAGCGCCAAAAGGGTTATAATGCTGTCTTAAAGCGTGCTGCTCCTTGCAACAGAGAAAGGGGCAACAATGCATCCTGGATTTCCATGAAAAACACAGAAGCATCTGTTCCCTCGGCCAAATATTGTGGAAAAACAGATTCATTGTCTGTAAAAGAAAAAAATTCCTTAGTGATAAGTTTGAGTAATTTATTAAGGAAAAATCTGGGATGATTTATGGTTTCTTTTGTTTTCTATGACAGGAAACTCATTTTTTGGTAGGACGTAATATTTTGATGTAATCCTGTTTAACAGAGTTCACGTAGTAAATGAAACTGAGTGCGCTGCTGCATCAGGGATCCCTACTAGGCCAGAGTAACATGAAACACACACAGACACGCACACATACAGATATTAATGACTCACGCTGCTGTCACACTCAGGGGAGGATCCCTAGCCGAGTGTTGCTAATGTAAAAAGCCTCTCAGATCCTAAAATGGACTCATGTTGTAAGGCATCACCCGTCATTTTCTTAAATCCTAAAAGAGGAGCATTAGTCACCTCTTTACTGCTCATGACAGAGTCCATTACCAGGACGAAGACACATGTTGTCACCAGTAAGGAAGTTTTATCTTGATTCAGTGTGATGACAGAGAGGATTACAGGAACAAACCAGCAGCTGAGCTTCCTCTCTGATGGACAGATATCTGACCAGTTAGATACTGCTCAGATGGGAGCAGACGCGTTGGCAGTAAAAACTGTAAAATGAAAACAGATTGTCTTCAAATAAATCCACATTTTTCTGAGTAAATATCTTAAAGTTTGTAAAAGACTACAAACTTGTGAGTGACAAAAAATTCAAACAGGAAGTGAACTTATCTAATCACAATCCTCTGACACCTCTGATATCGCTTTTGTTTGGCAGAGAGAAAGAGTGTTGGCATTTATAGACCGATCATAATCACGTCCATTAACACTGTGTACTTTTCACTCAGACAGCTCAGTTCATGAAGACACATTCCTGGACATCAGGTGCTCACGATCGCTTCCCAACATGGAGCAGGCATGTGTCCAGCTCAGCTCATATTCTGGTGGCACTGACACACACACACACGCACATGAATTAGCATGTAAGCAGAGAGTTGTCACATGGTGGAGGTGAGCTCTTGGAGGTGACGCCAGCGACTCAAACCTCTGACCCTTTACCTCAGCACACAGCTATGGAGCTCTCTCTGGTTACTGATGACACACACACACACCTACACACACACACCTCCTGTGGATCTATACTAACATTGATCTATTGATACACAGATGCTCTGTTTGTAATCTGAATTTCCTGTCCTTGAGCTCCTGCTGATTATCATAAGAGGCCTCCTCTCCTCATCCTCTTTCTCCCTTATTGTCATTCAGAGGAGCTAAGGTCGAGACTCTTCTTTAAGTTCAAAAGCCAACACAGCTGGACCGGAGATTATGTGACCATGCTGGGTTTGTGTGCTGTCCTGTGAGGCTGTGTGTGTATTTTCTGGAGGCTCAGTTTAGCTTTCTTTACAGACAGACAGACAGAGGCTTAAAATGCTGCTCTCCTTCTGTTTGAGAGGTTCAGGAGGACGGTTCTCCTCTGGGAGTTAGAGCATTTGCTCCTGGTGGTGAAATTTGTGTGGGAAGTGGAAATTAACAAGGCTTCTCCACATCATGCACCATATTTACAAGCATCTGCTCCAGGTGTGAGAGGCAGAAATGGAAAACAGCTGAGACACTTTGTGGATGATCCCTGAATGAATGCAGAGAAAAAGTTTTTTATATTCCTCATTTCTGTGTGAATCTGCTCGATGACTAAATCGGTTGTATCCAGACAGGGTCAGTCCTACATGGCGTGTTATCTGGTCCCAATAATCTGACCTGGTTTAAAGCGATGACCCTCCTAATCCGCACCAAATATAGAGCTCTGCTGATGCAGCAGTTTCATGTAGGTGTGAGAGCTGAGTGTGTGTGTGTGTGTGTGTGTGTGTGTCAGTTTTTAGGTGTGGACAGCCGGTCAGCAGCAGAGGAGGGGTCCTTCTCTCTTGGACGTCTGCTCATGATAGATAAGCCTCCGCTCAACCGCTCACACATGACGGACCCAGAGCAAATTAAAAACAGCAAAGATAAAAAAAACTCGGGGCATCGTTCAGAGAGCGTTCAGACTCCAGCAGCGTGTCAGAATTCAGCTGAACTACAGGAGAACACTTAGTCTCCGTGTTCCTCTCTTGCGCTCTCAGGCGTGGTGCCAGCACCCTGATTTTTGGCAGAAGGCGACCCCGAGCTTTTTCCTCCCTGTGTCCCTGCTCCTTCTCTCTCTGTCACTCTCCTGCAGAGAGACACAGAGACAGTCTGTAACATCCTGCAGGAATCTCACATCTCAGAGAAGCAGAGATCATAAGAAAAGTTTTCTGGGTGTGCAAAAGATTCCTAAAAGTTTCACCGAATGTTGCATCTGGGGTAAGCATAAAAGTCTGCAAATCAAATCATTGCTCTATGTGCAATCCCTGTTACATATAACTGCACTTGATGATTTTCGTAGCATACTTCTCAGACACAGGGCAATGCAGGAGCACAATTTTTCTGCAGGGGTCTCCTTCTCCCTCAAACAAACAGATTGAAACAGAAAATATGAAATATCTGAAAATTTGATGAAAACTCGAGATATCAGCCTAACCTCTATGTTGAAATAGGAGTTTGGAGGGGTCCTGATCTGAAAATTAAAAAATAGCACAAAAAGCCAATCTGAGTCGATTCCGCAAAAGCTCATTTAGGTCACAGCTCAACAGTGTTTAAACACACACGATCTTAGATCAACATGAAGGAACAACAGTAGCCCTGAAGGTTTGTCTTTCAGATTAATGTTCCTCCTGGTGGGAATATTTCCTCACATGGTGTGAGAATAATCCTTAGAATCGTGTATATTGTTCCAGGAAGTTCAGGCTATAAACCAGACCACCAGCCATGTGCAGAAAAGGTGCCATCCTTGGTGAGTTGTAGCTGCAGCGACCCTTTAACCCTCATAAACCATGGCGGTATCTAACGGCTGGGGCTCACTGAGAGTCTTTTAGATGTCTGCACATGTATGAAAAAGGACCCAGATGACATTTCTACTCCCTCTGCTCTCAGATCACCATCCAGAGGGACAGCGGCCTGGACGTCACTGCTCCGAAACATGGGAAGATCGACCCAAATAACGCTCCACATGTTGGGGGAAACCAGTGGGCTGGAGGCACAGGTAACCGGAGAGAACTTTATTGTCTTTTCTCAACAAATACAGAGCAACATTCTTCATATTCACGCAGATTTTAGTGTGACAGATGACATGTGTAAAGTCTTTTTTTTTAGTTATTTTTTTAGTTTTTTCATGCCTTTAGTCAGAGAAGATAGGACAGTGGATAGAGACCCAAACAGGGTGAGAGTGGGAAAAGACATACAGGAAACAGCAAACAGGCCACAGGCCGGACTCAAACCTGGGCCACTGGCTCGAGGGATAACCTCATGAGGCAGGACCTTGACCACTAGGCCATCTGCGGCCCGACATGTGTAAAGTCTGAAGTGGGAAAGTGTGAAGGAACCTTGATGAGATGTTTGTTTGCAGGTGGTAGAGATACGGCTGGACTGGGAGGAAAAGGAGGTCCTTATCGCCTGGATGCAGGACACAAAGTCTACCAGATTTCTCAGGCGGAGAAAGATGCAGTCCCTGAAGAGGTCCGCAGAGCTGCCAGAGAAATGGGTGAAAAGGCCTTTAAAGAAAGGTGAGCGTCTTCTAATCAGAACTGATCATGTTCATTCAGGATGGAGAGGAGTGGTCCTGGCGTTCAGACTGAGGGAGCTCTACAGGTGGGAAACTGTGCGACAGTTTACAGATGTTTTGGACAAGCTTCACAGAAAAGAAGTGTGTGATGTGTGTAATGAGAAACATTTGTGTGTATATGTGGGTGTTTTTGTTTGAGACATCTGCAGGGTGTCCTAATTAGTGAGCTATCCCAGGTATGCTGCTCCATCCTGGGCAAACATCAACAGGCTGCAAAGCCCGGGCTGGATGTATGAATGTATGAATGCATGAATGTATAAAAGTACGTGTGTGTGTGTGTGTGTGTGTGTGTGTGTGTGTGTGTGTGTGTGTGTGTGTGTGTGTGTGTGTGTGTGTGTGTGTGTGTGTGTGTGTGTGTAGACTTCTTGTACACTCAGAACCCAGGTTCAGAGGGCGCCCCTTTCACCAGCTCAACCATGAAGGCTGTCTCTGTTCTCTGTGCTTCAAACTGCCTCCTTCTCTTAACCGTCCCCCTCCTCACACACTGGCTGCTTTCACACCACCAGGACACCCTCACCCTCTCTCCTCTGTCCTCTGTCTCTTCTTATTTGTAGTCTTTTCACTTGCTTTCTTCATCTCCCTCCCCCCTCTACCTCCCTTCTGTCTATCAGTGTCCCTCTAAGCTCTTAGGGGATCTTGTAGCTACACGTTGTTGCCTGTATCCTGGTTTATGTCACTGTAGCTGAGTGTATTTACACAGCAGGTGATCAAACCGCAGAAATACCTGCAGCTCTGCTGGGCTTTTTCCACCTCTCCTCGTACATCGATATGTGTGCGTAATCCTTTGTTTATCTAACAGGAGGATCAACATCAATCAAAGTATGAGCCTTCCATAAACCACTTCAAGTACCTGACACACACACACACACACGCATGAAAAAACAGGCCCAGGTATGCCAACAACAAGAAACACACTGACAGAATTTGCACTTCCCTGGAAATCCAACTTTGTCTCCACCTTTTGCACAAACATGTCCAGGTTTGATTGATTGAATAGTTTGCATCACATGAAGCCAGGACTGACTTCAGTTCAAGTTTCTGTGCCTGCTGGCTGCATGTCACTGGCTGATATGGGTGAAATGAACCCAGATTTAAACCCTCACTGTGATGACTTTATGGAGTTATGCATCGGTCATCTTGCAGGAACAACAAATATCAAATATTTCCATTTCACTTTGCAAACATACAGTATTTTACAAATTCCAACATCATGTTTTTATCCGTTCTTTCAGACAGTGTTTTTTTCTTTGAGCTAATTTTCCAGGCTCTTGAAGTTACCTTTAGCTTGTTTTGTTTGCCTTGCATATTAACCACTATCAAAAACCCTGCAGAGATTGTCTCAGTCAGATTTAGTTTAAAAAATTGTTTTTTACATCCTTAATTCTGTTTTTGGCTGATAAGAGTAGACACATTAAAAAAATGCTGGCTTTGGTTGTAGGTTAAGAAAAAAACTGTCTCAGGAATAAAACTGCTGGAGCCTATTTACATTGATCACAAAGAGAAGAAACTGAATTGTTTATTTTGGACAGCTGTGCTTTAGTGTAGTGAGCTTGATGTAAAATTCTGCACTGAGTAAAGCTGCTGATTACAAATGGATAATGTGTGTATCTCAACTGTGGTTACAGCAAATACAAACCATCAGGGGGGTTATTCAGCTGTTGGTCAATAAATGTCAAAGTGACACACAAATTAAAATATGACATATTGCTCCAGAGTTGATGATTGTTGGATAAGTTGTTGTTGTGTTTACCATATGAATCAATTTTTATTTAAATCCAGAGGCGCTCATAGAAATTTCTGCTCAGCCCAAAGCAATATAACAGTAACCACAGCAGGCAGCCAGACTGACGTCCAGACAGACAGTTTCAAAAGTAAATAAGCTTGAAGCATCTTGGTTTTATAACTCTGTTTCAGTCATTGAAAGCTTCATAATTTGTAGAATAAATCAACAAGACATTTTCTGTTTTCTTTCTGTCACTGATTTTCTCTCTCAGCCCCTCGAGGTGAATCAGACTCCTTCACCCTCTTTCCTCCAAGTTCAGGAATTTAAAGGAAGTAGCTGCAGCCACCGGCCATAGTGTCTGCTCACCACATGCATAAACAACACACACATACACACTCGCTTACACAAACACACACACACAGACATGTATGCACACCTTGGAATGTGTTCAGGAAGTCAGTGGTGTTTAGCGGCTGACATGATGTGGTGTGAATGCAGACAGAGACAGAAGGAACTGGACTGTAGTGAGTGGATGCACAGCTTTATAAAGTGTGTGTTAGATAGTGTGGTAATTTAATGTAATTTAAAGTAGGGAAGCTGCAGTCACACACATTTAAGTTTCATCATGTGCGCAGAAGTCGTCTGGCCAAGTGATGAAGGTGTGTTCAGGTGCTTATTTGCTCTATTGGATTGCATGGTCGATGCAAGCACAGTTTACACAACACACCCGCCTAATGCTGCTCGTATGCAATATGTCTAATGCATGTACACACACACACCTACACTCATATTTGTTGCAGGCTGTGACACACAAAGTCAGAGCTCCTCTCTGCTTTTTGATCTCCTGCTCCACATCTCTGCGCTGTCACGGTCTGACAGTCACCAAAAGATTCAGACACCTGGTAGAGATTACCCTCATCTCTTTGACACACACACACACACATGCACACACACACATGCACACACGCACTAGTGGAAGTCTTAGGAAGCATGGGGACCCTCACCACACCAAAGAGGATCGGTAACTGTGGGTGTCATTGTTACCAAAGGAGCTGTAGGTGGGATTATACGCATGAACTCAGCCTGGAGGTCACACCACACCTGTGTGTTCATTTCCACAGGTGTTTTATGGAGGGAACACACACATGCTCACACACACACATACTCAATGTTAAACAACACTGACCTCTGTGACATTTTATAAGAGGAAGATTTTTTACTTGGCCGATGATGTGTAAAGTCCGAAAGGGCGTGGAAAGGATTGTTGAAGCTTAAAGTCAAAAGAAAATTTTAGAAGTACCATGTTCTACAAGCCTGAATAAAACAACTTGATTTTTTTTTTTGTTAATCAGGTCACAAATCTCTTCTCTGTTTTTCTCTCCCTTCTTCTTCCTCAGGCTTAAGGAGATCAATATGAGCGAATACGACGCCACCACATACGAACGGTTCTCCAGCGCTGTCAGGAGACAAGTTCAGTCTCTACGTATCATCTTGGACACTTTACAGGTCAGCTTTGGGTTTCTGGGTTTGAATATGTCCTCTTTCATTGTTTTAGATATTAGTATGAGAAACAGACCTGTCTTTTGTTTTACTTATCTTAGTTTATCTGGTGTTTTAACACCAGATTAGCACAGTTTAGTAAACTTTCATAAAGATGATCAAACCAAATTTTGGATGAAGGTCCAACAGATCTTCCTGCACCCACTAGAGTCCAGAACACTCAAGTCATACATGATGTGCACTAGATGACGATATCTGACCTCACACAACCCAAACAATGACCCCATGTTCGTACAGGAAGGAGGGGGCGCTGTCCCAGCAGAGCTTCCTGATTGGTTGATTGGAAAGCGAGAGTTCAGCGAGAGGGGAGTGAAAATCCAGGATGTTACATGTTCTCTGTTTCAGTGTTTAGGCTCCAACTTTCCTCCCTTTGTTTGAGCTCCTGAAGGAAATGTGTTGATGCATTCAGATGCTTTGTGTGATGTGTAGAGTGTGTACAGTGTGCGGGTGTTTGTTGTGTGTAATGAGAGGAAGATCACGCAGCACGTGAGGATGATTAAAGAGCATTACTCTCAGCCGTGCACTCCTGTCCAGGTGTGAAGCTTTGTTTGTAAATGTTGTGGTAGCTGGATGTTTAGTGTGTTTGTGTGTGTGTGTGTTTTCTATCCAGGTGTTAGCAGCCGTACCTGAGCGTTCTTTATTGTTTGTATGCGTCCTTGTGGCCCCAGGCTTCTCCCTCGATGTACAAACGATGGAGATTATACCAATCCCAACATGAAGTCATGTTATTTTTATCATACCTGAGGAGTGATTTAAGGAATCACACAGACACAGACACACAAACACACACAAACACACTCCTTGCACTAGCTGGCAAGCTTTCAATGAGCTGATACTGTATTGTTTGCACCCGCCTGAGAGGAAAACCCCTCTATTCATCTCTCAACAATGGAGCCACATGACAGATATTAACACCTGGGCCTGAAATCAGTCCAAGCTCACCTCCAAAATCCCAGAGTGACACGCGTTTGTTTTTCATTTGGGCATTTGGAAACCAAAGTATTTTTTTAAACTTTATTAATGTAGACCAAATCTCAGTCACAAGCACCAAGCAACTGCAGTTGTACTTCAAAATGTCAAATATTGTTCCTTATTACATATGCCTACTGATGAGTTTTAAGAAACTGTTATCACAAATCCTTGAGAAGATATTTCACTTTTAAGGTTTTAAAATGTCTGGAAATTCTTACTTTTCTTTGGTAAAGAAATTAAACTTAAGATATCACTATTTCATGCCCAAATTCACAAACTGGGGACAAATGAGAGAGGAAGATGAGGAAATGCAAGTCAAAGAAAACAGAGAATGGTTGGTAGGGGTAAAAAAATCAAAACAATTATGAGCCAAAGTGCAAGGTGCAAAAAGCTTTTTTTGATTGTTGGGTTTATGGCAGCACAGTTTATTCAACAGGCATTATGTTCATATGTGCAAAAAATCATTTTCTTTGTTTGGGTCTAACACAATGCATCCTTAAAGGGTTTTCACAGAAAAGTGAAGCAGAGTTTGATCAGGTTTGTTTCCGTTGAGGTGAGTTCGAGCTTATCACAGCAGTTATTAAATGAAGTCTGTTACGTCTGCTTAGTTTAGCTTCATGCCATTCAGTAAATATTAGAGGTTGTTAGAAATACAGACGGATATTCGTCAGGAGTAACTCCCCAGAAATACACGTCAAGACCTTTTCTTTTTCTCTCTTTGTTGTGTTTCATAAAGGATCTACAAACCCTTCCTTTGATTTGACTGATTGCATGCACAAGTTTTCATCTTTGGTACGATCTGAGCAGCAGCTCTGTGAACACTCTGTGCTCTCGTTCCTCCATATCAATCTTCAAACAAGTGACAGCTTTTGTTTCTGATGTCAGCTCTTATCACAGATGTGTAGTTATGAGCCGCGGTCACACGTCATGTGTTGTGCAGAAAAATCTTGGTGCACACTTGACACTGAGTATCAACAGTGTAGAGCTTTGTGAGGACTGACCCAAACTGGGTGTGTCTGAGCAGATCGTGTTCCTTCTTTTGTTCCAAACCTCTCTCTAACAAAGATCTCCTTCATCAGGAGGCGAAGTGAGGACAGGAGAAAGACATGCTGCTTTCTTTTTTCCTCTCCTTTTTCTAAGTGAGCAGAGCAGAAAGGCAAAGAGTCGCCTTAAGAAACAAGATCAGAGCTTCAAAGAGGCTGTACTCAGGGAGTCAAAGAGGAGGATACTAGTTAAAGTCAGGGGACACTCTGCTGACGATGAGCTCAGGTGTTTCAGCTTCTTCAGTTGCTAAATGAGAAATGAAATCCAGTGTAGAGACGTAAAATCTGAATTGAAGATGGAGATATTTATATTTTTCTTGTTAAATAAAGAGACTATATATTCTGTGAATCTTTTTTGGTGTCTTTAAAGTGTCTGAAGCTTTTGCCTCATTTCACAATCTTGTCGCCTCCTAGAGTTGAATCATCCCCCCCAGACAGATTTTGAAATGTGTGTGATATTTGGCTGATTAGTTCATGTCATGTGTGTATGGGTGTGTTTTTCAGGCCAAAGGGAAAGAGCGACAGTGGCTGAAGAACCAGGCACTGGGAGATCTGGACGATGCTAAAATCATTGATGGTCTGACCGGAGAGAAGGCGATATATAAACGCAGAGGAGAACTGGACCCAGAGGTGTGTGTGTGTGTGTGTGTGTGTGTGTGCGTGTATGTGTGTGTTTGTGTCTGTGTTTAACCTCTCCCCTCCCTGAGCCACACCTTTAAACACACACACTCCCACATAATTTTGACCTTTATCTGTCAGGCGATACATTCCAGCGGTGTGTGTGAGATTATTTTTACACCCTATATTCCGGCTCACACACTTTTCAGACGTTTTTTCTGCTGTCATGTGTGCCTGTGTGAGTTCACACACACTCACACACACATACACACACAGATAGTTCCCACACTTTTCATACAAACACACTCTAACCATAATATGCATGCCATGTTTTTCTACCTCCTTTAGCTCCAAGTGTTGCATATTTTTGGTCTGGCCTGAAGTGATTGCAGACGTGTTGGACGTTATTTTGAGAAAGTTGGACCAAATTCCACAAAATCACTTCCCAGAGGAGTCTTTTGTCCCTGAACGGGCACTTTGATGCTGATTGACTCTGAAGATACGTGTGTGTGTGTGTGTGTGTGTGTGTTTTCCAGCCGGGCACTCCACAGCAGAAGCCGAAGCGTCTGAGGGTGTTAGCCGATGTCTCGGGCAGCATGTACCGCTTCAACGGCGTGGACGGGCGACTGGAGCGCTCCATGGAGGCTGTGTGCATGGTGATGGAGGCTCTTGAGAACTACGAGCACAAGTTTAAGGTAGATCCTGTCATGATGCTGAGGATATGGATGAGGATACATCTTTACTAACAAACTCTTCTTTCACAGATGTGATCCTCCTTACACAACTTTGCAAATTAGAGCATAGTCTTAAAAGTTCTTCCTAGGTTTTTGCTCTGCACTCTTCCTGTGTGGTCTGAGGAATCAAAACACAATGTCACCACAATATCAAGCTCATGACCTCTTTAAAAACCTCTTTAATATCTACTTGCTTCTTTTTTTAAATCGCAATGAATTTATTTAATGGGTGTGATTATTTTCACTAATCAGGAGTTTATGAAGAGCGGGTTGATACAAACAGACATGAGTTGGGGACAGAGTGTGAAGGGAGACAGACTTCTTGGCCCCTTGGTGACACACAACCCAACCTAATACTGATCACATATCAGTGTCTCACACACACACACACATACACACACAAACACACACATGCAGATTCGTATCATTGCTGCTAAACATGTCGTGTACATGATATGTCAGCGTGACTTCTGTCTTTACATAACAGCCATTACATAAAAGTGCATCTGATAACATACAAGACATGTGTCATGTGTGCGTGTGTACCTGCTGGCTCAGGTTCTGTGTGCAAGTGTGTGTGTGTGTTGCAGGATTTCTCTGCATGTAAACAGAGATGGGATGATGAAACTTTAAGCCTAAGAATTTGTCTCTTAATAATTCGTTGACCTATTTATCACGACTATCTGACCTATTTAAATCTATCCCACTTGTTAATGAGCCAAACAGCTCCGAAAACTTCAATAACAATGTTTTAAAAGAAGTTTTTCTCTTTATTTTGATTGTTTTTGTAACTGTATGTGCACATCTTTGGTCCTTGAGGTGTTCAAGGAGCAGAAAACAAAAACAGAGTCTGACCTTAAACACAAACCGTCCATGAAAACATCTGTTTTACCCGGCAACAGCGATAAGTACAGCTGAGACACTGAGGCACATACCTCCGTCCACCACAGCCACAGCTGCCCTTGTTGGAAATAGCTCACACACGTAACACCTGAGTCCTGGATTAACCCAGCAGGACCCCGTTAAGGTGCCAGGATGATCAGATATGATAAGCCAGCAGATAGATGGTCTATAGAAAGTGTAATGCAATGTAGTTGGTGTCAGTTACATTCAGAGGGTCTTCTGGGTTCTGGGATGGGGGGGCAGAGTTGTGTCAGTGTTGTTTGATACTAAACCTGTTTTTCTTTTTGCAGTACGACATCATGGGACACTCAGGCGATGGCTTCGACATCGAGCTGGTCAGAGCAGATAAAGTCCCCAAGAACAACAAAGAGAGACTCAAAGTCCTCAGGGTACAGATCACACATTAACCAATCATAACACTGAAACCTGTGAACTTCTCCAGAACATAATCAATTTTTCACAGTCCAACAAAATGAACCAACTATGTCACACTTTGACTTAGGTCAGTAAAAGCTCCAGGTTTGGCCTAAAATAAGGAACTGTTGGCTTACCAGATCAATACCTGAATGCAGACCATAATAACCTCATGCATCATTTGCAACATTTCACTCCTTTTGAGCTGAGAATTGAGAAAATCATGCAACTACGCAAGCAGCACAGTCTCAAGGAGGAAAAGTTTAGCAGAATGGTCATTAAACTACAAATCTGCATTGACTCTGTTTGCAGGTAGCTTCAGGTTGAGCTCTCCTGGCGTTTCAAACTGCTGCTTAACAAGTTCATTAAACAATTTTTAGGTTGCAGGTTTGCACAATTAGCATCAGGTCAATGAGCTTCTTCTTTTTGCTAGGCATTAGGTGTGAAATTCAGGTAACAGGATGATCGAGTAGAAAATCTGCTGAATAAATTACAGATTTCTTAGTGACCAGGGAGGTTTGTTGTTTTTGAGGAAAGATATCTTCAAAGAATGCTCCTCTGTTTGCTTTAGTCAGCTCTGTAAAGTGTTTCCTCCCTCCTCTCCTTCCCTCCTGTCTTCCTGCTCTGCAGACGATGCATGCACACTCTCAGTTCTGCATGAGCGGTGATTACACCCTGGAGGGCACCGATGCCAGCATCAAGGAGCTGGCACGAGAAGAGGCCGACGAGCACTTTGTGGTGGTGCTCAGCGACGCCAACCTTGAGCGCTACGGCATCCGACCTGAACGCTTCGCCCAGGTCCTGACCTCTGACCCCGAGGTTAATGCCTTCGCCATCTTCATTGGATCACTTGGCGATCAGGCTGAGAGGTGAGGAGGTGGAGGAGAAATGAAGAAAATCAAAGGAAAATGGTTCAGAGGGGGGGAAGAAGGAATGCAGAAAGAAACTTGATGATAGAACTTTCACATCATGGAGACATGTGAGTGTTACAGATGCAGTTATCTAGTCTGGTACATAACTGTTACATAATTTAATGTTTGAGAGACTGTTTACGACTTTGATGTCTGTGCTCTGGAGGACAAACTGCTAACTGTTAAAAAGGAATCTTTGAGCTAATTTAGGAAAGAAAGAAAGAAGAATGTCCTCCAGCATCTGAATGATGGATCATTCATTCACACACACTCTGTCCTCTGCCAGTGGAAACTTCTTGCACCCATTCACACACCAAACAAGCTCTGGTCTGTCTTTTTATTTTGGGATTCTGTTACTAAAGTTCAACCCTTTCAGCTCTCTTCTCTCTTCTTCTTTCCAGACTCCAGAGAACCCTTCCAGCTGGCAGATCCTTCGTGGCCATGGACACCAAACAGATCCCCCAAATCCTGCAGCAGATCTTCACCTCTACTATGCTGTCCAGTGCCTAACACACACACACTCACTCACACACTAACACACACTTACTGTTTATCTCAGACATATGAAAACCTCCAGATTTGTTCTT
Source organism: Halichoeres trimaculatus (assembly GCF_033239565.1). Lineage (NCBI taxonomy): Eukaryota > Metazoa > Chordata > Actinopteri > Labriformes > Labridae > Halichoeres > Halichoeres trimaculatus. Next base: position 13,864,484 of record NW_027437197.1, read on the forward strand.
CAAACGCTGGAACTCAACCAACTTTGGCGTAGCATCCTTAACCAACGTCCCACACCGTGTTGTGTCACCTTATTTGTCAGGTAGGAGGACTCACCTGTGAAGAAGTGAAGGTTATATTTATTATTTAACTGTAACGTGACAGAGCAGTGTTAGCGTGACAGAGTTAAATGATGTTTAGCTGCTGTGCCGTGTCCCCGGGGACGTAGTTACAGCACAATGTGGCCTGTAGAAGTCTGTGATCTTGTTCTAAAATGACACACACGGCACATTTTTAACCACAGTGGCTCTGTGGACGCCTGGAGCCCGTCTGGGACCCCATGCAGGGATCAAACACACACTCTGACCTGTTGTTGTTTGGTGTTTTTGGCCACTGACGCACACACGCAGACGTCTTCGTCCTGTTTTGGGCCGTGAGGAACTTGACTCGGACGAGAGGGTCGTGAACTTGAGACAGCCTCAGTTATTTGGGTTTCCTCCTCATTAATCGTCTGTCAGGGAGGGAAACACACACTCTCTCACCCACACACACACATGCACAGGAAGAGCGACACCAGCTCGCCACCTGAGCAACACATGGATGTGTGGAGCAGCTCCTGAGGAATGCAGCGACTGTAAGCAGGGAATTTCCCATCTGGCTGCACACTCTTTAAAGGCAACCGCTGTTGCACAATCCCCTGCAGCTCGTGTGTGTGTGTGTGTGTTCTCCTCCTGCATCTATGTCAACATGCACAAGCCCTTTCCTTCCTGGCTGCAGGACCGTCTGACGCCTCTTGTTCATCTTGGTGCTGTCAGGAATCTAGGGTCTCCTTTCATCGCTCGTCTTCAAACACGCACAACCCTGACCACTGCAGGAAAACTTTGTGCTCCGGTGTGTGTTTTGTTGTTCCTGTGTGGAGATTAAAAAAGGAATTCTGTTATTTTTAAACCTCTGTTTTTAGAAATGTTTGGATCAGATAAAGGTTTGTATTTGCTTCCTGTAGATCTTTCTGCCAGCTGAGTTGAGGAAATCTACCAGAGCAACTTCAAACCTGTTTTAGGGTTTAAATGACATTTAAACCCTAAAGTATATCTGAGTAAAGATCCCTACACACAGGGCTTTGCATGCTCATCATCATTACTGTATCTCAGCTCAGTGGCATCCTGCTGTGCTGTCAGATTAACTTTCCTTTTCTGTGCCAACTCTCATCCACGTGCACTCGATATCATGTCCCCGTTTGGCCTCTGGATGTTGTATTTCACGCTTGTTTTGATTGACTGATGGATTGATGGAGCAGCCTGTGGAACAATCAGCCTCAATCGATCCTCTGACAGACAGTGTCCCTGTTTTCACTGACACACTTCTGTCTCTACTGAGCTGCAGTGACTCATATCTCTGCCTGCTTTAGGTTTGAATGTGACGGCATTAACGTGTGCGTACTAGGATGTTAAATCATAAACATAGGAATCTCTTTAGTCTTATTTAATTGTACATTATTATAATGACCTCATGTGAAAAAAATGTACAGGAAATGTACAAAATTTTAATAAAATTATGATAACACTCCCTCAAGTTTCTGTTCATGTTTGTAGCACATCTTTAAACCTCACACTTTTATGATGTTGTTTTATCAGCTCAAAATCTTTTGAGGCATTAAAAGTTAAAATAAAGAAATAATGTTTTCCAACCTTACTTGAACTTTAAAGTATCTGACACTTAAATTTCTGACCTTTTTGACCGTCCTGTTATTGTAAAAGCCCTCTCTCTTTACACTCTCATATCTTTCTTTGAGATTGATGTCATTTGTCTCTAGTTAAAGAACAGTGCCTTTTTGTGTGTGTTTATGTCTGTTTATGTGTGTTTGTTTGTTCTGCTGTGAGACAGGTCTGATGTGAGTCACGCACTCATAAAAGAGAAATGCAGAAACAGTCTCTGGTGTCGTGCCTCCTCTGAATATCATTTGATTTGATTTTGTTTGATTTAATCTGATTTTGTGTCCTGCAGATTCATGCTTGAAAGATCCAAAAACAGCTTATGAAACACAGTTAATCAGAAAAAGGACAAAGACCAAACTCCTAAACTCAACAATTACTTGACATTTTTTCCTCTTTACTTCCCCATCATCTATTCAACCCTATGCACCTCTCATCCTCATTTATTTCTCTTCCTTCATCCTTGTGTTCAAACCTTCAGTCAGAAAAGTTTTTTCTGCACATTTGTTTTCCTCAGATGCCCAGGCTTTCATTTATTATGGCAATGACTGTCCGGCGGTGTCGTGATGTGAACCCTCTTCTTCCTCCCTGAGTCATATTGGTCAGGTTACTACAACAAACATCTGAATCCTTTCCTCCAGTGAAAGTAGAACTGGTTTTAAAAAAGAATCTTGTGTGTATTTTCTTTTTCAGCGTGTTATTGTGTTGTAAATCCGGAAGCTCTACATTCTTCGAAGACGCTGAACTTCTAAGAATCTCAGCCTGCTCAGATGCCCTCTCATTTCCTCCATGGTCACTTTTTCCATCTGATGTAATGGTAAGTCCAGTTCACCACAATCACCCAGCCCGTCTGTGTTTACTGAAGAAAATTCAGTTTCACTCATATTTAGCATCTCCTCTTTAAGCAGATTTCACATTTAGAACCTCCTCCATAATACTGATGTAACACCAGACTCACACATGTCCTGTTTATTGTAGTCCTCTTCCACCTTTTCTTCCTTTGACCCCATCATATAAAGTCATATATTCTGTATTGTCTGCAGAGTTTCAGGCTTGGGTCTTCAAAAAGCTCAGCCTTCTTTATTGTTTTTTCCTCCACAGGAGTTTTAATGTGAATTATTGTCTCTGATTTGGAAGTCTTCACATTTGTTTTCTGCATTAGAGGCAAGTTAGGTGAGTCCAGTTTTCTCTGTGCTTAATCCGCTGCTGTAGTTGATAACTCAGTGTTTAGCACGCCTCATTGCTAGGAGCCGCCCTGTTGGCTATGGCTGCAGCTCTCTCTTTTTTGTCCTTTTCTTGTATTTTTTTTTGTCTCTTTTTCATAATCTTTTTATTTGGAGTGGATCTTTACTTTGTATGGCTCATTTGTTGGTCATGGACACCAAACTTTTTGTGGCTTTAGTGATACTTTTAATACTTTTTGCTCCTGCATTAGTGCGGAGATCCTACATGTAACAATGGCTGCATTGTTTACATGTGAACTCAGCTGTTAGCAGCCTGTAGCATGTCAATGCTAACTGGTGTAAGGCCTGATGTCTTCCCACAAGGTGAGGAGAAGGAGGTGAGGACGACGTGCTGGTTCTCAGGTGTGAGCTAAGAAGTGACGACAGCGACCTGTCCGTCCATCCATCGTTATTGGGAACAAAAGATCTATCTCCAATAAGATGGATGAGCTAGCTGTGCTAACCCAGCAACATAGGGAATACCAGAAGGCAGAGTAGCATCATGCTATTCACAGACATGGCTAACAGAGCTAACATCAGACACTAATGCCATGCTGGATGAGCTTCGCCTGCTGTGAGCAGACAGGATGTAGGAGACAGAGATGGAGTATGACTGAAGAAGCTCAGTCCTGGACCCTGTGGAGGTGGAGGCTGGTTGAACTGAAGAATGATGAACAAGCTGTCATCACCTATGTTCTTATGGACCTTTTTGCACTTACTATACACTTTCTTACTTTTGTTTTTCTGAATTGCTGCTGTGACTTCATTTTCGTTGTACCTGTTACAATGACAATAAAGTTCTATTCTATTCTGTTCTATTCTGTTCTATTCTATTCTATTCTATTCCATTCAAAGGGATTTATTCCACCTTTTTAAAGTTATAAAACATTTTTTGGATTCAGTGATTTATCATCTTTAAATCTGAACCTCACCTCAGTCTACAAAGAGTCATTTAGTGATAACAACACACGCTACCCTCTTCCACCCTCCTCCACTGACACAGAGTTCATCACCCAGGGTTTACAATGACAAACCAAGCACATACACTTACAACAGTAACACACACCTGGCCTGGCCCCTCATGATAACCACAGAGAGTTAAAATGTCTAGACCAGCGGGATGTTACACACATTAGTCAGTGTGTTTCTTTAGTGTTTGTTTGACGTTCCCTCCTCTTCCATCCTTGGTTACTACGTGAGTCACTCTCTTCTTCTGCTGTCATCTTTAAATCTGTAGAAAAATCCAGAATGATTCATAACGTGAAGGATATATTTAGGCTTTGAGTGATGTCGTCACACTTCTGTCTGGACACTGTGATTGACAAAACAGCAAACGCTCACGCAACAAAAGAAAAAACAACAAGTAAGATGATCAATCCCTGTGCGGCCACACACAGACGACTGACTGCTGTTCACATCTGTAATAGTAAGTGTGTGTGTGTGAGTATGTGTAAGTGTGTGGTTGTTAATATCAGTCTGTGAGGGGAAAGTGTGTGTTTGTGTGCCTTTAGAAAGGACACAGAAAGAGGGAGACACTGACCTATTTGTGCTGGAAGAGATCCCTCCTGGGCTTGGCAGACAACACTCACTCACACACACACACACACACACCACACACATACACACACACACTGAATGACCACCTGACACCTGCCCCTGTCAGGTCCGAATTGAGTCGTCCGTCGAGTCCTAAGTCTTATGAGCTGTGTTGTTGACAGATCCAGAGGCAGAGCAGCCAAGCTCCTGACACTGAAGCGTTGATACCCAGAAAACAAAGCAACTGTTGGAGGAGTGATAAAAAACTGAGCGCTGTGCGGAGAGGATTACACCACAGTTTTTCAACACATTGTACAAGATCATTGAGAACTGATGATGCAGTTTTGCTCTCAGTTAAAAGACAGATGTGTGTTCTCAGGAGGGGATTTTTGGGTGAAAGAGAACAGATTAGACTGTAAAGACCATGGACTAGAGGCGGGATACTGGTTGATAAAGGCTACGTTATCAGCTTAGAAAGGTTGAAAGGTTTCCTCCAAACTGAAAAAGTCTTCTCAGATAGAAGACAACATGTCTGCTTCAACAAAGTCCAGTTTCTTTTCCTGAAAACTCTGGATTATTATGACCTGGGTGACACAGAAAGATATAAAAACTCTGTTCATCCTCTGGTAAAACAGTGAACTTAGGCCCTCTGCCCTGAACTTAGTTAAATGATCTTGTTGCCAACTGTGTTTGGCAGCTCGAGCTGAAAGAGGTTCTTGTTGCAGTCCTCCTTGGCTCCTGAAACTGGGTTTCAGCACTTAGTAACTGGCCCTCTCTTGTGGAGATGGAGCCAAGAGTAGTAGAGTAGGTGGAAGGTTTGAATTAGACAGAGTTGGGCTCGGTGTCAGGTCATTAAAAAAAAAAACATCCTTCATTTATATTTCGCCTGTGTCCTTGTAGTTCTCAGTGCAGCTGATTTGCATTTTTTAAAGTTTAGATTAATGCGACCTTGCTGTCCAACTCCTCTTCATTGCACTTCTTGTCTGTCCTATTTTTGCTCCAGTCAGTTGCACCAACAGATTGCCCATAAATTAAATGCAAAAGACTTCACCGGGAAACCACCAGAGTCTTGGTCTGACACAGGATTCACACTCTGGTGGTTTCCCTTCTGCAAAGATGTTCTGCGGTTTTGTCCCTTGAACATATTTTCATCTTATTCCTAACAATTCCTAACAAGTGTGTGTTTAAAGCTGCAGAGATATCCAAGGCTGCAAAAATGTAAGAATGTTGCATCTAACCATTCACCCTGGATTTTGGGTTGGATTCAAAGAAGTTGATGTTGCTTCAAGACTTTGTTTAGCATGAGTCTTGACTAATGCATGCACACAAACCTGCACACACACTCTCTGTATGTTTCCTGTCATTGCCAGGTCTGTTAAAGTTCCAACAGATTAACCATCAGACTCCATGTGGAAAGTAATTTTGAAACCATGTGCTGGGTTGTTGAATAACTTGGGTAAACCGGGCCGACCTGAAGGGGAACATTCGTAAAGATAAGAGGTCAGACCCAGATAGCTGCAGAGAAGTGTGTGAGTGTGGAAGTGTGCGCTTGCATGTATTATAAGGCCAGTGGAAACCAAGACTCGAGGAAGGGAAACCTTTACACTTCGTGTTTGCATTGTTGATTCTCACAGCTACTCCAAAACTTCCACTTGAACTCTTGTCACGTCTAAATCCAAAAAAACCCCAGCAAAGAGCTCCTCAAACACATATTCACCAGTTTTCTATTAAAAGAGGAGAAAAAGTGATTCAACAGAGCTGATAGGGGGTGTGACAGCCCAGGAAAAGTTTCCTGGGCCCTCAGAGTCAGTGAACGCATTGTTACTCACTGTTCCTCTGCAGATTTTTGGAGCGTTCTCAGTCCTGTGATGAGTCTTATATCATGCACAGGAAGTGGTTTTGTTAGTGTCACTGTGGTTTAACTGATATGATGAAGCTGTTGTCCTTGACTACTGATAAACACAGTCATGTTTTTCTACATGTGACTGCTTGGTTGATTTTTACCGCGCAAACATGTGATAAAGGGATTTTTTTTTAGTCTGTTTGATTCACAAATCTAAGATCTTACATTTTTCTTGTCATAACACAAAATGATTTCGTTTGACACTTATGAAAGTGTGTGAACCATGAGACTGTAAAAATGTGTCTGATGCCAGGGTTTGCAGCATTTTTCTTATCCCGGCTCTATTTCTGACACTGCTGTGTGTTTGTGTGTGTGTGTGTTTCACGTGTTGATTTATGGGACAGGCAGTCCAGCCTCCCCTCTGACAGAGACGAGTGCTTTTGGAGCAGAGACACACACACACACAGAGGACCCGCCTGGAGCTGGAATAAGATTCCCTGACCTCCTCTGAAATGCTGACGTTGTCTTTTTCTTGTCCAAAGATCCTGAGTCACTTTTGGCTTTGTGCTCTGTGCTGGAATTCATGAACACGTCTCCTAGATTTTTCCTCCTTCTCTTGTTGAATGCTGAAATCAGCAAGGATCAGAGTGAGGATCTCAGTCCTCTTCGCTCCTGGGAGGCAATCTGCGGTTCAGTCCAGCTCACAGTCACATGAGAATCTGTTGCATTCTTGCTGACTGTGTGCTCATGTTGGCTCTAACTGTCAACATCTGTCCTGAGACGTGCTGTCAGGGCAGTAACCAAACATTTCTTGGTCATCAGAGCTGTTTGTAAGCTGTTCTGTTTCCTGTGTGTGTTTGTGTGTTGCCCTGATTTGTTTTGCAGATTTCCCTCCCTGTGTTTCCTTCTCCTCCTCCTCTTCTTCTGTCTCACTCTTTCCTTCCTGTGTTTTTAGCAGAGGTGGCCTTACACCACCGTCTCTCGTCCAGCTGCTTTCCCTCCGTGTGTCAGAAGCTTTGTTTCCATTACACCTAGAATTGCGCAAAACTGAAAAATAGCAATAAAAAAATGGTAATGGAAACGCAATATTTACAAAAAAAACCTCTCAAATTTGAATATAAAGTTTTTACGCTCTCATGAGGTGGTTTTTCGGAAGTTTGGATATTAAAGTTTCTCACAAAAGTGCAATGGAAACACCTTTTTCGCAAAAACGTCAGTGTGTGAGTGAGAGTATGTGAGCTGGAGATGATGATCTTCACTCATTGTTTTGTTTGTGCCTGTTTTGAGTTAGTGTGATCACGGCCGACAGTTTGAGCAGTGAACAGGAACACTAATGTTTAAGAATCGGCATCATCATGAGTGCAGCATCTGGACGGACATTATGTTTTAGTTTACTCAAGTTGTGCGCAATTCTGGTCGTAATGGAAACACCTGCAAGGCGAAATTGTTCTTTATCGAAACTTCAGAACCCTTCAGAACCATCTGTTGAAATTCTGTGCCACACACTCTGCAGAGAGGGTTAGACTTTGAATATGATGTAGACCAAGGATACCCAAGAGCTGGCCATCCTTAGAGAATTTTTATGAGATGGCATCAGATCTGTTAGAGCATTTCATTTTAAATCTCCCTGATGCTCATCTTTGCACAAAATGCTGCACAATTACCATAAACACCAATGTGTGATTGGCTGAAGGTGCCATGGTTCAGCTCCTTGAAAAGTAGTCCCTGGAACTACAAGATCTGGTGTTTTTAGTTGAAACATGACCTCTGCATGCTTTTATTGTGTTTGTATTTTACCTTCTCTTCAGTCAGCTTCGAGATTGTAATTGTTGACCCTTGAATCTGAATTGTTCTGCAGGCAGAGTCTCCTCGCCGTAGGAGCATGACAGTAATGACCCTAACGATGACGAATGATGAGGACAAACTGTGACATGTGCAGAGGGATCTTTTTGATTGACAAAAAACAAACTGGCACGAGTTTTTAACCTTTTCCCCTGATGATTCACTGAGAACAAAAACAATCCATCCCACACTCTGCCCCATGCTGCATTCCTTCCTGGACCTCACCTCTGAAGGACAACACATCAACAGTGGAGGATTGTGCTTGGTGTGTGCGCCTGCTGTGTGTGTGTGTGTGTTTCCTGACCTTTCCTCCACTCAGCCCTGTTACTTCAACAGGAGTCAGATTTGTTTTGGAAGGATATTTCTGTTTCTCTACTTCTCTCCCTAAATGTTATTACCCAGGGTGATGATTTCTCTAATCTTGTTACGGCCTCTGATATTATTAGACCACCTAATGAGCAGGGAATTACTCTGACACAGGTTTCCTGGGAGTAAATGCAGGCGAGCGGTTTGTCTTCAGATATAAAGCATCATTATGTGGTGTAATTAGCGTAGCCACAGTTAGATTGAGTTATCCTGTGTGTGTGTGTGTGTGTGTGTGTGTAAGGCTTGATGGGCCTAATTACATCAACAGGGAGGAAATGCCTCTCTGAATGAGCTTCCCTTCTGTTAGCGACACAGCTTGGGCAAAGCTCCTGTTTTTCTGACTCCTGAGGGCCTCTTACTACCTGAATTCACACATATGTTGTAACAGCCGATAACACCTTGGAGCATTTGGCCAAATGTAAGCACTCTTAATGACGTTAAAATCCAGCAGATTAAATCTATTAGAGGAACTAAAGTTAAACTTTTGTGTGAGTCTTACCTCCTTGTGCCAGTGGATGCAGATGTGTAACTCGTGCACACAAATTTGCAAAACATTCAAGGATCAAATTCCAGCAAGATTTACAGATTTGCACCCATGGATTTTTATTCCATAGGTGCTTTTTTTTTTTTTTTTTTGTGCATGGGTTTCCAGATCCATGTGCATGGATTGTCCCGTGGCTCTTTTTGAGTTTCTGACTTGAGTTCCCTGAGGATGATTTGTCTTTGAGTCCGGATTTGAAAGTTCAGCAGGATTTTCTTCTCAGCAATAACCTCCAGACTTCAGTTGACTTAAAGCCGTCTCAGTTTAACTCGCATAATTTACTGTTCATGATAGATGTTGAGGGCTCACACAGGGATGCATGTAGCATCTTGTTGAAGCCTCTTTTAGAAAATTCTTCCGTTTATCTGTACCTTGAAGGATGACAGGATAATTGGCCAAGACTTCAGCTTTTATATCTTTTACAATCAAAGTGATGAGATGCTCTGGTTTGCCTTTTTTTTTTTTTGAGCCGAATCATTTGGCTGAATGAAGCATTTTTCTTCAGGAAATATAATATGTGTTCCTCATTTTTTGCTTTATTTAGGGATGAGATAAAATGAAGTGAAACTTTGAGTCACTCTTTTTCAAAGCTGCTAACTCAAACCCAGGTTTAACAGCCAAACCTGCTCTAATTTCCCTGGAGTAAATGGCAATACGATCCTTCATAGAACTCGCTCATACAGACCACTCATATTTTTTATTTGGTCTTTTAATTTCTTCTTTCTTAATCATGGTGGTATGTGTTTTGTTATTAGTTTGTTATAACTTCTTAGTAACTTGTTTTTGTTAGATTGCTTTTTCTTTTTCTCCTTGTCTTGCATGTTTTATGTGCATATAGTATGGTGTAAATTTGACATAGTTTAGATGGAGGCTTCAAATAAGCCCTTTGGGCTTTTCGCCTCTTCCTGCGCCTCATATAATTATTATCTTTGACTTTTGTTTATTTCATAATTGTGCAAAATGAATAAAAAAAAAAATTATTGTTCCTGACAGGTGCATAACTCAGGGCATGAATGGAAGGATAAATAAAACAGTTTTCTTTCTTTCTTTCTTTCTTTCTTTTTTTTTTTACTGTCATTTACCCTCTTTTAAAGACTTGCAGCAGGCTTGTGACTAAAACAAAAGACCCTGACCCCTCCTGACCCTCCCTGTCCCCCTTGTCAAAGACAGGACTGTGTTTGTCCTGCACAGGGCTGTAATTATCAGACTGATTTCACTGATGCCCTGCAGCTTCAGCTCTGCTGGAAATGAAACAGACTCCTTCAGGTTGTTTCAGGATCATAAAAGAGGAGGGCTCGCCCTGAGGAGATACTTTCAGTCGTTACTCTCAGGGTAAATGCAAAGTGTTGACACAAGAGGTTTTAAGAACCTGCTCACCTTTCTGTTTAAATCACAGCTGTCACTCAGAGTGATGTGTTAGTGGAAAACAAGAGAAGGTTTCATCAGTCCATCAGATAAAACTGCTGACAGGGCAGCTCTCTGCTTCATTTATGACACTTCAGGGTGAGGATTAACGTCTTCATGTATTTCCAGTGTAAGAGTCGTTCTAATGACCAAAGTTTAGCAGAAATCTGCCCTGAATCACACTTACCCTGACGTGATGTCTGCTTTGAATCCTGTTTTATGAACATGCTCTGTAGATAGGATCACATGATTTCAGCTTGTTGGCTTTGTCCTGAGCTGCATTTTGAGTTTCTATGGGGGACCTCAAATGCTCCTCTTGTAAAAAATGTTCTTTAATCAGAAACAGCTGGTTTAGTTTCTGAACAACCACTTGAAAAAGCTGTTTCAGCAAAACTGGATCACAATAGTTCAGTTTGAGGATTTTTCTTCCACTAAAGACTCCATCAAACCTTGAAATCCTTCCTTTTTCTGCACATTCAACGCCCGAGTCCTCTTTTTGTGTTTCTATGTGAATTAACAATGAAGCTGTAGGAAAGTTGTCCCTGTCTGCAAAGTGAGCTCAGGTGAGGTTTTCCACCTCAGGGTCCAGTTCCCATGGAAAGTCTGCTCACGTTTTAAATCAGCTTTAATGACAGGGTGCAGCAGCTAAACCCTGACCCACCTCTCTAACCCAGCCACAGGGCGCAGAGCTCTGGGGAAGGAAGGGGTGGCACCAACATGGAGTGAGGATAAAGAGGGAGTCTTCTCAGGATTTCAAGAGGATTTGTTGCTGGTGAAAGAAAGGGGACAAGTTCAGCTGTGAAGAAGAGTGATGGGGGGGTGAAAGTGATGGAGGGATGAGGAGATAAAACAGGAGGATGGGCGGAGGACGACAGGAGTCAGCATCTGCTGGGAGTAAATAATTAACAATGGTCTTTGTATGCAGGAGTAAAGTTTATTCAGCTGAATTTATCAGGAGCTGCCACTCAATGCCTGATTTAAACCTGTCTCTAGATTTACTTTGGAAGCAGAAGCTGAACAGTTAAAGAAGCAATTGAGATGCAGAAGGAAAAAAGGATGAATGAGAGGAAATAAAGAGAGCAACAGATGGGAGCCAAATGACAATAAGAGGACAGCACAGAGACATCTGGAGATTTACACCCACTTATCTCCTGATCCAAGTTCCAGATCTCTCCCCAGTGTGAAGTTTCTGTCCCTAAACTGTAAAACTGAGGAATGAAATGCAGTCATCACTTTTCCTCCTGCATGGACCCCGCAGCTCTGCTGTGACTCATCACTCTGGAAATATTGGGTCACACACACTCCCTCGGACTGATCCCTCTGAGTCAGAATCTGCAGACCTCTCTCTGGCCACGTAGACGTCCTGCATGATTCACGGCAATTAGCAGGATCTGGATTTAATCTGCTGGAGCTAACAGAGGCCTGAGATTTCTCTGTGACTGAAATGAGTCTCCTCTCAAAGGTTTCTCTTTCTGTTGGAAACAGAAGGCCGCATCGGGACACATCAGTCTTCTGTTAAGCCAAGTTAAAGGAAGTGCTCACTCTGCTGAGAGGAGCTCTGGGAGAAAGCAGCTGTAGCTGAGGGTCAGCTGGCTCCAAACACAATGATATCACTGCACAAAACGAATGCCAACATCCTCAAATCTACTGCTCCAGTTCTCAGGACGTGTAACAGCTGCACCAAAGAATAACACTCCACGTGAGAAAGAAGAGAAAAAGAGAACAGTTTGAAGATTCTGTATTGAGCTTAGAATACAATTAAATAGCCTAAAAAAAAAAAAGACTCGGCTCATGACAGAGAAACACGTGAAAGAAATGAGAATAAAAAAGGCCACAGTAAAGATGCTGCAGAGTGATAAATCTTACATAACCATCAGACTTTATTCTGTTGTCATAACAGCGTGTGTTTTGTGTTTTTCTCATTTCTGAAATCTCACTTTTGTCTCCCAACAAACATTTTTGTTATTGTTCCTTAGTTACCAACAAACTGAGAACGTCACATGTCACTTCTTCCTGTTGGGAAATGGGTCTGTAGAGGAGTCTCTAACACCTGCTGCTGGGCTCTCTGTTCATCTGCATGAACATCCACAGCTGTAAATTCACCGCTCTGTCAGCTCACACACACTACTTCCACCACCCGACACACACACACACACACACACACACACACACACACACACACACACACACACACACACACACACACACACACACACACACACACACACACACACACACACAATCTTATGACATTTCTGCTCACACATAAAACTGTCAAACAGGCACAGACCTGCTCTGAAGCATCTACACACACCAATATCTCTTTGCCCTCACACACTCTGCTATGTTTACATACATTCAGACAACATGAATGAAACACAGTTAACACTTGCAGACCTCTCTCAAGGACATCTGGACCCCAGTGATGATGAAAATGATGAGGATGATGAAGACTCAGCAGAAAGCTGAACCTGATATTTGGCTCAGGGTATTTCTGACTCTTTGTGATGTGGACACACACATCTGTGTGTCTCTCCCTGGACTATTCATAGAACCACCACTTCAGCTCTCATCAGGGGCCTCCAGAAATCCGTCCTGATGCTCAGACCAACACACGCAGCAGGATTCACTACTTATTTTTCTCAATCAACCAGACACTTTCTTTTGTTCATTCTGCTAAAGAACTGTGGCTGACAAGTGGAAACACAGCTCGGCGATAAAGTGGGTCATCTCTCAATCAAAAGGTTGGCAGTTTGATCTCCAGCTCTTGTTGCCACATGTCAAAAGGCCTTTGGGCAAGACGCTGAGCCTGAAGTGGATCCATAAGAAATAGCTTCTCCCAAATCTGTGTGAATACAAGCATGAAAGGGTGAACATAACTGTTTCATCCTGCAGGCACAAACCTTCTCTAAGATCTTTGTTTATGTTTTCATATCTGGCTGGTTTGTGTTATTTGTAGCTCTTCCTCCTGATGTAAATCTCTTGGCCTGTTGGCCCTGTACCCCAGTCTTCTACTTTCCCACACTTCCAGCCCCGTGCACATACAGTCTGTTTGCTGCCAAGGCCAACACATCTACGGGACAGACCCTCACTGCCAAAAAGATGCCCACTTCTGCCAAGTGGGAAGCTTGTTTTGTAGGGATGGGGATCATGTGTTGTGTCAACACGGACTCTGCGTTGGATGCCAGCTGTCCGGCCTCCTGCCCAAACCCTCCAAACACGGCACAGCGCAGAGAGGTGGGCCATGCCCGCAGCTTCTCTCTGCCAACTGTACTGAAGAAACAAGACGAGGCGCTCTGTGCCAGCTTCCTGCCATCACATTAACACAGTCTGGCATGCACTCATAGTGGGCTGGCTGGATCCACGGTCTGTGAACAGCAGCCGTGCACAGCTGTGAGAGGCTCCCTGCTTGTGGGATGAGGTTTTCATTTGAGCGCTTCAAAACATGAGACTTCAGAGGAGATCAAATCAGAAACTGCAGCCAGATCAGCAAAGATGCAATCAGCGACGGGCGGGGAGAAGGAGGGGCATATTGTTCTTTTTACATACATGTTTGTGGACAAGTGTGGACATGAAAGACAAGTCAGGAAGACCGGAGCAGGCTTCTTCACTAAGCGTAACTTTTCTGCTTTGAAAAATGTGTTACCTTGGATCCATACCAGGATTTCTCTGAGGAACACCAAGTTCAACTTTCTGTTTCAGCTGAGGAGTGCCTGTGCATCTACTGAGCCTTAGTTTTTTTCCCAGGTCACAGCATTGTTGGTCATATTACAGCTATTTGAACCTGAAACAAATTTTAAAGTGATTTATCAAAAAGTGTAACTCAGAGTGGAGAAATGGAAAGAAATCTCAATTCAGATAGGCAAAAAAAATACAGTTTCATGATTTTCTTGCTAAAAGGAAGGCAAACAACTTGTTTTTAATTTTTTAAAAAGTTTGGATCATTAAACACAAATGCAACCTTAGGAAGATGAGAAATCTCTCTGTGTACAGTCTGAAGACATGAGGCAATTCATGTGCACCCATCCAGTGATCTGAGATTTTTTGCATCATTCCATAAACATTTTTTGATTGTTCTGTCTTAATCCCTCAGTTTTCTAAAAGTGTAATCTGGGTCATTCCTTTCAGACACACTGAAACCTCTTTGTGCTCTTTGCTCTGTCTGCACCTGCTGCTCTGCCACCATGGAACCAATATGGAAGCCTGTCTGCAAGCAGTCAGTGACCTCTGACCCCAGACGAAGGGGTGCCTCTGACATTAAACCACACCTGCTGCTAGGCCTGGGAGGGGTCGCACCCTCCTGTCTCCCTCCACCTCTGGAAATAGACCCTGCTGCTGCAGGAGTTATATAAGTGTTTGTTTGTTGAGTGGTTGATGAATGAGGACAGAAGGTGAGTGACGTATGATCTCTATTTCAGAGTCTCTGTGTGTGTGAGTGCGTGGGGGTATTGTTACATGTATGACTTTTACATTCTTGGGTGTATGAACACTGCTGCATGCATGTCTGACTTCAGTCTAAATCTATGCGTTTTTCTTCTGTGAATGATATGAAGATGTCGTAGTGTTTCCTCTGTGAGGGCTTTGAGAAAGTTTTTGTCGAAAGGTAAATTAGGTTCAAGGAGAAAAACTGCAGCAAGTGTTAACGAATATAAAGAAATCTCATATCAGACGACTCAAAGACTTAAGTGTCTTCCTGAGTTTGTATCAGGCATCTTTAAGGCTTAACTTCTACCATTACCAAGAAGAGAAACCCTCAATATTGCACCTGAAATTCTTCCCTTTTCCTCTTTTTTATGTTCCTGTCATCCTAATTTAAGTCTTGTGGTGGGATATACATGTTTTTTCATCCCAGGTGGTTACTTAGTCCTACTTTTCACTTTTTCCTTTTTTTTTTGTAATTTCACAACATTTTATTGCCTCATTCTTGCAGTAGTGTGTTCATTCTAACCGTTTTACTCTACTTTTTCATTATGAAAATCTGATGTTGCATGTTTGCACAAGAGATGCTTTATTATGACGGCCAGTTGTTGTCAGACATTGCAAATGCCACAACACAAAGGAAGTTAAAAAGAGGGCCGTTTGCCCAACTGACAGAAAAGTTGTGAAAGACAGTAAATCATTGTTTTCTTTTTTAACTTCAGCTGTGACAATTATTTCTATAATGCTTATGTTATGGTTTGACTGATTCATAAAGCTAAATCTAAGATGGCACATTACAGGTAAATATGTAAATATAAGTAGCTACCACAAATGATATTACAGGGTGATACCGCTACAAAGCTATTTTTATCATAAGTAAAGTTAAAAAACAAAACAGTACTTTTCTTGTTATGACAGATTTTCTGTATGTTGGGTAACTGATCTCATTTGACCCTGTTGTGGCAGTACTTTGTTGTGTTGTGGTTTTTGCAAGTCGTCAGACACATACCAGCCAACGTACTTTATAGATAATAAGAAGTAGCATTGATCTTACTAGTTTTATTAGTGAGTTCCTCAAACCCAATAGAATTTTACACACCTGCAATTCAACTTTAATAAATGAAATCCTTTCTTTTAGCGTTCATGTCAAAACAAGATTAATTTCTAGGCTTGTTGGGGCATGTGTTTTGTCTTGAGATTTATGAGTTAATTTGGCTGATAGATAACAAACTCAATAAGACTTGAGTTTTCTGCAGCAATTGCCTTCTCTGCACTCCCTGGCGTCTTAGAGAAATCTGAACCCTCTGTTGTACCTTGGTGTAAATGTGTGACTTTTTAAACAGCGTGCACATTTAACATGGAAATATACTGCTGTTTGTAACTTTAGAGGTTAATCTATACTTCAAATTGTAGAACAAAGAAGGAGACTGTGATGACTGGAGAGAGAAGGAGGGAACTCTGCTGAGTTTCCGTCCTGAACCGACCCGGCAGAACCCCAGTAAAGCATAAGTTTGAGTCCAAAATAAAGAGCAGAGGCCCATGTAAGCAAAAGCACAACATTTGACTCTTTAATTTGATCTCTGGCACACATTAGCTGAATTAAATACACATATTGCTTTCCAGTTTTCTCCAGAGGCGATGAAGTTTATTCCAGTTAATCTGTTAATATCAAGGCAAATAGACTTATTATTTACATAAGATACAAAAATATATTTTACACAAATACAGACAATAAGGAGCTCTATAAAATTACAAATATATTTCTATTATAAAAAGCTATTTTTAAATACTCTTGTAGCTCAGGGGTAGGAGTGTTTCCTGCTCTGGGATGTGATCTGACAGTAAATGTTCCAGTGACTCATTGCAGCGTTAGATCCTCGTCTCTTCACTCCTACAAACACCTCATGGAGTCCATTGCATCATAGCTCGACCTCGGGTTTCCTGCTTTGCTAATTTTGGCCCTTCTTGCAGCCCTTACAGCCCAGTATCCAGGTGGTTGGAGTTAGTGGAGCGATGGTGGGTTAAATTTAAGAGCTGGTGTTGCAGTGGAGCCGCGTGGACGTTACTGTGATCCAGCTGTATCCTGTTGGGTGGTTTTAGGGTGTAGGAGCCGGGCGTATGCTGCTCAGGGGGGGTCCAGACATCCACTCCCTCCTCCCCCTCATGGCTGTGCTCCAGGACAACAGCCTCCTCGTCACATGCCTGAGAACAGAGACAGACAGACCCGATTAGAGCAGGACTCTTTGGCTCCTGAGCACTATTCTCAGAGCGGCCGGCGCTCCTTTTTACAGGCTGGTCATCGTAAACACTGCTGGTCCTAATAAACACACCACTCTGCAGGGCTAACAGGAAGCTGGCTGACTGCCTGACTGGCTCTCTGAATGTCCAGTTTTTTACAGGAGGACTCTGAAAGACGGACATTCAGTAGCAAACAGGGCAGGGCGAGGAGGACGAAAACATGGCAACAACTCCCACTCCTGCCTCATTCCATTCCTGACATTTACAGAATCTGAGCAGCAGCACACATTCCTCCAACTCTGATGCAAGTTCAAACACTCACAAGCCCACAAGTGAAGAAGTCAAGCAGAAATCATGTATGTCTGTTTGCAGTGATAAAATACCGCCTTCTGTTTTGATGTTTCATGCATGTGCACAAATCTGAATATACACAGAGGTGGCACACATTCTGTTGAGCTAAACCAGCATCTCACAGCAGGACATTTCTACCTGCAAAGCTAAATGACCCTGGCCTCATATCTGGGTGATGCAATATGCAAAATAATTTGGAGAGAACATGTCTACACTGTAATTCTCTCTGTCTTTGCAGAGCTCTCCTTATCATCTGTTTGTATTTTAATACTAGTTCAGCAAAGTTATGACCACTGTGCATGATCGTTCCTCTGATTGAGTGTCTCATGTGCTCAGGTCAAAATCTCTCTCTGTTTGGGAGACTGTGTGCAAGAGCTTAAGTGATATTACAGCTTTGAACTCCGTCAGAAGAAGAAAGTACACCAGGTAAGTGTTTTTACAGCTTAATTTTGACCTATAGCTCTATATGATTAGTGCACACTGCATGATGTAACTTCAAATTATGTCATTTAGAGGTTGACCGACAGGTGTAAAAGGGTACAGCCTTCACCCTCCTCCTCCTCACACATCATAGTTTCTCAGAAAACCTAAGGGGAGGAGCTACTGTGTCACTTTATGAGTGGTCGTTAGCATAGCTTACAAGAGGAACAAATGCCCGGGTTAATCCTGAGTAGCGGGCAGCGCCGGCGTACATGCTAATTCATCAAGTGTTCTGACAGCTCGGCTGCATTAGCACTCACTCTCTAATGTTTTGTCGAGGTCGGCAATGAAATCCTCCAGCTCCTTAGTGTCGCCCAGTTTGGCTGAAAGAGAAGAAAGAGATTTCAGGCCAAGGGAGCAAAGATTTCAGATGGAAAGTCTTAATCAGAACTTAAAGTTCACAGCTCTGAATTTTTCTGAGTTTGCATCTTTGTCTCATTGAAGGTATTCAAATCTGTCAGCAGGACATGACTGACTGGTTCTGCTTCCTGGTTTCTTTTTACAAGAGCAATCATGCCTCTTCAGTACCTGCTCCTGCATTCTTTAGGGTGTTTTTTTTTTCTTTTTACTTTTAGGATTTACTTTTTACAATAGGGAACAAAAAGTTTGTGTCTTATGACAGAGAAGTTCCCCTTTAAAGTGCCATGAGATGACTCAAAAGCAGGGGTCATTTGATTGTCCAGGTTTTAACTTGACAGAGTTTTTGCACAAATAACGTGTTTCATTAGCATCTTGGCACAGGGAGAAGACTGAAGATGAAACAGGAAAACTGTCTGTACATTTAGTTTGAGCAAAAGCAGAGCAAGGAAGGGACCATCCAAGTGCAAGGGCAGAGACTTTAAGTGGAGTTTTGTAAAATCTGGATATGAAATGTAAAATTCGGTTGCTTTGATAAAGAAAAGTTAGATAGTATAATTTTGAACTCACGTTTTGGTGACATAAGAGGAGGTGAGGAATTGGTGGGGGAGAGCACTGTGGGCGAGTTGAGTCTCTCATCACTGAAGCTGAAGCTGTTTCTGTTCAGTGACTCTGCACCTGTCAGAAGTAGAGGAAGGAGATGAATTTAGACGACCTGCATCAGGTGAGCATCCATCCTTCTGTGTACACAACACTGATGTGAATCTGTGTCAGTGGAGCAGCTCTGGTGTGTAATCTTCACATTCTCCTCTAATGACAGCCCTCTTCTTCGGCCTGTCACACACATGCGTGTGCTTGTAACTGCACATACACACACACATGGGGGGCATAAACACACAAACATACTTACAAAAGTTCACAAAAGATCTGCTCAACTCCTGCACAAACTGAACTTTTGCATCCCTAACTTAGAGACTAAATCTTCATTGCGGCCGTCAGTGACAATATAAGAGCTCAGCCAGGCGTCTCCTCTGGTTTTAGGAAAGATTTATCTCTGACACGTTTCATGCTTGGAGCAGGCTGCAGCTTTTATCTCCTCTGTTCTACCCAAACTTTGAATGCTGGGTTACATAAGTGAGATAATGGCCAGTTTGAGGCAGCCAGGTCATATTTTTGCACCACTGAGTTACATATTTTACCGTCTATGTGTCTGCTAAGAGAGGAGTAAGAGTTTGGAGGATTTTGCAGCTAGTTTTATGGAAGCTGCAGAAATGAAAATGCTAAGCTCAAGCCTGCTGAATTGATTCTGAATCAACTGAATCCAGAAAATAACATTTTTCCAAGAGTTCAAACTCCTGGTTTGAGCTGTCAGCAGCTGTGTCCATGAAATCTGTGTGAGTTTGAACTAAGTGTGTGTGACAAAAAGCAGATTAGGCAGCACTCAGAGCTGTCCTCGCCTCTCTCAGAGCTGCAGCAGACCTTAACAGCGTCTCAGGTGTCGACCACTTTAAACACCCCTCTGACCTGTGCCACTCCCACCACTCAGCCCTGCTCTCACAGCAGGAGAGAGGAGACGCCACACACACAATGGGAGCACACACAGACCTATGGCCTTCACAGGAGAGTCTGACTTGGACGAACTCTCTCTCATTTCTCAGTTCTCTCTTGCTCTGCCCCTCAAACTCTCTCTGGTGTGTCTCCCTGTGTTGTTAATCCTCGCGTCTAACTCTTCGTCCATCCATCAGGCTGCGGAACAATAGCCCATCCCCGCGTGGGACATGTCCCTCTTCATTCGACTGCCATGGAGAGGACCAAGCTCCTGCAGGAATCTGATCCTTCAGCAAATCAACTCACTCATTAGCACCACAGACGCAGGTTCAGACACCTTCCCCCTGCTATTACCACGATGATGCTTTCTGTAGGCTCATTAGTGGTGATGTGGTAATGAGAAGAGTCTTAGCTGGTGTAGTAAACACAGCAGGAATCCATGAAACCCTCCCAAAACCACCAGTACCCAAGCTACCACACATTACTGACATTCTTTGGTCAAATTATCATCTGGAAACAACATAAAGTCAAAATCTGTGCATTGGAGTTTAGACACTGAGAGCACAGAAGGTTAAATCTCTCAGGAGTCTATCATAGATGTTTTGAAGGTGCAATCTAGACCTTAAAATGTCTCCACATCCCTTCAGCAAAACACCCAGATCAGTTCCCCTGGATGTCCCGATGCTCTCACGTGTTCAGGAAACTCTCATATCTCACAGGGACCTGGAGCACAGTTTTCAGACAGCCTGCTGCTGAGGGAGCAGACTTTAAAACACTGTAAGTTGAATCAGTATGTATACTTTAAACTCCAAAAGCTGCAGCCACAGTCTGCAGGAGAGTGTGCCAAAGTATGCAGCAGTAGCTCAATCTGAAGCCAAGATCTCTGGACTCGGATCAAGGATTCTCATATCTCTCTTTTTCTCTCTGTTTTGGCACAATTGCGTGTACATGCATGGATGCATGTGCAACAGTCTGCCAGCCTGCCAAGCTGACTGATGATAAGAAAATACATGCAAAGGTGAAACAGTGCAGAGTGTAAGAGAAAGGTGTGGTAAAGGTAAGAAAAAACTTTGCAGGTTTCTGATAATATTGTCTTTAAGACCTCATGATGGAATGCTGAGAAAAATGACACATATGGAATCTAGACTCATTATGCAGAGCCTGATCTCCATTCTGGCTCCCCTCTGGAGTCGGTAAAGAGTTTCTTATTGAAGAAATCCGCTTTTGTTATCCCACAGATCCTAAATAAGCTTTTGTTCTTTGCAAAAGTAGCAAAATCACACAATTTTTCGACCAGGATTGTAGATTTTCTCTGCGTTCGTACATAAATAGCTCTTGAACTCACTCTCTGAGTCGCTGATGCCGCTGTCACTGACGCTCGCGCAGCTCCTCCTCTTCACCGTCTTCAGGTGCTCGTCGTACCTGAAGTGACGTTTCTCCACCGGCGACGTGAAGTCCTCGATCACGGCGTCAAACTCACAGAGCACGTCGTCCAAGTCCTCCTCGTTGACGAACTTTGCTGCAAGAAAAAAAAAACATAGAAAAGGAAAATTAACTTAATTTGCGCGTTATTATTCCACGTGAGACTGCAAAACCCCGATTTACCTGTTCTTATTATATTGTAAACTGATATTCCTAAAATTAAATATAAATAACTCAAGGTGAGAAAGTCATTAGTCTGATATTTACCTTTGGTTCTCAGTTTTGGAGACTTCATTATTCCAGTGATTTGTTTTTATCCGCTTCTGAAATCCTCCGTAAATAGTTTAAAATCAGCTCTGTGTCCCTTTAAGTAAAGTCCAACTGTGTGAGTCCTTTCTACAGGTCTTGATCTGACCCTCAAACCGAGGTCTGCCCCTTTTAAGAAGCCCTGCTCAGAGGGGGCGGGGTCAACCCCTGAGAGGGGAGGGTGTGTATGAGAGTGCGCGCTTTGGCGCTTTGGTGAGTGTCTAATTGTGTGTGAGTACGTGCGCGCGTGCTGGGACCATTAACAGTTTTTCCGGTTGGGGTTACACTCCCCTGACGTCACCCTGAAAAGCATGTTTGTAAACATCTCGAGTACCACAGAGTGATAAAGATATTAATAATCAGGAGCTGGTGTGTGTTCATGTTTTATCACCGGGCAGTTTCTGACAGGAAGACACTGAGCTCATCCTGTAGTGTTGGGGGCCCCCCACCCAGGAGCCTTTCCCCTTATTTCCCCTCTATCAATTACATTTTGATTATTCCATGTCTTAAATTCTAAAATCTGAGGCAGCAGTAAAGAAAAGTAAAGCATAGTACCTTGTAAGGACTTAAACTCTACTTGAGTACAATTATCTCTGATTCTGTTAACTGTCTTAAAATGTTGCAGCTAGGACAAGATAAAGTGGGAAAAAGAAAACAAACATCTAGAGCAATAACACTTTTGTAGATAGAATATTGAACAATTAATCAAAATTAAATCATCAAACTTTTTCTCTGATTGTTTTGGATCTTTGGAAAATAAAATTTCCCTTTATTTGTTGTTTAACGTCACATTCATGGAGCTCAGCATCCTGAAAGCTGGTCCTGTTTCTGAGCTCCTTAATCTTCACCTGTGATCCTATTAGAAGAGAAACGTCTCACAGCTGGCATAGGAAATATTTTGTCTAAGGATAAATTACAACAAAGACAGTGCTGGAGCACCCTCTGGTGGTGCATGTATGAAGTGTATCTGTGAAAGAGTAACTACTTTTAGTTAACCAAAAGCAGCTTCCTCTAAATGTTCTGTGAATGCAAGGTTAAAGAAATAAAAAACATACATTAGGTTTCACTAATGTGTTTTAGAAATGTGAGGTTACTTTTATTCATGTCTCACGTTTGCTTGCAAATACTATGCACCTTACCAGTCTGGATTCATTTAGATTATTTCCTCTGTGTGGATGAGGAGCGTCATATAAGCTTTGTTTAGATAACCTCCTCTTTAAATTTTCAACAAATCCTTAAACTCTGCAAAGAGAACATTTCCTTCAAATGAAGCATCACATTATCACTATGAGTGTTTCCTTGGTCAGAGACCAACAGCTGTTTCTTCTCAGAGCTCCCAGACAGCAGGTCGTCCAATAAAACTCTCTCTGAGTTAATTTGTCTCCTCAGATCAGAAGCACACAGTAGAGCCACGCTGGGACGTTCACACCTCCAGCGCCCACTTTAACATGATCAGCAAATGGATAAACACAGCATGTGTTTGCAGCTGCACGTGTCTGTTGACTCTGGAGGCCTGAAGGTGCAGCTTAACAACACGGCCAGCTCAGCAGAGGTGCTAAAAGTGACGCCTTCACGACACCATGAGAACATATCAGTGTGCACATACTTTAAATACCAAAGCTTTAATCACTGAGGCTGGAGCTTCAAATAAGAACAGAAACAATTTTAATTGAAAAATAAAATACATGATCTGTACTTACATATTTACATTCATTTATAATCACTCTGAGGCGTACAATACAACTCATATTTCAATAACACATCAAAGCATAGAAGCAAGAATCAGGATTACTTACACTTGAAGCATTCTGCAAGTGTTTGGGGATATATTTGTATGTTTAAAGCTTTGTAGTTTGATAAAATGTTAAAATCTTTTCATGTATTTATCTCCACAGGTGACGTCCTGCAGGAGTCCTGATTCGTGCAGCAGGTGACTGTAGCAGAAAATGTATTTTTATCATGCACCTATTTAAAGGATGATTTTTTGGATGTAGCCCATTAATCTTACTGAGTAGTGCACCTCTTTAAATAGTCTTAGTTTTGTGTGTGTGTGTGTGTGTGTGTGTGTGTGTGTGTGTGTGTGTGTGTGTGTGTGTGTGTGTGTGTGTGTGTGTGTGTGTGTGTGTGTGTGTGTGTGTATCACTCAAAGTCACAGCCCAGTAGTTCTATCCTCATGGTGATGGCATTAATCCATCTTTTAGGAATAATCCGGATGTAGCGTGAGAAAATTGGAGGAAAGATGTAGTTCTTCACGTGGCCGTTGTTATCCAGATTTCCCTTAAATGTCTGGATTTAAACAGAGAAATTAAGGAATAGGATATTGTTGAGGCATGTTTTAAGAAAATGTCATAAACTGAAAAAGTTTCTGAGTCATATTTCTGCACCAGCTTACCTTTGAGGAGACATTCTCATCGTCTGTGTAGTGGTACCAATGGATCCCATTGTCGCTGTACATCAGGGAGAAGGAGAGGACGTACATCTCTGTCCCCAGAGACTTGGCTCCTTGCGTTATGATACCTGTGATCTTTTTAACTTGGGGCAGCTCCACCTGGAGCCACTGATTCATGTCATTATGCTGAAGAGAGGAAGCAGAGAGTGAAGAAAAAGAGAGAGGGGATTTACTTTACTGAGCATGCTCAGTTAGAATCACAAGTCATGTTTTGGGAGCTACATTAACAAAAACAGTCTGTGAGGAATCTTACATAAGCCTGCCATGCATTGATGGTTCCCTGTTTGTTGAGGCGAGCGAGTGAAGGTCTCCAGGGTCCAGAGTACCAGCTGGAGGCTGTGGAGCTGGCTGTGATTCGATGGTCTTCAATCAGTCCGGTCTCCATGCCAAGAGGCACCGAGCAGCCTGCGGAAGGACAGAAAACATATCATATTTACAGACACTCTGCGTCAGTATTAAAAACGATGAAATTACTCATCACACAGAATCAGATCTAGCCCTGTGGTATCATCTGGTATTACCGTCCAGCTCGCAGCCGTAGAACTCCATTCTAACTGTGGCCTTGCCATACCACTCAATGGGGTGGAGCCTGATGAACCGTCCAATCAGGGGAGGAAATAAGATGTTGTTCTTTACTTCATAGGCCTCCTGGTTCCCAGGGAACGACTAGAGAAAGAAGAGACAGAAATAGAGTTGATCCATCTCACTTAAAGGCAGTCTGTTTGTACTGACAGAGGATGTGATCGGTCTCCTCCCACCTTCCTGTAGTCTCTGCTGTCCCCTTTATAGAAGGTCCAGGTCCTGCGGTCGGTGCTGTAGGAGATGTAGTACTTGGTCACAAACTGGGAGTGGAAGAGCTGCTTGGCACCTTGGGTGGCGACCTGGCTGATCACAACTGGGCGCTGAAAGTCCACCTGAGCAGGAAGAAGTGGACATGAAGCAGAATGCATTCACAAATAGGAAGGAAAGGAAAACACACACACACACACACACACACACACACACACACACACACACACACACACACACACACACACACACACACCTGAATCCAGCTGTTATTACGCTCCGTGCTCCAGGCGTTGTATTTACCAGAATTGTGCAATCTTGCAAGATGTGGCTCCCAGTAACCTTCAAAACAGGAACACTGTCATTTCTCTTTTATAATTCCTTACCCTTAGATTAATACTGATTGATAAGCTAATACTCTTTGTATCTGCAGCAGGAACACAGGGGTTTATAGGTACCTCTGGTATGTATTGCTGTGAACTGATCCTCTTTTACGCTGCCAGACTCCAGACCCAGCGGACGGCTGCACTCTGAGAAGAGACAAAACAATGATCATCGAAGTATGACTGTATCATTGGGGGGAAATACTTTCAATTCTGCCATTATTTTAGAGTTTGTACCATCATCCAGAACAAGAAAGAGGGTCTGCATGCCCTTCTGCTGGTTAAAACCAACTTCTGACTCCAGCTGCCACAGACCAGGTTTGGATGGAAACATCTCAAGTGTAGCAAAACTTCCTTCAAGAGAAAAAAAGTTGAAAAAAAATTTAGTGAACTGGAAATTGATGATTTATTGGCATTTATTAGTATGAATCAGATTTTATAATCTAAAGGTTATGCACAATAGACTACATAAAAGACAACATCACAGCCTAAAATCAACAGTCCCTGCTCGCCAAAATCTTCTGCAAGTAATTTGCCTGTTGTTCATATTAGGTTTTATAAAAGTGTGATGCAAACTTTGGTTTAAAGGAATATTATTTTATAAACATATAGGCAGAATATTGCAGAGGCTGCTCACCTGGCAGCAGTGGGTAGACAGCCTGTCTGTAGCTGGTGGTCTTCTTGTGGAGGAAGGTCTGTCCGTGGAAGTGGACACTCTGGAAGTCTTTGGGTGAACCCATGTTGATCAGGTGCCAGGTCACCAGCTGGTTGGCGTACATCCTCAGGCCTTTCAGGTTGTATGTGATGCCGTTGATAGCTTTGGTGAAAGAGAAACAGGTTTGTTGTTTCCCAAGATGGAGATTGAGCTGCTTCATTTCAGGTTTCACAAAATGTGATTTACGTTTCCTATTTACATTACAAATATTACATTACATTACAAATCTCTGTTCAATTAAGATGCTGTGTTTGAATAAAGCGTATGGACATTAGGAAATGTATTACAGTGGAACTTGAGGTTTTCCCTGAGGTTGGGGTCCATTGCTCTCCTTCGGCTCTTTCTCTGGATCATCTCAAGGTTCTTCTCATTGTACCAGCTCTTGGATTCATCAAAGGTCATGAAAAGCATCATAAACTCCCTCATGTTTGGTATCTTGTTTTCCAGGGTTCCCTCTCGACACACAAGCAGGGGCCCAATCAGACCGGAGTTGATGTCTCTTTCCTTTGAGACAAAGCAAAGACAAAGTTTGGCGTGAGTTCTTAAAATCTCAAGAAATGATATTTTCCATAGTAATCAGAGTTAGCTTTTGTTTGAGAGTTATTATCTTATGCTTTCCATTCTTGACACAGTAAGTATGATCAACAAAGTGAAAATGACTCACAGGATTGACTCCTGAATAGTAGGCCCAGGTTCGGCAGTGAGACTCTCCTGGCATTGGTCCAACCATTGCAGTGACCTTCCAAATATATGTGTAGGTGGTGTTGGGCTTGACCTCGTCGTCATACTGATACCAGTACTTAGATTCATCTGCATATGACAGTCCCTCCATCTGCTTTGTGTAAATGACTCCATTTGGATGTAAGGAAAATGGGCGGCCGGCGTTGTTCTTAAACACCACCTAAAAGATTTAAGAACAAATGTTGGGGTTCAATTTATTGTTCAGCCTCAAAGCCTGCTTTAACTAGTATCAGGAGACTCTTACCATGATGCTTTGTCCCACTTCAGCTTTGATGAGTGGGCCGAGGATACCAAGATGTTCATTCATCTCTCCTCTGATTTCCGGCGTGCTGAAGCTACTGTCCATGTAACGTCTGAAAACCACCTTGGTGAATCTGGTCTCTCTGCTGTGGGGAAGTGATTTGTCCTGCCTCCTGTGGAAACAACATTCCCACATGTCAGTGTGATGATGTGGATTAGAGGAAACTAGAAATCTGAGCATCCTTTCTTGTAATTCAACAAATGACCTGTGTCCTTACTTATGTCCATAGCCGGCGTAGTCCCACTCAACCTCTTCTGCAGCAATGAAATAAGTCTTTACATTTGTACCAGCAAATTTAAGGTAGTATTTGGCTGTCTCATCTAGGTTCAGATTTTTGATGTCCATTTGATCGCTGTAAGGGTCTCTGTAGACCACATATTCATATTCATTGTCTTTCACTTCTGAATCTTCCAGACCGAGATGTTCTGGTTCATCCCCAGGAATGTAAAGCTCATAGTCACTGAAGTCCGGCCGGGGCACACCAATAACAACAGGCATATTGATTAGCTCCTCCTCATCAGACACACGATAAGGTACGTTCGGTCGGGCCCCTCGTGGGGACATCCCTGGATTGAATCCTCGAGGAGAGAAAGGTAAGCCACTTCTTGATTCAGGCTTGTATTCCTTCCTCCTCTTTGTTTTCATACCTTGGCCCTTCACAGGCTTCTGTCGTAGGTTTACCTTCTTGGTCTTTTTAGGGGCTGGTGTTGTTTGAAGGCTCTCTTTACCAAGATACTTCAGTATATCATCAGGGATGTCCATGGATACCGTCTGGTGAGTGGCATCATAAGTCCAGTTGTACTCTTGAGTTTTGACAGGTTTGGTTTTAATCACACTAGTGTCATTTTCTCTTAGATAGATAACTATTTCTTCACTGCTTTCAGAAGGACTTTGCTGATAAGAGCTGTTGTTTCTGGGGAGAGCTGGATTACCTAATGACACCGTCTCATTGGAAAAGCTTGCTGAAGATGTTAAGTTTGCTCCTGCTAGGAGAGCTGTGACGTTGACCTTATCCTCTAAAATAATCCCAAATGATGAATTTGATCTGGGTGTTCCCACGGTGAGATTCTGTAAAGATGAGTTATCTCCCAAAGCATGTGTTTGGTTTTCAAGGCTGGGATTGGATGATATGTTGGCATTACAGGAAGAATTCATAAGGGGTCCATCAGAGGTCTGGTTACCACCCATCTGGGTTGTGTTCCTTCTGATCTCAAAGACAGAACTTGAATTTCCTTGCAATGTTGCAGTAAGATTAGTATTTTCTGTCAGATTAGTCATCCCAGTGGTCATATTTCCAACCATTGGTGTTGCCGTAGTGTTGGTTGCATTTGTTGTTTGAGTTTCATTCACTGCCAAAACATTTGTGTAGTTAAAACTAGTTGTGTTTTCTGTTTTGAAGATGGTGGAATTGTCCAAGGTTGAAGGGGTACTGCTGTTCTGAAGATGCGTTGTGTTCTCACTAAAGCTGTGATTCAGCAGATTCACCACTGTCAGATTTCGACCATCCACTGTCTGGTTCTGTGCTTTGGAGCTTGGTATTATTGCTTGACCTTTACTCTTGGTTTTAATGACTTTGAGAACCATATTCTCCTCTCCATCTTTCACATCAACAGCATCATAGTCCAGAAAAGAAAGGTCCAGCAACTCAACACTTGAAGTCTTGGACTGGTTTTTCAGAGATCTGAGACCCAATTCTGCTGCAAATTCATCAGTGTAGGAATCTACCACCACTGGCTCCTTTTCTTTTTCCTGTTTTTCTTTCTTCTCTTTCTCCTTGATCTCAGTCAAGGTTAAAGGGTTCCAGATGGCGAATTCTGAATTTTTTGCTGGATCGTCAAATTCATCCTCGTACGTGTACTCCAAGTCACGGAAGCACTCGACATCCCGAAACTTCAAACGCATTCCTTCAGGGTTCAGGGTGGCCAAGAGCCACAGACCTACATGAAGACAGTCATAATGCATTACCATGGAAATAGTCCATCACTATAGCTAAAAGCATCTCTACAGATCTAATGCCTGAGAAACAGAAGTCAAACTGTTGACTGACCAATGTTTTCCATGTTCATAGAGATGGTTTCTCCAGTCATGGGGTACAAACTGAGGATGTCCTCTGTCCGCTCATTCAGCTCAAATACATGTCCATAAAAAGTAGCTGTCTGGATGTAGTCCTGTGCTCCCACGCTGGACACATGCCACGTTACAACTTCACCGTTGCAGAAGCCCAAAGTTGGGCCGCTCTCAAACACATACCCGTTAACAGCTGGGGAAAAATGTACATGCATGTCAGACATTTCCGAGGCAGAACAAATGAAGACGTGAACGAATTCATGTAGCTTCTACATAACTTACTACAATGGAAAAACTTACTATGCATCACGTTTGACTTGTAAAAATCTGGGTCAGCCTTGTTGACTCTGGATCGATCACAGTACTGGCGAATGTTTTGATCCAGGTACCAGCTCTTGTTCTCGTCAAACACTGCTAAAATTGCATGCTGCTCCTTGTCTGCTCTCAGCTGTAGAAACAAAACTAAACTAAATCCAGGCACTTCTCAGGGGATTCCGGAGGTGTTGAAATGTTTCAGCCAGGAGGAGGTATGATCAACTCACCTGTACGTTCCTTACATTAAGGGACTCACTCTTGCAGATGAGGATTGGTCCAATTAGTCCCGAGGCGATATCTCGTGGTGTGTCCACTGCACTATGGTACATTCGTGTTAGACACCGAGAGTCTCCTTCCAAAGGCCCGTCCTCCTCTAGAACTCTCCAAATGTACGTGTGCGTTTCACCTGGCTTAACCCCATGAGACTGGTTACCTGGTGGACACAGTGACAGTGACAGTTACAGTCCCTCATCAGTTTGATGTCTCTGTTGACTTAACTATGTGCTGTGGAGTGAGTAGAGGTTTGATACCTCCTGCTGGGTAGTTTGCGCCTTCATCTGATTTTTCTATTGAGAGCCCATGTGGATAGATGCTGTAAGGTCTGGAGGCCATATTCTTAAAAACAATCTGTGAAAAAGTGAATGAAGGCTGCTTGAAACAAACCTTAACACATTGTTTCCTCCCTCATTCAGATTTTTGTTTTATTTTTAATAAAATGTGAACAAGTATAAACTCACCTTTATAACATCCCTGATTTGCGCTCTGATGACAGGACCCAAGATGCCGAGCTCATCTTTCCTTTGTTTTAACTCTGACCTCTCAGTGAATGACTCGTTCTTGTACATTGTGTACACTGCCTTCTTGTACCTCTTACCAATACGTATTGGTGACTGTCTCAGGTACTTGAGCTTAAAGTCCCTAAACAAAGAGGTTTGATTTCATCATGAGAGACTGATAAAAATTCCTGTGGGGGGTACAAGATGTTCTTAAAAAGATGCTGCTTACTCGTCAACATTATCGTGCACTTCAGGAGCATAATCCCATGTTATCTCCTCAGCAGCAATGTAGTACACCCACTCCCTGCTCTTTCGTCTCTCCTGAATGGTCATCCTTCGGCGCGGGGGTTTGAAGCCATCACACAATTTAGCATCCACAAAGCCGTGCATCCCAGCTGCAAAGGCAGAACCAGTTAATTGTATCTTTAAAAAGTTGTTTGATTATTGAGGACAGTGTTGTTCTTACCCTCCATGTGCTTGGTGGTGTGAGAAGAGAGCAACCAGCGGCCTGTGTGTAAAGACTGCATGCTGGCGGTGGTAGATATTCCACTGATGAGTCCCACTGAAGACACTTGATGTCCACTCTGCTTCAGGACATGTCCGTTCAGGTGCACAGAAAAGACCTCGGGCTCAGAGCTCATACCGTGCAGATGAAGGCTCACAGGAGCGTGAGCGCACATGCTGACATCTGGAGATAAAACACATACCTGTGTCCATTATATTACACTATAGGTTGTGTTGAAAAGAATAAACTCACTTGACCCACACCCTCATGCAGTTTGAGACAAACTGCCTGTTGATGGACTTACCTGGCAGTGCTCCCTGGGTGAACCCGTTGATGGTGTATTTGACGTGATTATCTGGGGAAAAGCTGTTTGTTTTGTACTTGCTCTCTTTCTCATCAAAGACCCCAAAGAGAAACGTGTATTCCTGGTGGACCCCAATCTGCTGCCCTGACTCATCCAGACTGCCTGCAGAGAGAGAAACAGAGTCCATATTGTTGATTTAGAAGAAAAATAAGACTCAGAAAGTGAAAACAGCCATATCTTCTTACTTACCAGGCTTGCAGATGAGTAAAGTACCAATGAGTCCTGAGTTGTAGTCTTCAACAACATTTTGGTGGGAGATGTAGGTGTGGGTCAGACAGGTGGGGTCACTGGGCTGTGGAGAAACTTCTGGCGTCACCTCCCAGTAGTAAACATGTTCACAATTAGGCTGCACAACGTCGTCCTCTTTCTCTTTCTGTGAGGTGTTGTCGAAGTAGTGAGCTCCTGCAAACACAGTGAGCATCATATTGGTATCAGAGCAAAGCACCAATGGACCTGAGAGTGTAACAACATGCAACTCAACTTTTGTGTTGTGACTGTTTCATTTTGAGGTCTGAGGTCTTTGGTTGCAATGTCTGCGTTTGGTTGTGTCCTACAGAAGAGCAGTTTCTTATGTGTCCACTAGGGGCTGCCTCTAAAAGTAGGTCAATAGAGTGTTATGTTTAAATGGCACGATTACTAAGTAAATAAGATTTTTTTTGTCTTACTTTGCCTGAATTTTTAACTTTTTTTTAATTGCCAAGCTTTAGGAGTCAACTAAAGATGGATATTTTAAAAAAAAAAAAACATGTTACAATGATGTACTAGTTAAAAAAAAAATTGCAAAGCAAGAGATACTGCTGATTTCCTGAACAAAATCAAACTCAGTCCCAAGCATAGTTTTCTTCCCTTTATTATCTTATGATCTGCATTTCTGTTGTTTTGATTAAGATTAAATGTTAATTTCCCAGTTTAATGATGACTAAGATGTCTTGCTCTGTCTTGTTCTATGAGCAGACAGTGATTTCCTCAGGCTTAGCAGTCCTTCCTGTTGGACTTCAGTACGCTCTACTCTGATAATCTGCCTCTCCTGGTTAATCTTTCAAAAAAAGACAAACAAGCTTGTTTGTTGTGTTGGCCAATCTTGTGTAATTATTAGAATGAGTAACATGATGAACATCCAGGATGACCCTAACAGACAGATGAGATCTCCTGCTTTCTGTAGGTTTTCCACATCTGCTTAACAGGCACCCACCCTCAGACTGCTTCCCGTAAGCGATGCCATGTGGGTGGATACTGTGTGGTCCCCTCGCCATGTTTCTGAAAGTGACCACAATCGTCTCGCCCTCCTCCGCCCGAAGGGTGGGTCCGAGGAGACCTACAGAGAAAGAGACAGGGTTCGGTTTGTTTGGTCTCTGCATCACATATGTGTTGTGTTACATCATCATGACACAACCAGACAAATGATGTTAAATCATGCCGACTCATCCGTCTGTTATTGTTCTCACTACCAACCCATGTACTGTACTCAACACCAATGCAACAACAGTTTCCTTCTCCGTATATACCAAGGAGGAGTCATTATGCAACTGTGTTCTCAGAAAAAAACCAAGACAACAATGTGTGCTTTGGTAGACATAAGAGGAAAACAAACTGCACGTTGGGTGATGTTAAAGCCAGACTCCAGAATTTTTTCTTTCTCAAGAAATGTTTTTTGTTTTTTTATTTTTTTTTCTTTGAGATGGAGGTTTAGGATATTTTTAGTTTAATTCAATAAAAGACATGTTTTCATGACTTCTTCAAATATATTTTGAGTTGAAGGGGAAAAACAAGGTTTCCAGTAAAGCTGAGCTCACTAACTCAGCAAACATATGATCCAGTTCCTTCCTAGCTAGTTTTGGAGGCTTGAGAGGTTTCAACACTTGTCCTGGGAGAAAGTCAAAGCAAGAGCTGAATTTTTCATCAGTATTTAGGTATTTGTGAAAACATATTTTGCACACAGAGATGCACATTATTTCAACTTTTGTTTACTGTGTTTTATTTTGTTTGAATAAAATCTATTATCCAGAAATGACTCAAAAACGTATGAAAATCAATGTTGATACCAAAACACACAGCAGAAAAGCATGCCAACCTCATCTCTAGAGCTATGATGTAGTTTGACCCATTTCAAGCCCTGTGTGCTATTTTTCCTATGGATTACAATGGGTAAAAACTAATTAAACAATGTTTTAGTTTATTAGATTTTTTTTTCTATTATTTTTTTTTATTTATTTATTTTTTGTTAAAGAGACATAGACAAACTGGAAACTACCTAATGATGGAAGTATAAGATTGTTCAGGGGTGATTCTAATGTCCAGCAGTAGACATTAGGATGGCTATATGGAAAGCAAAAGGTGAAGATTTGAATTATAAAAAAGAAAAAATGGTTAAGGCATTTCCAAGACACTAAGAAAATAATTTTCTAACAATTTCTGGTGTCATAAAATCTCCTTATTTTAGTTAAGTTGTGTTGCTTTTTAAATATCTTTCCACAAACATATTTTCTGTATTAATGTGATTTCCTCATTTAATTGGTTCTAAATTGGTTCTAAATTGGAGGGTCCTTTAGTGGAAACCTACAGACATGTAAAAGTTAGGTTTGAATCAACTCATTTGTGAGATTATCTCATTATTTGGATGAAGATTAAATGTGCAGACAGGATGAGTATTCCTTAGTAATAACAGGCAGACTGTGTGTTCATGTAATCTCCAATACTCACCTAACCATGAGGGATGAGTCTTAGCCTGTTTGAAGTCTTTCTCATACTCACGAAAAACCACTTTCTTATAGGTGGGACCCAACCTGAAACACAAATCATGAATCAACAAACAAGAGAAGACATTCTCTACCCACTGTGCAGCATATCAGCAGATTGAGATAGGATGAGTTTACTCATGATGAAGTGATGTGTTTGTGTCAGAATAACACCGACACTGTCCTCAGATAGAGAACAGGCTGCCAAAGACATGAAACAAGGACAATCTGGACGGGCTTATGTAAAGTACAAACAAATCCAAGAAATTATTTTGATTGTGTTGTAAACAAACAAGTAATGAGACAGAAGGAAAATTAAAACAAATCTAATCATTTTGATTTTATAGTCTAAAATCCCACCGCCTGTCCTACCTGTCAGGGCCATGTCCAGAGTAATTCCAGTCTATCTCCACAGCAGCGATGTAGTAGTGTCTCTCTCTGGGTTGATGCTGTTCTGCTCTGTCAGTCAGAAGAACAAGGATGAGCAGGAGACATCGAGCTCCAGCCCAGAAACAGAGCCTCATATCTGGGATCAGTCCTGCAGGTGAGCTCGGTATACTCTGGAAGTGAAGAAGAAGAGTCTGTGAACTGACAGAGAGGTCCTGCTCTGAGCTTTATCTGTCACTGACACACACACACACACGCCTGCGTTCAAACATTATGTCCCAGGGCAATGAACTGTGTCTCAGTGTATTTTCTCCCCACTCTCTCTCTTTCCTTCTCGTAATTAAAACCTGCTGTGTTTGGCTCTGAGTCATCCCCAAGGGCCTGGGGTGTGCTTCTTCCCATCATCTTTGTGGAAAAAAAAAAAAAAAAAAAAAAAAAACACGAGACACGTAAGGATGAATGTGGATGGTTACACATCAAATTTCTTTTACCTTAAAATTACCCTGAGAAACCATGCCTTACGTAATAATAATAATAATAATAATAATAATAATAATAATAATAATAATAATAATAATAATAATAATAATACCGTAATAATAAAAACACGAGGAATATCACAACACTTTTGTTAGTTTAATTTTAGAAAAATACATATTTAAGCATTCACCATTCAGATTGCAGATGTTTTAAGTCTTATCACACATCCTCATCCATAAGAGCTCCACAAACATACCTTTTTATTTCTGACTTCCTTCATTAACATGACCCTGTGATATGTACTCAGACTATTTACTGTTTGTTTGAGAACATTGACAAATACAGTTTGAGTTACTGTATAAGCTTCAAGTCCCTCAGTCTGCAACATCCATAACCAGATGATTGTTTACTTTAATGTTGACAAAGACATAGGCAAACGTAGGCTACCCCTGTGCAGATTGAGGATTTAAGTGAAGTCTTGCTTATCCTGATTTCTGTCATGTAGGAGTCAGTCTCAAACTCGTCCTGCCTGCAGCTCATCAGAAATCTAACACGGTACCATGAACAGGCAGCCTTCACTGTCCTCCCTTTACTGGTTATCTGCAAAATACAGTTTTTATCATTTCAAAACATTTTTGTTACATACTTGTAACGTATTCAACCTTTAGGATGGTACATCATATCATATTTAGCAAATGTCCATTAATAAAGTATTACAGAGTATAAATCCATCAAAACTGGGTGGTAAAATGTAATTGGGAACTCGTCGAAATACTGTGAAATAAAAAAAAAAAAATCAACCAATATAACCAATCAACCAATCATATTTTTAGTGATTGTAAAGAAAAAAATTTCCATACCCCATATGGAGTTTTAACAATGAGTTGCATAAACATCTCTTCAAGGTTATTTTTAAATACTTAAAGAAAGAAAGAAAGAAAGAAAGAAAGAAAGAAAGAAAGAAAGAAAGAAAGAAAGAAAGAAAGAAAAATTTAAAAAAGGAAAAAAAAAACCTTTTTTTTTTTGTTTGTTGGTTTTTTTTTTTTCATATGAGTTTATGGTTTAATTCAAAGCTTAATTTCAATTTACTAACAAATTGGAATTTCTTATTAGTACCTATACAAATATTTGTTCTAGGTTCCCAAACATGTAACTAAATAAAAGTATTAAAACCAAAATTATCACTCGGGATAACGGGGATTATTAATAATTTCATCCCGGTTTAATTTCCTTTCTTTGGCCCCAGCAGAGATTACCCGAAATGTTAATTCTCGCATGCAGTTGAGACTCAGCACGAAACCGCGTACGCAGGAGGGAGAGGAGGGATGACGCCACCACGGCACCTGTGCCAGTACGCCTGCGCAGAGTAACCAGGAACAGGAAGCGCTGATAAACAAAACAATGCTCTAGTTGTTCAGAGGATCGTGACAGGTGAGTTTAAAACAGATAAATCAAGCTTTGAAGCCTCTTTATTGGATTCTCAAAATGTATGTGAGTATGATTTATAGGAAAACGGGCGTACTGTGCTCCATAGTGGTGTTTATTTACTGGAAAATGTAGTTAATGCACGAAGAAAGAAGCTAATTGAGCACTGGGCTTAGAGACGCGGTGGCTTCTTTACTGCATTTTTTTTAAATTATCTGGGCCAGTAGGCTGCCTGGCGTCCACGTGAAGATCTTATCTGCAAACAGTATCAACTTCATGACTATTTTACCGGCTTAAATATCCACAGATAATAGCCACCTATTTCCCTCGAGTTTGTCATGGTGTTGTGGTCGGTTTAGCAGCCTGCAAAAAGTTGGAAAAACAGTTTAAACGTCTTTAAAACTCTTATCTGACTGACCAAGGGGACAAACTCCTGAAATGACAAATAATCAATGCTTAAAGAAAAAAAAAACGTTTTATCTTCTGGCCAGCAAAAAAAAAATTCTTGTTTAATTGGAAAGATTTTTTTTCTTACTCATACCATACAATGGTGGTCAAATACACTTTTGTGAAGTACGTGTGTTTTGTGGAGGAGTTGTTATATTTCAAACAAACAGAATTTTTCCATCTGTTATAACATTTTTAAAACAGATTTCATATCAAATGACTTGATCCCATCACATGTAAACATGAAATAAGGCAACAAATCATCTGTGCTAAGATTTCACACCCATAGACACAGGCATTAAGAAAATGCATATAAATTCTGATTAGAGTTTTTTTTTTAACATATGAGCATCACAAATTAAAGTCCTTACTTTAGTGCCCTACATTCACTTCATTTCTTAGTTATTTTGTTAGGTGTCAGCTCTTGTTTGCGTGCCGAGCTCTGACTGAAACTTATCAGTTGTTTATTTATGACAACTGTTGAAAGAATTTTCCTCTTTATCCTGGTCCTGTTGCTAGATAAACTTGTCTCTCCACTTTCTTTTGTTGTCCATTCTGAATCATAAATCCAGGTTGCACTCTGTTTATATTTTTCACATGTCAAAACAGGTCTGGCTGCCCTCATTCCCACTGTTAGCAATGGCGTGCTGCACATCCTGCCCCAGGTTGTGCTCTCGCTCCTCAGCCTACACTCTGGCCCTTGGCCTGGGTTTTGTGACCATGGGGACCAGCCGCATCCTGCTGCTCAAATTCTCTGCTAATTCTGGTAAAAAAAATGTTTATTTTCTTCTAGAGACAAATGACAAGATGTGATGAACTTGTCCTTCATTTAAGAAGAAGAAGACATCTTGTTGACTTTTTGTCTCCTTGTTTGTCACCACTTTGCAGAGAACAAATATGACTTCCTCCCTGCATCCGTCAATCTGCTTGCAGAGCTGCTCAAACTGCTTTTCTGTCTGGTGATGTCAGTCAGGGTCATAGTTCGAGGTACATCAAAGTCAGAGCTGCCTCATTGTAATTGTGTGTGCTGTGAGGTTTGTTCATCTTCTTTGATTCTCTGTTTCTCTTCAGAGGGGCGGTCGTGCCGAGACCTGGGCTGGTCCTCCAGCAGTTCATTCCTTCATTCCTTAAAGTGGGCCGTCCCTGCTTTCCTCTACTTTCTTGACAACCTCATCATCTTCTACGTGATGACCTACCTGCAGCCTGTAAGTTAACACCTAATCTTTTAATGATGGTTAAATTTAGTGCTTTAACTTCACCGTAAAAGTTGTATGCTTCAGTAGATTACCTCAGCTGAATCTCTCAAAAATTTTAAGCAGATTTTAATCTTTCTTGTAAAATTGACTTTAACACAACGTTCTGCTCAAAGACTCCCAGTTCCCATGCTCTGTTATCACTCCTCTGTCTTTCTCTGAATCAGTTATTTTTCCTCTTGTCCCCAGGCCATGGCAGTATTGTACTCCAACCTTGTCATCCTGACCACAGCTGTGCTCTTTAGAATTGTCCTGAAGTAAGTGGCTCAGTGGCTTTTACAACGCTGTATTTTTCTGTAACTTGTTTGGTCAAGTTTTTTTAGTCCAGCATTCTAAATTATTGATCATTTTGTAACCTTCTAAGATATTGGTACAGACACAATTTGAACTCAAATCTTTGTTCTTCAACCTTTCCTGCAGGCGGCGTCTGTCCTGGGTTCAGTGGGCAGCCTTAGTCATACTCTTCCTGTCCATCGCATCTTTGACAATGGGATCAGGAAGCAAGCAGAACTCCACGACTGTCTCAACTAGTCTCCACGTCAACATCACTACCTCCTCCAACAGCTGCTTGCTCTACATCCAGCTGCTAGAGCAGATGAGGAACAGCAGGTAACGTGAGCAATGAGAACACCTTTCCCCACAAATCTGGCTTTCCAGCTTCGTTGATTGCACAGCATGGATTTTTGTCTTGTCAAATTTCAGTTTGTTGTTCTTCACAGTGCTGGTGGATCGTGGGTATCACCACAACCCGGACAGGCCTGGAAGAACCGGGTTGTGGAGAAACTTCAGTCTCTGGGTGTCGGTCACATCCTGCTCCTCCTCCAGTGCTTCTTCTCCCCCATGGCCAACATCTACAATGAAAAGATATTCAAAGAAGGAGACCAGATAACTGAAAGCATCTTCATCCAGAACAGTAAACTGTGAGAGAAGAAATATGATAATTACACCGGAGAAACATGGCTGAACTTTCTTTAAATCCAGACCTCGCTCCTGGGCTGTGTGTTTCTGCAGGTATGCCTTTGGTGTGGTGTTTAACGCTCTGATTCTCGGGCTGAGCAGTGAAGCACGAGGACTCACCGTGCACTGTGGCTTCCTACATGGACACAACATCTACTCTCTGGGTCTGGTGCCTATCACTGGTGAGTTTAAAGTGGATCTCTTCAAAGCCCTGACACCTAAGGTACAAAATTGCAATTGTTGATCTTAGGGTCTTTACCACTGTTTGGTTTATGCACACAGCTTTCAGCAACAATCACACAGTGTCCACAAGATACTGTTATGTGTTATTTTTATCACCATTCAAGTTTGTATTCCTAAAGCTTCCTTTTTTTCTCCAGCTGCCCTGGGTTTATCTGTGGCCTTCATCCTGAAGTTCAGAGACAACATGTTCCACGTCCTGACGGGTCAGATCACCACTGTCCTGGTCACCACTCTCTCCTTCTTTCTCTTCGACTTTCGGCCCTCTCTGGACTTCTTCCTGCAGGCTCCCATGGTCCTGCTGGCCATCTTTATCTACAACGCCAGCCGGCCCAAAGACCTGGAGTACAGTCTACAGCAGGAGAAGCTGCGAGTCGTTAATGGGGAGGTGTTTGAGAGGTCCAGAGGGGTACGCAGCACACCAACCACCTACACACCACAAATCTTTAGTCGCACACACTCTTCTCCTCATATAACCTCCATATAAAGCCCCCTCTTCTCCTCACACACACACACAGGGTCTCTGTAGGGAAACTTGGCTCATTTCTCTTTAATGTGATTTCTGTAACTTGGGAGGAAACCTGACTCTCTGCTGTGAGAGCAGCATTCAGACTCACACTGGGCTCACATAATTTCATTAGGGTAAATGTAGACTATTAGATCCTCAGAATGGAAGCTATTAAATAGAGCAGATGTGTGTCAGGTTGTATCAGGACACAGAGCTGGACTATGACTTGTTGCAAACTTCTGTGATAATATAAAGCCCTTAACCTTGCTCTCACATGCACATCTGAGGATCTCTGGATTTACAGACATATAAATGACCAAGATTTTGTTCACTGGTTTTTGTCTTCCTTATGTTCTGACATGCTCTTTGTATTTTCTGTTGCAGGATGGTGAGGAGCTGGAGCTGCTGACAAAGCCCAACACAGACAGCGATTCTGACGAGGAGTCTCTGTAGCTGGCTCTCATGAAACAAAAAGACTTGTTTGAACTTTCACAGTGGATTTGTTCACCTGAATGAAGTACAGCAGCGATCTCTCTTCCTGAGTGTTACACAGACTGCTTTCAGGTAAACAGCGTCTGATGCTGTGGATTTGCTGTCTGATGACCACTTGTGATTTTTAAGGCTGTGTGTATATTTTGAAATGTGCCTGTCTGTGAATAAGTGCTTTCATTGAAGAGGAGTTCCTATGAATTTTAGAACCTAAGTGCTATTCTAACATGTTTTTGGGCCTGAATAACCAAAGGGTACAATTTGTTTTGGGGTTGTTCAAATGGTTTGCTTCACCTGGAAGTTCTTGCGCAGTCTGTAGCTGCTGCGACATAATCCTGACTTGCTAACTGGCCTGATCAAAGCTCAGCCTGATATTAAGAGGCCTGTTTTTAGGGTGGCATATTCTTTAACATTAACACTTGTGATTTCATAAAACAGAGGCGAAAGACTTCTTTGAGACTTTATGCAGCTGAGGCAATCCCCAGAGCAATTCCAAACCTGGCCAGTTAGACCCCAAACCATAGTCACACAGGTTCAGCGTTAAGAACCACTTTCTGATGTATTGGAAGAAGCTGTTTTGGAGAGGTCAGAAAGGTTTCCTTAAATGAAAGTTCATGTCTTCTGATGATTCCTGCTGTGTTCAGATTAACTGCTGGGGGTTTAGGTCCAGCATCAACATCCAGTCAGGTTTTGTGTAGTATAAACCCGTGCAATATGTCAAATTATTGTTGAACTGTTTAAAGTGTTTACTCAACTTATGGTGAATAGTCAAACTAGGGTTGGGAAAGATATGGAAGCTGACATTCAGAGCTTCTAACAGACTCAATGTTAGTTTTATGGTTTTCAATTTGTAATCCTGTTACAGAGTTTATCTGTGTATAATTCTCAGTCTTATTTCAAGCACGTTATAATAGTTGATTATATTTATGGTTCATCAGTGTCAGTGAACTCTAAGGGCAAAAATTAGAAATAGTGTGCTTGTCATGATCGATGTCAAATGTTCTATAAATACTGGTATTGATTTGAGACCATATGGGGAACTATCCCAACACGGAACAAATGCACAAACTCAAGCTACAAAAGGACTGTGTGGATGTAGATTGTAGAAAACCAAATACATAGAATACATAGCTGTTATGTTACACTGTGAGGGCTTCAGTAAACACGGACACAGTGAAACGTTCAGACTGCTGAATCCTAAAAAGAACAACTCACTAGATTTTGGTTCTTTCTTCACCTTGAATGTTTACCAGTCACATAGATAGAACTATTTAATGTTCTTGGGCTGTAAAATACTTCTTTGACAATTCCTATCGGTGCCATGAAGTTGTAACCTGTAAGAATGCGACTTGATTGCAAATAAACTGCAAATGAAGTGTTTTGAAGCTGGCTCAAAGAGGTTGAAATACTGGTCACAAAATGTGCTCATGGCAGTGAAGGGTTTTATAAATAAAAACATCAAGTAAAAGATTTCTTAGCACCTTGTTTGACCACTAGGAGGAGATGTTGCTTCAGCAAACCTGCAGGAGATGATGATACTCTGCACACAAATCCACAAACGGGTGTTAAACAAATGTTTATTTGTCATGTAGCACAACAGAGTATAAATAAGAACACTATAGCAACAGAAACTTTACAAAAAAAGAAAAAACGTGACAGCTCCTCTCGGTAAATAACTGGTAACCGCACCTCAAATGTGACAGATGTCCAATAAATACAGAAATGTTTTATTTCAGCCTGTTATCTACAAAATAAAGGTCTGTAATGTTAGCATAAGGATGTCAGTGACGATGCATAAAACTTGCAAACAGTCTCTAAATTACGGAAACGTGTTGCTTCCAAGCCAAGAGAAAGAAAATGATTCAGGTTCTTTTTCTAATGTGAAGTTTGTTTGAATTCAGATATTTTTCAAACTATAAAAAGGTAATTTTACGAACCTAATGGGACATAAAAACATATCAACAAGAAATTTGTAGTCAGTGCTACTATTTTCCTGACTTGAAATTTCCCTTTTGGAGGATAAGTGTCTTGTTTTGAAATGTCAAGCTTTTATCTCCTTTTAATATTTAAATATCCTGTTATTAAGTGACAAACATCTGAAAAAAACTCTCATCTTTCTATGAAAAACATGAGACTGATGATTTGTCTTAACTTGTCAGAGATGACAGAGCCAGAAACAAAAAGTAGAGAGCAGATCCCTGAACCGACAGGCTCGCCTACAGGTTTCTATACTATCAGCCTCTGATTTAAACCCCCTGTTGAAAAAAGTGACCTTTATGCAGCCATATGCTGAAAATGAAAAAATTGGAAAGGTGAAAGTAACGTTTAGAGCCTTTCACTAAGTGCTACAAAACATCCAAAGACCTCGAGCAATCTGACCCGACTGGAAAGAATGAAAAGGTGAAAGGAAAACGCCACGATCAGGCTGCTGTGTGGAGGGAGGAGCTAATATCCGTATCCTTGGTGATACCCGTCCTGATAACCGTGTTCATACCCGTGCTGATGGTAGCCGTAGCCTCCATACTCGTCTTCAGGACAGCGCATCCCCAGTGACTGCTGGATGGCCATCTCCTGTCTGCGCAGCTGCATGGAGTCCACCAGGTCATAGATGATTGCCATGGACCACATGGGTGAGGGGTACCAGGACTTCACGTTTCCATCTTTACCCACCAGCAGCATTGAGAAATACTCCGGGCTGATCTGGAAGTAGTTCCTCATGTCCTTCACCAGCGTGCCTGACAGTCCCTCACGCTCCACAGTAGCACTCCCTGAATGAACGAAGCAGATATTCAGGTCAGGGAGGAAGGATTTAGGGCAAATATTTTATCAATGCAGCCTTAAGAGGACAGCAATGTTTTCTTTGAGCCTGTCTGGCATTTTTGTATCTCCACATGCTGAGCTTAAATGTCAAAAGCAGAAATGTCAACAACTTTAAGCCAAGCTCACTTTTACAGCATGAGTCACTTCTCTTCATTTGAACGCCTCATTTGAGTAAAATTCTCTTGAGCAGCACAAAGCATGTCATAAGAAACGAGAAAATAAATCATGTTTGGATTCTGGGTCTTCTGGCTCATGAGCTGCATGCACGGTCCTGCAGCTGTGAGGTTTGAACGAAGAGTGGTTCGGTGTTTCAAATCTTGGAACCTTCAAAATGATAACTAGGTCATATTTTAAACCTGGGCTCTATTTTTCACAGATTTCAAGATCTGAACGACTAATGTGTCCAAAATGTTTTTGCAGATCACTCCAGCCTGCAGCAGCGAGGCGGGCTGTGAAGGCTGCATCTTTTAGAGCCAACATGCACGTTAAAGTCCTTCCTATAAGAGTTCATTTTTTCGGTCACTGTACCGCTCAGACCTTCATGAAATAGACAGTAAGTTTGCCTGAAGGAAAAAAGAAACAGTTGAAAATCTCTGCTGCATAACTCTGCCTGCTTTTGAGTCGCTTTGTTCAAGAAGATCACTGTGTCTCTCCATCTTTCTTCCTTTTTGGTGCTGAAGTTGTGAGCAACAGCTGGCTTCAGTTATGAGGAATACATTCCTTTCATAGATAAGCAGCACCATCTACTTTGAGTACAAGACAATCTTATTTCTTCAGATCTTGCTGGTTTTGTGATAGAATTTCTGCGTGTAATATGTTCCTGACTCACAGCTCTGCTTCCTGTTTCCCTTGAGACAGTTCTTACCGTTAATAGGATACAGTTCCAGGACTCCACCCATATCAGCGATCTCTGTGCCGACCAACTTCAGGATGGCGATGTGCCTCAGACCTAAAAGCATTAAGAACAACAACCTATCAAAAAGAAGCAGACGTTTGACAGAGAAAAACAGATCTGAAGCAGACCCTTGTGTGCACAAACTGTTCTTTTATCCACAGTCCTAATTTTTCTGTTTGTTTATCACTGGAACCATCCTGAGCTCAGGGTTTTT
Organism: Halichoeres trimaculatus; assembly: GCF_033239565.1. NCBI lineage: Eukaryota > Metazoa > Chordata > Actinopteri > Labriformes > Labridae > Halichoeres > Halichoeres trimaculatus. Next base: position 13,908,304 of record NW_027437197.1, read on the forward strand.
TAGGTGAAGGGAGGAGAGCGTGGTGGTCCAGAGAGTCCAGCCAAAAACCTGTCTCCTCCAAAGCAAGAAAGCTCACATTTAACACAACAGGACCTAGACTTAACAGAGAGAAGGAGCCAAGAGCTGGCTACCAGGATTAAACCTCAGGGGCCCTCAGTCCAGTCAGCAGGACGGGTCTTTGTCTGGAGGAGGGAGGGAGGCAGCAGCTCACAGTGTGAACCCTGCCAAGAGCAACAAACTGGGGAGGAAAGGTCCTTAAAGATTCCAGTCTGGACATGATGATAAGCAAGAGCAGCTTCTTTCTCTGCTCTCTGGGGTCATTGGGTGAAAGAGAGGAGACAAGACTGAAGGGACGTTGGATACTGCTCAGGACGACCTGCTGTCAGGTATGACTAAGCTCCATGGTCAAAACAGTCCGTGTAAAGAAACAGATGTCTTCTATGTCTAAGAGTAGAAACAAAAGTAAATGATCCAACTTCTCAGATGATTCAATCCCTCAGGAAACACTTTCCTGGCAGTTTCTGGTCTCTGACTCTTGTTTAGAGTCTCCTCCTCAAATCTACTAAAGGTAGATTCAGGACTTTCCTGTGGCTGACGTGTTGTCTCCAAATGAGGTGATAATGGCTGATTAAATTTCAAACTATATTTAAGGACAGTTCAGATCCATTTCTTTCCCATTAAGCATTAGAAAACGTTCAAACTGCTAAATATTAAACACATGACTGTAAAACCAGTATCAAATGAAGTCTAAAAATCTAACATCACGAGAATAAAATGAGGATAATCTAAACATCCATGTTATCTGACACATTTATGACTCTGACTCTTGCTCTTTCTGAAACATTTTGAGTAACTCTCAGGAAACGTCAGAAATCTTGAATCTGTATAAACAAGTATGGAGCACAGCAAGGGAGAAACTCCACGTGAGGGAATTTACTTGGTCACACAGGAGCCAAGTTCAGCGAGGTCTTTTAAACAACATTTATCTAACATAAATCTGTCAGACACTTTGTCCTGTTGGGATGTGTAATACTGAGATAAATGCCTCTTTTTTTAGATATACAGTAATAAGATTCAAGTAACTGTGGAAAAGTTGAGTAACAGGCAGGATGAAAAGGCCGTCGTCAGGGAGGGAAGGAGCTTGTTAGCTGCAGACAGAAAAGAGCGGCTCATTGCCAGCTCCGTCATCTGGGATCCTTCTGCACACACAAACACATACACACCATGCACAAACAAGCACAAACACACTCAAGTCCAGAGAGCTGCAGCAAACAAATGGACTCCGTTTTATCAACTATTTGATGTGTTTACAAATTGTAATGAGGTTGTATAGTTTGGCAGGAGGAGTCTGAATGTGAAACATCCATTTGTAGAAACTTGCAAGTTTGCATTCATCAAGTGAGCATCATGCAGTGCACCATGGTAATGTAAGGGGTTAAAATTAGAAGTGAAAGTTCTGCTTTCAATGTAAAAAAAAAAAAATAAATAAAAACGGAACATCATGAGAAAATATCAGCTTTTTATCAAAAAGTACAAAAAGAGATTAGAAACAGATGAGGGATCAGATTCTGGTCTGTTGCAAGCCCTCAAAAAATACTGCTTACTTAGTAAAACTAATAAAGCAGTATCAGGATTGTTATCCATTCTGCCAAATGTTATCTAACAAAGATGATTCATGCTGCAGCAACTGCATTGAAGATTCAGACATTTTCTCTAGCTGGGGAAGTAAAGCTCTCTGTACTGTTTGTTTGTTTCTGGCTGCAGCAACAGGAAATAGTTTGGAGCACAGAAGAGCAGTCAGCGTGAGCTGAGCTGCTCCAGCTGAGAACAGAAAAGGAGGCACAGCACTGACCACGTGGACCAAACAAGACACAGTACAATTAAAAATGGCACCTCAATGTCACAGAAAACACTGAGTCATGTTTAAACCAGTTTGAAAAGTCTCTCAGTGTAGAGTGGCCATTTGAATGTGGTTGTGCTTTAATCAATTTGCAAAAATGTACATTTAAATCTGTGTTCACAGGTCAAGATTTAGGTTTGAAAAGTGTTCTGGTCTCATCAAAAATCTTAAAGTAGTTTTCTCCTCTTCTTGAGTACAGACCTGACAAAGCTTGACCTTGACTTTTTACCAATCTGCATCATGATGTTGTTATTTCAGCAAACTGAAGGGAGGTATCACAAGAAAATTAATTTGTCCTTCTGCTTTTTCACAGAGTTATTTTGGCTCATCATCGACAGCGGATCAGGTTCCTGTTCTCTGACCTGAAGAATGTGGGTTAACTGGCCAATCACAGGTAAGTATTCAATTGTCTCACCGAGGTTGCAGGCCTGGCTGGTGAGTGCGTAGAGCTGCTGCTGATAGGCCCACTCCTCATCGTTTGGAGCTGAGATGATAAAGAGTCGGCGTCTCCATCTGAATCTGTCACAAAACATTCAGCCTGATTTAAAGTGGCACTCAAGAACAGGCAGTTTGTGCTTTTATACGCATCCCCATAATGTTACTGCTTAGAGGAGACAACCCTAAATTATGGTCACAAACCTGCTAGATCACAGCCTTGATCCGGAGCAGGATTTCACATTGCTATGGTAACTAAAGAGCACCTTTAGTCATCTCAGTGAAATGTGTGACTGTAATGATCCAGCCTTGAGCTGCAGCGGGGGCTGATGAAACTTTTAATATCAGAAGAACACACACAAACACACTGCTGAATTCTGCTCATGAACTCCATAAAATCCACTCTACACAGAAAAGTGACAGATGTTTGATGGGACCACCCAGTCTACCAGCAATAAATTCAAATCAAGATTATTTGTGTTTTTCAGTCTCTGTACTACAGCAGAGATATTTGTGTGCAATACAGCCAAATGTTCGCCAGACGGAAACTTAAGATCCAACTTTTATTACAGGAAATGATCAAACCTATCCATGCATGTTGGATGAAATGGTTTTATTTTTTCAGGTTTGTTGTGCGAAACATTTTTACCTGGAGAGGAAGTTCTCGAGTGACCTGGGCTTGTCCTCTTTCTTACACACGACCCCGTCCCGCTTCTGCTGCTCCATCTCTCGGATGCGGGACGAGAAGGTGTCGATGTAGTCAAACACGGCCTTCATGGCAATGGGAACCTCGTAGGATTGCTGAAACAGAACATAAACATGAAGCATGGCTCTCTGATGAAGTTCGATCTTAATGTGGTGGAGCCACAGGATAAATAGATCAATATGCCTGTGAGAAAAATGTTCTGGAGAGGACTCAGGGGTCGTTCAAATTAGATTTCTCTCCTAAAAACAATGGAGAAACTGTTTCCAATAGAGCAGTGGAGTGGAGTTTGGAACTGGAGAGGAGATGTGGCGCAGAGTTAGCCACATCACAAACATTCCTCTTAATCACTTCTGGGAAGCAGCTCAAGGAATATCAGCTAACATGACACAGAATGCAGATTCATTTACAAAACTCTGGAAAATCGCAGTGAGAATATTGAACATAGGCAGTGAAATGTGCCACACACACACTCACTCACACTCACACACACACACACATCTTCCTGGGATTTACTGACTATGCTGTTCAACTCATTTTCACTCTTTCACACCTTCTCTTCTCCTCTCCCTGCCTTCATGCCTTGCACACACACACACTTCCTCAACACACTTTCTGTCTTTGCCTCTGTCAGCAAAGAACGAACACTGGCCTCTTTGATGGGCCTGTCTAAAAACAGCCGCATGATTTACCTTGGCATGTGCACACACACACACACACACACACTCACACACACACACACACACTCAGGTGTTAGGTACATGTCATGTTGGGTGAATTAAAACAGTGTTTTAGTGAAGGCAGTTTGTTTGCAGTACAGGTTAGTACAGCTTAAAAAAAGAGATGAAAGTGAAGACCTGAGCAGAGACAACAAACCGACAGCAGGGCCATAAATACAAGGAACATCACTCAGACAAAGATGGCGTTTAAACTCTGCAGAGAAAGTTCATGAACAGCTCAATGCAATCCTTACCTTCACCCTCATGTCCGTGTCAGTGACGACCATGTAAAAGTCCTCGTAAGTCATACTGAACTCTTTCCTCAGCTCTGTGATCAGATCCTGGTTCACCAGATCCTCCTGACGAAGACCTTTCATTGGTTTGTCGTTTTCTGAAGGAAAACAAGAGACACTGATGAGATTCACTGAGAAGTTTAGGTCTGTAGTCTGACCTCGAAAACTCCAAAAAATTCAGAACATACTGTGTTTTCAGTTTCTGAGCTGAAAACGACGTGCTTTGGAAATATGTCAGACATGACAGTGAAGACAAGGACAAAAAAAAGAAATAGAAAAATGAGGTCAAACACAGAGAGGATATGCTTTATATTCTCTGAAATCCAGCAGGGTTGGATTTTTTTTTACTTTCACAGAAAATGACTGAAGCCAGGGTCTCTGCAGGCCAAAGTAAAAGCCTTTAATCACACCATTTCTGTGGCCACAGAATGGTGTATTTTGGTGGATAGCTCACCCACTCAGTGCTGTGTAATGTGTGTGAGCAAATCAGGAAAACCCCAGCACATGTTGGAGACAGCGGGCTGGGAAAATAAAGACAAAAACCAAAATTTGTTCCGCCTATGTCATACACTGGTCGCCAAAATAACTCATATGAGATCAGCTTAAGCTGAAGGAGGGGCCACGCTGAAAGAAGCAGTTGTTTGTATACACTACATGCTCTCACACACTGAAACACACACACTGACCCTTCAGCCTATGAGTGGAAGAAAAGTGTAACCGAGTCGGGCTGAGGGTGGGTGTTGGTGGCTGACGTCGCCTCGGCACTGTTTCCAGCATTCCATGTGGATAAAAGCTCGTTGTAATGCAGAGTGACAGACTAATAAAGGTTTTTTAAAGTGGGTTTAAATGTCCCGATGTTCACACACAAACAAAGTCCCCGGTTAGAGATGGCTGTAAAATGTCTAAGAGTACGGGAAGCTTCAGGGCACAAATGACAGAAGATCACATAAAAATAGCTTTGTTTTCACAGTTTATAAACTGAACATTTAAAAAGATGTTGTAAATCCTATAATCGTAAACAAGTCTGAGGATTAAACAAAGTATTCATGTAAACTAGAACATATTCAACACTGATGAGCGCCACAAAAAGTATTTTCAACTTTCTCACAGCTTTAAAACAGACAGTGACACCAAAGTTAAAAAAGCGAGGAAAAACACCTTTCACTTATTTCTAAAAACTTTAGTTGAGATGCCAAGAAGAAGTTTATGTTGAGAGAAAATATGAAAAAGGGCCACTCAAAGGGGAAGAAATTTAAAAAATGGGCTAACCACCTGAGGTTTTTAACAAAAAATAAAATGCTTATTTATTTATTTATTCATTTTGTTAAATTTTGACCCACTGATTTTTTTTTTGCTTTCCTACTATTTTCATTCTTTGGTTTGTTTTCAGTAAATTTGAGCTGCACCGACAGGGTACCCATTACATCATAAACAAAAGTGGTACACCTGACTTTTTCAGGCACATTTTTCATACCTATAAGTTGTTTTTTGCTTCAAAAAGTCCAACAAAAGGTGAAGGAGCAGTTAGAAAATACAGGAGCTAGCTCACTGAGCCTAGCTCCAAAGAAACAGATCTACCCCCCTGTTCAGGATGACATAAGAGGAAGGTATGTTTTCTAGCAGTGGGAAGAGCTCCCCCCTTATCCCATGATACATATGATACAGACCCTCTAATCTACCAGCTGCTGAACTCATCTGATCTGTAGGAGGACCCACACCCTCTCATTAAAGTATAAAGCATAAAAAGAGTATATCCCTTCACTAGACAACATGTCCATTAAATTCAGAGCAGAGGAATGTGAAGTCAACTCTGTCTGAAATCACCTGCTCACAGAGGATCACAATAAGAAGAACTCGGTCCTGTGGCTTTGGCAGGGTCACTGCGTATTCAGAGAGTTATACTTGTAGCTGCAGAAACGTCTGGTTCTACATCATGTGAGGAAGGTAAAACAAGGTCAGGAGACGGGAGACGTGGCAGCACACGTTTCTCCCTGCCTCACACAGAACTTGATGAACATTTACAGAATAAATCTGAATTCTGTTTGACAGCTACAAAAGAAAGAGTATCAAATCATTGTGAATAGACAACCCTGACTCTTTGTGGATGACACAGTACCATAATTCTAATAAATACATGAACAAACTAGAAAATCACTCAGAGAGCGCAGACCTCCACCAAGCATATTGTGGATTGTCATGTAACACTTTAGTCCTACTTTAATGTTATACTCCCTTTCAGCAGACTGTCTGCTACAATTTGGTGTTACTTGCAGGTTTGCACAATAATTTGTTACCTGACAGTGTTGAAAATGATGATGAGCCAGTACATATTTCATATTCCAAATCTTAGTATCCAGAATATTGCCAGGATCTCAATCATACTTTTACATCTGTCAGAAATAATGGTGACCTTGTCTTGAATTGTTTTGCAAAGCAATCTGACCATTTATCATTGAGTTATATACAGATATGGTGAAAACGGCCCGATCTCACAATGATAAAGAATCCTTTAAAAAAATCCTGGAACCAGACGTGATCTGGATCACCTCCAAAATTTAATCACTTCTTCCTTATCCCATTTTGAACATTTCCTGAAAATTTCATCAAGATCCGGTTGTTAGTTTTTGAGTTATGTTGTTCACAGACAAACAAACAAACTCTCACAAAAACAACAACAGGAAGGATATAGGGATGCATGAATTGGTGCTTGTTTTGTAAAAAGATTAAATGGACAACAAAGATTGGCAGGAAAGCACCTGCTGATTCATTACAAACCAACTAATAAAACCAAATCTGATCCCTGTTTTGATGAATAAACTTGCTGACTGACATTTATTCTTGTCAAAGAAACTTTAAAATGCACCTCAAACATTAGAAAAAGGAGACAGAAAACACTGTCACAAGAACTCATCTGTTGAGACTGGAAATTCTTTTAAAACAATTACTCAGAGATGGTGTGTGACTCAGCAGTTACAAGGACCACTGACAGAGCAGGAAAGTATGCGCTGGGAAAACCAGATGGAGGTTGTTTGTGTTACAGCTCAGGTCTGAGAGATCTGCCAATCATTATTGTAAAACCTCTGAGTTACATGTAAAATCCAGGAAGAGAGGAGTAAAAATGTGGGTTTGCCTTGCGTGTGAGAGACTCAATTACCTAGCTGGTAGTGGTCGATTTTCATGGTGGAGTTGGTCAGGGAGCCAAAGATGGTGATGATGGAGACTTTCCTGATGGCCATTTCACACACAGACTCCAGGTACTCGTCCCTCTGCTGGGCATACATGCTGTTCTCCTCGCTGGGGGATGTAATGAGCTGCAGGGCGGGAGAGAATGAGAGGTTAGAGTGTCATCTTTATGAAATGAAAAACCCACACACATTCATGCACAGTGTGCTGCAGAGGTGGTGTTTACATTAACCTACGGGCGGAGGACGGGCGTATTTTCCCAGCCTGCCCACAGCACTGCTGTGATAAGAATCTCTGCTGGCTGCAAAACAGAGACACGCAGTCTGCAAACACACAGCTGTGCAGCTGTCAGAGCGGCAGGATGGAGGCTCCACAGTTTTAATCCGTGTGATATCACATTCTGCTGCAGCTTAATGTCAATGTGCATCATAAAAAACAGTTAACTTGAATTTTCAGAACACTTTATAAGTGCCAGTTCCCTCTGCTGAGGCCTGAAGCAGGAGATCTGCCATACATTAGAGGTACTGAGTGTGGACAGGAGTGTGAGTTATGTCATGCTCTCACCAGCAGCCGCCTCCTGTTCTCAAAGTAGTCCAGGAAAGAGGCCAGAGATCCTTTCGGAGGGGGCGTTGGCCTCTTGGTGGGCTTTGGGTACTCTTCTTTCTCAGGGAACTTTGACAGCTTCTTTCCGTTTTTCTTTCCCCCAATCTTCCCTGCCTTTCCTCCTCCCCTCCTCTCTGCCTTCTTGGCAGCCTTATCGTTCTTTTTCTTCTTCTTGTCGTGCTTATCATGTTTGCCTTTGACCCTCTTGGTGGGGCTAATGTCAGTGAAGGATTCTGTCTCCTCTGGATCGCTTACAGTCGGTTTGCTGGGTTCATACCTGTCCTCATACTCATTGGACAAAACCTGTACAAATAAATAAGATGATATTAGAAAATGACTTCTGTTCTGTTTTATTTCAAAAAGCACTGAAACACGTTTTTCAAGACGTTTCCATTTCTGTGCTCTGTGGGTTTCGGTCCCAGTATTTTGCCACATTTTCTGGCAAATAAAACCAACTTATGAAGAAAGAAGTCTGGCAATGGAGGCATGTTTGGCAGCTAAAGTTGCCAGTTAAAATCCTCGTCCATCCTCGTCAGAGTTAGCACTTACATTTAAATGCCCAATTTTGCAGCCAAATAGACTGTATTACAGGGTGCCAAACTGCAATACATGTCCCAGGAAAAACGGTTAAAAATTTTCTTTGAGTATGAGAATAAGTCTGATCACTTTATTAACACACAATCTGTGTATGAAGAAAAATATGCTACTGGATGGATTAACTAATCACCAAATAAAGTTTGACTTTTACAGTTTGAACTTTTGTTGCGGAGGAGTCAGCATGAGGATTGTTTTCCATTTTAGCTCCTTTGTTTAATTTGTTCATGCACATTTCTAAATCTGCCTGTACACACAACATTTAGAAGCTCATCTTTCTTAATAATGAGCACAAAAACTTCTATCAAACAAACTAAATCCTTTAGCCCTCCACTCACCTTTTCTCCACCATTCTTCTTCTTGGTTGGTCTGATCTTGGAGGGTCTATGTGTGGGAGGTTCTACCTTCCGCCCGTACGGGTCTCTGCCATCCTTGTCAGTGCGGTTGTCTCCAGCAGGGGTCGTCTTCGCCGGATACCGCTCCCTCTCCCTGCGGTTGTAGTAGTAAGGATCAGCTGTTGTTCTTGGGACGGGGAGCCACAGGGCTGTGGTCTGGGCTCTGGTTGGTTTCTGTGTAGTGACTAAAGTTGTGGTGGTTCGTTTTGTGGTGGTTCTCCTGGTGGTTGTTGCCTTTGTTGTGGTAGCTTTGGTCGTTGTTGCTCTGGTTGTAGTTGCTTTGGTTGTAGTTGCTTTGGTTGTGGTTGTTGTGGCTCTGGTTGTGGTGGTGGGACGGGTTGTAGTTGTCGGGGGTGTGGTGGTGGTGGCAGGTGCTGTGGTTGGTCGAGTAGTTGTTGTGGCAACTGTAGTGGTTGTTGGCTTTCTGAAGATTTCTTTCCTTTTCCCAGGTTTTCTTTCTATGGGTGTTTCTACAGCTGTGGAAGAAAAAAAAAAGGTAAAACATGTTCCTTCTTCCTTCCAGTTGGTTTGATGTCCAAAATCAAGCTTTTGTAAATTTAACATGTTGATTCAAATAGTGATCTTGGTCCCGGTTCCCCATATTTTAAAGAAATGAAAGTCTCAGGCTGTTATTTCAAGTTTCTGACATCACAGAACTAATTCTGTACTAAACTTTACCTTCTGCAGGTTTTTTGGGAAGCTTGCAGACCTAACCTGCAGTACAAACAGGTATCATGGGGGCAATGTCGAACAGTGTAGCCGAGAGTCAAAGCAAGGGCAGCAAAACACAACAAAGACAAATGCTTTGTAAAGGCAGGAACTTTTTAAAAGAAGTACCGAACAAATTAAAAAGCATCATGTGTACATGATGGTATCTTGCCCGGGGACAGGGAGAGACAACGACAACAAGAGAGCTGGACAAAAGTAAGCAGGTGAAGGTCTGTGCACCCAGAGGAAAATTTTATCGCTCAAGCCTTTCTCTTTTGCAACTCAGGAGACAAATTTTGACTCTCTTTACAGCCTTTTTTAAGTTTCAAGTACTTCTCATTAATTTCTTTTTGTTTCTCATAAAATTCGCTCAGAGAAATAGTTGAGATTATAGCCACTTGAGCCTTATTTGAGACCTTGAGTGTGTGTCCTGTTAATGGTTAATTATCATCTCCAATTGAAAAAATAATGAGACTGTGGTGAGCCTACTAAAATTAAGCAGCCTTACAAATTCCAACCTCCATGATAAACATCAAATGATCAACATTTGTCTCCTTTAAAACTGAAAAGGAGACCAGGCTGAGATTTTCTGCGGCCAATTTATCTGGAGACAAGGAAGCTTGAAAGATAAGTCATAGTCTCATTTAGCTTTCACATGGATCTCGCATTTGTCTAGGAGAAAGAAATGAAACCTTTTTGAGATCTTTATTCAACAACTTTTTTCCTTGGCCTCGTTTGTCTTGGTACTCTCCATCAGATGCACTGATTAATGACAAACAGCAACAAAAAAACTCTGTTTCCCTTTGGTCCTGCAACTTTAAGTTGACAGTATTGAATGAAGAAATCAAAAAGAAAGACATTCTCAACATCCTCTCCCTCTGTCTCACCTGTGAGCGGGCCTTCCTCCACCTGACCTTCCACACCAGCTCCTCTGCACTTCTGGACGAAGCCTTTTTGTCGCATCTTCTCCAGCTTCCTCATGGGCGACTGGTCGATGACCTCGTACATGGCCTCTAGCCTCACGGGGTACGGGTACCTCTCCTCCACCTGCAGAGTCTTCTTCAAGAGCACCATCCCAAACTTACCTGCAGGTTAAAAGGTCACAAAGTTCTCTGTCATATTTCCATGAGGAGCTGAGGGTGACAAGTCTGTTATTTCTGAATCCCATTGTCAGGGAAACATATTGTTTTGTAGTATCTTGTAGACTTGATTCAGGATTGCAGTTTTTTTTATGAACTCTGAAAAACTAGGATCAATTTTGGCCGAAAGCTCACATTTGTTTCTACAAAATCTAAAAAATATTCACTCCTGTCTTACAAAAGCTTGTTTTTTTTTCATACTAGCAGGAAGTAGGTAAAAGATGCTTGAGACACTGTTTCCCCTTACTCCCTCCTTTAGGACTGAACCCCCTCCTCACCTTTCTCTAGCTTGAGGAAGCTCATGAGTCTGGGGATGAGAGCTGTGTCCAGGGGCTCCTCCATCACCTTCCCCTCCGTTGTGATCCTCCTCACCTTGCCGCCCATCTCCCCGTCCTGATGAAACATTACGATCTGATGGACATGTCTCTCAGCCAACTCGCAGTACACATCAGGTTTGAGCAGAGACATCATGAGTCTGTAGTATCCGTCTGAGTCATGGGGGGCAGAGATCACCAGGACCCGGTTCTTCCCTGCGAAAGTGGCCAGCAGGTTGGGTGACCCGGCGCTGTTGGGCATCCGGGTCACTCTGGCCCGAGCTCCTGGGGTGCCCTCATCCTGCTGCATGTTGTGCTGACGGGGCAAACCGATCTGTCCCGCCACTCCTCTTCTTGGCACGAGACCTCCTCCTCTCCTGCCCTGCACAGGCCCTGACCTGGGGAGGTCTGAGGCATCATCATCATCAGCCTGCACATCCTCCTCCTTTCGGGGACTGTGCACAGAGATAGCTGAACCGAACCCTGGGCGCAAACGTCCAACAAGGCGCTCCTTGTCTGCTGCGCCCAGCTGGGCTCGCCCCTGTCTCGTGCGTCTGTGCAGCTGCGCGCGCTGGAGATGAGTCGGTTTGTCTGCCTCTCCAGTCCATGTCAGTAGATATAACAGAGCCAAACTGAGAACCAAAGCCCCCTGCATCGTGTTGTGGTGTCAAATAAAAATCACTCACTGTGAGGATGATTCAAATCCAGTGGCAGAGCCGAGATCCACGCGCGTCTTTAGTGCATTTGAGGTAAAAAATCAAAAAGTTCCAGATGAAGGTGTGCAGGATGTGCACGGAATACTGAGCCTGTGTTTCAGAGCATGTCCTCTGCTAAAGAAATCCACTCCACTGCAGTTCTTTTCACCAACCACGCGAATGAAAGCAGAGTTTGCTGTGCGTAAACAGTTATACCCAAAACTTCATCTCACCAACACTTCTGTTTTTAAGAAGCTGATAATCCCAGGAGATAAACACAAGTTCTCATCTCTGTTGGACTAACATCCAGAGCTCTGAAATATTTCCTCAAACCCCTGGAGAAATAAATCGAGTCTTTCAGCCAAAAGTTTGGACCTCTTCACATCTCCAAAACACACTCACACGAACGTCAGGACACTAATGACTTAATTCATCCAATTAATCCCCGGGCATTGTTTATTTCCAAAAAACTCTGGGACGATCTCCTGCGCGCAGGAAGGAGGAAGGACGCACAAATGCAAGAAATGTGCTCCGTGTGATCCTCGCTGGAACTCTTCGCTGAGTCTGCAGAGGGAAAAAACGCGGCTGTGCTTCTTCCCAGGTTCTCCTTGGCAGAAATGAGAGCTGGAGGCTTTCCCAGAAATGTCCACACAAACCTCCGGACTGTTGGCGACGCAATGGCAGGACCTGCCCCGGACTGCTCACTCTGCAACACCCATTTCTCTGAGAAGAGCCTGTGCACCAAAGTTTCTGTCCCTCCCGGCGCTTAAGTGGTTTTAAGTTTCACTGAATCACAACATCTTCAGCTGATGACTCAAAGTGTGTTAAATGTGAAGAAGTCAAACACTTTACCCCCCTGCTGGCCGGATCACCAGAAAGAGGAATGACCACAATCAGATCCAGAAGTTCCTGCTTTAAAGCGGACGGAGAAACGCCCCCAGATCCGTCCCTGTCCACCATGATCCCTCAGAGTGGACCGTTTTTTCCCATCCACCCCCAGAGGGCTGCTCCTTGTTTTGGTTCTCAGAAACTGCACAGAAAGTGATGATTTAGAGGAAACACGGAGCTGCTGTGTGTTTAAACTTAGATCCTGCCCATCTATAAGATGTTTAACGTGAGAAAAAGGAAAAATGGAACTTGTTTGAACATCTTTATGACCAAAATGATATATCTACAATGACTGTCTTTGCTTTTTTTATGGTAGCCTTTTCCTCTTTGCTCGAAGAAAGTCTCCCAGTAATTAAGGCCTGAGTAAAAAGAAAGTTAACCACTGGTTTTGAGCCACATGCACTCTCACTGAAAAAGGCAAAAACACTGCAGATAGCGCCAGTTTCTCCCATCTGCCTTTTAAATGTAGAAATATACCTTCATATATTAAAGCAGATGTATGTCTGCAGCATGTAGTGGATCATCTGTTGCTTTGTTTTCCTAAAAAAAAAACTGCAAGTGTTATCTGTCAGCAGTGAAATGCAACACTGGATTTGGAGCATCTGGATATGTTTTGTAAATTTACCAGCTTTAGTAAAAAAAGAGCAATTGAAAGTCTCCAAACATCAGAATTAGAAATTACAGTTCAGTTGAAAACATGCCTTCCACTGTAAATAGTCTCCTAATTTCAATGCCCCGACTCATATAAAATACTGTAAGATGATTAATCTTAAACAGGATCGACAGGATGTTGGGTTTTAATTTGTACCGCTTCAGGAGAAACACGCTCTATTACCGACTTTCATGACAGTGGAGCTCCAGCTGCAGTTACATATCTGTCTTTGGTTAAAAAGAGCAGTCAGAAGTGACCTGTAGCATCCTGTGCTCCTCCTGATGTCAGCAGATAAAACCAGCTGCAGGAAAGAGATCGACAGCTCATGTGATTTCAGGAGTCAGAAAAGCTTTTTATGAGTTCACTCTCAGTCTTTGGTGCTGCAGGACACAGAGCTCAGTGCAACATGCATCCTGTTTTAGACTCCATGGAAATCACTCTGTAATTACATTCTCTGTGTGCAGATTCACAGTCATCCTCACATAGACTGTTCACTTCAGGCCGAAGCAAATCACTCCCAGCGCTGCCAGCTGAAACATACATACACTCGACTTCCATCCGGATTGTTTTTTATTACAGACTTTATAAGACTCAGAAAACCATAAAGGCAGATAAATGGAGGTCTGAAGGCTTCATCGCACAGAAAGGGGGGAGATGAGTGTGAACATGTGTGGCATGTAGGGTTCACATGTGAGATTGACACAGATCCACTGACACCAGCATCAAGCAGATCTGATGGATGAGTGTTAGCTTCGTTAACGGCAGATTAAGACACAGTTTCTTCTGATCCAGGCCTCTTTTTCCTGCCTGTGAGCTTTCTGCTCCAACATCTCCCAGCATGCACCTTCATAAAAAGCCTTTGTTTACATGTTTGGATTAAGAGAATCTGAATCAAATCTCCCTTCTTGTCATATTTAATTCATCATAAAGAAGTAATATACCTTTGCGCTATCTATAAGTAAGGATGTCCAGAATACAGAAAGTTGTTTTATTGGCTTTCCTCATCTGTGTCTCACATGTTCTGTTCAAAGCCTATATGGTGAGTGTTTAAAGCGCTTAAAACTTACCAGACAGCTTCATTTTTGTCTCAGATTTAAAGTTCCACATGTTTGAGTGAAGATGAATTGCAGACGGCTACACCCCAAAGTTTAAGTCAGTGGGCATCGCCACATCCTGGAGGTTAATTTATCTTTTTTATACCCTTGATTTAACTTTTCTACATGTATTCACAGTTAACAGACACATACTTTAGGACAGAGAAACACCTTTCCTGTAGTTTTGAGGTTTTTCTCGCAAACGGCATCATGTCCACTCTGTCTGAAACATGAGCTCCTGTTGTGTCTCACTCCTCGGTGACATCCTGACCCTAATGAAGTTTTGTTGACGCAGCACATCCAGTCTCAAGCTGCATTCATAAACACAATGACCCCTGACCTCCAACCTTGCCCCTTGACCCCTGAACTCCTCCTCTGTTTTACCCACTCTGACGGGTCAGTGAGAGGGTCGTCTTTCATGTGCGACATACAAACACGTTTTGATGACTCATGAGTGAGCACAGATGAATTTATCTAGCATTTAGAAAAATAATACTAGAGATTTAATGTCTAAAAATGAAGATTTAAAAAGGTTACATCTGTAGGAATAACAACATCGTGGAACCAAAGGTGTCTGTAATGTGTATGTACTGTCTTCTCACACGCTCTCCAACGTGCTCCAGAGCAGACTCCTCATGCTCCCACCCACAGAGGCTCGGCTTTGAGGCACATGAAAGAGATGTGGTTTGGAAATAAAAGGGTTGTGTTTATATATGACAAAAATAACCTAATGATTCTCACATGCCATCATTCTGCAGAGCTCAGCAGGAACGTGAACACAGTTTGACTCCTGAACATGAAGAAACAGACACAAGCTGGCCTCTGGAGGTAGAGCTGCGTGCGTCTTCATTCCTCCCCGATCCATTGTCTCACTGTGTTGTTTTCCATCACTGTTCCTCTCACCCTGCCTTCATTTTTCTCCTCAAGGCCCCTGTTTTATTATGCACTCCTGTTTTTTCTACTTCAGCAGACCATGACTTCACATGTGGAAACACAGAGCTGCTGTGGAACTATGTGAGTGTATATGAATGTGTGTGTGTATGTGTGTTGAAGGCTTCTGGGTGTGGAGCTTAATCCCGACCATAAGTGTTTTCCTGCGAGTGAAGACCCTGTTCACTCCTGTCGTGAACACCCTGTGCAAACAGAACAAAATGAAAACCCACTGGGGAGTTACAGCTCTGATTTACTGTATTTCTTTTACCTTGTAACACTTTATGATATACAACACAGGAGGGAAGAAAAATGGAGCTTTGAGCCAGGAGAGATTCCTGGCAGTAAATACTGCATATCAGGTCACAGAACAGAAACAGATCGCAGATTATAAACAAATGATCCATGCAGCAAAGAAAATGAGAATTCTTTCCCTCCTGAGTTATTGGCTCTCCATTCTGAAAGTTTACATCCACTAACATGGACACAACCTCCTCATTGATACACGTGAATAGATTCTTCAGTTAAGTTTACTTGGCTAAGTAGCCTTTAAGTGAGTCGACTCACCAATGCCTTCAGGTGTGTATTAAGTTGATTGTGTTCCCATGTAAACTAGACTCGCACTGATGACCTCAAGGCCATGACTCGATTTCCCCGTGTGCTGCACGGTGAGGCTGAGGCCATTCATCATGCAAAGAGAGCCTTTCATAGGGTCCAAACATCACAGAGGGCCTGTGGTGGTAGAGGACAGACCATGACTCAATCCCCACATGGGGCCACACAGACCATGGCTTTCCAGCTAATGACCTGAACATGTGTCAGGTCCTTCTTGTTCTCTCTGCTCCAAGGAGTTGTTAGGGAAATGACTTGTTTAAGGATGAACTTGAGACTCATACATGAGAGATTTTCAGCACAAACAGGTTGGTGACTGCATGGAATACCATGAACACGAGTAAATGCAGAACTAAAACTCTGCAGCAGAAGGGGTCTTTAACGGGTGACTCTACGGCCATGTCCACTAGAAGCTGGGTATTTAGGAAACAGCATAAATTTTATACAGTTCCAAGTGTGGTCCCTGTCATCGAAACTGCAGTTTTACGTCAGTGAAAACAATGTTTCCTGAAAACTCCAGCCGAAGTGAAGATTTTGGAAAACTCTGGTTTCAAGGTTGCATGTGGACGCTGGTTAACAGAGTTTTTGGTTCTCAAACGTTACAGTTGACTGGGGCTCATTTTGATCGGCTGGCACAGATTTTACGTCTAAATATGGGTTTGGCATGCCTAGAGCCACACTTTTTGGCAGATTTAGCCACGTTTCCACCAAGCAGTATGGTTTGGTTCAGTTCGGTTTAGCACAGTTTGGTACAGTTAAGCCCCATCCCGTTTGCGTTTCCATGGTAAACTTTGCCCTCTAACCCTAACCCTCAGCCTGTGAGTGGATGCCAAAAGCTGCAGCTGTTAAATAATAGCGTGACGCTGTACGCATCAGCCGCATGGCACAGTGTATGCCGCAAATTAATCCATTGAAGAAGAAAAATGTGACACAGTAAACAAAGAGAGAAGTCTGTGTGCCGCCAGGGCACGACAGCAGCTGTCGTAGGGAAAGTGACGGTCTGCAGTACTGTTGCTCCACCTTCCGAGAGCGGATTGATTCAGTCTGGCACCCATACGAAAGGGTCCCAAAAAGTGAGATGGCTCATCGTTATTTGGGGATCTGTCCTGGGATAAGTCAGTGGAAACGCAACAATGCACGCCGTACCCAGACGAACCGAACAGGTCTGCTTGGTGGAAATGCTGCTTTTTTCAGCTACATGTGGACAAAAGTATTTTCAAAAACGAACGAGGAAAGAATACTAATTACTCACTCAATCATACTCACTACATACATACTCACTCAATCATTTCTGTCAAAAGTAGAACATTTTAGAGACCCTTTAGTGACACATTACCAAAAACTTAAGTGTTTTTTTTTTTTTTTTCAATTTCCATCACTGACTGGCTTAGAGCACCAGGACCTTCAGGTTATTGAAACTAGAAATACAAACAAATGTGCCTTCCCACCTTTAAGTCCAATCATTGAGGGAACACCGAGCAGAGTAAACTGTATCCAGTTCAGCAGCGTGTAATGAGGGGGGAGCCATCGCACTGATCCGCATCCCCAAACTGTGTAGGACAAAGCACATTCCTGCATTGCATTAGTACTGAAAAGGAGAAAAAAGAAAAGAAAGTTTCCTGGTGTATCTTGAGTACCGGAGCGACTCAGTGGGACCTCTCTGATTCCCAAATCAATGCCATGTGCAAGTGTGTTCCTGGTACGCTGATGCTTTTAGTTTGGAAGAAGCCTGGGAATCTGCGGAGGAAGCTGTGGAATGAAAAATAAAAACAATCTGTTTAGTTACATCAAAATATCAACATAGTTTCATCTCCTTATCTGATGCATTACAAACTTAAAGATCAGCATTTTCAGTGAGATGTGAAGAGAAGAGTTAACATTGGGTGTGTTATGAGTGGAGTCAAACTCAGGGTTAGGATTAGGTAAGTGTGAGGGTGCAGCGAGTCCTCTCACCTCATCAGATGATTCAGGTCTTTAGAAAAGGGAGCCAGAGGAAAGCACGGGCCCACGATGAAGCTCCCCAGTCCCATCACAGCCTACCTGCTTCCTTGTTGTGCAGTGACTGTTTTTGTGACTCTGAAGGGTTAGCATAAAGATGTTGGACTTCATTTTGTCTTAGATGTCACATGAAATCTTAAATGTTCTCAAAAATACCATTATAATTTAGGAAGAGTATTAATTTGATGGACCTATTATTTCAGGCTAAAAAGTGTTAATTTTTGAAAGGTTTTATCTCTTGACAAATCAATGTGGACCCTTTGGGTTTTGCAGCCAGCATCAAGCAGGGACGCCAGGAGTCCAACAACCGAAAGCATTCATGACAATGATGAAAAATGAATATAGAATCTGAGAAATGATGAGAAAAAGGCATAAGAATAAAATATCTTCTGTATCAAATATCAGCGGTGTGAAGCAGATCCTGCAGGAGCCTCGATGTTAGCTATACTGCAACACAGATTGGATAATGACTTACAGACCTTCATGCTGGGGGAGCACAGGGACTATTAACCTTGACTGTAAGCCACACACACAAGCACACATACACACACAAGCACACACACACTCATAGCCTTTTTAAATTCATTTCAAAATAGAAATCCCATGCCTTGTGGAAGGAAATAGCGGATATATAATGAATCACAGATGAGGATGATAATGAACTCTGGACTCGTTTCAGAGATCCAGAGACAAAGATCAGATCCAGGCCGGACAGCGGATGTTAGTCCTGGATTTGGAGGTTGATGGAGATTGATAGTCATCTTTAATAAGACTGTAAATGTGTGAGGCCTGTGAGCTTGTTAAATCTGAGGATTAGGAGGAAATATCCCTCTATCCAGATCTGATTTAAAAATTAGTAAATGTTTGGTTAGATTACTGTTTCAGCTTGTTTAAAAGATAAAACCAGCTGCATGTTTCCTCTCCTCATGTTTGTCTTTAATAGAAGTATTTACGAGCATCATTATGTAACTCAGAAACACTTGAGACGCATTAAAGTCGCTTATTTACTGTCATGTTCTCATGTAGGATGGAGCAATATAGCATATTTCCAGCTGCTCATAGACTGAGTCCTCCCTGAGTCCGTTTCCGTCCATCTGTTGGTATATTAACAACCAAACCACGAGCGCCTCTGTTCCAGGAAAGGATTTTTTAAATATCTGCATGGGCGGTGGGGGTAAGAAATCTATAGTTCAGGTCACGGTCGGCTCCAGCAGAGAGAAAACTTCCCTGAGCGTAAAAAGCTGCGGGTCAGAGGACAAGGTCTCTATGAAATGATATTCTCTGAGAGGAATACCAAACTGTCTGCTGAGCAAAACTAAAAGTTTACTGCAACATAGAGAGAAGTACATGAACCACAGAGTGAGTCTGGCTCTCTCCCAGATAATTTTTGGGAAAGCTTCATGATCGATAAAGATATTTGAGAAACTGGAACTCAAAGATGAGAACTTGTCCTGTCTCCTACAATACCCAGCTTTTTCACTGCACCAAGAAGCTCTTAAAAACAGACTCTGCCTGAGGTAGAAGCCTAAAACAAGACTTCCACCTGATCCATGTCCGGTTCATCTCCATTGAGACTTAGGATTTCCTGCACTTATCGTAGCAGTGTAGTCCCTGCTTTCTTGGCGAGTCTATTCCTCATTCATGCTTTTTTAACTGGCCTCTGAAAACCTCTGACCTGCTGACTCCAGATGGTTTGACCTGTTTCTCTTATACAGCTGTTCTGTTCTGATTAACCCTTTAAACTCTATAGTCCCCCAATTGAGGCACTTTGAGGGGAGTTATGTCTCTGTGCCTTTGACATAAATACCAATACTGAAACCCCTGAGCCCATTTCAGAAGTGTCCCATTTCTCATGACAACAGAATGAATCAAAAAGACCTGGTAGATGCAGAGATATGCCCTTTCCTTAGCAGTCATTTTGACTGCTCAGACATTATTTGCGAATAATTTGGGTAATCAATCGAACGATCTCAGAATAAATGACTGAAAAAAGATTGAGAAACACATCAGGCCACAAAATGGAAATTATAATAAATAAGAGCTGGATGAATCTTCTTCCAAACACCAAGAGACGTCACTCTCTGAACCTGCTCCTCCATCAGAATCTTTCCCAGGCTCTGATTCAGGGCTAATAAATGAAATAAATGACATAAATGACTTTCTCCCTCTAGTTGTCATTTCTGCCTCTCTTTGGTTTTAAGTGAAGCTATAGATAGATTTTAGCTTCACAGTGCATCAAAACAAAAAAACAAAATAAAACAAAACAAAACAAAACAAAAAAACAATAGAGCAGAAGAAAGACCGGAAAAAGTAGCAAAAATAGTGAAATATAACACCCCCTGTAAAAAAGCATGCTGTCAAGATGACTGCTATGGTAAATCGAGGTGGTAATCAGCAGATCTCTTTTGGGTTTTAAAATATTAATAATGAAATAAATAAAATATACACATATTTAGGAAAAGTCAAGGTCTTACTGGTGCAAAGGATTTATTGCAACAAAGTTATGATGTTGCAAATTTTGAAAGCAGTCCAAATGATAACCTTGGCAGATCGAGTGTTCAAGGGTTAATACGTCTTGCATTTAGCATCCAGCTTAAATGGAACTCTTGCATATCTGAAACCTATTGGACCTGGTGCCGGAGCAGGACTGGACACGGATCACAGAAGGCCCATTTGTGCTTCATGTTAGATACGGATACGCACATAGTCTTCTGTCTGTCACTGCATTCATTTTTTCCGTATTTCTGAATGGTCTCTAAAGCTTATTGATACGGGCCAAACGGAGCAGTACCAGTGGAAACCATGACGGCAGTGTTGCTGTTATTACCCGATACGTAGCTCTGGCAAGACACGAAGAAGAAATATCAACAACAGAACTTTTTGATGAAAACCTTAACGAGATGGTGAGGTGGTGTTTTTGAGTTTTTTGGTGTCATAACCTTTGGACTCTTAGCTCCCCACCCAATGGATTTATTGGTTGACAGAAGCGCCAACATGAAGAAGGCATGGAGGTATGTGAACAATGACGGTAGCATTGTGTAAAGAAAACATGGATTATCAGTCTACCTCATCATTAAGATGCGCACGCATCTCGACCGCAGAAGTAGCATTTCATTCAGACGAGATAGCGTTTTTTAAACACCAAATTTAACCTGTTAGAAGCATCAAAATGTACGGTTTATCTGTGGAAAGCTGTCATAAACAATACCACATGATAGAGGCAACTTCTGCCAAGTTTCGACCGTTACAGCGTAACCGGTGTTTCAGCGTTAATAGCGACCATGCTAACTGGTGACTTTCAGCTGACAGCAGCCATGAGAGTCACCAGTTAACAGGGTCACACTTTACACTGTTACACCAGAGACATCTGCGTGTGTTTATATACATGTGTATTCTTTTTCCAACCTTAGTTAACCAGGTTTGACTGCAAACAAGCAATAATAACTGCTTATACTCAAAATACAGATTTGACTTTTTAATGAAAACGTTGGTTTGGGGCCAAAGTTCTGACCAAACATGGACTCAATATGGACAGTAAATAATGAGTGATCCTATAAATTACGATTAACAGAAACAGATTTTATGACCAAAGTAAAATTAGGGAATATCATGAAAAGATGTTTACATCCTTGTTTGTCACAGTCTGACAAGTGTTCATGGATAATGCAGTCATGAGCATCGAGTGAGAGTTGTGTTTCCTCTCTGGGTACATGCTAGGTTTCCCTGCTAAAAACGTCTGTCCACCTAAAATCTGTCCACTTGCTTATGTCTTCTGTCCACTCACTGCTATTTCACAAACCTGGGAGCATTTTGACATCCGTCAAAGTGATGACATTAAGTTAAAAAAATGTGTTTTTTGGTGGTTAACTCCTCCACATCGGTTAACAAATCATTACTCCTCAGTGCCTCTGCACCCAAGTTGAGCGCGCGGCACACCCGCCGTTGTTGGTAAACAAATGATCTCTATTCATTTTTGTACGTGAAGGGAGAATGGATGGATCTTTAAATGACTTTTTGTATCCAAGAAGAAGCTGCTTCTTTGCTCTCTTTCAGTCAAAAACGGAAGAACAGAAGTGTTACTCTGTGAACCATGGAAGTTGTTGGACCTTGTCTTGCTTTTGCTTTTAGGAGACTTTGGTGTCTTTAATAGAGAGTTTGGACCCAAAACTAACAGTCTGGCAGTCTTTGGTTTGTCCCCACAATTAAAACTAGTTTTGTTATGCAACCTTTTTTTTTCCCTTCAGCATCTGTTGCAATAAAAACCATACGTCAGGTCTGAGCTCCACCAGGAAGCCCTGTAACTCTGCAGAATCTAATAAGAGCTAGTTAATGACTTAATTGGTTTAAGTTTTTACTTCCTATTAAGTTGTTAAGATGATGTAAACAGATAAAGAGGTTTATCTTCAGCGTGTGTGTCCACTTCTGTAGCAGGTCTGGGGATGTATTTTAAAATGAAAACGCAACCTTCTTGGAAACGCAAGCCACAAAAATACGTCAGAGGCTGGATGATGAGATGGTTTGAAAGTTGGTGAAATTTAATTTGTTTTGAATCTGTGATAAATCTTAAACTTGAGATGAATATCACGACCAGAAATACTTTTTCTGTTGCAGCGTTCACAGCTTTGGAGGAGCACACAGCTCTCCCTTTGACAGTCACATTGTGCTTCATGAATATGAATGCCCACGCGTGTTTTCTGACACACGGTACGCTTGTGTGCTGTTTTCATAAACTGTGGGGACTGGGGTTAGAAACTGGCCAAACATGAATAGATAACATTATTTCAAACTACAGAGGTGAGACCCTGTGTTTTTAATCGGCCTGTGAGGGGACCCTGGTACAGTGAGTGGGCAGGTCTGAAGTGTTTGAACAGTGCATTCCACGGTCAGGCTTTAGAAAAACATTCCCTTCATGAGCGGCTGCTGGTGCAAAGAAGTCCAAGAGCCTGGTCAGCTAATGATCCAGGACTGTGGGCTCTCAAACACCCTGTACCTGCTCAATACATTTACTATGAATTCAAAAAGTTTTGTGCAAACACTGAGGAAAGTTTTATGATCTAGAGCACAGTTTGACCTTGAAGTACTGTGAATGACAGGCTTTGCAGCTTAGTGCACTCATTATCTTCTCTCCAGCAGAAAAATCAGCTCTTTTCATGCAATTCTACTCCTACATATTTTCTGCAGTCTTAGCAAATCTGAAAACAAACTGAATGGACTTTGTTGAGATGTTTGCAAGAATACAAGGTTTTGAGGCTTCTGCTTTGAACCAACAGCTCGCTGTGTGATCCAAAATGAGATCTTGGTGCATGTTGGCCCCTTGTCACAGATTCTGTTTTGAGGCCTGTGATTTTGTTCCTGCTCTATGCAGATGATGCTGTGACTGTACTTGTTCCTCATTAAACAGTGCGTCTGGAGCTGACAGGATTCAGTAAGAACGAGATCACATCTTTGGGTGTCATATTTCTGCAGCCTCGTGTTCTGGTGTCAGACGGTGATGCAAAGCTCTCCCCTCTATGCTCCTGTTTTGTTTATGTGGCTCCTCTGTGGCTGGCTCTCTGCATAAATCCTCCAGCTCACAGCATGCTGCTTGCAGGTCAGTGTTCAGGTCTTTGGAGGTAGGAACAAATGCTGCTGTGGCTGTGCCCTCCTGCATGGACACACACTTTGCCCAAATTCAGGTGCTCGTACTTTCTTAACCTGCATTTGGAGCTGGATGCATAAATAATAAACTGCTCTGTTTGGAGCACCTCGAGGAAGACATTAGAGCTTATTAAATTTATTCAAGGATGTGGAAGAAGGAATTAACATCCTGTCTGGTGCAGAGTGTCCTGAGGCTTTGGTGATGGTGGTCAGGTTTACTTTGGAGGGGATTACAGATGAGAAAGTTCCTGCTCTGACTAAGCAGCTCCAGCATCCTTCAGCGTCTCCTCTGCGCCTGGCCGGCGTCTCGTGGTGCCAACTCCCCCCCGGCTAAAAACACAGGGCACCAAAACATGTCTGATGTCTGGAAGAGACTGAATAGAGTCTAATACCTGAAGGTTTTATACAAGGCCAGGCTGACTGGCTCTGTGGACATCACTCTCATATACACAGGCAAGACGGCGCACCTGAGCAAACACACACTTTAAAAAGGTCAAAGTGAATGCTCTGCCAAAGACCACAGAGAAATGCAGTGTGGATCCTGTTAAAAAACCTTCTGTCAGAAAAACACGGTGTGCACTGGTTGGAGATTATCTTCTAAGTCCTGTCATTCTCCCTGGAGCAGGACGGATGAGTCAGATACAGAAAATTGCTCAACACTTGATTAAATCATCCTGCGAAACCATGAAAGCAAATTATCACACCCTTTACTCTCTGGCTCTGGTTTCCAGAGTAGACGCTGAGTGAGGTGCATTAAGCACATTTTTACAGAAATATTCCGACTTTTGTTCATAATCAGTTAAACTGCCGTGTTGGGAGACAATGGAAACACTGAGCTGCCTCTTTCCTCTTCTTCAGGCCTCGGAAATTCCTTCCTTCATCTGTGATGTTAATGTTATGTAAGACAAAAACCTTTGTAAATATTTGAGCACAATAATTTCTCCCTTACATTAAACATCATAGATTTATTCAGATAACTCCTGCAGAAAATCAAATAATCGGGAGTATAAATAAGTTAATATTTTTCCAGTGTTTGGTGGAGTGTCTGTCTATGCTGGCTGAAGAGAGAACAGGCTGAAAGGATGTTGGAGTTGTGTATAAGGGCTCGCAGACTTTATGTCCAAATATTTTGATATTACTTGAAAAATCCATCTTCTTTCACTGCCAGAAGAAGCTCACCTGAGACTGTGCTGTGGTACCATGGATAAAAGGCCCTTACCATGCAATGCAACAGTGGTGTGCACACAAAACTCATAGCCCCATTGTTGAAAAATGCATGCTTAAGTCCCATCTTTGGAGCCATCACTCGTGCTAGGTGCCCCCTGAGATTTCAAAAACTTTTGCTGCATGTGCCTTCCTTTGTTTTTCGCCCTTGCCCTTTAAAAAGTCTGTGCATGGCACCGCAATTCAGTGTCTGGACAGAGGGTTAGAGCCTTGTATGTTGACACGTGAAAAAGAAAACCCTAACCCAAAACATGTGTCACACTTAAAGTTTGATCTTCAGAGGCATCATCAGATGCAGCTGCTGCGTGTAATCACTGACGGGCTCAAAGAACAGGATTAGATCCTCATGCCAGATATATGTGAATAAAGAATAATCATCATTTGTTTCTTATTCCCAGGCTTGAGAATGAGCTCTAATGTTGCTTTCAGGCCTTTCATTTCAACATAAAGCACATTTCAGACATCACAGAAGACAAACTGGCTGGGTTCAGCTCACAACATGCAGAGATGCTGCTCACAGACTTTGGAGCAGAGCTTTAAATGTTCTACAAAGAAGCAGCCTCGCGTTTTAAACCCGAGCCAAGCCGAGCTTTTCCCCGAGTGTCCCGGCTTGAAAGGCTTTGTCGTTTCTTTGATTCGCCGTCTCATTGTGGAGCAGAGAGGCAGACAGTCTGTGTTGTACTAATGTTGACATTTCACAGAGACAGCAGCACTGTTCCTGCTACAGTGACACATCCAAAGACCACAAAGTCCCTTCAACTCTCACAACACAGCTCTCTCACACAATTACACAGATGACTGTGTGAAAATATCTAATGCACTCCATTTGGGATCAAAATCAGGGAATAAATCACAATGTGTGAAGCATGAGTTCATGAGCAGAGCGTGCAGCAACCACAATAAAAAGAAGAAAGGTCTTCTTATATGATGAGTTAAAAACATCTTTATAACATAGGAACTTTCAGAGAAGAAGGAAGTAGATGGAAAGTTGAAATATCTGATACATGAGGATGAGCTCCTCACAAAAACAACAGCTTTCTTTTTTTCGTGGGAGGAATCTTTTAGAAAGTATGTTTACCTAAAAAAGGTCAGAAATCATCTTTTTCAAATCAGCTCCAAGAAGTGTTTTGTGTTTCCACTCATCTACGGATCTCTTTCCAGGGACATCTGTGTCTGACTCAGATCTCGCTGAGGTAGAACGCCAGCTCCACAGCTGGTTCGGTGAACGAGAGCCATGAGGGCTGTTCGGTGAGGGGACTGACAGCTTGAGGAGAGGCGGAGAGAGACTCTGGCTGAATCTGCTGATTTCTGCTCCATGAACGACGCAGATGGCTGCGATCGCTCCCTGAAACTGAAAAAAGAAAGAGTCTCAGTGTCTGTGAGCAATTAGTAACTGATATTATTGAGCTTATCTGCAGTCTTTGTTTGACAACAGTAAGAAAACCTTGAGGAGGGGAAGTTATTTCAGTATGTTACCAATGATACTCATTGTTTTGCATGGTGTATCCTATAGGCTTCGATTTACTGACTTCTTCCCAGGTCAGATTTTTCTTTTAAGGCTTAAAAAAGAGCAGGATTTTAATGATACATTCATACATTAAGTAGTATCAAATCTCATACAAGCAGCTCCAAGAATGCAACCAAAGCAACAGGTGAAGACAGAGACTTTGAAGCTCAGGATACATAGAAACAGATCTTTCAGCAGTGGTCAGGTCTGCTTTTCTATTTGAGAACAGGGTTTTGAAACACCTAGGTTTACAGACACCATGAGCTAAAAGTGTTAGCCCAGAATCAACAGAACCTGGACTGTATGTGCAAAACCTACAAAAACAAACAAACCTGGACCACGCACACCTCTTATTCATGCATGTACTGTATGTGTTTCAGACAAACTCCAGGCTAAACATGCGATACGGCTCATTCTTCTCGCTGTGAGTTGAGTCCAAAAAGTTCTCAGTACTTTTCCAAAACAACAGCCGCGTGTGGAATTTGTCAGAGAAATTCTTTCCTTCATCTGACAGGAAAACTTAAGACATTTCTGCCATGTATCAAGACTACAGTTTGCAAACTTTCCTCTCTGGACTTCCTGCGGAGTAGAATGAATCAACTCCAAAGAGCTGAGGAGTTCTTCACCCCCTGCTGAGACAGAACTGAATCATTCACCCGACACTCTCCTCCCAGTGTTTCCACTGACGTCACCTCACACACTCGACCCTCAGACAGACGAGGGGGACTGAGGTTAACTATTACAGCATCCTGAAGCTATGAAGTGGTTCTGCTCACTCATGACAGCTGATGTTCCTTAAAGGCCGCTGTGCGTCACGCAGCAGTGGGGGTCACAGAGTGACCTCAGGGTGTGGAAACTCCATCAGTCCTGCTGAAAGCGGATGTACGTGGTATGACAAACTGCTGGGGGAGTTTAACAAGTGTCCACTTAGACCACTAGATGGCAATATTATCCAGTTGTGGGGGTTAATTGGTCAGATGTTCAAAGGTCAGAGGTGAGCAGGAAAACGGAATTGTTTGGAGCACATGGAAACACATTGGCTGTTTTTGAATTCCCTACTACATACTGCTTATGAAAGTAGTATGTAGTAGGCACTGCCTACTACATACTACTTTCATAAGCAGTATGTAGTATGACTGTTTAGTTGGGTTAATTTTTGTAGTATGCTACGCTGGTCTTCAGTTCAAAGAAAACGGAAGTTGGCTACGGCTGACTTTTTCCCAAAAAAACTTTATTAAAAATGTACAAAATAAACAAACCATGAGTAATTTATCTGCAAATATATTGCCAGAGAGAGCATTTTATATTAACTTCCAGTGGTGGAGATGATGAGGATTTAAAGATAAAAAAGAAATGGCTCTTACATTTATATTCCTCTGCTACTCCGGTTGTTGTTGCTCAGCTCTCTGCCATTTTCACTTCTGATATGGGACCAGGCACGTTGCATTGTGGGTAACAGTAGGCAAAGCAGACTGGTCTGATGCATACCGTGGACTTTTCCCGATTCAGTACGTCATCCGGGTGTTTTTCTCATACTACAACTCTGACATTTGTTCGCATACTGCATACTACATTTTGGTCGAATCAGTAGGCACTGCTAGTATAGTATGCAAATTCGAAAGCGGCCATTGCTTCACATAAGATGTTTTAACATCGTGACAGAAGGAGAAAGAAGAACGCTAAATACTCACTGAAACATGGGACTCAACAAATATGAAGTCCTGACTCTCTCTGCAGACTTCAGTGCATCTTCCACCTCTTCACAGATCTCGCTGTATCTCTTTTGTTTGGTTTTAAAAGTTTTACACATCTCTTGTCCTTTTTCTGCTGCTGTCTGACAACCCGCTTTCTTCTTCTTGTATTATGCAGGTGTCGACACATTGGCTGTTTCCCAAAGCCCAGGTACCTTGCCTTGCCTTGGTCTGATGTGGGCGTGGGCAGGCATCCACATCATCAGTCGCTGCCCAAGTGCTGTTCCAGTGTCCATGTCCTCCGGAGGCATATGTCCTCCGTTTGGTTAGCATGAGGCTAATTGACCAAGAATACACAGGTTTATCCTTCGCTGCCTTGCCATGGCTATAAATACCCAACACGCAACGTGCGAATCTTCAAAAAAAGGGAAAAATGGAAGGCAAAGACGCACCAGAGAGAGACGCACCAGAGAGAGACGCTCCAGCGGAGGCGCGTGGTAAATCCCAATTCAAATGTAAGTAACAAAATACACCTCTGAAAATAACAACTTATACCATGTCCACCACTTAACTCTTTTGTGTGTCACTCACGTAACTATAATTACTGAGAAGCCACACCTGCAGAGTGTCAATAATGTGACAATAAAAAAGCAAAAAAGGTACAAAAGTGGCAAGCTATGACAATATTTGTAGCCGCTTGAGCATACTACTCCCACGTTTGTACAAACTTTCCAGGCACTGTCCACAGTGCAACACGTTATGTGAGACAATAACTGCGTTTCCACCAAGCAGTCCGGGTCGGTTCAGTATGGTTTGGGACGGTTTGGGACAGTTAAGTCTGATCCTGTTTGCGTTTCCACAGCAAACTGTGCCCTCTCGTGGTGCGGGGCGTGTGAGCTGGATGCCGGAAGCCGCAGCTGGTAAACAATAGCGTGACGCCATAGCAGCTTACCTCGCTATTAAATCCAACAAAGAAGAAAACGCGACACAGTAAACAAAGAGCACAGATGGAAGACATGTAGCATTTCGTCCTCTCTGTGATTTTCATGTAACGCTCTGTTACAAAGTGCAATCAAGCTTCGTTTGCAGCTGCTGTCGGGGTAATTGACGATTTTTTTGACCAATCAACTGTCTGCAGTGTGTTGCTCCACCTCCCAAGAGCGGATCGGTTCAGTCTGGCACCCATACCAAAGGGTCCCCGTCTCGGTTTTTAGGGATCCGTCCCAGGATGAGTCAGTGGAAACGCCGCTAAGAGTGCACCATACCAAGACGAACCGACCCGGACTGCTTGGTGGAAACGCGGCTAATGTAACTCCAATTACATATACATTTGTGATAGGAATCTGAAAAATATGCCTTTGTAGGCTGTTCCATTAGCATCTCCTTTTGAGCAGAGGCAGGACACTTGCCTTGGATTGGAAGGAAGTGGCTTCGGAAGCACTGCCTTCCAAGGCAAGGCAAGGTACCTGGGCTTTGGGAAACAGCCATTCTTCAGCCAGTTTCCAGTTGTTCACATCCCTTCATTCAGGCCAGAAGCGCCACCATGAGGAGTCCTGAGGGATATGTTATCCCACCTCCACGCTACACCTTCTGCAACCATTTTTTTTCTGACGGCTTCCTGTTAAAGGTTGTAAAAAGTTACGGTGAAAGTGTGTTAACGCAGCACGTAGTAGTCTTGAAAGATGATGGAGTTGTTGACATTGAGTTTTTTTTCTCTGCTTTAAAATCTTCACTGCTTGTCTTAGGAATCTTCTCCCTCTTCACCTGTAAGCACGACTAGATCATGTTTGAGAAGGTTATCTGTTGTTTGGCTAAATCCGTCCCATCATTCTTGTTTTTTTTCCCACTTTCACAGCCATGGACATGCTCAACAACCAGCTCACGGTAAGACAGAAACCGACCCAAACGCTCTCCCCTGTCTCTACTTTTCTTATTTGTGCTTAGAGAAAGTCTGCTCATGTCTGCCTACCAGAATATCTTCACAGCTGTTTGTTTTCTGGAAATAGTTGAGCAAGCAGAACGCCTACACACACACGCACACACATATACAAAAATACACTTCTGAACTTGTGCTGAAGTGTCAGGGTTTCAGCTCCGGTGAAGACAGGGAGCAGCAGGGTTTGTGAAGACTGTTTTCTTTTCACAGACAGGACGGCCACAGGAATGCACGGCTGAGCGCTGAGGTCAGGGAGTGTTCAAAATAAAGCTGTGAAGAGCCGCAGAGGAAATGTAGTTATTTAGTAAAGATGCACACACACACACACACACACACACACACACACACACACACACACACACACACACACACACACACACACACACACATTAACTAAAGCAAACACACACAGCATGCATAATTAATATCACACAATGTTGATCCCTGCAGGTAGACTCTCCTCATACACTCACTGCGATGCCACAGTGGTCAGCACAT
This sequence comes from Halichoeres trimaculatus, assembly GCF_033239565.1. Classification (NCBI taxonomy): domain Eukaryota; kingdom Metazoa; phylum Chordata; class Actinopteri; order Labriformes; family Labridae; genus Halichoeres; species Halichoeres trimaculatus. The sequence goes on from NW_027437197.1 coordinate 13,938,652, forward strand.
TTACTCATTAGCAACAAAACACAAACAAGATGCATGCTTCAACTCTTCATGGTGTTAAACTAGAAATGAGTCAAAATAAATAATTATCTATGCAAACTTTTCTCATCAATATGCACATAAATGAGTCAGATTTTTCTTCCCTACTTTAGCAAAATAAAGATTTTCAGATACCTAATCACTTGAGATTCTGAAATCAGGAGGAGAATTTCTCAAATTAAAGAGAGGCAGGCAATAAATGAGAGGGATCAGTAGTGCTTGTTCCTTTAAATGTCCAACACCTCCACCTATAGGCTACTTTAAGCACACACACTTCTCCTTTTCCTGCACTTTGCCCTCATCCTGCTCCAAAGTGTCCATTTGTCCCCCTCTGTGTCTGCGTGTTCGTCCTGTGAGCAGCCCGCCCCCCTTCGGTGAGTCCCAGAAGGATCCTCCTGTAACTTCTTTAACACTCACACACACACACACTAGAGGGAGCTGTTGATCCAGTAATTCCTCCCTGACCTGGAGTGACCTGTTAAGTAGCTGCAGGGCAGAAAGACCTCCCTTAAACCCTGAGCGGGGTCATTATCATACAAAGTGTATCTTTGAAGATAATTTCCAGACCCTCTCTCAGCAGCTTTCAACTCTATTAAACGCTCGTTTTCTTAATTGTATGAGCTTTGTGACTGATTTCGCTTCAGGGTTGTGACTCTGACAGCAAAGTATTCTGAAACAAATACATTTCATTCTCCACAAATTGCCTTTTTCTTGTTGCTGCATGTCTGCTTTAAGAGCATGTTGTGCTTTAAGTGCAGTCACCTCCTGCTGCAGAACATACTGGTCCACAAGATTTTCTGCAGAGCTCTGAAATAAATAATAAAACTCTTTGCATCAAAGATCTGTTATTCAGCTGCTCAGCGATTAAGCCTCAGATGGTTTATAATTTCCTCGTCCTTGTAAGAGCTCTTCAGTCTTCTAAAAGAGGACGGCCTTTGTCAGGTTCTAATAAATCAGCGGGGAGAAAATGGATGTGACATTAAAAATACCACATTGTGTGTCTGAAAATTTTGTTGTAAAGAAAAGGCCAAAGAAAGCCAAGAAAAAGTTCCTTTTTGGTTGAATTCTTCAGATAAATTACATTTTCAAATAAAGACACAAAGATAAATTTCCTCTGTCACATCAACCTGTCTGCAGACAGGGATCTGCAGACCTGGTTTGGGGGTTTCTGGGTGGTCTCCCCCTCTGTACTGAGAGCTGCTGCTCTTTGACATCCATTACACAGTTCAGGAGCATTAAACCCATCTCGTCTCATCTGTTGCTCTCTGAAGCTTCGTCTGTAGGATGAAACGTGACAGATAAGACTCCCTGATCTCTCTCTCCGTGTGTTTGAGCTCCTTCGATGCTTCACAAATCTGTTTTTTTTTCCTTCTAAACAAAGCGACGACAGCAGCTCTTTAAGTGTTTTTAAGAGGGTGTAGATGCCAGGGAAGTAACCAAACAGGGATGTAGGAGAAGGAAGGAATCCATCTGGGACGTCTGTTTAAGATTTATTTGTTTCAGTCAGTGTCTCTGTTCCCCCTGTACCCCTGCATTCCTCAACTCTCCCCTTTGTTGCCTCTCCAGCCCCCCTCCTCTCCCTTTTCCTGAGGGGCTTGTGGTCAACTTTGACCTGCACAAAGAGCTTGTTAAATGCCTGTGTAATCCCTGTGTCTGTGTTTGCGAGTGTGTTCTTTATTCACTGCTATTTGCGAGGATCCGTGTGTGTCGGTCACTCAGGAGACATCTTGTCTTGGCCCATCAGATCAACCTGATTGATCACACAGACCCAGAGCTTTAACTCTCCCACCAACAAGCTCTTCCTGAAGCCCGAGGGCCCCATCAGCCGCATCGATACCCTCAGCCCTCCGACTCTTTTCACGTTTGAAACACAGCCCCCCTGAGGGCTTTACAGGAGGATGAAAAATTATGTAGATTCTCGACCTAGCTCCAGCTTCTCCCAGTGCCAACTGTGTCGGCCTCTTTGAATAAAGACAGATGATCCGAGTGGTCTGACAGTGAGTCACTGACATCCACAGACATGCCTGTCTTTTCCTCTCAACCCTGGTGTGCACCTCAGCGTGGAATGCAGAGGAATGTTCTCTGGTTCTCATGGCTAACAACCAGGATATGAATCAACTCGCCCTCCGTACATCCACGCAGAAAAGGACGTGGAGAGTGTGTACATGTGTGCACAGTGGTGGGCAGATATAGAACATAGTTGGGGTGAGAGTCATGATGTGAATGAAGACAGTGTTTATCAGAAATATGTGGTGGAACAGTTAAAATAAACTTGTTTGTGCAGGCCGTGCAAATAGAGGACCATGCATCATGAGGATGAGGGTTTGAGGTTGAGATGCTGCTGCAGATTCCTGGTCTGAAGGTGTTGATGGTGAAGGCTGCAGGTGATAATCCTTCTCCTGGAAAATCTGCTGAAATTACTCAACCTAACTTGTGCACACAGGATACAAATGATGGCCTGCTTCAGATAAAAATCCTGTGGTCAGTGGATCGCCTGTCTCTCATTCAGGAGAGTTTTTCTCAATGAACATGATGCCATGAGTCCCCGTTTTTAAATAGTTTCCAGTTAACTGTTATCAACTTAAGATGTGATACAACTTCTTCAAACACAGACGACTGCTTCAGCCATTTGTCATCAAAATAACTCCATAAAGTCAATCTGAATCATCATGCCAGTTTCCAATTTCACCAACTGTTTTGAGGCTGTCAGATTTGAACTCCAGCAAACCCAAAGATGGTCTCTGTGTTGACGCGAGTGGGTGGAACATTTTGACAGGACGCTCATGGTTCCCATAGGATTTAACGTCCTGATAGACATGAGCTGACAACCTTCAGTTAGTTTACATCTGATCCGTGTGTTTGCGTTTACTCCACAGCCACAAAACAAGGTGTGTGTGTGTGTGTGTGCATTGTTTTTAAGAGGGCAGGGTTTTCATGGGATAATATCTCCTCAGTGTGTTCCAGCTCCTTCCACAGACCAGAGCAGCCGTTATTTTGACAGATACTCGTTATGCACAAATGGGTTTTTCCTCCAGAATGGGACGCTCAGATTCAGAACACAAAGGCACTCAGGACTTGAATGAAGCCTTCATGAACTGCGACCAAAGCGCCCCAAGTCAGAGGTCAAGCTACTGATTTGGCGTCCCCTCCCTCCCCTGTCCACAAACACACACACACACACACACACACACACACACACACACACACACACACACACACACACACACACACACACAGGGGCCCCTCCCATCTCGCCACGCTTCAGAGGGAGAGAGCTGAACATATCATGACCTGACAGCCCTGCTCGCTGCTGCAGGGGGAAACACAGGCGATGGGAAGTCCAGCTTTTTTCAGCAGGTCAGATCTTTCAGCTCAGCTCTGCGAAGAGTCGACTGATAACTTTTTAACCTGTTACATGATTTAAAACTAGTCCTTTTTTTAGTCCTTGAAACATTTGATATTGCTGATGATCAAGAAGGGATTATAACTTGTGAATGTGACCAGTCAGTTTGCTTTCTAAGTTTTAGTTTAAGTTTCTTTATTTTAATTTTAAAGAATTTGTTTTGCTCTCCTTATATTCCTCAGAGTCTGGATTCATTCACTCAAAGGGGCTGGCTCTTTGCACTGACTCTTGCTCGATTGGCACATAGATAGTAAAAACCCAACCTGCTGTAGTGGTCATGGTCACTCTCCTTTTAAAGGCCCCTGCCTCTCTGAAGGAGTTCGGAACAAGTCTTTCCGTCTTCCTCGCCCTTTTTACCTTCTTTTTTCCTCTCCTCCTCCCCTCCTCTACCCCCTTGTTTGTCCTCTCTTCCCCCTGTAGAGGAATCCCAGCCCCATCCACCTAAGTGTCACTGAAGAATGTTCCGTCATTTAAACGGGCTCGAATGCTCCGCTAATATATAACCAATTACACTGGTCACATTTCCTGTGTCTCCTTTGAGCTCTCTGCAGGCTCAAAGTGCCAATCAGGCCTGGAATGCCAGAACATGGCTCTTATTTGCCAGGGGTCAGTGCACCAGTAACCTCACATTCTAAAGGACCATTGTTCCCATGGCCAGAAAACTCGGAGAGGCACACATACACATCCAGGGTGAAAGACACACACACACAAACTCTGGCCCCCAGAGGCCCCCACATCAAGGGCCCGCTCTGTTTAAACAGCATCCGCCTGCACAGCCACCCGCCATGAAAGGGATTAAACAAGGTGTGTGTGCTGCTGCGTGCATGAACTCTGCCGAAAAAAAAACCCTTCATGATAACGACTCGTTTAATCCGGGACTGAATTATCATATGTGAAAATGCACCCACGTTGTGTCCGGAAAAACATCTACCTTTGGGAACTGGAAGAATGTAAAGCTACCTGTGTTTAGCATAAAGCATAACTCACTGTGACTCTCAGCACATTTCATGTAGGGGGCGCTGTTGAGAAAAATTAAAATATCCAGAAAGTAGTTTTTATTCTGCTGGTCTCCAAAGGAAAACTGATGCAGTGTCTTAAACCTGCATTCTTTCTAATGGCCTGCAGGGGGCTGTTTAACTTCTGGCTGAATCAAACTGGACTGTATGGAAGTCTATGAGAAAAAGGTTCTACTTCTCAGCTGATTCATCCCTTAAGCAAATATTCTACTCAACTTCTAATCTCTAGTTTTAAGTCTTATTCAACAAAGCATGACACTAATTTAGGAAATTATATTCATGAATAATAAAGCAGATGAATAATAAAGCAGATCTATGATGTACACTGCATGTATGACACAAAATACATGTTTTATTGAGGTTTTGAAGCATTTATCAGCAGATCCGATTGGTTGATTTTAGCAGTATTACGGAGGCTGACATTTTGCAGAGCATCATTGTTTATCACAGAATGAAAACTTCTGCAAATACCTGGGACTGATGGTTTAAAGCATGAGGATAAATGTGTGAATTGGCACTGTATCTTTTGTGCAGCAGTGACAGCTTTCCACCATGTCTTTTTCTCGTCAAACATGATGCAGAGGGGAAATTATTTCACTAAAATCGGCTGCTTTGTAGCAGATGCTTGTCGGCTTTAGCGTTCCTGTGCATCTCGTCCTGAGATGCGTTTCTCACACTTGGCTGCATGCTTCTGCTTGCATGCTGATATGTTGAACGAATCAGTCATATAGCTTCCTTTTAGCTGCAACTAAACCAAACCAGTTCCAAAGAACTGTGGAGACAGAGCCTGTTTCTGGGAACAAAGTCTTCATTAACACTGGTGGCTATGTTTTGGTTGTCTGTGTCCCTGTAGGAAGTAAACATGGAGGGAGGGTGTGAACTGTGAGAGCGTGAGGGGAGCAGTGGAGGAAGTGAAAAGAGATAGAAAAATCCAAATTTCAATCTTTAAGATTATCCCTGAGTACATAAATGATTTAAACAATATTTGAAGGCTAAGTGGTACTGAAGCAGTGCATTGACTGGTATGAAGGTGGTTTCAGAGGCAGTTTCCACCTGCAGGACTTGGCAGGCAAATATGCAACAATGACAATGTGATATTTGGCCAGAATCTTGAGATAAAGAAAGAAATTTAGCAAAACACAGATATGCAACATCAATTTTGTGGACAGAATGGAGCTAACTGAAAAGATGTAACCTCTTTAAATGATTTGCAAGTCCAAAAATCCTGTCTGCATGGTGAAATGTGTGACAAAATGAACATTTTAGTTGTGTTTAAGCACTGAAGCTACCTAATGAAGTTCAGGGAGAAGCAGGTTGGAGCTAAGTTATAAGTTAATCTTTATTATAAAGTTTCCTGACTCAACCACCCTTTCTAAATCTGGTCGAGGACTGCATGAAGCACTGATTCCACTCAGCTCCATATTACGAAGCTTTGGGTCACTGAGTAAGCACCAGCACTTGCAGGCACAGTCGTGACGTGGACTTTGGGGCAATTTGTAAAGAAGCTGGGCAAAATATTCCACGACAGTTAGAAATCATGGGGAAACAAGTGTAAACACCCACATACAAACACAGCAAACATGCAGCATTCACAGGCTGAGGCAATACGGATGAAAAGTGTCTTCTTTTTTTTTAACTTCATCTCAAGGAAAGAATGTATTCAACCCATTTAGAGTTTATCATTTTCAAAGACAAAAAGAAAAAGTGACCTGAAGTTCTCCAGACGAGTGCACGGTTATCGTAAAGGAAATGTCAAATATTCAGACAAAAGAAGGCAGCACCATTCAGTCAGAGTGTTTTTCACAGCGCTTAAGTGAGAGTGGGAGACAAAGAGCGAACACACTCTGTGTATGTGGTGGTGTGTGTGGGTTAGTGTGTGTGTGTGTGTTTGATTGCAGGTACTCAAACTGTCCTTGCACAAAACATGGCATCAGAGCAAGGATGCTTCATAATGCTCGCTACTTTCAGAGCTCCAACTTTCTGTCTGAAACATTTCCTCTGAAGAGCTGCAAACATAAACAAAAGATGAGTCAGTGTGATGGAGCGCCTGTCAGCACTGAGTGTGTTAAAATCTACAGAACATCACACTCGAAGCATCGCTGGCTGTTGCTGCTTTCTGTAGGACATACAGTCGATACTGTTCACGCTGCGTGTTCCTCTAAATGTTCATGTTTCTTGTCTAAATCTGAGCAGTGTTTTGGGAGCTGACTGTAGGGATTTTCTCTCGTTCTGCTCTGACACTGGAGGCTCGATCACATATTGATTTTTGTTGGTTGTCCGGTTTGGATCCCAGTTCATCCTCAAAGTGTTGGATGGGTGGGAGGTCAGGTCTTGGGACGTGCAGGTTGGCATCTTCCACAGTAGTTTTGATTTCATGGACTATTTTCTTTTTTCCACCAGTCCAGTATCCTCTCTTTAGAGATGTGTCCTTCTCCTCAGAGCAGTACATCCATGAATAAATACAACAAACAAATTGTTATTCTTGTCAGTAATATTCGCTCTCTGATCCACACAATTTTACTCAAGTATCTAAAACTCTTCCAGTATTTTGTTCATTTTCCCCATGCATTGTGTATTTTATTCAGGTCTTCAGGGCCTTGCAGCCTCCTGAATCTGTGAACATGCTGCTGGAGCTCATGCACAGCTGTGATTGGCTATTGAAGCCACCCAGGCAAGCCGTATTACGATGAATGGATTCTTTACCTCCTTTTTTATGTCTCAATACAAGCATGCACATACATGCACACACACACACACACACAAGCACACAGTTTCACACAGGTATGCAGTCATGTTAGGAGAAACCTGACCTACCTGATGGATCGAAACTACTCCTACGCTACTCTGTTAACCCCTCCATGTTCAGCGTGGGAAACAATGCTTCAGCTAATTCCTTCTCAAACAGCGCAGACGGACGGATGGCTGGATGTATAATGGATGGATCCTCTGATAAGACTGACACGGCCTCCAAAGGAAGAGCACACAGAGATAGAGGTTGTGTATGAGGAGGAAAAGGTGAGGGGTAGAAAAAGTGTGAGAGGAAGAGGCTGTCAATACACCTTTTCTCATTTGTTCCCTCTCCTTTCCTTCCCTCGCTTGCCCAGAAGAGATATCTGAGGCCAAAGGGCAGACTGCCTTTTCAAAGAAACATGATTGCAGCCTTGTTGCGAAAGGCCTTTCTTTTAGAAATATGTGACTTTCTGTTAGAGGAGAAAGCTGAAGCATTCCCTCTCCCATCACTGCTTTTCTCCACAGCACAAAACCATCGGCAGAGAGAGACCTTGTGCCTCTGAAAAAGGCCTTTCAAGACTCTCGTGTTTTCAAGGTCCTGCAGTGAAAGGCAGCCGGTTTATAGACATAAAAAAAAATCACCTTCCGGAGAGAACCAGAGAGAAAATTCTCAGTTTTTCTTCCACTTTTTATGTTGTATTTAAAAGATGAATAAAAGCTTTTTCAGGGGACAGGTGAGGACAGATTTAAAGCTTGTTCCTGCAGATACCAAACATTGTTCTCCGCTCAGCTTCAAACCAAAACGCTGTGTCATACTTGGCACAGGCTGCTCTGTTATTTTGGCCTCTGGCTCTCTGAGGTTATGTAGCTTAGGTCAATACCATCTGTGTGTGACCAGTGTACCGCGCCGTGATGTCACATGGCTTGTGAAAGTCTGCTTTGATGTCAGCATTTAGTCGGTCAAACGCTCAGCCGCAGCCTGCTGGTCCCGGCTTGAGGGGGGGCGAATTAACCCCTGGAAAACATCTGACGTCTCGGTCCTTATCAGTGACGGAGTAGAGCTTCAGATTACGCCACATCAGAGCTCCTCTCCTTATTTCTCATGTGAAAAACAGGCTCCTGTATCGGAAGCTGGTACGACACCAAGGGGATGGAGAAATCTGAATAGATTTTTATTTCATTGTGAAAGTTTCAGCAGGATTTTAGGGTCACATATTTTTCTCAGTGAGGAGTTCTTTATTTAGTTTTCTTTTAAGTTAGCAAAATCACAGCCAAGGACTTTCCATCCTCTGCATTATTAACCCGAGAAATACCAAACTTATTTTACATTTTCAATCAAATAACTACAAAATAAAACCTATAGGACTGGTGAGATCTGTGGTTCCCTTTACCAGCTTACATTATTATTCACATCTTATTTTCAGAACGTGAAACAAACCTTTCAGAGGAGAAATTTCTACCGTGAATCTTTTCAAGAGCTCTGGTAATTATGTGCATTATAGACTGCATATCTTTTTAAATTTTGCGCTTTTTTTTAATTCTTACATAGAACATTTTTACTGAACAGTTATTTTTCTATCTCAACTTCTGCAGAGCTAAAATAAAACCATGGAGAACGTTTCTCCTGAACTTTGTGCCAGAGTTTACATTTTAAACTTGTGCATTTTTCTGAAGAACAAGCGCACAACTCTGTCATTTTTCATCCTGAAATATTATGCTTAAAAAAGCATTTAAATGCACATTTGAAAAGTTGCCGTGTCCCAAGATGCAATGAAACCTAACCCATGAAAGCAAATGAGACTATAAGACAATAAAGATTCTTTTTGTAAGCATGTCCTCTGGAAACCTAACACCAGAGGACATGCTTACACATATTCATGGCATGGGAAGTACTGTAGACTGTAAAAAAAATGGACGACATTTTGCTCAGGTCGAAGTGAGGTCGCCACAAAAACTGCTCCCCCTGGTGCCTGGCTGCAGTATAGGTCAGAAAATCTGGCTCCCCAGTCATTCCAGATGGGCTTAATCAAACTTTAAAAATTAAATACACCTCGTAGAAATGTTTCTCACGTCCAATTGCTGTGGTGATTTGAAGATATCATTTGGCTGCCTTGTTTCCAAGTCCTCTTTTTTTCTAAAAAGTTTTGTTTTCATTAGTTTTACAAGGTTAAAAATGAGGCTTTACGTCACGTTTAACGATGACTGACAGCTACGACTCATGTATATTTTCAGGGACTGTAAAATATGTCGGGAGGTAGAGTCAAGAAGTGATCAGACGCTTGAAAGAAAAAATAATTATCATTTTTGCTACCCGGCTCCATTCAGATTCTCCCAGAATCTCTGACAGTCTCTGCTGCGCAGACTCTGGCTGCACAACTACTTCAATGGCTGTGCCTGTGATGGGGGGGATTTTTGCTTTAAAACCTTACAATGGTAAATAGCAGAGCCACCCTGTTCACTTTATATACAGTCTATGGTGCACACACACTGGGAATCAACGACAAGAAGCTGGAAAAGGACGATGATGCAGTCAGAAGTCTGGGTGCAGCATTGTGGAGCAGGTCTAATTTAGAAAAGAAGCTGACGAAAATATGAGATTGTGGATTATTTCCTTTAAGTGATATTTGAGCAGTCAGATTGGTATAATTCTGGTACTGAGCGTGTTAAATCCTTCCATTCTGCTCAAATTCTCACAGTGTCTGACTCTGCGCAGTATTTCAGAGCTCTCTGCGTGGGCTTGTCCACATGGTGACCTGAGTGCGCTGTGATGTAGGCCATGCTGATAAGACGAGGAGACGGGGAGGAGAGGAACATAACCGCGCTCTGCTTTATCACCTGTGTGTCCTTTGAAATCGTTCCTCTGCCAGCGGATCAAAGCTGCTCGCCGACTCCAGCAACCGTGGCGCTGCCGGAGCAGGCCGGCTCGGCTGAGGGGGAGGGGGGGATGGACTTCAGCCAGCGGTCTGCACTCCTGACCTGTCACCAACTTGGACTGACTTGTAACGGTTGAGTAATGATGACTGTAAGTCACACACACGCAGGGCAAACTGCAGGCGGGGTGTGTGCCGAGTCAGCCGCTGAAACATTCCTTCTTTCACCTCGGCTCCTCCGGCACAGGTGTCTTATTTCCATATTAGGGATTTCCCTCATTTCTGTTTCAAAAGCAGGTCAAAGTCCATGTTTGTCTCTCAGGTGAACTTGAGTGTTTGCAGGAACTGGTTTCAGATATGGAATCTAGTCCTGCTCCCTTTCAGAGTCAGTGAGAGCTGGTTTACATCGGGAAACCCCTCAAACACAACCTGAGACCTTCATCAGGAAGTCAGAGATAGATTTCTTCATAATCGGGTTTATAGTTATCGTCTTCTTTTCCTGGGAGGCTCCAGTGACACAGTTTGACCTCTATAGACCTGAAAACCACCACTTCTCAATAAGGAGAGAATCTGAAAATAGGAAACTGAAAACAAGCTCTAATCAGAGGCCTGATTTCACTTCGGCTCAGGAGGTGAAGATGGCTGCAAAGTTGGAGCATCACCTTTTAATTCTTCCAACAGCTCCAATAACCTGCCCCAAACCTCAGTGTTCAGGCTCTTAAATAATCGAACTATGGAATCTGTAGCAGTTTGATTTCTAAACCTCAGCTGCCGGCTCAGGTTGAATGTATTGTTCAGGAAAGAAGTGACAAGGACTTTAAGCTCATGTTGAATTCTCTTAAACCTGACCTGTAATTACAGTAATGAGGATATGTCAGAGGACGGACGTATTACATAAAATGTTTGAAGGTTTTCACAGTAATTGGTTTCGCTGAACAATTATGTATTTGAGGTGTCACTCGGCCGCTTGGCTCTGACAAACAGACCCACAGCGTGGTGTCAGCTGCAGGAACATTTGTTGGAACATTTGTTTCCAAAGAACTCAAAACTTTGAGATTTTCACTTTTTGGTTGAATAATGTTTGGAGTTAAGAAACGAGACATGAAGTGAAGTTAAACTGCAACCAAGCTTTATTTTGAAGGGTTTTAAAGTTAAGGTGCATACATACACCCTTATTTTGTGTATGTGAATTTTACTTGGTTGAGATCCTCTCAGCAGATCAATGCTGCATTTTGGAGCTTTCCTCAAACCTCACAACCACAAACATCTGACACACATTTGAGTTCACATGATCCCAGATTCTTGCTATATATTGAAAAAGATAGTCCTTAGTAAGCCCCCTTGCACCCTCACAGCCCAAACAGCACCCAGACTGGATGAATTCAAGCTCCAGGTATTGTCCACTTATCCTGGAATGGTCTTCACAATCACAACATGGATATAAACGAGTAGCAAGAGTACACATGTAACAGTATACATGAACACCAGTGTTCTGTGATGTTACACAGAACACAGACTATCAGTCGGTCAGTCACTAGACCTACGACAGGGAGGCTCAGTGGTTAAAGGCCCATTCAGTGCATCTCCGTTCTGTTACAGCAGATTAAATAGGTTTCATTCAAATCAATGTGTCAACTTACACTGGATCTGTTCTGTTGCAGTACGTCTGCATGGCTGGTCCGTTGTGTTGCAGGTAGTACACAGCCATCCTGTTTTGGATGGACAAGGAGCTGTGATGCATAAATTCAGCATAGGGAAGATCAAGACAGGAAGTTGTGATTCGAAACTACCTAAAAACACCCAGGGACTTTCAAAGTAAAACAGACAATGTCAAAATCAGTTTAGTATTTAGTTTTGTATTTAGCTTGACTAAGATGATAATACGCGGAGTGACTCGGCAAACTACTCAGTCTTGTGACTCCAGCTGTCTGTCAGTCACACTGCTTGTCGGACTAAACATGTAGCCAGTGTAAGTTGACCAACGCAGTCAAGGCGCAGCGCAACAGAATCATACTGCAGGCGTATGCTCAATGTTACATACAGATCTGGATACTGACGGAGCCTCCTGTCTTTGCTCTGCACTCATTTCTTCTGTATTTCTGCACGTCTCCAGAAAGTTTACGGATACGCGCCAAACAGAGCCCTACTATCGTGGGGGCAGTGTTGCTGTTACTACCTAATATGTAGCTTTAGTGAGACACCAAGAAGAAATAACAATGATGGGACTTACGCAACATATTTAACAGCCTCACCGACCATGGTGACATTTATGAGTTGCTGTCATAAACTTTTGACTCCGGGCTGCCCCCCCTAGTGGATGTATTGGCCAACAGCAATGCCAACGTAAAGGACGCACAGAAGTATGTGAGCAGTGATGTAACATCATTTGTAAAGGACGTATACATTTTCATACGTAAAGGGAGTATGGATCTTAAGATCTTAACTCTGGCGTCAAGAACCTACCACCCACATGCTTTACCAAGATGGGGGAGAAGAGAAAAGTCTGAGAAAGGCTGCTGGAAAGAGGACAGAGTGTTAAGCCTGTTAGAGTTTACTCCCTTAAGTGAGGCAGTACGCTTTACTTCCCCTTAGTCCTCCTTTTGAAAGAAGTACAAGAGATAAAATCTGCAGAGTGTCAAAAAAAAAGGACAAAAGAGGCAGAGACAGCGAGAGAAGTACATCTGGCCTATGGCTCATTTCTGCTGGGTTGGTATGTACAATCTGTTACTTCCTTCAGAGAGAAGAGGGAGCTATCTGTACAGAGGGTAAAAGTGTGTTTAGCTGCATGCTCTGCCTTCCTTTACTGCTCCATTTTCTAGGAAGAGAGGAGAATATGTGAGGAAGAGGTCTGGGAAGGCAGAACAAGGACAAGAAGCCTGTTTGGTTGAGTGTACGCTCTACCTCCCCCTTTGCCTCCCTTTTTCACTAGAGAAGAAAGAATGAAATAAATGTATGCAGAGAAGAAAACAAGGACAGTGGAAGCAGGGACAGGTAGAGAGGTCTGGATCCCATCCCTGCTGGGTAAGGGTGTACGCTCTGTCTGCACTGCCCTAGTTTTAAAGAGGAAGATAGAAGAAAGAATGTGAAAAGAGGTCTGAGATCCACGGTAGGAAGCCTGTCTGGGCTCAAGGACATGCTGCAGGGTTGGGGTGCACGCTCTACCTCCCCTTTACAGCCGTTTTCATGAGGGAAGAGAACATCATTTAAAAGGATGTGCAAAAATATACCATGTGCATCTCAACTGAGGCTCTGTGGACAGTTTTGACTCAGCCTCTTCGAAACAAACAGGAAAGCATCAGATCCTCTTGTCTTCTGTGTGTTCTCTGTTATAATGATATATGTACATGTGTGATCTATGCCAGGAGTTTGACGGACAGATCTGGGCTCGGGATGATTGTGAAGACCTCTCTGTGAACATCAGCGCGCCCTTTGGTGAAAAACATGCGTTTTTCTGTTCATCAGTTTTGGATAAGAAGAAGAGTCGTTGTTTCGATCCAGAGGGTTGTCGCTGAAGTCTGTCATTTAGTTTTTCTCTTCTATACATCTGCCCTGACAGGCGGCTGGTCGAACCAGCGACCTGCTGCCAACATGTCCTCTGATGGATCATCATCATCGCACACGGCTGTGACTCACTGCATGTGTCTCTGTTTTTGTTCCTCGACATCAAGAAAAAATAAAATCCTTCTGACCACTTTTTATAAGACGCCAGCTGTCAGGGGACGGGCTGTGTGAGGACGCAGCAGACTTAGAGGAGTGTGTGTGTGCAGTTTAGATACTATGATCATCCTGACCACGGTGGATTAAAGAGTAGCTGGTGGTCAGAGAGGGGGCGGTGCTTGAGGTATGTTAGGGTGAGTAGTTCCTGAGTCACTGAGGTGGATATGTGCATCAGTCCTACAGATGCGGTTACAAAACATTTAACATTTCGACATCCAGGAAGAAATTGATGAAGTAGAGATGAAGGTCAGAGATGAGGAGTCTGTGCATCACGTTAAAAACAGAAACCTCTGACAGCTAACGTATTCCTTCAGCATCAGATTCAGCTCATTTTGATGAATCTGCAAACACAGAATAGAAACTTGATGATGAACTTCCAGAGTTGGTTTGAGTGTCTAAAACAGGAAACTGAATTTAAAAAAAAGTTTGTATTTACGGTGGGGGGCGCAGCATATCAGTGACCCTGCAGACTTCTCTTGTTTCTTGGACGTGTTTTCAGCTCCTCTGTGTGTAATTACTGCAGGTTTGAATCAGCTTCAATAGGTGTATTACCACATCAGGTACACCCACAGACTTAATTGAAGCCCCCTGCTGTGCTCTGGTTAAAGCCGGTGATTTTCATGATGGATAAAGTCTACATCTGTCTGCTTTTTCTCCCTCTCTATCCCTCCATCTTCCCCTCTCACTCTCTTTCTCCTTCACCGTGTGTGGCTTAAATTACAAAGCTTTCACTCAGAAGTGACTCATGTCTGGAGAATGCACTTCTTTCTCTCGCTCAGTTTTTTTTCTCAACTGTCTTATTGCCTCTCAATCTCACTCTCCCTCCATTTCTTAAGATGTCAGTGTATTCTTTCCCTCTCGGTTCCCAAGGCTGTGTCTGTATTGCTCTCCTGTGCTCTTTGTGTTCCTCTCTAAAAGATTAATTCACCTCTTTTTCCTGGAAAAATCAAGAGAATCACACCTTGTTTTCAATATTTAAAATGCATGTTGCAGCAGCATGTTTTAAATCTGTATCCTAAGAGTCAAGACCTCACAAGTCTGAGTCCAAAAGAGGACAGCGCTGGGAGACAGAAAGGGGTAGACTGAGCAGGATGAGGGGAAAGGAGCCAGCAGAGATGGATGGACGGAGGTAAAAAAGAGCACAATTAGTCATCGATTTCAAAGACAGCATAAAATAAAACATTTCCCCCCTTAGGTAAACCTGCTGAATGCAAACACGAATTAGCCGCCCACACTCGCTTGGTGAATAAGGCTAAAAGAATGCACGGCAGCCCACTCATTGAACGCCACATAGCCACTCTCACCCCCTCTCACTCATTCTCTCTCCTCTTTCCGCCGACACATCTTATAATGGGTTTCACCTCCACCACTCACACACGAGCTGTAGGAACAAAAAAAAAAACATATTCATTTGAAAGTAAAATTGAAACATTGTTTAAAAAAGGTCCACGCCTGAGAAGTGACTGTCAGTTTTCAAGTTTTTTTTTTTTTTTTTTTGCATCGTTAAATAGCGACACAATGACGAGGGCGTGACAACCTGCTGAAAAGGACTGTCGCTTCTGAATCCAGTGAAAAGCATCATGCTTAATGGAGATACAAGGATGTATTTAGTGTGAGGGAGGAGGACAAAATCCAAAAGAAAGCCCCCCTCCAATCCCCAAATAAAGAAAAGATGTATTGACAGTAGAGGCCACTAATGCTACACTGTCATAGAAAATTATGATGAAAATAAAAGTTGTGCCGGAGCATTGTGCAGCAGTAAGGGCAAACCACTATTAAAGGAATGAAAGGAATGAGGCCGAGCTTTCTCGGGTAGTGAAAGGATCGGCAGAATGATGTGCAGAAAGAAATGTTACTGAGCAATATACTGAGTTGCCCGACAGAGATGAGGATCAGGACCTGTTGCATCCTGTAAAAACACGACAGCAGAGTTTGCAAACAGCTTTTAAACACTATGTCCCTCTGCAGGAAGCCAGCGCTCGGAGGCTAGGTGGAAATGTAGAAAATGACGGGAAATTTTCTTAGCTGTCCCCAAACTTGACAAGTTTGAAGTTTAAATCTAAAAAATGTAAAGTACATTGTTGTATTCCCCCAAAACAGTACGTCCTGAAGGTGCTTAGAATAAAAAAGAATGTGATTTGAAGCCTCAGTGTAACTTACTGTCTACAGTGAAGCTGAGACTGTCAAGAAACAGATAAACAAGGATTAAAAGGAAGAAGAAACTGACAGCGTTTATGTGAAGAGGTGAGCTTTATTTATCTAGTGGCTAGGAAACATGTCCACGGTCAAGTTTCTGTTTGAATCACTTTTCACAGTAAAACTGAGACACACCAGAAACAGATGAATAGTTGGCTCTCTGGGGGACATAAGGACCTGAGGGGCAAACTTCTCTTTGCTTTCACTACCCTTTTGAGCTGAACAACACAGTCACTGCTCTTAAGTTGCTGTTTGACTATGAGGGATGCAGTGTACAAGAAAGGAAGTCTTAGCTGGAGGTCAAACTGATGGCGTCACTGGAAAAACCACAAAGTCTGAGACACAGAACGTCTGAAACCTTTGAGCTAAAACTCAAAAATCAAATTTAGTCAAGCAATTCAGGGGAAAAAAGAGGCTAAAACAAGTGAAAGATCCAAACATTTCACTGCACTGAGGTAAGAAATGCCTGGTCAGACCAGTAACAGCCTTCATTGCTGCGATTAATGACATATTTCATCTTGCTCTGGTTCAGGTTTTGCAGAGATGCTTTAAATTGATAGAAAATCTTGTATTTGCTTCCTTCTTTTTCACCTGAATGTGTCCTCTCTGTTTCCAGAGCAACAAGTGAAATTTCAAGGGCTCTCATACAGCACTGTTAGCCTGCAGTCGATTTCTTTATCAGCCATGCTTTCTCTCCCTCTCTCACTCACACACACACGCACATGTACACATCACACACACACACCGCTTTTAATACACAATCACAGTCACTCATAAAGTCATTGTTGTCCTTGCACAAGCTGACAATCAGCAGATGGAGACTGTTCTTGGAGGATGTTGGTGGGGAGAAAGAGAACAAAAGAGCAACAAATTCAAAGGCAGAATTTCCCAAAACCACACGGGTGTTTTTACAGCCCGTCAAAAACATCAAAAAAATCTGACAGAGGTTAAATAAATGAGGGCTTTTGTACTTTTTGTGTTATTTGGTGTGTGGGCGCACAAAAAAATCCCAAAAAAGTGAAAATGTATCATAAGGGAGAGTGTGATCTTTGTGGTGTGGAGAGTGACCCGGGGTCCAGCATTTAACCTGACATTTATGACAGACCGCGACATGTCTGACTCACATTGCGACTCTTAAAACTTCTTTGGTCATTCTTTCTGAATGTGTGTCTCTCTCATATACTAACACAGACACACACACACACATACACACACACACACACGACGATATCTGATGGAGATAGAGGGAAACCACAGTGAGTCAGAGACAACCACAATCAGCCATCAAGCCTTTCACTGAGGGGAAACACGGTGACATCAGACATGACCTTCAGCATGCTGATGAGCCCAACAAACACACAGGAACACACACTCATGCATGACTGTCTTATTTTTGTACACTTGCATACATCGACTGGCAGCAGAGAAAAACCCAGCTACAGTTTCCGGCTCCTTACCCTCACCTTTCGAATAAGTGCAACAAATATGTGTCACCTTCCGAAACTGCACGCCTTGCGACTGACTCAGGCTGCACACTAAAACCGCAGTTCTTCGAGTGTCCACTGGAGGTTGTCTCTTAAAGTGACTGAGACTCCACAGAGCCTTATGTGAAAATAGAAATAAAGACATAAAATTTTTTACAGCTCAGTTCATCTTAAGCAATGCTTAAAGCTATATCTAATTTAGGACATGGCCTCTTGGGGTGGCATCAGTTGATCTTTTGTGCCTTGTACATGGAAGTCGGGTTTCTGGCATTTTCCACTGAAAAGGAACCATCTGTACTTGTTAAGTCTGCTTAAATTACTCAGGTTTCTATCCACCCGGAGATGCAGACAAAATAAGTTGCCTCAACCCCCTCCTAGCAAAAACCACAAATGCAGTCTCACGTTTGGAGTCTCAAAGGAGCAAAACAGTGCATTCAAATGTAAAACAATTTGGTTTATTGTTGTTTCAAATTGTAGGAAAAAATATTGACCATCTTTTTCCAAAGGCAAAAATGTGCAGAAGACTCATCTGTCCATCCTAGCTTGCTTGCAAACCAGGGGTGGATCTACAGGAGGCAACTTGAAACATCTGTTGGACCCCCCCCCCCCCTCATTATTTTTATGTTCTTTAAAATAAACAAAAAAAAATACTGCTATGCTTCTAAGCCCCTCAAAGTATTTAAATAAAGGATGAATTTTATTTTATTTTTTTTTAAACTAAAAAGGTAACCCCTTAAATATTTAGCCACGCCCCTGCATATGCGGCGAGTCTGTGTGACAAACCACTTGATCTGTACTGCTGTGAGGGTTTGACTGAGACGACGCAGGTGTCAGAGTGGAGGGACTGAGCTGGTTAACATCTGTCTTCAAAATAAATTTCTACAGGTGATATTTTCACCTTTTTAAAGATTTTTTTTTAGTTTGAGTTTGAAGAGCTTACACTGATGTAGAAATGAAAGGAGGTAAACATCAGCTTAGTATAGTGATCAGATCATGGCCTGCCATCCTGGAGATCAATGTCAGTGATCAGGCAGATAATCCTTTTTTTTTTTTTTTTTAATAAAATACCTTCACTGTACTGTGGGATCAATAAAAGTTGAACTTATAAAGCTGCACATTAGAATGCAACATTATTGTCAGAGTAGGTAAAAAAAAGTACATTAAAAACTGGGAGTCAGAACAAATGTTTTAGAGGAACATGTGATTGATCTTTTCTAGTTTCATATGTAAGGCTACTTGTGGTCCTTCTGTGAAACATTATACAAGGAGTTCAACCCTGAGTTCTTCATATTGTGTTACTTTTAAGCCAAATTAAAAGAAAAAATGAAAATAGAAACATTTCAAGTTGTTTTAGTAAAAAAAAAGGCAGGAGCAGCCAGTAGACGAAGCAAGCAAAAAAGAGGCATAGATATAAAGAAGAAAGAATGGAAGAGAAACAAGGAGATTCAGATGTGCAGAGGGCCACTGAGAGAGAAACAGAGCAGGAACAAAGTGAGGAAGAAGAGGAACAAGAAGACAGTGGTTTGAAGGATGAAGACTAGAGGGTATCGGATTCAGAAAAAGGGAGATACTGATTAGGCAGGTGATGAGGATGAGGAGGAGAAAAAGTGGCGGGGCGTCAGAGGATCAACCCTCAGTTTCAGCTCTTTTTCTGATCATGTAGAATTCCACTGTAGTAAGATGATACTCAATAAAATAATGTGGTTTAAGAAAATTCCTGTTTTATGGTCAGATGTGTTAAGCTTTACTATTGATTTTTTTTTATCACTAATTCTAATAAACCACATCCTGCTGCAGAGAAAAAGTGTACAACTGCGTCTGAAATTTTTTGTGGGAAAAAAAAGTGTTTATGTGGATCTTTTTGAATTTTCTCACTCCACTGACGTCATCACATGCCATCCTGTCTAAACCTCCTGCCACCCCTTTGCCCCCCCATGTAAAATGTTCTAGATCCGCCACTGTTGTAAACTCCTGTACACTGTTGCAGAGATGCAAATAAATGCATAAAAGACAGATAGTCTGCAGGTGTTTGCTTGTTTTGCTCACATACTCGTAGTAGCAACTTTCAGTTCATACTTCTTTCTTCAGACCAGGTACAGGAGTGTGAAATGCAGGACCTCCAGACTCAAAAACTCTTTCTTTCTCTCTGACAGCTGACTCCTGAACAACTGATGTGAGTGTAACAAAATGCCACCTCATGCGAGTTTGTACATATTGCATTGATATTTTGCACAGTTTAAAATTCTATTTGCATGTTCTACTGCCTTCAATTGCCTTACTTTGTGCACTTTTTTCTAGTTTTATGTATTGCTATTATTATTATTATTCCTATTTTCTTTTTCTTCGGTTATTTTTTAATATTCTGTTTTTGGCATTCATTGTGGACAGCAAAGGAAGGATACAGAAAAAAACACTTCAGTTTTGGAAAAGCAACTTCATTCTTAGTCCTTTAAAAGTGGAGAGATTTATGATACTCTTGGGTTGCAGAGATTGTCGGACATTAAAAAGATCAATGCACCACATTCATCAGTATGTGTGTGCACAAATAGTACCTGCTGTTTCTGCATAAGTCGATGGGCAGAGAAGTCTTGACAACCCTTTGTGAAAATGACCAGGATGACCTTTTTCTTAGCTTCTTCAGTTAACTGCTCGAACAAATGCAGTCAACAATCACTGTCAAGATGACCTCATCTTGTTTAAATCATTTAATCTAAATATTTTTCCTCCTGTCTCCAGGAAACCAACATGGCAATTGCAAAATCAAACTGGTCAATATCTGACATCACTGAAACTCCGTCCATTATTTCTGCTTCAACTTTCTGACTCCAGTATCTCGAATCTTCTCATTTTCCCCAAAGTGAAATTCGACTTTCTCTGCTTTAGAAACCATGAACTCACTTTCTATTCCTCTCTCTCTCTCCGACTTTTGAGTAAGCTAATCAGCATCTCCTGCATTAGTCACCTCTTTACCCTCTCCATCCTTCTCCCTCCGCCGTCTGCCTCCTGTTAGCGCCGGCACTGTTTGGCTGCGTAAGTGTCCTTTTGACTGTCATCTCATCTGAGGCCACAATACACTTCTCCCTCCTCCGCATTCTCCGCCTTAATGTGCATGAGTCAGGGTCTTAAGCACAGGCTTTACAGTGGTAAGTGTTGAGGAGCACCTTTTATGTGTGTGTGCTTGTTTTTCACTCCCAGATGTGTGTGTGTGTGTGTGTGTGTGTCTGCTAATGCCAATAGGTACCATTATCTTCCTGGTGCTTCATTAGAATTAAATGTCAGAGCGATTACCTGCGTCTGTGACTCACCTCTCAGCCAGGTGCTTTCTCTTTGCTCACACATGCAACCTGCACACCAGGAATCCACAGTATGCACACACACACACACATACACACACACACACACATGCTTACACACCTGACACATAGCTAAGGAATGGGACTTAGCCTTTGGCCAAACTGCTCGCCCACAGATGTACCTGACATACCACAAATGAATTGGAGATATCATCATCTCTTTTACCAAACAACAAAAACTGCACAACGGCTCCACGTCCTCAAGTCCAGACTCATTCCTTCATCTTCATCACACTTTTTTTAACCCTTTCTGCTTTTTTAGGAACTGTCGGAGAGCGTCCACCTGACAGCAGACGTACATTTAATCAGTATAATCTCTGACCCTTAACTTTGATGCTCTGACTTCTATCCACATCTACACCTCTGTGACATTTCTCTTAACTCCTAATTCCTGGCTGTTCACAGGAAAAGTGTTTGTGTGTGTGGGTGTGTGTGTGTGTGTGTGTGTAATATAGAAGAAAACTTGTAAAGAGGACAGAATCCAGCACTCTTGGCTTTTGCTCCATGAAGTGGTCATAGATGTTCATTTTTAGTTTTAAAAAGTTGTTCAACTTGTTGAAAACACCTGTGACCTGTGTAGGAATAGAAAACAGCAACTTTCCCTACACTCACTCAACTTTTGCATTTTGGATGCCCATCAATTTGTTTTTGGAGCCTGAAGTGACCACATTTAGACAAGAGGGTGGTTGGTGTCGGGGTCACTCTTACCTCTACCTTCTCCAGCAATTTTGGATTTAATTTGACAGGAGTTTATAAATTAAGCTCTCAGAATTCAATATTTCTAGATCCACAGATTCCCTTTCCTGTAGAGAGAGAAAAAAACAGCTGGTAAAACAGAATGCAGAGAAAAAATGGACTTGTAATATTTTTTTATGTAGAATAACGTCTCGATACAAATAACTTTTCTATTATTTCATTGGCAGATATTCTTTACTTATTACAAGCAATTCAGACCTCATTTTTGTCTTTAAATAACTTAGATAAGATATTTTTCTGGACAGGTCAGGTGAATGTGGCTCATATTAATTCTAAAAATATTTTTTTATTGAAAATAAGATAAAAATACTTGATAAGATTCCAGTGTTTTGCAGTGCTGCTTCCTGTTATCACAGGTAAGTCCCCCCTCCTCTGTTCCATCTCCCCATATCTGCATCCCCAAACCTTGACAAATCCTCCTGTGCGGCCATTACTCACCCCAGCTCTGCTCCAACAAATCAGCAACTGACAGCGTGATACACCAAATAACTGCCCCCTTATCCTGTGGCTCACCCAGGCTGCAGTGTCCCCCCATGGGGAGGATTATTAGAGCCATGTGGAGGTGGAGGGCTAGGTGACAGACGCAGGTGAAATGAACTCAGAAGACCTTCGACTAAGAGCCGGAGGAAGGGCTGTCAGAGCAGAAGTCCGGGTAATTGACGATATACAGCTTCTCTGTTAATAAATCCCTCCCCGGCTCTGCTCAGCTCGGACCGCCACCTACACAGTCATAAGGCCGCTCTGCAGCGAAAGGCCTTGAGCTCACCATTCCAATGTTCTCTGCTTTTATCAGAGCATGTTTCACAGCTTCTCTGAGGCAGCAATTTTATTTTCTACTAACATGTTTTGTCAGAAAATCATATTTCTTTGACCTCCTGAGCTTTCTGCTCCTGGTTCCATACCCTCCCCGGTACGAGGCGAGCTGCTCATACGTTGGACTATAAATGACTCCTCTTGTTGCTGTGCTGTGCCTCTGCTGCACGGTGGTGTGCAGATCGGACGCATTAAGCGTAGAAGCTGTGGATTCCTGGGAGTTTCAGCGACACAAATGAGGCAGAAATATGCCTCCATCATTACACAACACATCATTGACTTCACATCTCTCTACATGGGGCGATGTATGTCTCTCTGATCTCTGCAGTGTTTATGAGTAGTGCATTCACTGCAGACACATTTAGCTGAGATTAATTATGTTTTTGTTCTTTAACAGTTTCTGGTATGAAGGTGCTGCGAGGTAAACATGGGGACAGTTGATTGTAGCTGATCAGCTGTGGGTTTATTCAGTCTAAATGGCTGTGTGTTGTGTGTGTGTGTTTAAGCTCACAGTTGGTCAAAGAGGCTCTCATGTTTGCAGCAGTATTTTCTCTCCACCTGTCAATCATCCAGCCACTTGTTAATGTGCAGAACTAAACATGCACAGAGCAGATCTGCCTCTCACAGTGTTACAGGCACAGATCCTGTCGCTTGCCTTGGATGGTTTTATCATTAAGTGATGAGATTTTACAGCACATTATTCCACAGTTTGTCTTTCGTCTCCCTGTGGAATATTCCCTCCAATCCTTCACGCTAACGCTGCAGCAAAGGCGACATGAATGATCACAGGCTGTTATCATTTATTCAGAAGTGAGGGCGAGATGAACTCGTGCAGGATGATGAATGTTTGCAGTCCAGGCTGGATTTGCACGGAGCTTCGTTACCTGGAGACGTCCTGTAATTTGTGGAAATTGGATGTCATCTATATTTGTCATATCCATACTCTCTGGGGGATCCCCGGCAAATTATCCAGCGTGTTACTCAAAGACAAGGCTCATGTCATCAGAGCTGATTCTAAGGCTAGGTTTCATTTCTCCATCTTTCATTACAATAACTTAAGGAAATATAATGTGTTTGTACAGCCTTCAAACCAAAACCTAAAGATGTGTCATCAACAGAAGAAAATGAAGTTTCAGAAAGTCAAATTAACTCCAAAGAAAAAGGGTTACAGTCTTTCCGCTGAGTAATGAAGAACTGCTGCAGCTCAGTGTTTCAAAGTGTCACGCCTTTTTCTGATTGTTAATAAATCCACAGGTAGACGAGCAGTGATTCATCTCATCCCCCTTAAACTGATCAGACACAGATTTACTCATCCCTCCAGAGAATAAAACATGCATGTGCACATTCAGTATCTGCAGAATTCAGAGCTGACATGATTAATGTTTCATTCCACCCGTTCTCTTCATTGTGTCTTTTCTCCTCTGTTCTTTTAATGAAACCTTTAAATGTGCTTTTAAGAGGCTCGTCTCAGACGCTCATCCAGCTCTGAAGGATCTCAGCATGGAAATGCATTTAGAGGAGAAAAAAAGTCACCACAAAGACAGAGACAAAAAAAAGTTAAAGATATGCACTGTAGATGTTTGGCTCAATGCTAAAGTTTCAATCAGTTCTGTGAATAATACAGTCGTTAATGCGAAGGACGCAGCTTTAAATGTTTGCCAAAATAATGCACAATTTGCTGAAAGGTACAAGGCCCTGAGATTATTGAGCCTTCAGTCTGAAAAGCGTATTTCATTTCTGATGATCACTGACATCTGTCACTTATTATACGGGAAAAAAACTGTGAACACATTTTCAGGATGCAGAGTATGAAATAGACTAGAAATAGGACTAAAAATGTGTTTATTCTAAGGGGTGAGAACCAGTTGTTATACAGAAATTCTGTTTATTGCACCTGTTGGATGCTGTCGTAGTTGAGCGATACCCAGCAGTCTCTGACTCACCAAGTGTTAGCGAGGCGGTTGTGAGGGCCTGTCGATGGTGAGGGGCTGACTAGCTTACACAAAACCACAAGTTTACCCCCTGCGGTCCACCTTTTAACCGTAAAAACTGGTGCTTGACATTAACTTTTTTCCCAAGCTAGCCCTTTGCGCTTTTTTAAAACAACTGGCCACTTTTTGAATTATCATTAGCCACAATTCTGTTATTGGGAAATTTGATTTTATATGATAAAAGTTGACAGCAGCACACTAAAACTCATCTGAGAAAGATTTGAAACTGTTTTCCAGACCTTTGCTAGCACATAGCTCTTAGTATGACGAGGATGGTTCCTGCTGGAGTGGTACAGTATCATTAACACACATGCTGATGCTTTGATTTGTAAGTTGTTTTATCTTTTGCATTAGCATTGCAAGAGAAACAGGATCTTTGAGCAAATTTCTGAGGTGGACATGAGCTCTGTGGATCTCTTTTCTGCACTCTGCTCCCTTCCCTAGACCTGATAGTCTAAACAAGGTAGAAAATGTCTCTGACAGGATGGTTCCCCCACCCACAGATCTTTCCTACTCCACCAGAACACAAGCCATGCCCAGGAAGTGCACCAGCCGCTGCTCTGTCAGAGTATTTACATCTTTCACATATGCACGCGGTTCAGTGTTTGTGGTTGATGATTTCCAGCCTGGTTTGTTTGCTGCTTCGATATATGAGGAGGCTTTGTCCTAAACATAATGAGGGTTTTTATGAAGAGTGAATGTATATAATCTGTGCATCATTACTGTCAGCACTCAGCTCTGCAGGCGCGATGACCAGCACACACGAGTCTGTAAAGGAACCTTTTTGTTCGTCTTCAGTCAAGGGCAGAAGCACTCGAGTGGCTCAGCGAGGTGCGATTACAGCCGAGCTGAAGAGGAGACGGAGAATAAAACAAAAGATTCACAAATACATGCTACTGGAGGCTCTGTCAAAAAGCTACTGCACACTCCTACACAGAGCCGCCCACACACATGCACACACAACTACACACTGATGCTTATGCACACATTCAGATGGTGGCGCACAAAGAGAGATGGTTAGATACACACATACGCACAATAAACACACAGACACACACACATGCATGCACGAGCACACAGACAAACACAATGGCCCGGAGGCTTCTTTTGAAAATCTGAGCTTTTTTTCCTCCTCTCCTTCTCTTCAGTGGAACCATATGGGGAACGGGAAGAGAAAGAGTGCAGCAGAGGTGCAGGTTATCTTCATATTTATTCATCAGGGTTCATCTCTCTCCCTGCAGACAGCACTGCATGAGAACATCACATGGTGGGCAGGATCTGCTCTGCTATTCTCAGCTACTGGTTTCTAAGAGCCTGCAGGTACTCGGGTCCCAGAGGCTGCTGCAGGTCTGTGGTGGAATAACCCTTTCCTTGAGACCGGAAAAATACATCTTAGAGAAAGTGGGACCCCTGAGATTTGTAGAATGAGCAGGAGTGGATGGTTTCAGCACAAAGCAGAAACACTTATCTCTGTAGGTGTTTGTCCTGATGATCTGATTTTAGCTCTGCCTCTTCTCTTCACTTCTCCTCCATCCCAAACTCCATCTGATAAATATTTTATCTGTCAGCTTGGTTTTACATACTTGTGGGAAGCATATGCACCCTGAAAATGTTAGCAGTGATGTATTTGTCAAACCACACGTGTGTAACAGTGTGTGTGTTTGTGTGGGACTGGGGGAGCAGAGGCTAAGGTGAAGTCTGCGTTAGCCGGGCTGAGTGGATGGATGGAGAACATCCGCGTTAGTCGTGACTGCTCAGGCATCTGTAGGAGGATCTGACTAGCACTCGCTGCTCCCTTATATAACACGGTGAAGCACACTGAGCTCTGATTAGGAGGCCACAGGTCAACCCTCTCAACACCTCTGCAATAAAGTGTGTGTATGTGTGTGTGAAGGTGCAGGATTTAGGGTTATAAGATTTTAGTGTGGGTGTGGTTAGTGTGCTGGAAAACAGATACTGCAAACTAGGGCAGAATTCAAGCATGCAAACAAACTAGAAACTATACTGACCACAGCAAATGAACTGACCGTGGAGTGTCTCAGGGATTAATCCCCAGAAGAGGAACAGCACAACTCCCCCCAAAAGATTTAAAACAGTCTGTACTTCCTCGGTAGGTTTGTCATTTTTTATTGCAGGTTTGCTGAACATTCTCATACCATTACGCCTCCCTTAATGCTGTGACAGGTTAATAGTAAGGTGATTTAAAAGAACTTAAAGGGCCCAAACAGGCCAAACTGTGCAAAGCCACCTCACATATTAGCAAAGACTGCAGGAGCTGTGGTCAAACTCAGGAGGATTTAAGGCCTGTCTGTTTTAGAGCTCCCTCAACTATGGTGGCGAATGTGTCCTACTTCCTCAGGATAAAAGGAAGCATCATCATTTCAGGTGATTCTTTGAGCTTCAGGTCAAACGAGATGGCAGATCCCGAAGCAGTTAGCAAGTTAGCCTAGCTTGGTGACAGTGGTGGAGCTGTATGATGAAAACGTAAGGGTGGAAGCAGCTGGTGACACGAACAGGAAATCCTGTGTCGACCCGACAGTCTCATTTCAGTTCAGCTTGACTGGTCTACGGCGCTCTTAGGATGCAGCTTCTTAATTTGGACACAAACCCGTTCTTTCAGAAAGCATCAGCACTAAAGCTGATGCATGGTGGCCAAAGTGAGAAAAGATGAGCTACGACAGTGTCGCATTGCTGGATTGATTATCAGACACACCTTGGATGTGCGTGCTGATTTACCCAGCTCTTGTGTTGCTTTGTTTGCTTCTGTGCTCCAGTGTCCTGTATCCTCCCTAAATTAAGAAAATCAGAATTCATATAGTTTGCCTTTATGTTAAAAATGCTTCTTTTTTTAGTGATCTGCTCTTTAAAAGTATCAAAAATACAATGAGCCTTGTCTTAGTGTGAGCACCATGTATTAAATCTCATGAATGCAAACTGCACGCAGCAAAGCAGTCAGTGTCAAGCTCTGCAAACACTGGATGTTTTTTAACCTGGACGTAGTCTCTGTGACGCCACTTTCTGGAGAGGCATTGTGAAGTTAAAGATGGTGGTTGCTATTTTAGAAACGCTGACTCCAGCTAATTCTGGGCCAATCTAAAAGAAGCGGAGCTGCAGCCTAGCCACCTGGCTAACAAAAACACAACTGCCACTGCGAAAAAACTGAAATCTTATCAAGTGTTTTTGTCTGATTTTAAGTAAAAATGATCTTATGAGACCTGATATGAGCTACATTCAATTTGTCAGTCCAGAAAATTTCTTGTCTCAAGTTGTTTAAAAACAAAAATGAGGTCTGAATCACTTGAAACAAGAAAAAAAAATCTGCTAATGGAACAAGAGAAATTTGCTCAAAAATTTGCTTGAAACTAAAATGTCTTAATACAAGAAACTGTTTTTTTATTCTAGTGGCAGATTGTTTTAAACTTGTTACAAGCAATTAAGACCTCATTTTTGTTTTTAAATAACTTAAAACAAGACATTTCTCTGGACTTGTCAAGTGAATGTGGCTCATATTAGTTTTATCATTAAGTCTAAATACATTTTCTATTGAAATAAGGCCAAAAAAAACTTTCATATTTCATTTTTCCAAGTGTGTCAGTGCAATGCTATGCATGTCACACTTTTTACACCTTTGCATTGATTTTATTTGAACCACTTGAGGATATGGCTCAAATTAAACCAAGGCACAGTATTCATTTAGCAAATAACGCTTTCCAAAGAGTGCAAGATGTGTTCAACAAATCATTTTTGCTTTTTAAGACCCCACCCAATAATGCACCCTGAAGTGTTTGCATTCTCAATATATCAAAGTTCTGACCCAGGGTCAGCACTTAGACTGAGTCCCATGATGCATTTTTTTGCCGTACCCCTCGTCAAGTTGACAGCATCCTCTTTGTCCTCCTAACTTTTCTTTTTGGATGCTTCTGAAATATCCGTACCCTGTCGCTCATGCATCCCACCACACCTCAGCTTTGAGACATGTTTCTGTTGTTTTCTAGAAGACACAAAAAGTGATGAGGAGAAATCTTCGCACAGCAGAGTTTGTTGGAGAGCACAAAATGTTTCCCCTCTGGTGTGGGTGGGACTTAATTGTGCAGTCTCCATTGTGCTTTCGTTGCTTTGTTTTCTCTTTCTGAATTTCCTATGTCACATTTGTTCTCGGTATGATCTGAAAATATTACAGCTAATGAAATCTGAAATAAGTGAAAGGCTTCGATGGACAGCTGGGTAATATATGCAAGTTGGTGTTATGTAAAGTCTGAACGCGCTGACTAAAAAAATAAGTCAAAAGGAGAAGTGAGAGCGGAAGATATTTTACAGGTTGCTTTTTAAAATTCTAAATTATAATATCACCTTCTGTGTGTGTATGTGTGTGTTTCTTGTTTCACACTCTTTTTTCACAGTGAATGTGCGTCCAGATGGAGTGTGTACCGTGCTCTCAGATGGCCTTCTGTCTGATCATCCTCCACACACCTCCATGTTTCAGTCCACTGCAGGCATGAGCAAGAAAACACACAATATCTCCTCTCTCTGACAAACACTCTCACACTCACAGATACAACTGCAGAAATGTTCGTGCCTCTTTCTCTGCAGTTTTTACAACAACTGTTCACCTATAGAGAAGAATTATTTCATTTCATTATTGCACTTGGATGTCACTAGAGGGTGGGAAGCTTGAGCGTGAAGTAATGTTGTAGCGATGAGTTCAAGGATGCAAACTCTACATTAAAATGTGGGTTTGTACTCAAAGGCTTCTGGTGTCTGTGTAGTCTGAGTGGTGCCAGCCATCAGATATCAGCTGGATTTGAAAACAGTCTATGGAGAGCAGAAGCAGGAGGAACACACGCCACAGAAATCTGAGGAGGGTTTCTTACTCTCCATGAACTGATATCTGCATGAAGAGTGGCTAACAATCTTTTCCACATCTGAAATATACTCTGAGACTTTAATCTCACACATGAACATGACGCATGAAAATGAAAAGAGAGCATGAGAGAACACGTGAAGCTTTTATACTTTATCCTGGGAAGTTCCCGTCCCCAATTTTCTTGCCACTTCCTTTTCTCTGCGATTTCACACCTGGAATTGTTCACCTCATAGTTACTACAGTGATCTCTGTGTAATAAATAAACAAAAGCTAGTAATTTTTGGTCTTCGGACACTGGGAGCCCCATGTGTCTCTGTGCAGTAGTTAAATACTTTTTTGAGTCAAAAGTAGAAATTTTCTACTTGAAAGGGGCTGCACAAGGGGGGCGAGACCGCCGAAATGACATTTATCAAGCATGAACCAAGCTTAACACCCCTAACTCACATTTAAAATGCTGCACCACACCGCACACTACACCAAACTTATGATCAAGAATAATAATAATGGTAATAACGGTAAAAATAATAATAATAACAACAACAACAACAACAACAACAACAACAACAATAATAATAATAATAATAATAATAATAATAATAATAATAATAATAATAATAATAATTAAAAAAAACTGTATTTATATTGCACTTTTTAAAAACAGAAGTTTACTAAGTGCTTTGACAGCCAGAACATCAAAACAAACACAAGTTTCAAACATGGAACACAAGCAATACAAAAACCATGCAAGAGAGCATGAGGACCAAGATAAAAGCTAAAAACATCAATCAACGAGAAAAAAAAAACAAAAGGCAATACAGGGGTTTGGGAGCAGAGAACAGCACAGCAGGTGTAAAAAGACAATGTTAAGAGTGTTAATAAAACGATAAAACAATAAGATAATAATAATAATAATAATAATAATAATAATAATAATAATAATAATAATAATAATAATAATAGCGAAGATAAAATGACGAACAAGAAAAAACAAGAAAAAAGTTAACAGGACAGTGAAACGATGGTACGGTAGAAATAAAAAAGTGAAAAGGTAAAAGACAAGAAAAAGGGCAAAAAGGCAGCATCACATAGAAGCAAGTCTATAAAAGTGAGTTTTTTAAAAGTGACTAAACAGGAGACTCTGCACACCTTTTCTCCTCTGGCAGGTTATTCCAAAGTTGAGGAGCTCTGATGGAGGAAGCTTGATCACCTTTGGCTTTGAGCCTCCAGTTTGGAACGACCAGAGGGCCTTCGCCAGAGGACCTGAGGCTGCGAGGCGGCTCATATGGTAGGCTAAGACTGGAGTGATGTGATGCCGTCTACTAAAACTACTTAAAAACCACTCAAGTCAATCATTGAATTCACACAGCATGTTCTGCGGTTCATCTGCGGCACAAGCCACCAATAGCTGCCTGTGGCTGTTACACTGTGAGTCATTTTGCCAGAGTATGCCGCAGTATAGTATGAATTGGCACAATCATGGCACTGCGCAGCCCGGCACTCACGCTGTATATGTGGATTAGGGGTTATGGGCATCACCTCTCCATGTTTCATTGTTTTCTGATGCTCTGTTTCTGATTCTAACTTGTTTTTAACCTGTGTTCAGCTCTGTGTTTTTGAGGCTGTTTGAGAACCCAAAAAACAAGATGATGCATCCTAAGGGGTCTATCCTGAAGTAATACCTTCACAAGTATATTTTTATCCTCATTTCTGAATGAAGAGATATTCTGTTGTTTGTTTTTGATAAGACAAGGTTTGAGCTGAGCCAGGATCTGTGAGGGATCATTGGTTGTGTGGTGATGCAATTGATCAGATTTTTTCCCATGTATGTTCTAAAAGTCTCTCTTCTCAATCATTCTCTAACAGCACCCAGAAACATCTACATCCACTGATTAATCTGCGTTAAGTATCGACCAAACTTCCCTTTTTGACCCGCTGCTCTCTATCCATGTGCCGGCTTTGCTGCATTTTGTTGCACAGCAATCCTTATTTGAACCGGGCCACATACAGAACCTTACACACCTTTAGACGAGGCAAACAAGGCCATCTCACAGCAGGAATGAAACTAAATTGGTTCAAAAGAGGCTTTAAATCAACATCATGTCAGATACAGAACTCATGGCTTTGTGTTCAAGGCTACCTCTGCAAAATAAAGAGGGAGAAAGAGAGATTTGCTCCCATAAAGGCTTTCGATTACAGTGCTCTGTGATTGTGTGTCGGAGGGGAGGGTAAATCCAGACATATTCAGAGAGGTCAGGAGGGTCAAATTCCTCAGGAAGAGAATGTGGAGACGAGAAGGCAGAAACATGGGAACTCAGGAACCCACCCTGCAGCTCTGCTTGCTGCAGCCGGCATTAACTGTTGCTTGGAAACCAAACAGCTCTCTTCACATTTTTCTCTCCTTTTCTTTCTTTTCTGCCTCCAAAACCTTCAATTTTCATTATGATTTGCTGTTAAGAGAAGCGGCACTGAGCTCTCGAGGTGAATTGGTGTGCTGATATTCAGGTACAACAGCAGGCTTCAAACAATCGTGCCCTGATTGTTGGAGGAATTATTGCTCTGAAACGCAGGGCGTGGCTGGGAAACGATGGTGTTTAGTGTGTGAGGAATGAAAGATAAATATCTGGAGCAAACAAACGTTCTTTCTCTGCGAGCTGTTGACTGATAACTGAGAATATAGCAACCATGACGTCACGATCAGTCTGTGGACGACCTTTTTAAGGCTTTGTCTTTAGCATATTAGCTGTCGGAGTATACAAGATGAGTCAAAAATTTGTTAAGCAGACGACAGCCTCAAGTGGACACTAGAGGGACTGCAGTTTTTGGCATTTCTGCTGAAGCTTCGCTTATATCCTTGCATGTTGCAGCCTAAGCAAAACTTCAAAATCAGCTCTTTTTCCTGCATTTCTAACCTTTCTATCCTTTGTTTTAATTCTATTTCGCATCACTTTCATTCCTTTATCCCTCTGTCTCATCACCTGGGGGATGTGCCTTTAACTGTTTTCATCTGAAAGTATCAGGGGAGCTGAAACGAAAGTTTAGTCAGAGTGTCACACAGGTCGCAGCGCCTCCTAAATGTTCTTTTGTACGATAACGTTATGTAACGTTATGTAATCTAAAAATTGAAAAGGAGGTTTGAAACTACAGCCCTCCATAGCTCCAACTCTCAGTGCTCGGCTAAATCCTGCACCACATCTCAAAGATAACTGTGTTCATGTGTTTGTCCTCTTTGAAGTGAAGCAGAAAGGAAGGGAGGAGGATGGAGGGAGAGATAGAAGAGGAGGAGGAGAAGGGAAGAGAGCAGCGAGACGGGGAAGGACACCAGTGGAGGACGACGTGGGTGTGAAAGCAGCTGCAGAGAGGAGGCAGAGCTGACACACAAAGGTGGACGATGCTTCATTTCCACGGAGAAGGCTTCCCATGAGTCCTCCACCTCCGAAGAGCGAGTGAGCCCCTCAGCATCGGGCCATGAAGCGGGGATTTCTCCGGCTGTTATCTAGAAAACACACAGGTGAGGCTGCAGGTTAAGTACACTGGGAGGAGGGGCAGAATCCAGAATTATGGTGTGTAATATGTAACCCCGGGGAGGAGGTGGGAGGATGGAGGGATGGTGGAGATTAAATATCGATGAGACCGATTCTACTCCCTGATAATATGTGTCCATACCTCCTCCTCTTACCTGAGCTGTGTTCCTACATTTCTCTACAGTATGAACATTCACTCGTGACTCAGGAGAATTGTTCTTATTATCAGCCACAGCTCTTTCTTCAGAGTTGATCCTCTGAATGATAAAGAGGAAAATTAGCTGCTCTGAATGATCAAACTCAGCAGGACAAAAACGCCTGTGGTCATAAAAATGGTCTGAATCAGGGATAACAGCAGACAGTCGTTCCAAAAGGGATTCATTATTCTGTTTTTATTTAAATGCACAAAAAGTGAGAAGTACAAAAAAAACACGCCTGAGAGCTTGGCAAAGAAATGCAAATCATGTTCACTTGTTCACCTGCCCACACCTGGCCGATAGCTGCGTGAAGGCGGTGAGATGGTCTGTTGTCGTCATTCTGAAGTCAGTAAATATGTCCCACACATCCCCTCCAGCTTTAGTGTCTCATGGTGTGTGTGAGTTTGAGTGTGTGCGTTGTGTAAACCTTTTAGTTCTTATTCTTAGCAGCAGAAAATGAGCACACGTAGCCATGTTTCAGGTCTTATCTGCTCATAATTAGTAAATGGCACGGCACTAATTGTGCATTTAAGGCTGACAGCAGGTGTTCAGTAATCAGACGGTCCAATCACGTCATTACCTCCACAGATCAAGCAAGAATCAACATTTAAACAACTGAAAACTTGGTGAGCACAGTGAGGAATAAACTCAAACCTTGGCTCAGGCAGGAGATGTGAAAAGCAGATTCAACACTCCTAGTATTATATGAAATAACTGGTCTGAACCTTTATAGAATGGTAAAGACCCCAATTCTGCTTATTCTAAAGTATGAGGCTCTGAAGGTCCAGTTTTAACCCACTGAAGAGCTCAAGACTAGTTGAAGCAGCCTAAGTATCCTTGCATCTAGCAAGAGTTCTCTGTGTATGTTCCTCTTGTTTAAGATTTTTAGTATCTTAGCAAAGTTTTTAGGAATCTTGCATGAGGTCATCAAGAGATCTTGCTTCAGTCTCCTTGGTCTAACAAGCGTTTCCAAAATTAGACTAAAGATTCAGAATCTCACTGAAGTTTCTCCAAACCTCAGGAACCTCTCAAGGATTTAAATGCTACTCAGGATCTTACAAAAGTGTTTGTCAAAGTTCCCTTAAAGGATAGTGCAAAATTTTGCCAGCATCTTGTGAAAGTGTAACAGCATCTTGCTCATAATTTGATCTGAGAAAAGCTTGGCCTCTCAAAAACAAAATTCAAGGGGTGATGCAGCAGTTTCATGTGATCCGTCAAATACCAAGGCAGTCACTTGAACTTCTTTCAAAATTTGCAACGCCATAACTTTGTTGTAATAAAACCAGGGCTTTGAACCTGTTCGTGGAACGAAAACAAAACCAGAAACACCTTTTTTTTTTTTTTAATGTTCCGGAGCAGAATCGGAAGGTTAAAAACATGTGAACCAGTTAAAACCGTTTTTTTTTTTTTTTTTTTTTGTTCTTGAAATGTCTGTCATGGTCATTTAGCCCAAACCCATTCACTTCCA
Source organism: Halichoeres trimaculatus (assembly GCF_033239565.1). NCBI lineage: Eukaryota > Metazoa > Chordata > Actinopteri > Labriformes > Labridae > Halichoeres > Halichoeres trimaculatus. Next base: position 13,973,067 of record NW_027437197.1, read on the forward strand.
GTGTGATGCCCTGTTAACCTTACAATCCTGACAGCTGCTGCTGCTGGATTATAAACGCTGCAGGTCCGTCTTGTGAACCAATCAGGGAAGAGAGGCGGGAGCTGCTCCCGCCCTTGTTTACATGTTTAAATAGATTTGCAATGTTAGCAGCATGAAGGAATAATGACCTACATGTTTTGAAATGTTTCATGTCCTTAAAGATCATTGCACTGACATGGCAGAATTTATTATTTTCTGAATTGATCTATATTATTACAATGTAACCAATGAAGGCATATTATGCATAAATTAAAATTACTTAGACTTAGAGAATTGTAGTGTTTGTTGTGGGAAATCATAGACCAATTTAAAAGTGCTAATGTTACACCTATCAATTTATAGTTTTTGGCTGACATGGAACAATATTAACTATATGCAGGATTTAGTCTTGCTTCAGCCTTAAGGAAAACTCTGATGGAGGAGCAGTTTTAGAGAATATCTCTTGGTGTTTGGAAGAAGGTTAATCTTGCTCTTATCATATTTTCAATTTTTGCAATTTATTCTTAGACCTTGTTTATTCTTTGATCTTGAGTGTAAATTTCACAAATGTTTAAACCTCCACAAAAAATTTCCAAGAATCTCGTTGTACAGAATTATATTTTGGTTTCGCACACACGTTTTGAGGAATCCAGCAAAAAAATTCCCAAGATCTTGAAGAGTTTTCCAAACCCACATTTATTTCTGAGGATGTTAGCTCTTAAAAATGTTTTGAGATTCTTCCAAGAGGAGCAGATCAGCCCTTATTTTCCTCTTTATCCCATTTTCAGTTGGGTAAAACTTTTTGGCTTCAGGCTAAAAACAGTTGATTCACGGACAGCTGACAGGTCTCAGAGGGGATTTCCAACAACGGTAATACACACACCTGTCCACCTTCACACATACACACGCGCGCACACATTCACACACACACACACACACACACACACACACACACACACACACACACACACACACATTTTTGAATATGTAACACTTTCTGTCACATATACACCCTCACACACGTAAACCAAGTCCACGCAGGTTTGTGATGTTGTGGGACTGCTGAGGTCTGACTCCTCCAGACAGGATAGAATTAAAGCCTAATTTTTAAAGTATTTTTTCTGAATCTTTATTAAAACTTAAAATGAAAGTACAAGAATACATTTTCAGCTGCTCATCTTACAAATGGAAGCGTAAACAAAAAGCCTTTTTGACACTGTGGCAGAGAGTCGTCAGTGGAGTTGCTCTGCAGCCCCTTCAGAGCTAAAATTAGCTGAATCAAAATGTCACTCAGGGTGTAAAAACCTCTCTGTGTGTTCTCCTAAAATGGTAGAACAACCCGTTGACTTTTTTCTGTAGTGTCCTCTCCATCAGAGAGCTGACAGTTCAACGGGCTGCAGCACGACGTGTGGAGATCAGCAGGGACGAGGACTCTTCAGGGTGTGTGACGAGGTACACAACTTTCTCTCCGAGCTGAAAACCAAATAATCATCAATTCAGGATGATGAAAATGGAGTGTTTATTAATAAAGTGCTGGAATAGTTCTAATCCTTAAAGATACCTCTGATTCTCTGAATCCAGCTTGTATATTAAACTCCTTGATTGTCCTAATTCCCATTCTCGTCTGGTAAGAATATCGTCAGCATTGCAACCCTACCAACTGTCAAACCAGAGGGATGATATCTTTGGGTTGCACAAAGAATAAAACGTCTGAAATCAGTAAAGATAAGTTGCTATTGTCCTCTTCTTTTTACCTTCAGCTCAAAGCCAGATAATAAATGTTTAGTCAACCATGAGCAGCTTCATGTCAGGGTTTCCTCCTCCCTGATGGGGTTGAATTTGGCACAACCCTCCGCTCTCCTGCTGCTGTTACAGCCAAAGTAATCGCTGCTGGAAGTATTCCAAAACCATTTCACTCTAAGTCAATTATTTCTTCAAATATTAAAAAATAACCTGGTTTCAAAGAAATTCAGCTTTGAAAGACAACTGAAACATGTCTGGTTCCTCTGAATCACCTACAAAAGTTTAGTTTCCTGTGTATGATGACATAACAATGAATGCAAATAAGGCCATAATTTATAACGTGATAAAAATAAAGTGAGAGGCTGGGGTTTCGGGGCTCCGTTGTTGAGCGGAAATTCAGTGAAACTCAAAAATATGAATGAGAGTTAAAAAACACAGGGGATCAGAGAAGTTTCCAGCACCCAGAGTGAGAGGTGTGATCTGTGCCGGGACACGAGGACTGAGTCCCCTCTGCCGTGAAAAAAACAGAGGGGAATTCCCTGCAAGAGGTGAGGGGAAATTACACACACATGCACTTGTATACATGCGTGATGGTGTGTTATTTTATCACATTTGTGTATTTCCCCGTCACTGTCAGTGCTATAACAGGGCATGGATATGTGTCAGACTAAAGTCTGCTGTAATTGTACCGTGCATATAAGGATAAAATATGTGTGAGTGTGTTTGTGTGTGTGTGTTTTGGGTGGGAGAAGACGTTGGTTTGTGGTGAGTGTTTCCTGTCAGTGAGAACTTGATGGGACCACCTTCTCTCGGAAAGAGGAGGCGATAATCCCCCACCGTCCCCCATGTGTCTCCTGATACTGAACTGATCTGTTTCTGCCCATTTCTGCAAGATCTCCACTGAATTAACATTATTAATGTTGTCAACCACATTTGGACTTAGTCTGCAGATTGCACAGTTGAGCACAGTGCACCATGATTTTTTTTTTGTTGTTGTTGCAAATTTTTAAAGCAAATGTTCAGATCATTTCAAAAGTTTAGAGTATTTCTCATTAGGGATGAACAATTTAATAGACTTGTTACAAATATGTTCATTTAAAAACACAATGTGCATTCTTATTTCTTTTGTTCATATTGTTTCAATTCTTTTTGGTTTTCTACATTTATAAAGAAACATCTTCTGAACAAAAGAACTGCAGATGCCCCAAAACTGACTCCCCTGTCTCCAAAAACAAAGAATTGATAATAACAGAAAATTAATTTATTATCATAGAAAAAGAAATTTTTAGAAAGATGTTGGATAGCCACAAGAAATAAATAGAAGAAACAAAAATAACAACTAATGATATTGAAATAAAAAAAATAATAAAACAAAAATAAATAACCACATGAAGAGTTACAGCTGTTTTATTGTTAAACTAGATTCTCTGAGAATAAAACTTGCATCTAACTAGCCCAACTCTTCTGTTTGACACTTACATCTAAATGTAACTTCATCTAAATATGACAATACAAGCTTAGCAGGGAATATTTTCTGTTGCAGCAAAAAAAAAAGAGGAATTGTTGTTTTTTTTTTTTTTTTTTTTTTTTATAAACCTACAACATGACTTTTTGTTGAACTTCTTAATATTGTGCTTTGAATCTTTTTTTATTTTTTTATTTTTTTTTTTATTTTGGGAATTCACCCTAAATTTTCACTTTAAATTGTCGCATTAATCTGGAGAAATGAAAGCTGAAATTTTTACTATGTGTGTGTCATTATTTACTGTCACAGGAACCATCCCAGACTTCCCCATGGACAATCCCTTCATCAGACCTGAACTGTATGATGCTGCGGCAGAAAAAGTACCTTTTTTATTATTTGTCAGTGAGAAACTCGTACTGTCAAGAGTACAATGTGAGCAGAGGATATCTGAATTCTCTGGAAAAAGACGTAACCGTCTTTCCCTTTGTGTGTTTTTATCTTCTAAACTCAAAACACAGGAGGTCATTCTTTGTTCCTGCTGATAAGAAGAGAAACTCTTGGTGCAGATATTTGTCTTTGTGCATCGTGAGTCATGATGCTGCAGCCTTTAATGTGGTTTGGAAAAGCAAGAAAGGTATGTGGATGGCAAATTGACGACTGGGCTTTCAGATTCACCTTTTTAAAAGCAACAAAACTGGAACACAAGTAGAGGAGGAAACCTAGACCAAAGAATCACATGGCCATACCCAAACTATCCCCAGGACTCAGTAATGATGCTGCAACAATTCCAGATTGATTTTATTTTCCTGTTTCCTTCAAAAAGCTGCTGATAGAGCTTTACTTCATCATGACTCAATATAATGATGAAGAATCTGATGAATATTTATACTTTACACTCAAAAGACTTCGTCAATGACACATTTCTTTGAAGGAAACACTTGGTGTCAGAAACACAGCGTTACATTTGGAGTGATTGTGAAGTATGGGGTAACTGCTGACACAACCGGCAGGAGAACGATTAAAGCGTTTGCTCTGAGATACATGTCATTCAGCAGAACGACGGATTCATGGTGGCAGCTTGGCTGGATGATTGCCTTCCCTTCACACGGGCTATTTTACTCTCCCACAGAGTGGATTCATGCTGCCATGTGTTTGGATGGAGCTCAAGATCAGACGGAGACATGGAGCCACTGCCAAACAACGCGCTCTCTCTGATCACCAAATGATTGTTCATAACGTTATGAAAGAATGTCCAATTAGTATGCAGACTGCTTAGTTATCTCCTTTTGTTAGGCTCGGAGCATCATCCAGGATGGTGAGGGACTGTTTGGATTTTTTTAAGTGGGGTAAAATTCATCTTATTCAGACTGTGGTCATTTACTCTCCGCGCTTAGGTTATTTTTATATCCAGGTCATACATCAAACTATGTAGCACCTCAAGAACGCAACTTACCATTTTTTAACAAATGTGCAACAGAAAAGACAAATACGGTTCAGTCCTGACCCCTTTAATGAGCTTTGTCTGCTAAAAAATGAAAGGAAACCTGATAAGTTTACAGAGAAATATGATGCTTTCTGTCAGCGCAGCACTGTTGTTGATTGCTGCGTTAAATTTGAGATTGTGAATCTGTGAACAGAGGGCCAGATTTAGTACCAGAAATGTTGCAGTTATCACGTCTGTCCAAAAAATTGAGAAGCAACAATCAATTTGTCACCAGACCAGTCTGATCGGCTCCAATTCTACTCAGTGTTTTAACTTCAGCAGGCTCCTCTACGTTGTGCTCCGGCCATAGATTGTACGAAATAATGACGTCATCTCCATAATGTCACTCATCTGTTTCTGATACATCATTTTAAAGCCTTTTGTTGGCATGGGCCAAGGATAATCTCAAAACTGTGGTTTTTGGCACTTCTCCATGGCTTCATTTCTCACGACCAGGTGGTTCAAGCTACATCCATCTTTTGTTGGATGCCCAAGCACAATGCATCCGTCAGCATCCAGCAGATAAAGCTTTACACTAGGAAGTCAGGCATATAACTAAATTCAATGATATGGTTGGTTCTCAGGTTAAAACATTACGTGATGATGCCACATTGAGGACACATTGGAGACAGGTGAAAGTTTGCGAAACTCTCCTTTAAGTTTATGCATCAACCCAAATAAAATCACTCTGATTGAGATTACGACTTCACTTCATATGGATTCCAAATAAAGAGATCTGATTATGTACAACTAACTGGGGACAGGAAAAAGAGAATATTAGACAGAAACAGAAAACTGAGATGACAGGACTCCCTCCTTCCTCAAAACACAAAGGAGCCCAAAAGTCTTAACATGAACACAAAGAGAAACCCAAGAAGTCATGTTCTTAACCCCAAACCCATGAGGAGCTTCTCACTGCCTCTGGAGATAAGATAATGAGTCAGGACCTGGAGCCACAGACATATATCAGCTCCCCACAGCTGTTCCAAATCAGGAGAATTAAGACACAAACACACCTGTCACACCTGACTTGCTTTGTGATGATGGCTTCATAGACTTAGGTCACGCACACAGAGCTGGGTATATGGGAGACCACATACATTTTGATATATTTAGACCTGTCGTTCACACAAAACTGCAGTTTTACATCACTGAAAACAGTGTTTCCTAAAACTCCAGCCAAAGTGAAGATTTTGGAAAACTCTGGTTTCATGTAGATGCCGGGAAATGTAGGTTTTGGTTCTCAAACCTCGTAGCTTAATAATAGGGGTTCATCCTGATTGGATGGCATGGGTTTTATTATAAAAAAAAAACCCTGCCAAATATGGGATTGGCATGCTTCAAATCGCACTCACTGGGGAATTTGCCCGGTGCGTGTTAACAAAAGTATTTTTAAAAACGAACAATGGGGGGTGTTTGAACATACCCGGCTTCATGTGTACACGGCTTCAGAGAGAGGCCAAACCGAGAGCCCCTCATGGTGCATGTGCGTGCTTTAAGTATTAAATCAGAATAAAACAATTCTGGTGTACACAAGGGAAACAAACAGAGGATAATGACTACAAACTGTTTCCTACCTGAACCTGGACTAACTGTGCACCAAATTTTGGAAAGGCGGTGATCAGCATCTTTTGTATGTTTGTCCAGCGGTAGAAACACGGACAACTAGTCAGCTTTTGTTTGATACACCTTCTCCCTTCTTTGTCCCTCTTCTGTTAAGGTATAGGTCATGTCCACACGTAGCACAGTATCTGGGAAGCTGCATATATTTTTATACATTTAGGGCTGTCATACAAACCAAAACACAGTTTTACATCAGTAAAAATGTGTTTTGAAAACTCCAGTTTCATGGTTTCACATATACGCAAGAAACCAAATCTGGTTGATTGGCTGGCAGGTTTCACATCTAAAAAAACCACCGAAACATATCAGTTTGGCATATTTTCAAAAATGAACGAGGGGGAATATATTCAATTTTTGAAAACCCGGCTACGTGTGTAAACAGCCTTAGTTTCCTACATAAACCGTAAACAATATGGACAGACCAAGGGGCTACATCTGGTTAGTAAAAATGAAGCTTATGCAGAAGTGCTAAAAGTTGCTGTTCATTGAGAATCTGCTTGAGGCATGGCTGCACAAAGACAGCAAGTCACATAGACATCCAGCCAAAAAAACTGACTTTTATGGCATTGAAAAGCATATTAACAGCCTGGTTCAGAAAATGAGAACGTGATTCTTTTTTTCTAACTTGGTGGTTTAGAAATTATTAGGGTAGTTTGATTGTCCAATCAGAGACACAACTCAGGTCTCGTGACTGATGGGCAACCTATAGCTGTTTTGGAGGAACTTGCAGCTGGCTTCTTTACCAAAGTGGCTACATCTGCAGATTAGCTTAATTTCACGATATCAGGAACAGACAGGTAACGTCACAGAGACTACGTCCATGTTTTATATAGTCTGTGGGACAGTCTTATTGTCCACTACATCACCTGACTGACTGTGATGCAGATTAATGAAGCTGATTGTTGTGAGCTGAGCTGTGCCTCTGATTTGGTGAACTTGCAATCCTAATATCTTCTAAACCACTGAGTTAGAAAAAAAAAAAAAAAAAAGAAAAGTCACCCCCATCAGTGTGTGCAGATAGTAAAAGTAGTGTTTCACCCCCATGCCATTTTTCCAAACCAGGCTGTAAATAATTGTTTAATGCTGTTAAACCCTGTTTTTAAGGTGTCTGTGGTTTCTAGTCTCTCTGCAGCCAGGCTCGAGTAGATTCTCACTGAATGGCAACTTTTAACACTCCCACATAGGCTTAATTTTTCTCAATCTGATGTTGTTTTCACAACCCTTGTTTTTCTACCTTGCTTTGTCAAATGTATTGATGCTGCTTAACTTCCCAGCGTGCAAACTGCAGAACATGCAACCATCATGTAAACCAGCCTGAAGCCGGATAAAGTGCGTACATGCAAGAGAAGATTGATTCCCAGCTGCATTTTTTAAAGAAGAAATTTGAGTCAAGTTTTAGTCTGACTTACTGTATAAACCGTGGGAAGCAACCTTTTCCATTACTTGAGCTACTTTAAAATACACTCATGTCCAAAGTGCCAATGTTTACTTCTTTCATAAAATCATCAGCAGTCATTGAATGGTTTTCCATGCTTAGCTTCTCTTGCCTAGTTTTTAACATTATAGGAAGTTGAATGTATTGCTCTGTTTTGTATACTTTGCTAACAGGACTTGATGTCCTAACATACCACACTTTCACAGCAAAGGGTGCATATCACTGGATCTCTGGCCATCGCTGGCAATAAATCAAGGGGCAAAATCCAGTGAGTAAAAATAGAGGTGTCCCAATCCGATATTGATATCGTATATTGGTCCGAAATCAGCAAAAATACAAGTATCGGTATTGTATCGGAATGCATCTAAAATCTCTGATATAAGCAGTTTCTGTTACCCATTGGTTAATAATAAATGGGTCAGTTTTTCCTCATACCTACTGTTGCTGACTACTGTTCTTTGTTTGAATAATATCACTTAATCAAGCCTTTTCTAACATGACAAACATACTACAAAATAAGTAATAAAAATATGCATGTTTAATGCTGATATCGTATCGGATTAATATCGGTATCGGCCAATACTCAATGCTGCAGTATGGGTATCGTATCAGAAGTGAAAATGTAATATCGGGACATTGCTACGTAAAAATTATGCAGAAGTGCTAAAAGTCGCTATTCATAGAGAATCCACTTGAGGCTGGCTGCAGAAAGACCGGAAGTCACGTAGACACCCTGCCATAAAAACTGACTTTTACGGCATTAAAAAGCATATTTACAGCCTGGTTCAAAAACGGCTTGGGTCTAGAACCTTGATTTCACTATCAGCACACACTTTACGGTGAGTGATTTTTTTTTCTATCTCTGCAGTTTAGAACTTATTAGGATCATTTGATTTTCCAATTACAGGCACAGCTTAGGTCACGTAACCACCGGGCACCCTGTAGCTGCTCAAAGAAAAACTCTCAGCCAACGTCATTACCAAAGTGGCTGCGTCCATGGATTGGCTTCATTTGACGTTTCCAGGAACATACAGGTAAGGACCCGGAAGCTTCATCCATGTTTTAATAATAATAATAATAATAATAAGGATAAAAATACTTTATTGATCCCCCGTAGGAGAAATTCAGTTGTCCAGCAGCTGTACATACACGCACATACACATTCAAAAACAGGTTAAAAGTTACTGACGATATAAATAAATAAAATTTTAAAAAGTGCACATGTTCAGACTGAGCTGTTATATAGTCCTAAAGCAGCAGGAACAAAAGATTTCTTAAACCGTGCCGTTCTACATCTTAGAGCTAGGAGCCTGTCACTGCGGTTGTTCTTCTGAGCAGATAGACATTGGTGAAGTGGGTGCCTGGTGTTACTTAGTCTATACAATAAATCCATACTACCTCGTCCAGCTATGTCGGAAAAAATGACTGGAACTTGGTTTGTGTGCCATGATACCGCTGCTAAATGGCTGCGATCCCAGGCTAGCAGACTGACCTCCCAAGAGATATGTGGTGACACACCTGCAGGACAAATTTGCACTTGCAACATTTTGATTTACATTTATTCAACATTATTTGTAAGAAAAAAAAATGTAAAAGCATTTGTAGTGTGCTCAATTTCATATAAAGTATCAAATACAATAAAATAGGATACAATAGTTTATTTTATTTATCAATTTATCTATTTATTTTGCCCTCTGCCTCATTGTAATTATTCTCTGTGTGCCGACATAAATAGCCTCATCTGCCAGCCATGGCACCCGTGACCTAGGTTGCCTACCCCCCCTATATAAACTAATTATTTTGACATCAAGTAAACATTGATTGGTAATTGCTGCTCAAAAAGAACAGATACTGGAGGGAGATATATCGCATCAACAAATTAACACACGTAAGCTGAAGTTCTTGAAATGCAAACAATTTAAGCAGACCAAATTCTGACACCGAGGATGATAAACATCTAATTCAGATGTTTGCTTTATAAAGACAGAAAATGAGAGTGAGTCTAACATGAAGACAGGGAATGAGATACAGACAGTAAAGAAGCTCGAGTGAGGAAAAAATGAGAGATTCAGAGATAGAGAGAGGTGCGAGGTCCTCATCATCGTTCGCCCACACATATTCCATCCACTTCTACATCACTCCATTACCTCCATGTAAATGACAGCTCTCTGTGTCCCGCTGAGGGGAGAAAAAGGCCTATTAACACCACAGCAGAGAAAGCCCGGGCACTGTTCCACCCACGCAGAGTGCTCCTCCTTCACCCTCACACTCCCACACACACACACAAACACACACACACACACACATGTACATACACAGCTGGCCAGGGGGAAGAAGGGCGGAAGGGAAGAGGAGGTGGGCACGCAGGATGGTCATTCAGCAGAAATTCTGTTCCCGAAGAGTCTCCAAAACAGCGGCACAAAAGCAGAAAGCAAAATGAAATCACTTATCCGGCCTTGATTGTTGGCGGATGTGGGCTGGAGCGGTAGGCAGCGTGGGTAAATTAAGCATTACGAATCAACCTGCCTGCTCTTTTTCTCACTTTCAAGCCTTCATGTCTGATTTCTCAGCGCTAATGGAGGAAATTTGTGCCGTGGTGGCAGACAGACTGGTGCGGCTCTGTTATTATGTGGCATTACGGAGCAGATCGGAGGAGAGGGGGACCTCTGTTCGGATGTCAAACTTGCTGTGATTTTTGTCAAAGAAAGGGAAAACAATGAGGGATGTCGTACAGGGACGCAAACTTCATAGATGATGAATGCGGCAGCCATGACGTCAGCTGTCGGTTTGTCGACTGTCTGTGAGGAATGAAGTTGTGCCTGTTGACTTTTCTGGAGCTGGAAATGTTAGCACAAAGATATAAAAGCTGAAAACTCTTGTGATTCATTAGCCTGAAGATTAGCCTGTTAGCTGTCATGTTTCAAACAGACTGAGATTATGGGCTGATGCCTCTTCTAAAAGGGCTTGTGACAGTCGGACAGATCAAGGATTATTAATCATATGCTGTTGTAATACATTTCCGAGGCTGCAGCTACCGGGGAGGTGTCAGACAAAGTGACAGACAACATCAACAGCCTTATTTTATCTTTATTCCTAATGCATTCCCCACTGCAAAGATTAGCAAGTTTGCTTCCTTCATTATTAATTTATTCATTTATTATCTCAGCCACAGGGGTTATGTTTCTGGGAGAGTTTGTTTGTTTGTCTGTGAACTACATAATTTAAAAACTAACCAATGGAGCTTGTTGGAATTTTCAGGAAATATTCAAAATGGGATAAGGAAAAACTGATACAATTTTGGAGGTGATCTAGATCACCATCTGGATCAAGGATTTTTTTTTAAAGGATTCTTTATCATCGTGAGTTAGGGCTGTTTTCACCATATGTGTATATAACTCCACGATAAATGGTCGGATTGCTTTGCAAAACAATACAAGACAAGGTCAGGATAATTTCTGACAGATGTAAAAGTAGGATCCAGATCCTGGCAATATTCTGGATACTAAGATCTGGAATATGAAATATGTACTGGGTCATCATCATTTTCAACACTGTCACATAAAAAATTATTGTACAAACCTGCAACTAACACCAAATTGTAGCGAAAACAGTCTGCTGAAAGGGAGTATAACATTAAAGTAGGACTAAAGTGTTGTGTGTGTTTTTTAACTTATTTATTTATTTGTTGGTTTGTTAGCTAGTTAGCTATTTTGGGGGAGTATTTTCACTGGCTTGAGGATCCTGAAGTGCTCCAAGCCAGGTGAAATTTGAAACTCCCAAAGTGAGTCCACTCAGTGTCTCCACCTGGTAAAACTTGCCCAGCAAACCTTCATAAGGGGGCTCCAAAGCGAAAACAAAACATCAAAAACTGGGTGTCACACATCTGACATGGTCTGCCAGTTCAATAAAGTGCATATTTGTCGGATGTTTACATGAGGAAATCAGGAAAAAAAAACACGACCCAGAGGTAATATTCAGGGACTAGATACATGAGATGACACCTTGCATCTCTCAGCTGTCACTTTAAGAGGCTGAGTAAAAGAGACCAAAAAATATACTACCAGGCTGTAAATGTGTTCATCTCTGCTGTTAAGTTCTAACAATGAGCTTTTTAGCCCCATTTCTGGCAGTTTAGTTTGGTTGGTCTTGGTACAGCACGCATTTTGTGGCGTTTCCCTTGACTAAAACAGGAACAGGTCCTCAACTTACCGCCCTGTTTTTGGTACCCTTCTGTTGGGGTGCCAGATTTACTGATCCGACCTCCAGAAGGTGAAGCTAGAAACTCTGCCAGTCCATTGACTGTTTGAAAGAATTGTCACCCCCCATGCAACAGCAGCACTGTCACACAGCCATCTTTGAAACGAAACTTGATTGCGCTTTGTAACAAAGAGACATGGCAGTCACAAAGAAGAGAAATTGCTGGATGTCTTTCATCGTTTTTACTGTGTCATGTTTTTCTTCTTCATTGGATTCATAAGCAGAGCATGGCATGTCTTGCTGCCATGCCGCCATGCCATTACCTAGCTGACGCGGCATCTGGTTTACATGCCGCATACCAAGAAGGGCACTGTTGGCTGTAGAGACGCAAACCAGATTAGGTTTCACCAATCCAAACCGTACCAAATTGTTCTTGTTCATACCAGACCACTTGGTGGAAGCAAGGCTTTTGAGGACTGAACCTACTTGAGACAGTCCCCAGTGGACAATAGAGGAACTGTTGGTTTTTGGCGAATTCAAACTCATTTAGGTTCTCATTTTCTCCAACACACAAATCATAAACTATAAGCCTGTAAACACTCACTCTGGACTGTGACTGTCGTGTCTTTATGTGTGAAGTCAGACAGCCGCTCGCTTCCCTTCCATAATATTTTGGAGCCGGTGGAAACATGGGATAATATTTGGAGGGGGAATGGAAAAGACAACGGCAGATTATGGACAACATTCATCCCCCCTCGTCGCCTCTCGAGCTGTGTTTGGGTTGCTGCCGCCCGGCTAAACCACGTTTGGAATTTCTGATTGCAACGTCAACACACGTATGTGTTTTTCTGCTGCATCCAGCGCAGGAAACTCACAGCTGCTGGATCCCAGAGAGGAGAGTATGTGGCTATCACTCACATGGCACATTGTGCTGCATACAGTGAAGGCGCTTTCTTGGAGTTTTCAAGGCTGCAGGGCAGACCAGAGGTCACATTATCAGATATAAACATTGATTTAAAAAAAAAAAAAAAAAAAAAAAGCATGAGCATAGTATGATAAATTGCAAAGTGAAAAAAGTCACTCAGAAAAACTCAGTGTACAGTTTTCTCCGTGGTAATGGGGAATATGGAGCTCTGACCTTGAGAGGAAAGGCTGAATGGGTTATTCAGACTGCTAACCTGTATTATGTTGCAGATAATGGAGTGAAAATCAGTGCCAGACAAAGCAAAAAATCATTCTGTTAGTTTCAATCACACATGCTGAAGATGTGTTGTGCAGGGACTACTGTATGTTTTCAGTCTCTTACTTCAGCTCAAAGGTTTCTAACTCTGACACCTTATAAATACCAATTCTCTGGCAAGAACCCAAGTCATTAGTAATCTGTGAAATATTGGCAAAACTATTAAAGCAGAAAGGTAAAGATATCCTTTAGGTTCACATGCTAATCAGTAAAGATTTACGAACATGATCAGCAGCAGATTGATCTCTCTCACACATTTACTTGTGCAAAATGCTTAATGTTATTTTTTCAGTCTCTTTGCATGTGTCTAAGAAATTCAGGTAGTGTATAGTTTTGCACAGACATATTTTTGATAACACTTTTGGTAAACCTTGCTGTAAAGTCAGAATTTCATCGAGAGCATGTTCTATTTCTACTCCAAGCTATCTCTCCTCATGCATAAAATAACAAATAAACCTGCTTCAGTAACGGCCGTGAAAGCATCTTTTGGGTTTCTAACAAGACACCTTTGTATTGAGGGCCAGTTCCAATTTTTTTAGCATAGAGTGATTTAAATCTTATTTTTTCAGACACTATTGTTTTTTTTATACATTATTTGAATATGTTTGCTGAGGTTTTGTTGACTAACTGGCTTCTTTCAACATATTTATGCTCTCGAGCATCCAGTTCAAAGCCCAGCGAGTGTAGACCATAGACTGTATAGAACATGGGCATAGCCTCTGGGACATCCCCTGTCTGTTCTTGATTCTGTGAAATGAAGCCAATTCGCGGGCACAGCCACTATGGTCATGACGCTGGCTTTGAGTTTTCTTTCGAACAGCTACAGTGTGCCCATCAGTCACGTGACCTGAGCTGTGTTTCTGATTAGACAATCAAACAATCCTAATTACTTCTAAAGTGCAGAGTTAAAAAAAAAACATTCACTCACCATACAATGTGTGCAGATAGTGAAATTAGCCCTTTAGACCCAAGCTGTTTTTTGCATCAGGCTGTAAAATATGCTTTTTAATGCTGTAAAAGTCTATTTTTATGGCTGGGCAGGTACGTGACTTCTGGTCTTTCTTCAGCCAGCCTCAAGTGGATTCTCGATGAACAGCAACTTTTAGCACTTCCACATAGGCTTCATTTTTACAAACCGGATGTTGCTGTTGGGTGCAGACCACAGCGGCTGGTTTGGTCCAACTGAGGTACAAAAAAATTTGATCCCCAACTGCAACGTCTCAGTACATAAGTCTGACTAAATCCCCATTTCCACCAAGCAGGTCAGTTTGGTCTGTCTCATTATGGCACTCATTTTGTAGTGCTTTCTTTGACTAAAATCAGGACAGGTCCCTAAATTACCAACCCGTACAGTCCCACTTTTGGGTACCCTTCTGTTGGGCCAGACATACTCGATCCGACCTCAGAAGGTGGAGCTAGAAACACTGCAGTCCTTTGGTTGAAAGAAACAGAGCCACATGCCAATCACAAAGAAGACTCATTGCTGGACGCTTCCATCGTTGCTCTTTGTCTTCTTCGCTGGATTTATTATCGGCTCACATGTCACGTGACATTGAAGGAGATTCACCACAGTGCTTGAGCCGCTCTTACTCCACACTTGACACGAATCACCTGATGAACACCCTCGGTCTATTTTAGTCATGCATCAGAACTGTGTTCAAACTGACAGTCCTGACACCTCCCAGCATGCACCTGTACTTTCTTAGGAGTCTAAGATGTTATCTCATCCGTCCTCTGTTATATGCATGTAAAATAAAGCAGCCAGAGGTGATGAGGTTGGAGCACGGACACAAAATGCAATCAATGTTCTTTAGCTGCAACAATCATAGTTTAACGACTGACATGTCCAATCACTGCCCTGCATTCTTTTGCTGAATTCACACATCAGCTCACCAAGGCTTCTTGCAGAAATTTATGAGGGGCTGGAGGAAATTTCACCCTGAAATAATCTGAGGTTTAGCGGATGTGTGCATGCAGATCATCCATCGGTGAGTGACATAATGCAAAGTTACGTCATCTCTGGAAAAATCCACACAGCAACTTAATTTCATTCGGCTGGAATCCTGCGCATCCTTTGTCTTTTAAATTAAATTTACTTTAAGACAAAATGTTTGTGCATCATATTTCTTGTATCAACCATTTTTATGTTGAGACTGAGATGAATATTCTCTGCTCCTGCTGAGCGCTAAATGCAGCAACACGTGTGCACAGATTTACGCCTTTTTCTTCTTCTTTTCAGTTCAGGGTGAGCTCTGCACAAGGCCGTTTGCAGCTTTTATTATCAATGTTTATTCCTCCAGTTCTTTTTTTTTTTTTTTTTTTTTTGAGGGTTTTTTATATCCACCGTCTTTGTCACTTGCCCTCAGCTGAGATTTTCCCATATTAAAATGCAGGTGTTTTAATTTTTAAAGACTTCTTTTGAATGAAATTAATCAAAGAGTGGGTTTTATTGCAAGGGAGTAAAAAGATGCTGGTAGCAGAATGATTGGAGACATCAAATCCAGGCTTAGAAATGGAGTATTTGAAGATTTGTGGAAGGAAATGACTGTGAAGTACGCTTTGCATATTTGTATTTATAAGAAATATGTTCATATAAAGTGTGACATGATATTCTAGCTCAGCCTGCCCTCTTACATCACTCTCTCATGTATCAAGAGAACTTCATGGAGCACACGAAGAGCGAGGTGCAAAAAATGAGTTTTTGTGGAGAAGTTTGAAGGAAACAGTAGAAAGAGAGGGAGGACTGTTAGAGCGCAGGAGGGAGGAGAGAGGAAGAGAGAGAGTCAGAGAGGAAGGGGGAGAAAGACAAGAAGAGAGACGCAGAGTTACAGACAGACAGATGGAAGAGAAAGCATGCAGCAGAGAGGAGGAGAAACAAAGCGTGTTGACTGAGGAAGTGTGTGCATGCCATGCGGGCCATGTGCTCGTCTACGTCCCGTCTACATCTGCTCCTCCGACTCTCACTCTCACAGCTCCCAGAGTCTGCAGCTCCTCCAGGCAGAGTCCCCAGATATGAGACGAGGTAGGACTGGGCTTACTTGTTGCTCTCAGAGTTCTTTTGCTTCTTTATCCTTCTTTTCCTGCTTTCTTCTTCTTCTTTTTTAACCCCTGCTGAGCTGCTTTTTGGGTTTGATGATGTCAGTGTTGGTAAAAGTTTGAACTTTGTCTAAATGTTGCATAATTTGATTTGCAGAAAGAAAAAAAGTTGAATTTTAAGTGTTGGAGCAATGCAACACATGTCGTGCAATTTAGGAGATTTTGTTGGCAGGTCTGGCTGTTTGTTGCCATGTGTGTGTACTTTGTGTGTGTGTGTTGGTGTGATGGTCTGGTATACTGGTAGGATATTGGCAGGACTGAGGAATGTGTGAGATCTCTTTGTTCCCTCTCTCATTTTCTTTCTTCTTTTTTCTCTCTGGGGTTGCACACACACACTCTCACTCACGCACACACACACACACACACACACACACACACACACACACACACACACACACAGTCAAACCAACTCTTGCAGAAAACCAGTTGAAACTTCCCACCGGCAGGAGAGAAATGTCTGGAATGTGATTATCACGTATTTGTGTTTATTTTATCACTGCGGGTCGCTCGGAAAGCAAAGAGGAAACCAGATCAGGCGCATGCACAACATTCAGCGTGAAACACTGTGTGTGTGTGTGTGTGTGTGTGTGTGTGTGTGTGTGTGTGTGTGTGTGCGTGTGTGTGTGTGTGTGTGTGTGTGTGTGTGTGTGTGTGTGTATTGACATGTGTGTGCTTGGTGGTGGTGGTGGGTGGGTGGGGAGGGGACAGGGTGGGAGGGTAAAGAGTGAGAGCTATTTGGCAGTGCACGTGAGTGTGTGGGTGGTTGTGTGGGTGTCAGGGTGAGTGGGTGCAGAGCTCTTTGAGTGAGAGCACATGTGACTGAGTGTGTGGGTGTTGAGTGTGTGTGTATGTGTATTGTGTGTGTGTGTGTGTGTGTGTGTGCAGAAAGGTGAAAAGTATGTGTGTGCAAAGGTAAGGTGATTGTGCGTTTCCGAGTCTACCTTTGCATCAAAAGAAGGGTGAGGAAAAGAGGAAAAAACACTCCCTCTTTAAACCTCTCTGTTCGTCTTTCTTCCTTTTTCTATTTGGTGCACACACACACACACATGTACACACATATGCACACACACGGTTCAGGCGCCTGTCAAACCCAATGCATTCCTGAGTGCTCGAACACACGGAGTCTGAATGGTGGGATGAATGCGGGGAAATTCAGCTGAAACGTGAGGACAAAAGCCAGGGGGACATTTAAGAGGGTTTAACTCGGCAGAACCCTGGGAATCAGGGAAGAAACACACACACATACACACATGCACGCTTACATTAACGCATGCCTGCACGTGCACTGAAATGAACTGTGTATACATCCATACACACGCGCACACACACATATGTACAGCTGCGGCTCCAGCAGGCTGTTAGAGCCGGGAACGAAGGGGAATTCCCAGGGAGGAGACAGTGAAAACACACACTGCACCCCTGAATGTACACACACACACACACACACACGGACACAAAGGGCCTGAGAGCCAATGCTGCACTGAAACACACCGCTGCAGGTATCTGAGCCTCACACCGCTGCGGTCCATGGGTACACCTTCAAGTTTAACAACTAAAACCCCAAAATCTGCAAAAACCCTCAGAAAATCAGAGCCCGGCACTGCTTCACAACTGCAGCTTCGTTGTCTAAAGGTCAACAAGGAGCAAGGTCCTAAAAAAGCTTTTAAAATCACAAATAACCAAGACTTTAAGAGGGCTCAACCCAAACCAATCTGAGGTGTCTCTTTATTGGGAAGGTTGAACGCATCGCTGATGATCTTCATGATAGTTTCATTTTTATCCGCTGCATTCATCCAACAATGCACCGTCCAAACCACGCGTCAGATTTCTGTCCTTTTTTTTTTTTTTTTTTGGGGGGGGGGGGGGGGGGCAGTTCTGCTTCAGTCGAGGTTTTAAAAGAAAAAAGCAGCAGGTGTTTAAAAGGTTTTATGAAAATACCAAATCTTGACATTTCTCCAAATCTTAAAAGCCTGAACCCACCAGAGAGGAGCCATTTAGTCCTGGTGCAAAATTTAAAAAAAAAACAAACAAACAGGGTTCCAAAAATTTGCATTTTAAGAATCAAACAAACGCAGATTATGTGAGAAGATTTTCAGTCTTCACGGAAAGATTTTCCCTGTGTTCACCTATTGAAATGAAATTCAGCCCCTCCCCAGTTTGCTAAAAAAAAAAAAAAAACCTGGAACCTTCTTTGGGAAGCTTTTGTTTGCACGAGAAAAATGAAGAAGCCAGAGCTGAAGAGCGGGATATCTGTAACTCCAATAGCTGAAATCATGTTTCAATTTAAGGAGAGTGAAAGAGAAAAGCATCAGTTGCGTTACCTTGCGCATCAGCCTCTGGATTCTGCTGTTTGATTGGAGAATTGTAATCATTTGCTACCAGAAAGGAAAAGAAAATCATATTTTTCTGCCACTGGAAATTGCGACAGCTGCTCAGTAAATAATGAAATTTCAGCTCAGCTTTCTAAAGTCTCCCCCAAAAATGTCTCAATGACCCTAAAAGGTTCCTGGAACCTGCTTGGGGATCCAGATCTGACTGCACAGCATGAAAACAGAAAGTGTGTATCATATTCTGTGCAGAGCAGAGATCGGTTGAGCAAATGTTGCACAGTCGGTTCATGCATTTGTCTGAACAGAAGGAAGAATTTAAAAGTAGCTGATGAAGAATGTTTTCAGCTGTTTTAAAGGATGAATTATCAAACCTTCATCTTGACTTCACAAGCAGCTGTCTGTATCTTCAAGTTGAGTGTGTGTGTGTGTGTGTGTGTGTGTGTGTGTGTGTGTGTGTGTGTGTGTGTGTGTGTGTGTGTGTGTGTGTGTGTGTGTCATCAGATCGATCAGACTCAGCATCAGAAGCCCCTCTACTGAGAAACAAGAAGGGGAACATTTGGGATTATCCCCAATCTCTGCAGGTCTTGCATGTTTCAGATTAAGCTGAACTGTTAGTGATGGAAACAAATTATAAATAATCCACGGATATTTTCTCAAAGCTTCATTCCTGTTTGGTTTGTGTGTTAACGGATTGAGCTGAACTGATTTATTCGGCTCAGAATGAGACAAAAAACAAAAAAACTAACACTTGAGTGCTTTTCTGATTTTACACTCAGGTCACGCGATTCGATGATGATTGGAGATTAAAATTAAAGGTCATATTGTAAATTTCAGCATCTTTCAGGTGAGTTAGATGCAGAAGAAAAAGCAAAATGTCACAAATTATGTGAGGTAATCAAAGAATGAGAGAAGGAAGAGAAAGTGTAGAGAGATGAATCAGTGAAGACATAACCTGGCACACAAAGGGTTAATGAATTTGGTCATAAGGTTTACAGAAAAACATTTGGTTGAACATATTTCTGGGAAGTTTAGGTTGAAGAAAAAGTACCCATCCCAAATACCAGAAACTGAGGTCATAAGTGAGCAGATAAGAGAAAGAGTGGGCACAGTAATTTATTCAGGGAATTTCACAATATGAAGCATCGAGCTGCTGATATTGTCAGCGAGCTTCAGAGAGCTCATAAAGCTGCTCAGACCTGTGCCGGTGCACAGCCACAGAATCAAACAAGAAGAAGAACAAAGAGAGAAAACAGAAGTTAATTTCCCAGACTGCCGCAGAAAGTCACACTGAGAAAAACCAAGAGTGATCAAGTCTGCCGGAGGAAGAGGAGCGGGTGAGCAAGAACAAGAATCTCAAATTTAAACTCCTGTTGGTGCATGAATATAAGTGAGCAGGTACAATCCCTCTGCAGGTGTATTTCCCCCACAGGGAGATAAGACCGAGAGGTATCAGTCTGAGTATGATTTGAAAATGTTTCACATTTAGTGTTTGCTCAGAACTGACTGAAAGGATGAGAAATATGATGAATTCAAGTGTTGCTGATTCAGTTTCTTCCTTGGGTTGGTAAAGATCTCTGTTACATAGTTCAGCAAAGATTAAGTTAAAAGGAAAAAAAGTGGACACTGGTCTTTAAATGGTATTTAAAAAATGATAAATGTTGACATTTCTGCTACTCTTAAAAGCCTGAAATCATCTGTCCAGAGCGTTTTAAAGCTGCTCTGGTTCAAAACCCAGCTTTTAAAAACCAAAAACAAATGCAGGTAATTTTAAAGCGGCTTCTTTTTCTCACCTGTTGAGCTTAAATGGAGTGAAATCCAGCTCCCGCTCAGCTTGCGAAGGACCACCTGGAAATCTCTCAAGGACCCCTTGAAGGCTCCTGGACCTTGGTTTGGGAAATGGAAATGTGCATCTCAATCTGTGGAAAGATGAAGACAGAAATATGAATTTCTAGATGATAGGGAAGGAGTTCATCAACAAGTAACCCTATCAGACAAACTGAAGAAGAAAGCGGAGAATTTGCTGCTTGAAAATGATCTAATTCTTATTTTTAACTTAGCTTTACCAGGGAAACAATTTGCCTCTTTCTCTTCTTTTGCAAAATGAAAAAGAAATCCTAATTTTTTGGAGCTAAAGATGAAAAATGGAGTATAAAAGCTGGAGCTTCAAATCTTTAAATCACCTGAAAAGAAGTTATATTTTGAAAGAAGGAAAAACAAAAGATTTGGCTGTCATGAGTTTTTTTTTGTTGTTGTTTTTTCGAATTTTAAAACCTTAAAATTGTCTCTCTAACTCACCTAAAATGATTTGTAATTATTTGGATGAATAACGCGTCATTTAAACTAAGATTTGTTCTGCTGGAGCTCAAGCCTGATCGGGATTTTTGTAATTTCTTTAGAAGAATTTGACGTCGGGTGTTTCGTTTTAAGATTCTACAGATGTTTCCTCGTTTTTCTCTCTTATTGTTCACCTTTCTCTCTGTGCTGTCACCGGCAGTCAGAGGCTCTGTATTCACGTATTCTCCGCGGGCGCACTGGGCGCACCGGGGACGGTCCCCGCAGAGTGAGGGGGCGACGCGGAGAGGAATTGGGGGGGGGGTTCTTTCTTGCGGGCTGACTGAGGTTGACTCTGGGGACGGAGCTGTGGCCGGCTGCTGAAGGTTTTAGGTGAACCAGTCTCTTACTCTAGTGTCGCCGGGGCATTTCCGAGCGATCCGGGGTAAAAACCCGGCTGACACAGAGAGATAAAACACACGCACAGACAGAGCGACAGAGAGAAAGAGAGATAGTCAGGGCTGAAGATCAGGACAGAAACATCGATCCTCCTCCTCTCTCCTGCAGATATCTGCGGCTGTCTCAGCTCGTTTCGCGGACACTTTAGTGAGCAGCTCTCGGTGATGTTTGACTCAGTCTTTTGTGTTTCTGTTCAGCGGAGAGATCAGGGGAGCTGCACGCGAGGAAGGTGTCTGCAGATCGGCCGATTTCCTCCAGAAACTTCAGAACACAGGTACCACATTTTAATTCTTACTCATGACTCCGACACAGATTATTGGTTTCAAAGTGTTAGTTTAACGCACTGAAGTTTTCCACATTTTATGATTCAATGTAAAAAAAATAACTGCTTATGTGTAAATCTTGCCAAATATTCTTTAAATTGACTTCGTTATTCTCATCATGTTGAAGTTGTGTCCGCCTCGTTAGCGCGCTCGTGCAGCAGTGTGTGCGGTGAGACTGTTGAACATGGCTTTGCAACAGTGTGTGGTCTCCTCCGGCTCTGGCAAGACCATTGTGCACTCTTGGCGTGCACGTGCATTCGTGCGCGTGCTTGTTTGCTTGCTTGTTGGTGAGTGAGAGAAAGAGAGAGAAGGAAAGAGGGAGGAGGGGGGAGAGAAAGGAGGTATGTGAGTCGGGCTGGAGGAAATTCTTGTGTTTTGGAATGCGTTTACCCCGGGGGGAGACCCCGTGACTCCGAGAAGGGGGGGAGAGAGACAGAGAGGAGAGGGGGTGAGAGAAAGGAAAAGGGGTGTGATTGTGAGGCTTTCTAAGAAATAATTGAATCAGTGATGTTGTGCTGTTTCATGCAAGAATCATGCAAATTCAGTGACAGTGAATATTTCATGATGAACATTTTTGCATCTATTTATGATCATTTCTCCCTCAGAGGACTATAATTAAAACCATGCACGCTCACTTCTACACACACACAGTGTTTCTGCATCCAACAGGGGGAGCTTGTGACACACGTAGCTGGAAGATCAGATATTAATGTGTCACTAATATCAGTACATAATTTCACATGCAATTACAAATTAGAATTACAATAACCTGGCAGAGATACTTTGCAAATTTCTATTTCTTTTTCCTTTGCAGATTTTGCAACAATTATGTACTACTTATATATTTTTTTTTAAACTAGGCATTCATTTCTGAATGCAAATGCTTTTTAAAAACAGACATTTGCTTCTAAAAAAATTGTATTTTGTGAATTAGATGACGCTTTCTCTCTGCAGAACCCTCTCCAGTGAGAAATGCACGTGCAATTCATCATTTAGAGAAACAGATTTGAAAAATAAGCCGTGTGCTTATCAGTGCTTACTCGTCTGTCTCCAAAATATCCCCAAAACTTTTCATTAGCTCCACGCCTTCCTCAGATAAACGGATCATTTAGCACCTAAAGTAGGAGCAATTTCTGAAAGCCATAAAGGATCCTTTACCCTGAAGTCTAAATCATAAATTCTGGCGACGCTGTCATGCTCAGCAGGATCTTCGCTGCCTCACTCTGATGTGTTGCACAGTCAGAACTGGAAGCATCCATCACTCTGAATGTGCTCGAGTTGTTATATTGTGAATTATTCTGACGGCATCCACACTCACACAACTGTAAACACAAGCACACACTGAGCATTTACACTGCTTTGTTGCAGAAGATGAGAAAGATTGAGAAAGAGGACAGTGCATCTCGTTTACTGCTCTTAAAACTCGCACAGAAGTTGTTTTTTTAGTTTAAGTTTGGAGCGGACAGACTGAGGTTAGAGTCCCGGTTGGTATTGGACAGAGAAGAGTGTTTCTGGAACAGTGCTGCAGACTAAAAGCTCGCCCACACACAAATGTGAGATATTCTAATGAGCAATCTGGACCATCTGAATATTATATTCCTCTTCACAGTACAGACGTGTCACTTTGTGCAACTCTATCATTTTCACATTGAAAAAAGAAAAAACAAGTCTGTGTTTGAGCTTAATAAAGGTGTGAGTGATGAAGAGCAATGTGAGTGACGTGATCCTCTGCCACCTGTCTTTCACAGCCTCTTCATCATGAACATCATCAGTGAAACGGAAGCAGCGAGCACAGCTCCTTGTCCTGCTGGTAAGAAAATCACACATTATCTATGATTTGAAGTGTTGTTGAAAAAGTGTGAATCCATTTATCGAGTGGAGAAGTTAACCCTGGCAGCAGAGACACAGTTCTTTTTTTTATCAAATTGAAGGGTTTTTTGTTAATTTGAGATGTTTGGTGATAAAGTTAGTGCCGGTCAGAGAGTTTCACTGCACCGACAAACTTTCCTCTGAGTCTCTCCGTGAGATCAAAATGCCTCCCTGTAGCTGTCATTTAAAAATAACCCAGCTCAGTACAGTAGCCATGTGCACATAAAACATTTGACTTCATGTAAACCCAAAAAAAAGAAAAGAAACAACAATCAGGCTGCATGATTCACACACACACATCGAGCGTGTACAGCCCACACACTCCCACGTGTTTCCCCTTCCTCTGCTGCCTCAGATGTGAGGCACATGACATCATTAAAAGGTGCTCTAAAAATCAGTGTGGGTACTGCATGTGGGCTGGCAGAGTGTGTGCGTGTGTGTGTGTGTGTGTTTTTGTTTCTGTGTGGGTGCGGGGAATGAAAGCCAAAGCTCCAGAGCCGTGGGCCCCGTGCTGGCTACGTGTGTGTGTGCCCAGCCGGAGGCTCTGGTCCTGGGCTGCGCTTCCTCCCACGCTGGGGTTCGGCTGGGGCTCTGAGTGGGAGGAGGAGTGGGAGGGACGAGTGGGCTGAGGCTGTGAGTCAGCCTGCTGCAAAGCCCCAAGACAGGAGACTGCTGAGGGAAGAACACACCGCGAGAGCCCCGGCCCTCGAGGAAACATTAAAGTTTATAATGAGGAGTGCGTTCGTCTGGGGGGGATCAGAAACCATCTCCAGAAGTGTCAAAGTCCTGCTGAGAAGTGATTTTATTGATGAGCTGATGGCTGCTGAGACAGCTAACAGGGAAATAGATGGCTGAGGACACGGGGTGTATTGTTTTTATTTATTCTAATGTCAGTTTTGCAGTTTCAAATCGAAAAAACACCCACAGCTCTTCATCTCTGTCTGCTTTCTGAATGAAGGAGCCATGAATCCAAACATCATGCTGTGCGTACTAACTCCTCCTCATGACACGCTTACACCCTTAATTTCGTAATGCACATGTTCCTGTGTGTCATCATTGATGTGTCGCATTGTGCGCTTCTTGAGATCCTTGTCTGGAGTCATTTCTCTGAGCGTACTCACTGGTGAAAAATGACAGAGAATGCAAATGGTTACTGTAATCTCTGTTGGAGAAAGACAGATGAGCGTCTGATAAATACAAACACCTGCTCAGTCTGATTTGCTTATCACCCAATGAATATGTGCACATCGAGTTTAGACATTCAACAACACTTTTCCTTGTGAATAATCTGATTTTGTGCAATGTGAAGAGTTTATAGAGGCTACAGTCTGCAGAGTGACACCTGGCTTTGATTCTGACCCTCAGGTCTTTGCAGCACATCGCTCCTCTCTGTTTCCTCTAACTCTCAGATCTTTTAGATACTTAAAGCTACAGTAGGCAAAATTATTTTGGCATTTCATTGCATGTCATTAGCAAACTTGAGTCCCCTCAGATAAACATGTGTGACCTATGAGTGCCCGTCCCTTCATATTAGTTCATCAAAAATTAGTCCAGTCCAAACCAATTCATCAATCAGATCATCATCCCGCTTCTGTGTGACCTGTGTACGCAGCTCTCTGCTCTTTTGTGGTATATAATCGTCCTCCATTGTAGTTTCTGTCCTCAGGGTCGGACCTTACTCATCGATAGAGATCAGAGTTTGCCTGGAGAGTTGGTGTGCAAGTTTGCTGCATCATTTAGTTTGAGGGGCTTGGCAAAGTGATGTCAGGCTGCAGAGAGAACAACTGAAGGTTTTTTTTTTTTTTTTATAATGCTGCTTCAAAGTTAAGTTGCTTCCAAACAGATGCTTAGAACGTCTTTACATGGATGCCTAAGAACTGTGTTTGTACCGATCTTTGTAGGATGGCCTGGCTGCTAAGTGTGGTTATGTTAATGATTCGTGAAGCAGGTGTTTGAAAACTGCCGTTGATCAGCAAATTTGTGGAAAAAAAACCCTGTTATTTGGAGATCAGGGTGATATTTGAAATGTCTTTAAAGTCCCATTTCAGCAGATTCTTAAACCTTGTCTCAAGAGGTGAAGGTCAGGCGGAGGGCCACGCCGACCCGGTGATCTCAGCAGCATTTTGTCGCCCTGATAATGGAAGGTGGTTCTCCAGGAAACTCAGAGGGAGTCCACCAGTCTGGGGCGAGGGGGTATCTGGAGCCAGGCCGGGGTGTGGAGCAGAGCAGCAGAGGATGGGGTGGGTGGGAAAGGCATTGGCGTGTGGAGGCGAGAAGGAGGAGGAGGAGGAGGAGGAGGGACGGGCGTAAAAAAGGAAAGGCAGGCGAGGAGTGCGAGGGAAGGACGGGGAAGTGAGAACAGGAAACGCTGGTCGGAGTGGAATGTTTCACAAGAAGGCTTCTCCGCCCTGCGAGCGTCAGGACGAGGGCGTCTGCTGCTCAGACAGCCACCAGCCATCCTCACACACACACACAAACACACGCACACATACACATTCCCCACAGTGTGACCCCTCACCGCCTTGGCAAGGCTCGCAGCTCTTATATCCTGTGAGTGGGCCAGCCAGCAGCGGAGTCACCGCCTGCACTGAGCCAGCTCTGTGTGACTGAAGGACAGAGAAAGAGGGAGAGTCACACTGGAGCTGGTTTTCCTCTGACACCACTGAAGGGAAGAGGAAGAGGAAAGGGGGAGGACAGGGAGGAAAGGAGGAGCAGAGAGGAGAGGGCGGTGGGGTAGAGCTCTGCACCGCTGGGGTCCTTTAAAGGAGTCACAAAGATGTCATAGGCACAATTAGAAATTATGTGAACGCTAATAACAAAAGTGACTTTTTAACATTGCGGTCACAGGATGCATTTAATGAAAGTTTACAATCAGAAGAGCAAAAAGAGGCACGACGTTTAACCAGCTCATTAGAGGGGCTGCAAAAGATGTTTAAAAATGGTAAAGTTTTCCTGAGGTGTTGTGAAAAAATAAAATTAAAAATTACTTAAGAATTGCAACTTTTAAGTTAAGTTAAAATCAAAAGGGTGAACATGCAATTATACAAAAACGTTGGCTAAAATTTCTGCTTTCTTGGTGACATTTTCACTTCTGAATCACAACTTCCTCATTTACTAAATATGTTGTTTTGTGAGATATAAATTTACGTAACAGTCACCCATTGCATCATAACATAAGTATCTGTGTGTGATGTAATCAGAGACACTTGCATAAGTGATGGAAAATTCAAACAGCACCTGAACGCATCACTAGTCCAGCTGCTCTAGATATTTCTGCAGGCTTAGAGGTGCGGAGGTATCCCTGAGTGTGTGTGTGTGTGTGTGTGTGTGTGTGTGTGTGTGTGTGTGCGCATGTGTGGGAATGTGTGTGTGTGTCTGTGAGAGACTAAGGGTTATCACAGGGTACTATGCACACACACACACACACACACACACACACACACACACACACAACCACACGCACACACACAGACAAACACACACACACACACACACACACACACACACACACACACACACACACTCACACAGAGGTTGCACACATGTTTACTGCAGGGCACAGCATAGAGATAAGACAGTCATGCCTCCCCAGCGTGACAGTGACATCACAGTTGTATCTGTGTGCTCACTGCCCCCCCCCCCCCCCCCCACCCACCCCCCTCACACACACACACACACACACACATCCCTCCGTCTGTGTGCTAGAAAGAGGCCAGCCTAATATAGTCAGTACAGATCACACACACACACACTGAGACACGCACACACACCTCCTCACCAGGCAGCAGAAGGGCTTGGAGCTGAGGTCCGCCTGTCATACTTCCATCTCCTGTCCTTGGTTGGTCATAAGCATTTGCTTCTGCGTGTGAGTGTGTGTGTGTGTGTGTGTGTGTGTGTGTGTGTGTGTGTGTGTGTGTGTGTGTGTGTGTGTGTGTGTGTGTGTGTGTGTGTGTGTGTGTGTGTGTGTGAATGGGATGACGTCGCTGTTACGTCTGTTGGTGTCCATCACTGGCTCAGAGTCCAGTCTTGGCAGAGACAGGTGCATTGATGGCTGCCCCTGTTCGTGTGTGTGTGTGTGTGTGTGTGTGTGTGTGTGTGTGTGTGTGTGTGTGTGTGTGAGAGAGAGAGAGAGAGAGAGAGAGAGAGAGGGAGGGAGAGGAGTGGGGGGCTGGTTTTTGTAGCCTATTTGGGACATGTCCAAACCCTGCTGGGACTTGTGGTCCTCAAGGGAACCTGTCTTTCCCTGATGCTGGAAAAGCTGCTGGAAAAGCCTGCTTCCTATTTGTTTATCAGCTGTGGACATTTGTTTGTGTGCTGGTTTGTGTGTTTATGTAGGATGGTTTTTGTGAGTTATGGGGACATTGTTAAGTTTTAGAGCTCTGCTTGTGGGGACCGCCGTTTCTTTAAGTCAAACACCTGTTGCAATTGCAGCAATACGTAATTTCTAATGTTCTGATCTTAGTTCCTTTAGTTTTTGATTTCGTTTTACTACAATATGGAGACCTAGTCCACAATGAGAACCCTACTTGTGGGTACCGCTGTTTTTTTGTGAGACACACCTGAAGTGCTAATGCTTTGACAGTAATTTCTGATGCTTTGAGTTGGCCTCTAGTTTGACTTGTAAGTTTTTGTCATCTGTGTGTGTGTTTCTTTCCTTTTTTTTTACTTTATTTTGTAGATTGTGGGGACTTAGTTCAAAATCATAACCTGACTTGTAGTTTCTTATGGGGTCATAACTGTTTTGAATACTCTAAGAAGTTATTTCCTAGGTCCCGGTCTTGCTGTCTTGTGTTTGTCTTGGTGTGTATGTGGGTTTTGTGACCTCATGGACACCTCATTCAATATCAGAACCATAGGATTTGAATGTCACTAATCCTGATTTTGCATTTTTACCCCTGTTATTGAATTTTTATGGCTGTATTATGACTTTTATGACAGCATTCTTGTGGTCCTGAGGGAGTAAAGTTTGATAAAAGAAGGAAGAGTAAAATTTACGGGAACACCCCTCTGTCTTTTACATTCTTTCTCCTTCCTGTTTGAATTCTTCAGCTTTATCTCTCTAGTGCCGTATTTTTTTCCTCTTTCTCTCCCTGTTTTTCACACTAACTCTGTCACCAGCAGCTCTGGTCAGCCATTAAACTGCCTCTTAAGCCAAACCAGCAGAATTCCCAGGCTGCTCGGCTGCCTGGGTTAACACCTTTTTGTCCACAGGAATCTTAGGAATCCCCAGCTTCCTTTTCCATCGCAATCTCCATTGTGTGTGTGTGTGTGTGTGTGTGTGTGTGTGTGTGTGTGTGTGTGAGTGTGTGTGTGTATGTGTGTTATAGAAAGAGGCTATATGTGTGTTGAAACACATCTCCGCCCTTGCATCCACCCAGTTTGTGCCCACAATAGTCTGAGTCACACTCTAAAACGGCAAAAAGTCTCAGTTACTGTGAAACTTTACACTTTTTAGACAAAGTAAAGCTGACGTTTGGTGCCACAATTAGAATGAATCATGAGCTGAAAGGTCGTATGATTTGAAATGACATGATACGTTTTCTACATTGTGTGAAGTTCAACACAACATGTTTCCTTGAGGCTACAGCTCATAAATATAAGCATAAAAATATTCAATATGACCTTAAAAAACAGAATTATTAACAGGGATGTGAATACATGCAAAAATAGAGCGTTTATAAAAAAAGTCAGGAAAAAGTGCCCAAAAACCTATTTGAGACCCACTTTGATCTAGCTCTTAAATGATCTTGCATGTTTTCTCTCTTTATGTTCAATTACCTAAATGTTGGTTGCTCTGGTTGGAATTTATCATTTAAAGATAAAATCTTCCTGTTTTATTATTGATTTACCTAATTTTATCATGTATATATCAATTCAAATACTTCTACCATCTGCTTTTATAATTTTATTAAAAGGAAGTCTCTATGATTAAATGCCAAACAGATTTCACCGTGCAGATGTGTGACATCAGCGTACTGATATTTTGTCCCACCACTAATCATAGATTTAAATCCCTGGTGACAGCACTGCAGCACTGTTTTCTCAACATGAAATTGCCCCTCATTGTTGAGTAAAATATATGAATCTTATTCCCAGTGAGTCATTGTTCCTGGCGTACAGAGCCGCTGAGTAAAACGAATCATCCGTCAAATTTTGGCAGGGAGGAGTCAAATAAACCAAAATAGCTCCAGACGAGAACATAGTTTGTTTTCAGAGTATTTACACTGAAACCTCTGATGAGTAGTGATAAAGCACCTATTCAGAGAAGAATCAGTGCTTTCTTATGACTCCTGCAGGTTAATGCTGCCGTTTGTCCACACGTCTGGAGTCACTTACCCTCTCCAGCCCTGACTCATCTCCCAACCGAGCCCAGCCTGCTGTCGGGGCTCAGCAGCACCCATTCAGCCCGATGAGAAACATTCAGAAAAACCAAACACCGGCCGGACACACGACAGGCTGTGATTCACACACACCCACTCAATCTCCATCCACACATAACCAGCCACAGAGGCGCACAGGTCCATGTCTAAGATGTTGTTGAAGAGGCCAGCCAGGAGGTGATCTAAGACAGAGGTTTCAAACACATCAGCGTCAGGGGGTGTGGTACGATTCCCGAATTGAAAAACAAAGCAAAACAAATTTCAGCCTCAAGTTTGTCTGTCACTTAAAAAGTCAGTTTTTCTGAAACACAACTTTAAAAAAAGAGAGACGAACCAGTTAAAGTTGTTGTAAAATCATCCTGTGGAGTCTGCTTGAGACTACACACCTCATCTTTTCCAGATTGCTAAGCCGTCAATCAGTCTTTATAATGAAAAGGTACTCTATCATTATAAAGTAGCCTAAAGTATAAAATAAATAGTGATTAAAAAGTAAAATTAATAATAAATGTAACAAGAACAGACTAAAAGGGAAAAAAACATGATAAAAATTTTGAAAAACTGTGTGGAAAAAAGCCTTCCCATAAAAGAAGGAAATAATGATAAAATAATAATCTAGTTATCTTGAGATAATAGGAAAAGTTTTGTCAAATGAAGATAATTAAGAAAAGTTTTTAGCATGTGTTGACTTTCATACAAAAAGTGGTTGAATTTGATTTAGATATAGAAAAGTTTGTCAATAAAGTTTGCATGAAACATAAAAGTATAAAACCACATCAGGTTTTTTCTTTTTAAAAAAGATCATTTTAAAAACGCAAAAACATAAATTAATATTAAGTTGCACAACATCACAGCCTGAATAATTTAAAAAGAAGCAGAATGACATGTGCATGGAAAAAATGCAAGTTTGCTAATAAGTGTTTTTTGTACGAAAAACCTTAAGTGATTAAAATATGAGCCATTCCTTAAAAGACAAATAAAGGAATAAAACTGCTCAACAATGATTAATACGATCATCAAGAACTGATGTTAGCATCATAGAGTAAAGCAAAAAGGTTTTATTTTATTAATTGTTTGCATGAAAATAAGCTTTTTAAGAATATAGAGAAATGTGACTAAGTTGTCTTCAGGTAAGCCTGTCAGCAAAATAAAATAAAAATAAATAATAATGATAATAGTTCACATGAAATATTTAAGTTAACATGAGATCCCTGCTGTTTCACTCATGGACTGATTTTTAGCATCACATCATCTGAGAGTGTCTCTCCGTCCCATCACCATATGTTCAGAAGCTGCTTCATGTTCCGGTGTCAGAACCATCTGTAACCTCTGACCCACAGAGAGATCGTCTTACAGGTGTAAAGAAGGTGTGTGAACAGTATATAGGTCGAATATTACTCAACCCGGTTCGTTATGTGACTCACTGAAGTTATTTAAATAGTTGTGAATGGAGCCTGACAAAGGCGCTCCGCCCCTCGTATGTGAGTGCATGTTTGCACACCACAATGTGTGTAACGGGAGCGTAGCATGGGTGCAGCCCATCCTTCGATGAGTCACATGGCTTTTCAGTGAGTAACAAACCAGCTATGTGAGTCCTGAAGTTTGAGACTCAAAGAAAACCCCTGGCCTCAGAGGGAGGGGGACAGGGCGGGGCAGGGCGGGGCGGGCAGATCTGTACTGTTGAGAGGTGGGGTCAGCAAAGGCAAAGAACAGAAGTGGGGGTAAATGGCAGGATGTAGGTGAGGACCGGGATCCCAGAACAGGGAGGTTCAGGGGACAGGGTGGTGTCAGGTCGGGATGATGGGAATGACTCCTGGTTCTTTAGCTCTATTTTCACCTGTAACTGTAATTTTCTGTGGTTGGGTTCATCCTCTCTGTAGACTCAGGTACTTTCTTCTGAATACCTGTGGTTACTGCAGGGTTTCACCTGTTTATCAGCCGGTCAGCTTTGGTAAACTCTGGTACTTTCTCTTTGTGCTTATAGTCAGGTCACTGACTCCAGAGGTACAGAAATACAGTTTCCATAAATAAACACAAAAACAGAAACTTTATACAAAGATACTGAGGAAGAAGTAAAGGCACTTATTCAACTTCTTTTGTAAAATTAAAAACCTACAGTATTTTATATTTACTCACAGTGAAAATTAAAGAAGAGCCTTTCAGTAAAGTGTCTTTGCAAAGCTAAATCAACCAAATCATCGCAGGGAGTTGTTTTTAAAACTGTTATTTTTAACTTAACATGTTTTTGTTTCATAAACTTTGGTTCAGCTGAAAAAAGTTGTTCAATATGAGTCGGAAGAAATTGAGTCTTATCAGGAGTCAACATTCACGTGATCAGGCAGCTCTGCTTTAAAACCGAAAGCAGTCTTGAGAGCTAAGTATTTATAAAAGCATAAAAAGGGAGATTTAGGCTTGCTGAAGTGACTGATATTAAATACAAGAGGGTGCAAGAAGAGAAAAAATGATTATAATTTTTTTGAAGACAAGAAACAATCTGAAGTTTGACACTGAGATCTTGCATTTGTAGCTTTTACCAAGATTTGGGTGAAGATTTGTTGAGAATGTATAAATTTTTAATCAAAAGAAAAGCTTTATTTATATATACAACATTTTCCTTTTTCATTTAAATCAACTGCTATACAAAGTGTTTTATAGCAGCTTAAAATAAGAAAGTAATGTGAGGAGCATGAACCCAGGGTGCAGTGATTCCCAAAACTTAAATTTCAGAAGCTACAAAGGTGATTCCTGGGCTTCGTCCTTATGTTTACGGATATTTATCTGTGCTTTTAAAAAACAATAGGTTTACAAAAATTTCTGTCCGTGCGACAACACAAAAAAGTTTGAAAATGCTTGTTTAAGAATTCCAGGCTGATAGGTGGTGCTAATGTGTGATTGTGATGAACACCCAAAGAAGAGCATTGTGCACAGGTGTGATGAGCATTATCGTGAGCAAGCGGTTATTTCAAACAGTGTTGTTTGAATTGTTATACAGAGTTGAAAATCCAAATGATTGAGTGAGATTAATTCAACCTTGAATTTGATGGAAAGACTAAGAACAGAGAGGTTTTGTTGAGCACAGGTAAATCAACGTTTCCCAAAACTTTGATAACTTTTGTTCAAAGCAAAAATAAATGTATCAGAACAGGCATTTTTGAAGACCTTGTTTTCTGTGACCTTTATATATATATATATATATATATATGTATGTGAAATCCCAGTATTCCTAAGCAAACCAGGCTAAATGGTAACAAACGTTATTATGTTTAAAATAAAAGTGTCTATGCTGAGAGGAGAGGTGAAAATGAATAAGAACCACTTTTATTCGCCAAGCATCTCAAGAATACAAAGGATTTGACTCCGGTTAACCACACTGTCTCTGTACAATCATTAAAAACACACACTCAATGTTACAAAATAAAAAACAGAGCTTAAGTAGTTATAAAAGATAAAGATAAGGATAATAATAAGGAGCTTTGTACAGAGAAGAATAAAAAAACATATATACACATAAGTTAAAATAACATTTAAATTAAAATAGTGCGCTAAAAAGGATGTCAAAGAACTGTGAAATTTGCAAAAGAAAAAAATGAAAGTGTGATGAGCACACTTTGTATTTTGATTTAGAAAGCTGTGAAAGTCAGACTCTTTGAATGTCTATTGTTCATTTAGAAAGTAGTTTAATAATCTAGTAGTTTAATAATAATAAGAGAAGTTGGGACGATATGCTTCTGTTTGTTTATGTGAGGCCATGTAAAGGACATATGTGTGTTTTTGTGTGTGTTACTGTGTGTGGAGAATTACGTGTTGCCAGTGGGGCTGGAAGTCATAAAGACCTCTCTGCTGTGGCCGCTGTGTGTGTTTTCAGTGTGGGGGGGCCGCTGCCTCCTTTCCCTTTTTTAGGAGACGGGACCCTTTTTCTATCGACGCCCGACTCTCTGGCAGGGGAGTTTCCTGCTTTTGAAGACACACACACACACACACATTCAGAGAGAGAGAAGGAGAAAAGAGAGAGGCTGCCCTTACTTTTCCCTCCTCCTCCTCCTCCCTCCCTCCCTCCTCCTCTCTTTTTCTGAATGGATGTCCTCTCTCTAACCTCAATTGAGCGCTGTGTAACAGGACACTGCCCTCTGCGGCAACAAGCTCAGCCCCCTCCCTTAAAACTATAAGAGCCCGGCGTCGCTCCTGAGAGCGTGTGTGAGAGAAAGTATGTCCGACAGCGTCAGGGTGAGGGAGAGGAGGAGGGAGGGAGCGTGAGGGAAGAAGAGGGAGAGAAACATGTGATAGCGTAACTTTGGCGGGGCTTGTAGGGAGTTTAATGGCTGTGGTGTCTCCAGAGCTCTGGGAAAGCACCTTTAGCCCAGAGGGAGCTTCACACACACTCACACACATACCCACACTGTCTCTGTCAGTGTGTGTGTGAGAAAATGTGTGTGTTTAGAGCTGCTGTTACTGATTACACTCTGAAGAATGCAACGGGAGGAGGAAAAAAAGAGGAGACATGAAAGGATGAGATCTTTTAGGAGTCGACAGATTTTCTTTTTCGTGTGACTTGCTCCCCCAGCCGTGGAGTGACGTGGGTGAGAGGTTGTTACCCAATCGTGTCTCTTCTTTTTCTCTTTCGCTTTTTTTTCACTCAAGCAAAGTTAAAGAGAAAGGGGAACCCAGATTCCCTCTCTGTGAAGCAGGGACAGAGCAGGACACCCAGTAAAGACGTTTAGAGGGGGGAGACAGTGAGTGTGAGGAGGGGGTTCCCTCGTTCCTGAGCCGGGAGAAAACTCACCCAGACGGGTAAGTGAAAAAAGAGAAAATGGGGAAGAATGGGGGGAAAATGCTCCCAGAGAGGAGCTGCTGCTGCTGCTGCTGTTGATGGATATCATATGTTACACGTTAGGTTGAGGAAACTGCTCCCAGATCAGTTTGGAGGCTGTCAGCTGATTGTGTGTCTTTGAAAGTTTGAGCGTCAGGATGATCTTTATCCCATGGAGCCGGTGGATGTCATGCTCCAAGAGTTTGAATCAGTGTTGGGGGGAGCGTTACCTCACAGTGTGTCACATTACAGAAGAGCTGATTCACTGTTACATAGCCGGCTTGTCTGGATCACACACACTCTGTTTCTGCTGCTCAGAGGATTATTACAGTACGAGAATCAGAAGAGAGGAGCAGTGTCTGCTATCTGTGTGAACGCTGGTGTAGATGTGGGATAAAAATAGGTCTTATGTAGAGTTTTTTCTCTACTTTGGGTTTGACACAGATAGCACAGTCCACTCCTCCGGCACGGCAGCAGAGGGCATGAATGAACGGGTGGAGGAGGAGAGGAAGTGGAGTAGGGCTGGATGCATGTAGTGTCATACAGCATGGACAGCTCAGTGTGGCTTCTTTATGAATGGACGTGGCAGCAGGCTGATGTGATTGGCTGAGAGGAGAGTGACGAGTGTTTAGATTCATTCCCAGTGTGTGTGTGTTTGGGGAAAATGTGTGTGTGATTCGGACACAGAGAGAGTGTTTTTGTGTGATTCAGCCCCGGTGGTTCTGGGTTACATGTGTTTGTCTAAAGGGGGCTTAGTCACAGGCTCAACAGTAGGGTGTGTGTGTGTGTGTGTGTGTCTTAAATCTGTGGACTTTTAAAACGCGGTGGCGGTCTGCCCGGCTGTTGTTCCTCTTCAAATTATCTCCCACTCGCTCTGACTAAGACCACGCTCGCTCCAGCTATCATTACTCTTACTCACATGTCATGAAATCAGAGGGCAGGTCTCAGACTTTATGAACGCCGCTGAATCACTGGAGGGGTCAGCTTGTAAAAGTAATGTCTTCTACGTGACATTTACTTTTCTGGATTTCCGTAAAACAATTTAAAGGAAAAGTGGAGAACGAAATTATGTGTAATTGTCTCTCACAGAAAAACTGTGTGTTAGTGTGTGTGTGTATCTTCTTAAAGTCACTTATCTTAGGTAGAAGAAAAAAAGTGAGAGCATACACTGTCTGCTTCTTCTCTCCACCAAATGATGCTGAGTTTGTCTCTGGGAAAGTTTGATATTTGTAAAATCTTTATACTCTAACTACAAGTTAGACAAGGATGATTTCTGCAGCAGTTGAGTCATTTAAAACCCTTTTAACATAAATCACTCGACACATGAGCAGCTACAATGAGGGCAGCACAATGACAATGAAATAAATGACATGGAGCAAAATGCAGAGGATGAAAAATGATTCATAGTTTGAGGATTTTTGAAAGAGTGTGATGGCATGCACTGAAAACTTTTGAAAGTGGAGATCGATCACATGACCATTAGACCAGGCCTGTAGCCTCTGCACATGTGACGCCTGCTCTACCAGCTCAGCTAAACCAGCATCTCTTAATCTACAAACAAAAATGCACCAAAGACTTAAAAATCACTGAAATAGTGTTTATCATTAAGTGCATAACTTAAGTGTACATTTATTTTTTTCCTCTGTTTTTGTAAAACTGCTGCAGAGATATCCCAAATCTGAGTCTATACACTGAAAATTGTCAGAAAGGAGGATATGGGGGCCCATTTTCAAACCAAAGAAGTCAGCTCAAAGGGATAATCACAAAGGTAGAGGAAAAGATGAAAGCCTTAAACAAAAACAGAGCTCAGAAAAATGAGAAATGAGAACTCGTCAGGACCTGAACAGGAGACCCTTTAAAGCCAGGTATGCCTAACACAGTATGCTGTGTCTGAAACAAGGCCAAGACACTACTGCTGCTTTGGTGGAAGATGCTTTAAAGCCAGGCTAGGGTCAGAGCCAGCGTAGAGTGCTGGAAACACTGGAGCCAGATGGGTAGCCTCTCACTTCCTCTGAAGGTGAGATCATGAGTCAGCACCAGGACCTGGAGCTCAGGAGCCTTTAGAAGGTTCCCCACACCTGCTCCAAATCAGGGCTATAAGACACATACCTGTCCCCATAGTCTGGCGACCACCTCACCCACTCCCTGACAGAAAACATCCAGCCTGATGAATAACTTTGACATTTTCTCTAACTGCTGAAGTTTACTTGCTCTCCCTTCTTATCTCTAAGTTTATTTAGTTTATTTGTTGTTTACATGTTTCGTTTTTGTAAACCTTCTTGGCTGCAGACACAGATTCCCATACAGTGATCGTATCTCAGCTTGACGATTGGGATCATTTCAAACTGTTCTTGTGACCTCTGACGTCTCCATCCTTCACATGCTCACCTGAACCTGCTCCTTTTGTTTTACTTCGTCTCCATGACAGCCGCTCCTTTAACTGTGACTCCACTAAAGTTTACTGCAGTTTCACCTGAACACCTCCTTCTTCTCTGCTAGGAACTCCAGCACAACTTTAGTTTATGGCACTGTGTAGGCGTGTGTGTGTGTGTGTGTGTGTGTGTGTGTGTGTGTGTGTGTGTGTGTGTGTGTGTGTGTGTGTGTGTGAGGAGTAGTGATAAGGAGCCAAACTGTCACACCAGAGTGCAGAGGATCTATCAGCTCTTATCGGAGCAGTGTTTCCGGCTCAGTGTGTGATCGGAGGGCAGATCGGCGGCGAGATGCATCGCAGGTATCTTGATGAGGGCGGAGATTAAATTCCCAGGTGGAGATTAGCTGGAGTCTGCCCTCTTTCTTATCACCGTGCCGACACAGAGTGAACTCTGACCCTGTGGCATACTTGGCAGGAAGTGGAGCTGACCTCGTTCCAGATGCCAGAAACACTGACTGGACGAAAATCAAGCAATTGGGAAAAATTCAGAATTATCTTATTCTCCCAAATTAAAAGTGTAAAAAGTTTCCACAGGGGAAAAAAAGTTGATAAAAGTTTAATCTCAAACAGGTTAGGTCTTATTTTTGCATTATCAGTGGAAACTTTTTGCAGCGAAACAACAAAATTAGAGTGAAGGAGGTTTAAAATCTATTTTAAGGATCATATTTTGAAAAAAGGAAAAGTTTCCTCTTGGGGAAGCAAAGGAAGAACACTTTGAGGGAAAATCCAATGATATATATTTATTTTCTTTATGATTTTCTCACTGCACATGTCTGTTATCTACTTTAATTTTTCATTTTTTAATACCTGCTTGACTTTTTCCTGCTTTAGTTTTGTCTGATCTATTTTGCAATTTTCTGGAAATTTTCTGCTGCTGGCGAAATACTTTTAAGGTCAAAATTTTTCCAACTTTAGAAAGTAGGCACATAACGACAGGATTAGGCCTAAAATTGCTCAGTGTTGCAGCATAATTTGATTTCTATAAATCATTCAACAGCATGATCTAACAGCTGCAGTTTCTTTATTTTTTTGCTCTTTGGTCTCATGGTTTGGACTATTATGTTGGTTTGAGCTCCTGAAAAAGTTTTTAGTCCTGAACAAAAATGACAGATGATCTTTCTGACTACTGACAGGACCCAGACTAGCTGCTTCTGGATGTTTGTGGTAGTTTGTAGAACAAGAGAGAGTTATATCGCCGTTTATCCTCGTCATTGTCTCACTGAGTCACACTGTGGACGTCTGAATACAGAAAGGTGGATAAAACAGATGATTCAGTGAGGTGGGACAGTCTGAAGGGACACAAGTCACCACACTGAACCACATTCTTCTCTGACACACACACACACACACACACTCACTGGGAGCAGTAAGTCGGGCGTTGAGTAAAGTTTCTATAAGTGGGTTAAGCAGCACAAGAACAATCTTAACCATCACTTGACTCATTCCTTCTTTTCTTCCCGACTTTCCTTCTCACATGACTCGTCTTTGTTTATCCAGCAACAAGTCGCTCTCACAAGTCTGTCGTTCAGCCGCAGATTGTGCAGTTAAGAGCTTAGCTGCATAACTCAGACGTCACAGGGCTGAGAGCAGTTTGGTTTACGTGTGCACGCAAAACGCTGGGAGCCCATTAATGTGTGTGTCCTGCGTGTGTGTGTGTGTCTGTGTACTCAAGAACACTCGTTCCAACGGTGTGCTAACCACACACACCTGGCCTGTTTCCTCCATGCTCATATATGGGCAGAGCTTCCCCTACCTGGGCCCCACTCTGAATTCCAATAAGTGGCAGTATGTGTGTGTGTTTGTGTGTGTGCGTGTGTGTGAAAGAGGCTCTGGAGACGGATGCACGTCATGGAAAACCAGGATCAATGGGCACGGCCGCAGAGCTGCGTTTTCAAGGTGTTCCTTTTGTTTTCCAAAGGTAATCAGTGAACACAATGCCTGAGCCCAGCCGGGCGGATTATTCCAAGTGTCCACGGCTCAGGACGACGTCAGAGAGACACCACGGTCATTCAGCTTTTATACTCATTAATCCAACGACTGAGCAGGAGGAGAAATTCCTAAACCTGGGGATTAGATTTATATCAATAATCCAGCACTTTATGGAAACAACACATGACATCTCAGGTTAATCAGCACCAGCATTTGGACTCATTTTAAACTCTGCTCGTCAATTTGAGATGTTTTCTGTGATTTTTTTTTTTTTACCAAATAAGACTCTTTAAAGTCTTCAAAAGACTTTCCAAAGACAGGTATTAAGATAAAGTAGCTCTTTAACAAATTAATCCAGCAATGAAGAAGGAAGAACAATCTATTTTTCGTCAAAAAAATCAGCCTTTAATTGGTAATTTCTCTACCGAGCTGACTCATTAATCATTGAGAACATTTCAACATTTTAATTTTAAAATTTTTTTAGATTTTTTTTGTATTTATCAAAGTCACCTTCTTGCACTTGAAACTTTAACATTAAAGCCTTTCAATAAGGTTTACCTTTATCTGAAATAGAGAAGACTAAAGACTTGACAGAATTTATATTCTGAGGGTTCTGAGCTTCAACAAAGTTTTTTTTGCTATTGAAGTTTTTAAGATCATGTTTAACCAAGTTTTGCATAAAAGAATATCTGCTCTCCTGTTCTTTGCCACTTCATAACAAAATAAAGGCTCATGTATGAATGTGAAACATAATGGCGTGAAAGAAGGACGTCTTTACTTTCTGTCGTAGCAAGAACAGAGCTCACTTTGGATCTTTAAACAGGACCAGACCCCCGTGAGAGGTCTGTTTCCGAAGGCGTAAACCCTGTGACCCCACAGAGGTCAAAAGGTAACGGGGTCTCCTTCTGTCCCTCCTCTTTCTGTCCTCGTCTGTTTCTCCCTCCTCTGCCGCCTCCTTTCTTCGCTCGCTGCACGTTTGCCAGGCCTTCATAAAGCAGCTTGAGGAGGGAGTTAGCTTTCCTCGCTCGTGTTGCCAGCTCTTTCCCATCAGTCCAGCCCCCTGGAAGATTCTGCAGACTCCCCTCTCTTTCTCTCTTCCTCTCCTTCTCCTTCTCCCTCCCTCTGTCTCTCACTCCCGGCTTGCGGCTGAGCCTGGGGCTGGGGCCGGGGTACGGGCCGCTGGGCTCCCTCTGGAGAAGCTCTTTTGCTCGCCGGCGTGCAGGCCTGGATTCAGTCTGCAGCTCCGCCGAGCAGCACCCAGAGGATCCACTTTGGGATCGGCTCACATGCGAGGCCTGTTTCATCTCCTGAGTTCATGATGAGGAGGGAGACAGAGGGTGGGGGGCGGCAGAAGAAGAGGAGGCAGAGATGAAGCGAGAAGATCCCAGGGAACGACTTTGGTTGGCGAGCAGAGGTGGCTCTGTAACCTCTGCGTCTCTGCAGAATCAGAGCTGCTGGCTTTGTCTCTTGGGTTGGACGCTTTTGTGCAAGCATTACGACCAATCAGACTCACAGACCTGGCTTTAATGGAAGCTGAGGAGCTGAGAGCTGGTATCTGATTGGCTGCTGTCCTCTTGGAACAACTGCTTAATTGGTGGCGGGCGCTGCATCGTGGGATTGTCTGCAGAGGAGGACTCTCTTTCAGGCAGAGGAGGAGCTGATTTGTTGACTGGTGTTCAGAACAAAACTTGTGAGAATTTATGGAAACAAACTTTAGACTTTAATTGATGCCAATAACTTTATACTTGGGGGGTGAATGGATGATAACCTTTGTAGCAGCTGAATTAAACGTTTTGGTTCATTGAATTGACTGGGGAATGAGCCTGCAAGCTGCTTCTGCAAACCGTGGGAAGCTGGGGAGATCATTCTCTGCATTGAGGGAGGATTAAAGGAGAGGCGGCATGGAGGTTTTGCATTTTAAGACATTTTAAGACATTTTAAGGACATACGGATGTTTTAAATTAGAGAAAAAGGGACACAGCCCTAATGGTGTTAAACCCTGCAGGGTGTTTGAGCGAAGGCTGCAGAGGACGAGAGGTTGAAGAAGGTTGTCCGGAGAGCTGGGAGTCCTGAGGAAAGGGTGAGGGTGGGTAATGCAGGGCGAGGGGGGAGGCGGGGGTGAGGCCAGGCGTGCCTTCCATTCCTGCTGCTCTGGGGGAGTCTATTCCTAGAGTGTGGTGGATGGCAGTTGATGTGGGTTTCCTCTGAGCTGCCTGGAAGATGACTGGCCCTGACCACATCCACATTCACACACGCACACACACACACTAAACACAAACACACACACCAAACACACAGAGTGACAACTGTACAGCAAATACACATACACATAAATATGCACACATTCACGTGCATAAACACACACACACATGATGTGAGGGAAGCAGAAGGAACTGAATCATTATGCTGCCTCAGCCTCTAAGCTGGGGGTGACCACTGTACAACCGTGTGTGTGTGTGTGTGTGTGTGTGTGTGTGTGTGTGTGTGTGTGTGTGTGTGTGTGTGTGTGTGTGTGTGTGTGTGTGTGTGTGTGTGTGTGTGTGTGCATGCATGTGTGTGTTGTTTGTTGCTCAAGTATGTGTGGGCAAGTGTGTGTGGGTGAGTGTATAGGATGTGTGAGCTGGGTGTGGGTGCATTCCCCCTCAGTGTGTGTGTGTGGGTGTGTGTTAAGGACTCAGTGTGTTTAGTTATTCTGCAGTTTTCATTCTGAGCCGTGAAGTTCGACCGCTTCAATTAAAAAGTCTTATTTCTCACACAAACTTTCTTCCTCTCTGCTTAATCTTGAATCATGTGCTGCTGCAGACGATTGTTCATGTACATCAGGAAAGTCATGTTTGGATGCAACATCTAAAGATGTAAAATAATATCTATTTTTGAAAGAAGAAGAGTTGTGGAGAAGAACATCAGATGGACTTAAATATCCTCCTGTTGAATCTCTTTCCTACTCATGCGTGAAGCTGAAACTGTGTGTAAACTTTATAAACCAAGCCCCAATCATCCAAAACAATCCAAACTGTGATCATGAGCTTCTTGTGTGCTGATAATGCTTTGTTTTAGCATTTGACTGAAAAAAGGAACCAAAAGTCAAAGCTTTGCATTGACCGACAGTTTCTAATAGACAGAAACAACAGGGGACACTGACCTCAAATTTAGTTATTCAAATGTTGAACTAATGATTTTTTTTTATGAATTTGTGAGTTGGAATCTTTAGAAAAAGCAAATTTGTCCTCTTCTGACCTCTTCCTGATATCTCATCCTGGCTCAGCTCAGCCTTAGTTTTAGTGTAAAAATGACTACAGGTACATCAGAGCTCAATGGCAGCATCACCAAAGCATGGGAAAGGGAGAGTTTGACAAGAAACAGAGGGCGTTATCAGCTCATCTGTGGTCCTGTGTGCTGACTCAGGCTCACCGGTCCAGACCTGTCAATATCAGACATGGTGCCAATGACAGCTTCAACAACATAGAAACGCTAAATCCTGAGTCAGCTCGTATCACATTGAGCAGCAAGTCTCTGACCTCCAGTTTCTTTGTGTTTTTCAGGTTGTCCATCGTCCACCGACTTCTCCAGGAACATCGTCCATGTGCTCCCAGTATCCTCTAACAGAGGTAAGAACTCATCCTTCCTCAAGTGTCCTCCCTGACGCCCACATCTCCACCCTCTCTCTACAAACTGTATTCCCTGCAGCAGTGAATCAAGCCTAAGGCAACATCCCTCTGCACCTCTTCATATCTTCATACATTATCTGTTTAAACCTTCAGCACAGAGATGGGAAGAGGGAGCGGACGATGATGAATCTGAGGGTTCACAGTTCACATCAGTCAATAAACTGGGTGAAATCAGTTAAAGGTTCCTGAAGGATGTGAGGAAAGTATCAAACTTGATTTGAGGAGGAGAAGCTTGGACAAAACAGAAGCAGAATCTTAAATCTGAAGAATCTAAGACCAGGAAACCCTGAAGGGAACAGATCTAAATTTGTGTTTCTTAAATGCTTTGCACAGGCTGAAGAACGGGCTGCAAGCTAAGCTGTTTATGGTGCTCATCTTTGGGATTTCTTCAGTATTCATGCCATTTAATTTTTATTTACCCAAAGCCGAATCATCCACAGAGGTCTTCTTATCTCAGAGATTTAAACACAAGATAATGAAATCCTGCCAAACTGCTTGAAGAATAGCTTTCGTTGGAAATTTACATTTTTGCAATGGGGTTTGGTGAGGCGGGTTTATAGGCACGCTGAACTGCTGCTAACTTTTTACCTAGGGGGTGTATGTGGTTTAATGGATGCTGCGCTTGCCGAAATCTTAAATTAATGAAACCCAAAACCAGAAAACTCTGACCAGAGCAGTTTTAAATATATTTCTGGAAAGCTTTTATTTTAGCGCAGGCTAAGCTGTCTTTGCAGTTTTGTTGCAGTGAAGATTTCATTGAGGTTGACTTCTGATGCTTTTGTGAAACTTTTATAATTGATTATCTTAAGTGTAAAATGTGACACACTGAAGGCTGATTTCTGAGTTTGCATCTTTAAAGAGATAAGAAATAAAGGCTTCATTCCTCACCCTTTTTGATGAAAGTAATCTGATTAAACTTACAAAATCTGGAGTCAGAAACAGCCCTGAAATACTGACATCTGGATGCAAAGTGCTGTCTGAAAAATCTACCTGAAGCTTGGAAAAGTCTGGATTAGAAATTGTCAGGAGGTGAGTGTGGAGCAGAGGCAGACAGAAGGGGCAGAGACGGTGACAGAGAGCTGGAATGTGAAGGGGAGAGAAGAGGGGAGCGTCCAGCAGCACATTTCCCTTAATAAAAAGAAATTGGAGTCAAGTGATGATCAGCTGGTCGGAGGAGGTTTAATCAATACGGTCACGAGGCCTCAGGTATGCAGAGCTCAGCGTGTGACCACAGAGAGGAGAAGAAGAGTCTCTCACTCCCTCCTCCTCCTCCTCTGGTCACCTGCGCAGGTCGTCCTGTATCAGCAGCTCCCGTTCTGAGCTCGGACTGAGCGCTGGAGCCTGCATGGCGGTGGCCGCTGCCTGTCGCGCCTCAGGGCTAATGGGAAAGAATGACAGGAATCTGCAACTGATAATGCCATGCTCGGAGATGTTCGTCAGCAGATAATCTCCCATATCCTTCCCCCCTACGCCCTCAGGCTCCTCTCCTCCTCCTCCTCCTTCTTCTCTTCCTTCTTCTTCAGAGGTTCAGCGAATGAACCCATTTTTACAGCAGACTAAGACTTGATTACTCTGTTATGATGGTTTTAATATGATGTTAATTTAAGTGGAGCTGTCCTGATATCACTTCCTCTGTTGCTGAAAAAAACACTAATTAAATTCATCTTTCTGATGTTTTCTAACAGTGCTGCTGTTTGTCGTTGTCACATGATAATTTAGCAGAAATCTGCTGATTTGAGGCTTTTTAGTCGCGGTAAAGGATCAGTTTATACTCACTTTACGAGGCCGATACAATTAAACTGTAATTCAGAATTTACCTTCTCTTAAACTAAATTAACCCTCCGTCCTTTTTGTACTTTTTCTTTTACCTGTTAGATTCTTGCTTGCAGATAAAGACAGAATCAGCCCAAAGAGGTTTTCTGGAACTTGTGGAATAATAAAAGGTAAAATCGAAGGATT
Source organism: Halichoeres trimaculatus (assembly GCF_033239565.1). Taxonomy (NCBI): domain Eukaryota; kingdom Metazoa; phylum Chordata; class Actinopteri; order Labriformes; family Labridae; genus Halichoeres; species Halichoeres trimaculatus. The sequence goes on from NW_027437197.1 coordinate 14,017,790, forward strand.
TTAACTCTCAGTTGAGAAAGCTGCACGTCTCGCCCCCATCAGGGTGTGACCTTGCAGGTGTTATGTCTTTGTTAGTTGTTTTGAAGCTTGCAAAACATGCAGAAACAGCTATAAAAGAGTGAATTCTGCAAACTGAGGGCTGAATGCTTCACAGTTTTTACGCGCTCTCTTTTTTTAAAGACTCATACTTTAAACATGCTTCTGAGGTCATTTATTCAGCAAATTTTGTGTAATTTATTTGGCATTGGGACATTTATTCCTTTATCTTTTACAAAATCTGAAAGGCTTTTTAAATAGAATTACATTTATTAGAAACATGTAAGCATGTATTGAGAGGCTGAAAAGGCAGACTTTCAAAACCTGGTTCCAGGGTAGGATCTTTCCAAACTTGTTTTTGCCGTGTAAACTGGCAGCACCAGGATCTTTAACTGAAGATAGTCGGTGTTCTCTCTGCTGTGTTTAAGAACGCCTTTATGTTCAGATGTGTGCTGTTCTTCAGTGGTTGTTTTACTGCCAACTACTGGCCTGGCATGCAAACTCCGGAGTTTTCTGCTATTTTTGCAGCTTTTCGCAACATAAATAAAGGAGTGCAGAATTGTTCCAACATGTAAATGAATGACTACTCTTTTTTTAACAGGATCATTATTTTCTTAACACTTCCACCTAATTGTGCAGGCAACAGTTCTTTGTTCTTGTACTAAAATACATGCATACATGTACTTCTTCAAATGATAGAGGTGTGCATATAAGAAAACATTTAAACAAAATCTCTCTGAATATAATTTCAATTAAACAGCTTTATTTTCTGTTTGATATTTCAGTGCAAGAGGAAAAACAGACATAATTTTAATAATGAAAAATGTCATCATTCTCTAACGTGTTTTGTGCACAAGTTGCTTCAAAATTCGATCCCGGTGGGACAATAAAGTCTCCTTTTCTATCTCTCAGGTCTACATTGTGACTTTCTCTCCCTCTTTTCCTCCTTCTCCTCTCTCTTCATGTGTTAACACAGCTCTTTCTCTGTCTCCCTCCTCAGATTCGTCCGCAGAGGTTCGTTTTCTCCTCGCCGGGCATGACCGAAGCGTTCTCACTTCACGCTTCACGCCTCTGTGGCTGCTGTCAGTTGCTCAGTAGGCAGTGTAGATCCTGTGTAGCAATCAGCAGCTACATCTGGCTACTGGGTCTCTGACGGCTCGGCCCACTTCCTGGTCGAGCCAGTCCAAACCTCGCTCCCGTTGGCTGCTGGTGCATTCCAATCCTGCGATTGGCTGTGACGAGAGGGGGGCTCCATCCTGTGACCCTCCACAGACAGGATGTTCTCTGTGTCACAACTCCACAAGGGGCCCTTGTCAGGCTTTCTTTTTTCCTCTTCTTACTCTTTCGTCATTCTTCTTTTAATTCCTTCAAAGAAAAATTCTGTAAAAGTAAAAAGGTAGCTAGTTAGCATTGCTCATGAGTAAAATTTCATGTTGTTTTTCGTTAAAAAGAAATCCTAAGTTAGTTCAAACAAACATGCATAAATTGAACAAACTAGAACTTTATTTTCCTTTTCTACAAATGAGTTATCACATTCTCCTGTACTACCTTCATGGTCCACCAGAGGGGTGTGGCCTACAGGGCTTTTTAAAGACAGTTTTACTGTTTGTACTGTTTTTTTCTGCTTTTCAAGCTGATAATTAATGCATATTTCTATTCACATGTTGATACGATTTTCTTCCATCCTCCATTCATCACACCTTTTAATCTTTCTCTGCATTCACTGCTAATTCAATGCGTTTTCAATGCTAATTCAATGGTCTTTTGAAACCAACTTTAAACTTGATCATCAAGGCTTACATAAAGTTCAGAAGAAGGATTATCTCAAAACTCCAAAGCACATCTTTAGAAGCTTATACGTCCTTGGTAAGAGATTATTGAAGTGGAACAATAACTCCCTCTGAGATATGTTGCAAACATTGATTTTGCCGGGAGAAGAGTCTGAACCGCTGCGTATTCAAAGAAATGAACCTTTGCTCTGTCCTGAACCTGGCATACAATGTAGATTTCTGTGTGGTTCAATTCTACAGCTACATTGTCTGCTGGGTTTCTGGCTAGCAATATAAGCCTCCTGTTATATAAACCGTCCAGACAGGTAAGCATTCATGTCCTCAGTCAATGTGCCTCACATACCTGACCCTGATGATTCAATAAAAAGAAAATATTTCACCTAAATACTACTGAGTGAGTGACTGTCGTTTGTCAAGCTGAATATCACATTTAAAGGCAGGAAATCTGGAAAGTGCAGAATCTGAATTGATCGAGTGTTGCCTCTGTGTCCCTGGAGTTAACCCTGAGCTGGAGATGCCAGGAATATTCTAGTAACTCAGCACAAAGCTGGCTCGTTGTCTGTCAGGAGGATGTCAGACGGCTGTCAGACCGGCTCCTTATTAGCGTGACAGAACTGTCTCAGCCAACACACACACACACTCACAGAAACACACACCTGGGATTATACGCAAACTTCATAAAAAGCATCAATGCCTTCAGCAGATCTTTGGCATCCTGTCCTCAGTGTGCAGCGCTAACAAACATTTCATGGCTCTGTCTTAGCAGGAGGACTGCAGACGTCGTATTAAACACTCCAGCATCGTCAGGTCCCCTGATGATAGAAGCTGTTCCTCTCCACCTGAGTGGTTTTAGGATTATTCTTTAGCATGTCAGAGAAGGAAACTTGAATATGTCCCCTTTGGGAAAATGTGCACACAAGTCCAGGACAAAAACACACACCTTTACTTTACACAAACCACCACTGTCTCTTCTGGATATTTAACATCCCATCTTGAGTGCACAGCAGGAAAAGTCAAACAATTCATGACACCATATCTTAGCAGGATGGCTTCTGGCATCATCTGAAACACTTTCACTCCTGAAGGTAAAAAATATTTGTCATATTCAGAGTGTTTGTAAAATATTGAAAAGCATGGTGAAAGAAACACAAGGACGTCCCCACTTGGTGACAACAAAAAGAGACAAAAGTTCATTGGATGAATCAACTTAATTTAAAACCACTTAAGGAAAAGAAATCATCTTCATCGATGCGCAGAATAAACTTGATCATCTTAAAGCAAAGTTTTAGCTGATGAACAGGAAAGGTGTTAAATGAAGAAGAGAATGAGAGCTTATGCAAGAAAGAATCAGATAAAATATAATGGACTCAAACATTTGATGTAAGAAATTAATATCTTTTAGTCTTTGTGTTTCTTTCCCTCCTGCCTGTCCAGAAGCTCCAAACATCAAAATCTGCAGCACATAAGCTGAGATCTGCGTAAAGCAGAACAAAGTGATTCTCTTTGGTAAATAATGCCCCTGGGAAACACAAAGAGAGAAACCATAAAAAAATAAAAAATGGTAGTTTGTAAGATATCAAGTTAAAAGCTTCATATCGACTCCTCTGTGTTCACAGATGGGCTGAAAATATGTTGTAGGTAAAAAAAAAAAAAAGTTTCAGATGAGACAGGTACCCTCTTTTAAAATCTCAGCTTCAAACTCACCAAAACTTCTAAAACACAGAATATCACGAGCATGACTCAGTTGGGAAATTTGTTGTTTTCTGCATACGATGAGGCGCTTCAGAGGTTGTGAACATGAATCTTTCTTCCTCTGAGTTTTTACAAATTTAAAATCATCCCAAAATAAAAAAATAAATAAATAACACATGTGGCACTTTTCACATTTATAGAAGTTTAGAGTGAATCACATTTCCTTCCGTTGGATTCTAAATAGGATTTTTCCCAGCTGATTCATAAAACTCATACTAACTCCCTCGTGATGGACTTCAGAGGATTACTGCTGTTTTTATTTTTACGTTTGTATTTATAAATGTGTATTTTTGGCACATTTGAGGGTTAGAGTCTAACATTCCATTGCTCATGGATTCATCAGCGCCTTCGCTTCTTGCGACGTCTGAGAATATTTTGAGTTAGCAAAAACATTATGACGATCTTCTACAGAACGACTACTGAGTCAGTCCTGCGCTTTGGGATAACCAATTGGTTTGACAATCTGACAGTTATACATAAATCTCAAATATCCAACTTGGTTAAGGCAGCAGGGAAGGTTATAGGGCAGCCGCCACCCCCTGACCCCCAGGACATGTATGACCAGTCTATTATTCGACAGGCCACCGACATCATAGATGATACTTCCCATGTGCTGCACTCCCTAACCCTGTCCTCCAAGACAAGTTTCTCCAAATAAATTCAAATTCAATTCAATTCAATCCAATTCGGATCAGACTTTTATATCTAATAATCTGTGTCAGAAAGAAGTTTATTGCTGCTTTCTAAAACAAAAAGCCGTGATAAAATTGACTTTATCTCACAAAGAGTAAGGGTTATGTGATGAATGTGTCTGTACAGGATAAAAACATGAAATCCTGGTGTTCAATTTTAATTTGCATCCATAATGGACTCATGGTTGTGATCAGAAAAGATTATACCTGTTTCAGGACTCACGCTCTAAAGTTTGTCCTTTCTGTGTTTTTTTGTCTGGAGTTGAGTGAATCCATCAGGACACACTGTGAGAGTCCCAACAATGTGATTGGCTGGTGATGGTCCTTACTAGGAGGAGTGTGTGTGTGTGTGTTTGTGTAGGCGGGTTATTGTTGCTTTGACAGAGTCGTTGATGACATGTGCCGTGCGAGGTCTGTGTGCACAGTCAGAGTGAAAAACAACAGAACAGTAAGAGGAAATAATGATAAAAAAAAGGAGTGAGGACACGATGAAAAGTGTGAAGAAAGAAGGTGAGAGGGAGCCATCTGTCGTCATGTTTCACAAACACTCTGATGGAGGGAGGTGAAGGTGCTGTTTGTGGAGGTAACAGTAGTGATGTCATCAGCCGCTCTCACCTCGGAGCTACAAACACAGAGTGATGCTGTGATCTGCGTCACGGAGGTAAAGAATCATCTGAGTGACCTCTGGGAGAGCTCCAGCACCATCAGACCTGAACATGAGAAACAAAAATCAACTCATGACCTCTGACCGCCACAGACATCAGATCAGCGCCCACACTCAGGACTGTCCTGATAAGGTGTAAAACGTACGAAGGGGTGGGCACACAGCTTGGAAAAAGAAAGTACGTGTGTTTGTCAAGTTACAGAGGAGGATTAACAACCAAAGGTTACCACTGGTGTCTGAACAAACTGGCTGAGACAAAAAATGACTTCCAGATCCTTGAGGTCTCAGTGAGCAGATAGAGAATGTTACATGGATTACTGTACCAATTATTTACCACTGAAGAAGATAGAATGGAATAAAAAAAAAAAATCAAATAAATAAAACATAAGTTTGTAGGATTTCAACTCACGATGCTACCTAAATGGGGATTTCTGCATCCATGTGTTTAAGCAAAATGTTGAAATAGCAGCTCAGAAGGCAGCAGTCATTTCCAGGTGAGGTGTCAGTCCTATGAAGTGTTTCATATCAACAAATGAAAGAAGTAAATCTTAATGAATAAAACTCTCCCCTGAGAAAATGTCCAGCAGCTCTTTAAACACACCTATCCAAAATAAAATAACCCTCTGAAACATAGGCCAATGAGAAATAAGTGTTAAACAATAATCTGAAGGATTTATTCCAATGTGTTTACTGGAAGTAGCCACACTGAATGGTGCCCCGAGTGCTAACTGTGCTCAGAAGAGACAGGAGAGCAGGCTTTGTGGAAGTCTTTTCACCGAGAGATGCGCCCCCAAATGGGATATCACTCACTGATTGGATGCTGTAACGGCTCAGACTGATACCTCACATCACTGGAGTTTGATGAGAGAGAAAAGACGGTACTGAAAACAATCACTGAGTATATTTCTGAAACTGATCATCTGGAGTTTTTGATTTGAGTTTAAAGCACAAAAAACCGAACACAACCCTCATAAAATCAAAATTACAGAGGATCAGTACCAGGTTTTTATAACTGTTTAGGTCAATTCTTGAACAACAAAATGATCATTCATAGTTCAGTAGCAAAGATAGAATAGAGATATTCATGATCAGTTATTTATGTCATCCTCTTTACTGTAGATTTTCTTTTCTTCATAAAGAGACAGCCGCCATCTCAAAAAGACGTCACTTCATCTGAAGCTTTGGAAGAAAAAAACGTCTCACGCCTCTTTAAGAAATCTTGTTTCATCTCTCCCGTGATTCTTTGGTAGGGGACACAGGAATTAAACTTTGGAACTTTTGGATTCATCCCTGTTCATGTGAAAAAAGCATGGGAAAACCTTTTAGGGGATGAGTTGGGGTGTAATATGGGATAATAAAGGGGTCTACAGATACATTTTTGAGATCATGATATCATCTTTCCTGAACACTGAGATGAAATTTTGACAGATGAGATAGCTGGTAAATAATGAACAGAAAATAAACCCGGGTGTCTCCTTCAAAGCTGCTCCATGTGGGATTTTCTCCAGCTGTACCTTCAGGGTTTCTGGTGATCCAGAGCTCTACTTCATGTTAAGGAGAAAACGGACGGCACAGACTGAAGGTAAAGTGTTTTTCTCAGGTGTTCCCGTTTGCAGAATGAACCAGCGACCCTTCACTCATCACTGTTAAAAGCACAGTCCTTTCTCTGACTGTGTCCCGTCCCTCAAGGTTTCTGAGTCACTGCGAGCGCAAATGAAACAGGAGCCGCTCCAGAAACATTTCTCACTGTGCTCTTAGATTTTTAAGAGCGCAGTTTCCTTTGAATGTCAACTTATTTCAGCAAAGTAGCTCCCAATGCCACAGAGTCTCATTCAGGTTCTGCTTTTTTAGTTGAATAGATTCAAACGCAAGGTTAGGAGATTAGCAAACAGAGATCTGCTCTCATGTTTCCCTGTCAGTAATAAAACCAGAGTCTGCAGAGCTGAAAGGGTTCATTTACTTTAAATGTTACAGACAGGGCTGAAGTCTGCTTCATTTAAAGCTCACAAAAGTGGACAAAGAGTTTTTTCTTTAGTCCAGGAGGGGACAGGACGTACACTGACCGACAGAGGGTTAAAAATAGATCAGTTAAGTCACAAAGATTTTAATTTTTTGTCTCCAAATGTTCCCAAGATCTGGCCCATCATCTGAACCCGATGTTCATGCTTTCTTAATTCATTACATTAACTTTCTGCAAATGCAAGACTTGACAGGATGTAAGGCAGCTACTTGAGAGTCACTGACTTCTATCTTTAGTGAGGAGACACAAAGTCCACTTCATTTTCTCAGAACAGAATCTCCAAACTTGATTTTTAATGACGTAACTTTGGTTCACATGTTGCAGCCTGGACAGGAGAGCCAGGTTTGTTTTTGGCACCTCTCTGCAGAGAAGACTACCAGCTATAGATCCTATATGAGCTGATCTCTTCTTTGAGACACTAATACAGGTGTGTGAGGACACACAGGTGAAACTAATGAGTGAAATCACACACAAAGGGTTAACTGCTACACAAACTGGGCTGCAGAGCAAACTGTGTCACTGTGTTCCTGTGTTGTTTGCACATATTTAATGGGCCATCAGGCATTCATTTGAGGCAAAACCGTCCCTTAAGTATGCAAATGAACCTCATGACTAAAAATGTTTAATTCACAAACACTGGTGCTAACAGCAAGGCATTTTTGGAGCATATGGCTGTGGGCTTAGTTTATCCTGCCACAGTCAAACCTTTTGGAGATCGGGTTAGGAAGATGACTAAAAAACAAAAAAATCTATGGATGAAGTTTTTAACTGTCAGGGCTCTCAAGATCCAATCTCATCAAACATGAAAAAGCATCACTTTGAACGGCACTGTTTGCATCTCTTCTGTAATATGAATTCTGCTCCACCTCCATCCCTCTCTTCCTGACACAGATTGAAAAAAAACAAAGCATGGAGGTAAACAAACATGACCGACCACATCCGCATGGTGGATCCAACATGTCCAGAGACGACCGCTGCCAGAGCTGAACAAGAAACTATTTGATACTGTATGACGCACTCTGAGTCACGACTGTTCTGTAAAACCTTAAATCCAATCTGGTGACTCAACACCCCTTGAAAGATGATCCTGAAGATGAAGAAGTCACACTGAGGTCCGTCTGTTCTTTGGTTTAACCACATTTCATAAGAAGCTAAACTGATGGTGAGAGCGGCAAATCCAAACATGTTGATGCTTCATAATCTTTTACTAAAGCTGCTGAGTCATCACAGTGGGCAGAGGAGGGATTACCACATAGTTTGGTGTGAAGGTATTCTGATGATCTCCGATCTACCCCTATGCATGTCCTGCAGCAAACATGAGACGAACACAGTCAAAACCAAAGAAACCAGACATGTCTGCTCATTGGACCTCAAAAAGACACATGGAAAGTTTTGCCAGTTTCACTTCTGATGAGTTTACGAGTAAGTTTCACTTTCTTCCGTATATGAAAACTCCAAACTTTAAAGGCCAAAACATGACGCTTGGATGAATCGAGGGCTGATGTCAGCGTGGTTATGTCTACTTTTAATGAAAGTCTGCGATACGCCTTCATGACGTCACACAGAAAGACGACAGGTCCTCAGAGATGTCGTTCAGTTGTTCCATTTTATGCCTGCAGAATAATTCAGAATGTAAACTTTGTACAATCTGCATATCTGCAATCTTTGCCATTTTTTCATAGGTATGTATCATGTTTCTACTCGTGTCACACACACTCTCTACTACCTCCGCAGCCGAGGTGGAAGAAGTCACTCATGTGTGCCAGTGACTGTGTCAACCTCAGCTCTCTGATACCGTCCTAAAAATAGTCTCTTTTATCCTGCAGGTGACACACAGAGTGACTGCGCTATGTGACCCTGAGGTATTTCTGTTACGACCAGAGGTCAAAGGTGAAGAGCCGGTCACAGTCTTTATGTCTGCACTCACGTCAGCGTCTAACTTAAGCTCCTTGCGCAGACAGAAACCCTGTGACAAGCACGAGATTGTCCCGCTGCAGCTGATCGACGGGAAAACCCTGACGCGGCAGAAAAAGCAAGCAGCACATTCCCGGTCATGTCAGACTGATGGACAGACAGGCGGCTGACCTCACGCCACCGTGGCATGTGACGAGCAACGCCAAGGGGAAGGATGTGAAATGAGATCCTCAGGATTTCACAATGCAAGGATGGTTTGGATGAAGAACGGCAGAGATGGCACGATGGAAATGAGGAGCACGTGACGAGAGGGCGGAAGTGTCTCTGCTCTATTTGTTCTGTGAGCTGAAGAATGCTGGGGCCTCCATTTACTTTGGTAATGACATTAGAGGCACCTGACTGCTGGTTTGTATGACACATTCTGCTGATTTTTTTTTTTTAAGTAATTGCTCGCAAAGGTCTTTTTCATGAGTTCAACAAACACAAAAACTACTTCATGTAAGACACATCTGTTATGCTGAAAGGCTCAGTTTGCAACCCATGTACAAAAACGTTCACTGGGCACAGAGAACGACTGCTCACGACCAAATTACACCACATGGGTCTCCGGTCCAGCTCTGTGACGTCAGCGCATCTGATAGGTTTCTATCAAAGTCAGTTTGTCAACTCACCCTGGATCCTCTTGGCTACGTTTGGGCTGTGTCCCTGCTCCAGCAGGTCGCAGCAGATACAAAAGCCTCCCAATTCTTGTCGGATGCCGGAGCTGTGACACATAACTTCTGTAGGGTAAATTAAACAAGACAGAGAGTTGTTCACAGAAGCTACCCAAAAAGAGCCAGTGACTTTCAAAATAAAACAAAGCATGTCAAAAACCGGACTGTAATTATTTTGACTAGAACAACAGGCCAGGGATCAACAGGTTTGAGGTTTTACAGCCCAAAGTGAACCAGGAGAGGATCATCATGGGGGTGGGAATCCAGGGAACTCCTCAAGATAGCCTGCAGTCAACACACATCAGAGTGTGGCCGAACTGGAGACAAATCTGGTGTATTCCCTGCATCACAAACCAAGAGAAGCCATGAGGTATCAAGAGTTATGTAGCGTTGTGTTTTACAGCAGCTGAATTGGTAAAAGTGAATAAAATTCTACTTCTATGCTGTCTTTTAAACATCTCCAGTCCTCGTAAAGGGTTCTGTACCTGTACACGAGGACTTTCAGATCCAGTCCCTTTAGGTTTCTCTTGGAGGACTCTCAGTGGCTCTGTTGGGCTTTTAAACTCCAACACATCACAATTAAATTTTCCACTTTGAATCCTAAAAGTCTTTTTGGCCTGAGCTGTCACTCTCATGTTCCTGCTTTAAGTCGCTGCGTCACATGGCGTGAGGAGGAGCTGGATGTTTGATGTGTATCGGCATTTAACGTGTTTTTATTCAGCCACCGGAGACGGATGAGTCTGTGGGTTTGTGAATGCTGCTCTGCCCCTCTCCTCCACTTCTCCTCTCTCCCCTTTTCTGGCTCAGACGAGGAGTGAGTCCCTGTTTCAAGAGGTTTGGAATTAGTTTGTCTCCTAGCAACAAGCGTACAATACAACATGGCGGTGTGTGAGACGGTGTGAGAGTGATGTGTGCGTAAGAAGTGTGAGAACAGCTTGATCTGTGTGTGCATGTGTGTGTGTGTGTGTGTGTGTGTGTGTGTGCATGTGTGTGTGTGTGTGCATGTGTGTGTGTGTGTGTGTGTGTGTGTGTGTGTTTGTGCATTAATCAGCTGAGCACACTTTTTCCACTGTCCTACATGTTTGTCGGTTTACTCTCATGTGGCAACCTGTTCCACTCCACGCGGTGTCTTCCTCTGCCCCACACACACACACACACACACACACACACACACACACACACACACACACACACACACACACACACACACACACACACACACACACACACACACACACACACACACACACACACACACAGACAGAAGCATTCTTCATTCACAGCGGACAGCACTTCCTCCCTCGCTCTGACGTTACATAAGAAGCTGAATGGAAACTGGTGATAAGCTGGAGTTTTTATCACGAGGATGGAGGCAGTGACCATGAGAGTCTGGGTGGGACAAACTGTCCGGGTGGGGGGGGGTAAACGGGTGAGAATATCCTCCAACAACTGCACCCTCCTCCCCCTACTCCCACATGGCCACCATGATGTCACCGATTCTCTCTTTTAGCTAAGATGTAGGTCATAGCTACAAAATGAAACAGGAAACAAACACAGGGACTACAAAGAAGTGACATTGGTAGCAACTGTAGGATGCTGTAGGAACCCTTTAAGCTCATCTCTTCTTCCAAGAATTTTTTTCTCCCGCTGAAAAATGATAGAGGAGTTATGTTAATGAGAACTGCTTGCATCAATAATTGCACATCGATTTCTATGCATTACCATAACACCCTAGATGCCCTAAAGCTTACCTTTTCTTCCTTCAGGTGCTGTTAAAATTTATCTCACTAGCCCGAATGTTGGGTTAGCCTTCATAGTGAAAGGCTTAACTTTGTAAAAACACAAGTAATAAGTTTTTACACTTTTGTGTGAAAAGTTTTATTTATACATGTTGAAGTCACATTTTAACCTGAACTCAACTGAATGAAAAAATCAATTATTACAATCACAAACTATCTAATATCATAACATCCTGGCTTCATTATTGTTACTGGGATCAATTCTTCACCGAGCAGGGTGAAGAGATGTGTGATCTACTATATAACTCATGATAAATATCATTGATCAAAAACACACACGGTTATGATCACTTGTGTTGTAAAAGGCTGATTACTCACACATTAAAATCCCATTAAATTACATTCAAAACAGCTTCTTGATTTTTATTTGCACATGAAACAGTGGTTTGCAGTATGAGACAGCACTTGACACAGACATGAGAAACAGCTAACACACTACAAGTCTGTTGCCACAGTTGGCATTTGATAACCCCTCTTCTCCTTTCCAAATATGGTAACTTCCTGCTTAAAGAAGCATCATAAATAATCTCACAGGCAGAATTAAAAGCTCAAAAAGGACATTATAGCTTTGGTGTTATCAGTTATTACTTTGATTTTTAACTCAAGAGATAACTAAAATTGATTTGGTAACAAGATGAAGTTATTTAGCTTTTTTCTGTGTCACGCTTCACTCTGATCACGTCTGCTTTCCTCAAGTAAAACTAATACCAGTGTTCCTCTATGTCCCTGGATATGAAAGGGTTAAGTTGACATGGCTGGAGCTGTGAAATCTGAGCAGTGACCGAAGAGGGAGAAGGAAGAGGAGATTTCTGGGGACCGGAGAAAAAAAGAGGAAGACCCAAATCGCTACACCCTAACCCCCTGCTCCTCGGCACCTCTTCTTCTTCTCCAAGTCGTTTCAGGCTCCAGCTCACCTGTCACTGCGCTTGTTTCATGTTTTTTCTCTGAGGGACTCTCTGAACGGTTACACCGCTCCACACCAGGCTCTTCCTTCCCGGTGTTAAAGCTCAGCAGTAAGCGTTTCCCACTTCCGTTGCAGAGCTGAATCAGCCTCCAAGAATGTACAAGGCCTGACTCACACTTCCTCCTGGATATGACCGAGCTTCCTCTCCTCGGCCAACTGATTTAGCCTCCCCTCTCCTCCCTCCCTCCTTCCATCTTCCTTTCACTCCCCCCCTAAAACCACTGACTTCCTTCTTCTTTTACTAACAGTTGAGGGATTGAGAGTGGAAGAAGTGAGTCCCGGCTCGCTGACCGACTGAAGCAATAAGTCACTCGTCTCAGTCATCGACATGTGACTCATTTGAATTTAATTTGTTGGCTCTATATTTAGACGCTGCAGTCTGGCCTGATGATCATTCATAGAGAAGGACAGATGGGTCTCTGTTAAATCGCTTAAGCTAACAGCAGGTCCCCAGTTAGCGTCTCCGGGGCAGGTGAGCTGCAGGTCAGCGTCTATTAAAACATTTAACAGGAGATATAGCGTGAGTACGGGTGTTTAGTGTTGATAACTCGTACCCATCGCTGCTGTGGGGACATTCCCCAAATGCAACAATCATCCAACGTTGCGTCACAATGTTATCTCTTCTTGCCTCTCGTCAGTATCTGTTCTTTCGCTATCCAGTTCTACCTAAGCACAGGTACTGAGAAATAGCACACTGTCGTAAATTACTTTCAGAAAAGTGTGTGTCTGTTTTGGAATTAAATGGAGATCCGATCAAAACAATTTTTTTTTTGAACAACACGCTGAGGTAAGGTATTTATCAGGACAGTTATGTAGAACTACGGTTTGAAACGTGACATCAAGCAGACGTTGTACTAGCCGGCTATATGTCAACCTCGTGCTCCAACGTATCTGTAGGCTAACGTGACAACAAGTAAACACTGTCAGTTTGTAAGTACTTTAGTAGCTGTTTATATTTAGCACAGCTGGCAGACCGGTGCTCTAAGACATGTCTGTAATGTGTAACGTTAGTTAGCTACCAAGCAGAGCTAACGTAACCTCACTCTTCATTTTATTGATAGACTCTCAAGTTTGAACAGATCACTGCAGAATAACTGCTGCATGTGGGTTGGAGTGAACATTATCACTAACAGTTTAGCCCCTGTGTTAAAGAGAGAGACAGCCGGAGCTAAAGGCTAATTAGCCTTTAGCTCGGGCTGTATCACTCTCCTGTTTAGCTTTCTTCTGCTCTTCTGTCCTTTTTCTGTCTGACAGTTCAACTCCTGTATCCACCATCACTACGAAATTAATCACAGAAGTTGTTTTTAGCTGAGAAAAACACAGATCTCTCTTCTCATCCCTAAACTTTGTCAGCCGGCTTGGTGTTGTCATAGAGACCTAGAGTGTTGTAGATCAATCTGGTCCTGCTCAACCCGAACTGGAAGCCAAGAAGTAGCAATTAAAAATAACCTATACCTGATTACGATCAGGCATATATCTAGAAGGGAGTTTTTTCAAGATCACTTTCAAACTTCTCACAGCCCCTTTAAATGTATGAAATATCTGCGAATCACTCCACTCCTGATTATTGAAGTTGCTCTGGAGCATTATTTGTCAATGGATCTGTTAACCCATCTTATTGCGTCACACATACTTTGTATTGTTGACTCGTGCGTTGCTCTCTACTGTTTGCATTCTGTTTGGCATTTGAAGGGCAGCAGACTGTGTTTAGCCTGGAGCAGCAGAAAAAAAAACACACTCATGTGTTGGTCCTGACCTTAAGAAAGCAACGCACCAACAATGCTCCTGACCACACCTCACTGTAAACCAACACACCCTCCACTGAGAACATTTACCAGCCAGGGCGTATTAATAAGACGTGCGTCAGACGGGAGCAGGGAATGACAGTGATGTCGTGATGAGCGTCTATAAAAACTCTGAGACCTTCACAGTGAAGTTTAAGCCTCCATAACATTGTTTTTATAGTTAAAAAAAAACTTTCTTCAGCTTTGAAACAAAAGTCTCCACATGAGGCGCTGATCATGATTCACACATAAGCTCAAACAGGATCATACAGATGTGGAACATGTCACATTCTGACTCTTTGTTGGGTTCAGCGGAAATAAGACATTGCAGGAAGTGACCTCCCTAACCTTGTTTCCCTACTCTGTTTGGATCTCAAACCCATGACTGTCTGCATCCCAAGCCGAGTCCACGCAGATTAATGTACCTCTGCTACAAATGTAGACAATCAGGGTGCAAGATCTGAGTCTGGGAACATTTTGGTGCAGTTTGGGGTCATAAAAAGTGAAGAAAGTCAGAAAGTGCAAAAAGAGAGTCTTAGAAAGAATCTGCAGAACGTTCAAAAATGTGCTTCTAATAAATTTTGCATTCATGTCATTGATTTCTTTTTACTTCACTGCATTCTTCCGGCAAATATGGTGCAGATTTTATTCAAAGGGTTTATTTCTGAATGGAAAGATTTAAAGAAGATGCTCTTGGAGATGTTGTATATTTGTACATCTTTCCATGTCTCGGAAATCATATTTTTATACAAATCAAAGGCGATCTTTACAGGCTCAGAAGAGAGGTTTCTTCTTTAAAGAGTCTGGAAGTTTTTTATTCAGCTTTTATGCAAACAGCATGATTATCAAGGTCTAACACATAAAAATTTCAGTTTTTAGCAACAATTTTTTCAGCCCCGTTTTCACAAAGCGGTTTAGTTCGGTTCCTTTTGGTATGGAACGCATTTTGTGGCGTTTACTTTGACTAAACCCATTACTCTCTTTGGTACAGTTCTGTCGGGATGCCAGACATATCAGTCCAAGACCGCAAGGTGCAGGTAGAAAAACTGGTCGAAAGAATCACTTCCTGTGTGACAGCGGTATAGATCTTATTAGCAGGGTACACTGTGTTGGCTGCCATGCTGTCATGCTATAACGTAGCTGACGCGGTTATCAGACCGGATCAGGCTTTACCAAGCCAACCCATACCAAACTGTACTGGTTCATACTGGACTGCTTGGTGGAAGTGGGGCTATGAGGATTCTGGGCTTCTTGTGTGCTCTGCATCCTGCTTCCAAAGCAGGTCTAAATATTTTTTTTCAGTCCTTGGCCCTTTCATTCATCCTAACCCTCTCCTTCATAGCAAAGAGCTTCAGAGTCCGACCTGACACCTGTCTGTGCTACCTGCTCCCTGAAGTAGACCACTCCCTGCCTACTCAAGTGCAAAGCAGAGGTCTTTTCTCTGACACAGTGGAAAGTTTATCTTGTGACCAAGGTGTGCTGCTGTGCTGGTTATGCAAACAGCCCGCAGCAGCTTGCACACACACTCACACACACACACACACACCACATGCATGCATGCATTCACCTGACTCAGGTGTGACGTCATGTACGACAGGTGGATACGGCAGGACCTGAGGTTGTGTGTACACATGTGTGTGCATGTGTGTGTGTGTATGCATGCTCTTTGAGTTGTTTGCGGTGTTTACACATAACAGTTTGATCGTTAGAGAGCGACTCGCGCGTCAGGGGAACTGGGAAACAGCGCGCAGTGATGTCACACACTCATAACCAAGGAAAATGTTGTGCAATACCTGCGTCACTCTGCACTGGGACAACAGCAGGTCAGAGCCGCAGCCGGCCGCTCGACCTCCAAACAACATCTGTCATCCAGAGCTGCTGGTTAGTCAAGGCCCAGTGACTTATGGAGCAGGAGGAGACGGAAAGCACCGGGCTGTCCTGCTCGCACAGATTATCTGATGACTGTTAGAGCCACTTCAGATGACCAAATATTGTGGTATGTTTGGAAAAGGAAGTAACACAACCCCACATTCAGCTGCCTTTCCTGTATCTGCAAGTCATACACACACACATACACTTAGAAGATCTCCTCTAACAGAATGGAGCTTGACTCAATCTAAAACATGGGCCTGCAGCACTGTTAAAAATGAAGACTTCAGGCCCAGAAACCTCAGGCTCTGGAAGAAGAGAAATGATTTAAATATAAGTCATCAAAGTTTGGTCTCAGTAAGCACTCTAAGAAACCAGAGATGTGCAACTCAAGTCTTAAGGCCCGTTTCCACCAAGTGGTTCAGTTCGCTTCGTCTCAGCACGGCATGCATATTACAGCGCTTTCACTTCCATCTCGGGACAGACCCCCAAATAACCAAGACGCACTTTTTGGCACCCTTCCATAGGGGTGCCAGACTAAACCAATCTGATCTCGGAAGGTGGAGCAACAACACTAGAAACTGCTGGTTTTTCGAAAGAATCGTCACTTACCATGCCACAGTGGCTGCATTTCCCCTGGTGGCCCACAGTCTTCTCTGAAACAAAGCTTGATTGCACGTTGTACAGAGAGCTACATGCCAATCACAAAGAGGACAAAATGCTGGATGTCTTCTATTGTTACTCTTTGTTTGTTGCGGCGAGTTTTCTTCTTCGTTGGATTTATTAGCAGAGTACACTATGTTGCGCTGCTATGGCGTCACACTATTATGTAGCTGACTCGGCTGTCGGCGTCCGGCTTACATGCCACCTACCACAAGGGGGCACAGTTGGCTGTGGAAACACAAACAGGACCACCCTTACCAAGTCGTACTGGCCTAAACCAGACTGCTTGGTAGAAAAGGGGCTAATGACTTCATTGGAGTGTTTTGATGCCTCATCTTCCTCAATGACCAATCAGAATCAAGAAAGAGTCAGACCTTTAATATCCTCTATGTCAAGAACTAATGCAGGGGTAAAAACCAACCTGTGTCCACAAAGTGGTTCAGTTCAGTTTGCCTTGGTTTGTCACGCATTTTGTGGCATTTCCTTTGACTAAAACTGGGACAGGTCCCCAAATTACTGACCTGTACCGTCCCACTTTTTGGTATCATTTTGTTGGGGACACACACATTCACAGATCAAACCCCAGAAGGTGGAGGTAGAAACACCACAGTCCATTGATTGGTCGAAAGAGTCGTCACTTATGTGCGAGAGGGGTATTAAAGAACTATACATAACCACACCAAAGCTGTACAGTTTTTCTTCTTTGTTGGATTTATCAGCGGGGTACACGCTCATCCTCGTGCTGCTATGCCATTACGCTATTTACTAGCTTTCGTAGCTATAGGCATCTAGCAAATCTGCCGCCTACCAAGAAGGGCACAGTTGGCTTTGGAAATGCAGATAGGATCAGGCTCCACCAATCCAACCTGTGCCAAACTGTACTGATCCATACCAGACCTCTTGATAGAAATGGGGCTTCATAGAGTTTTCCAAGGGTCTCGTCTTGCAGACAGAGCTGACAAATGCTAATCAGCATCCTCTTAATCATTCAAAATCTGTTTATATGGAGTTCAAGCAGCTTGTGCATGTTGTTTTTGGGTGTTTAACCCATTTCTCATGAATGTGATTGATCAAAAAATTAGTGCATGTGACAACCAGCATCCTTCAGCAACACGACAATCATGCTGTGTCTTCAGAAACACTACTTTTTAGTCTCTAAGATACAAACCTAAAAAGGCTCTGCCCTGTTATGAATTTACCTTCACATGTAGACAGTCAGTGGTGAAACATAGGCACCCTGCATTTAATGGCTCTAGATCAAAACAGAGCTTCAGGTGACACTGAACATGGTCCATGTTGCAGTGGAGTTTCCCGCAGAGTCCAGGTGAAGCAGCACCTGTCGGGTCAGAAGGAACATTTCTCTGTCTTTTTAACCCTATCATCTGAACTCAGCTTTGTTATTCAGAGTGTGACCTTTACCCCAGTTTATCCTGCTCTGTATATTCACTGCATTAAATTGTGACTAATCAGGGCGACTGTTTCGAATTAGCACCATGAGCCATCAGACTGCTGTACGACCGGTCTCTGTGCTGATGGATGACTGTCAGAAGAGTCACTCTGACTCAAACGCAGCACAGGAAAGAATCTAAAGACCCTGGACTCGTGCCCAGAGTGCCAGTTGTGTTTGCCATCTGCTTTTTTTTTTTCTTCAGAGCACCATGTACAGATTCTTCTGCTATAAGAGGATCATTTCACAGCTCATAGGGACAGATCTGTGAGAGGAGGGAAGAGGAGGGGAAGACTTCATGAGGGAAGATGAGCTGACAGGATTTGTGGACACTGCCCCCATGTGGCCCTCACCAACCAGAGAAACAGACTTCACAGAGACAGCTATTTAACTTGATTTAAAATGCTCTTACTAGATTTTTGTTGTTGATGATTTTAATATTTCCTGCCTGTGTGAGCATTGTCTCAGGTATTATTCAGCTACAGACCACACTAAAAACTGTTTGATAAATGCACACACGATGATTCCTGTTTAACTGTGTCACTGCAGCACTGTGACAAATATCAACAGCCTGTTCTGGTAATCCACTTTTGAATGATTTATTTATCTATAGGGGCTTTTTTTCAACACAGATGACTCAAAAAGCTGTCAGAGCTGATTTTCTCCATCATCCATCAAACCAACAAAGATCCTGTCCATCATGTTTCAGCTGAATTATGATTCAGTAACGTCAGAAT
This sequence comes from Halichoeres trimaculatus, assembly GCF_033239565.1. Classification (NCBI taxonomy): domain Eukaryota; kingdom Metazoa; phylum Chordata; class Actinopteri; order Labriformes; family Labridae; genus Halichoeres; species Halichoeres trimaculatus. Next base: position 14,036,634 of record NW_027437197.1, read on the forward strand.
GAGGCATTTCATCTCTGTGAAAGGACGATTATCTAATGTTAATTCTATAAATATGAGCACAGTGCCATTATGTCTCGCACCGCAGCAGCAGAGTGAGCAGCTGAATAATTTCCTCCTGAACATTTTTAAAGCATGATTCAGAGATGAACTCAACACCCACTTATTCGACCTCATGTACTAATAATTTACAAAAAATAAATAAATAGATGAAACAGGAAGTTTGTCAGGGGCATGATATGAAATGTAAGTGATATCTGCCGCATGCTCGAGTGACAAGCCTGTGAAATTAATTCACCAGTCTGAGGACCGGTTGGGTTAAAGTGACAGGAAAAAGCCTCCAAACTGCCAGAATCCCTTCAGGTTTAAATCTACCAGATGAGAGCAAGAATGAATATGAATTTTGCATTGAAAACATTCCCTTGAAATTAAAGCTGACTGACAAACACTTCAAATATTAACATCACTGACACAAAATCTATGATATGATATTCAGTTGTCTATGAAAGCTGCAAAATTAACTCATCTTGTTGCCTCAGTGTTGACCTGATGTCCTAGAAATTGTACAACAATAATGCTACCTCAGGTGGTCAAGCAAAACAAGAAATAAAGCAATCTAAAGTGCATTATCTGAGCAGAAAGGCAGCCTTAGAAACAGAAATGAAGCATAATTAAACGGTTTGGTAAAGTAAGACACAAAAATGACTTTATCAAGCCTGGAAAAAGTATAAAATCGATCAACCGCTGCCAATTGAACTTTGTTCCTTGTTTGGCACAATTTCATGGAGACATCACAAACTGCTCCTCTGTTTGCTGCAAGCTGATCTGCTGATTTGTTTGTATGCTTCAAGAAAGACAAAAACACAACCAAAAAAATGAAGATAGAGTCTTACAGGACGCCTTTATGATGCAGAGTTCACAGAGCAAAAGGCGACTCAAGGTACCAAAGGAAAAAATGGAGAAACTTCTGAGCTAACTGGAGAAAACCTGGAAAGAGACTTGGGAGATTGGTACTAAAAGTTCATACTGGCTGTAGAGTTCCTGCCTCACAGAAAGAGGCTGTTTCACCCTCTTTCTTCAGTTTTTACCAAAAGCAAACGGAAGTGTGTCTTCATCTACCACCTCAGAGTTCAGAGAGAAGTTTAAGTGTCCATCATCTCCGCCTCCAACTCTGCTCTCACCTCCAAACACTTCAACAGGAGGTGATTCTTCATAAGAAGTGCTTCAACTTGACACACACACAAACACACACACATAGAAGTGTGTGTGTGTGTGTGTGTGTGTGTGTGTGTGTGTGTGTGTGTGTGTGTGTGTGTGTGAAATCACAAGACTCCAATCAAGTTTAACCCGAAGCTTCCTGTGAGTCACGGCTCCAAACGCTCAGACTCATCCGAGAGGAATCTGGGACTTTGGGCTGAGAGCAGGATTTTGGCACGGAGGAGGATTTCTGAGGAACAGAGAGAGTTAATAGAGTCTGTCCACTCTGGTCTGACAGCAGGACAATGACCTGCAGCTCAAACCTGGTTAGTCAGGTGGATGCTTTATGTGCCCTTTATTCCACAGCTGTTCATTTAAGTATGACTTTAATTGTAGGTAATTATTGTTTCAAAATAAACAAGTTTGAGGATTTTTTCATTGCATTAATTTTAATTTCTTCACATATTTCTTTACATTTAATTGAAAAGTAATCTTGTTTATTCGATATTTAGTGTGTTCTGTGACCGGAAGTCTTCACAGGAGCTTTAAACACCCAAGGTGAAACCAGAACAGGTGAATCATGGTTTAAGTGCGAGATGTTTAGGCTGTTATTTTCCATTTTTCTTCCTGTTTTGATTTTATTTCATTTTCTTTCAAAGAAAAAAAAGTCAAGAACCCTCCAGAGGATGTTAGTCATTATTTTGCTAACAGTCATTGAGGGAAGTTTTTTACACGTGCCTTGTTGTTGGATGTTTGCCAGAGGGTCGTTTCTGAATCTTCGCCAACTTTCGGCTTTTTCCGTCGTTGTTCTGTGTTTACATGTCTCTCAGTGAGTGGGGTCAGAAAGAGTTGAAAGAGTTGTGGTGGTTTATTCGTGAAGACATCCCGCTGCGCGCGGGTCAACAGCGGCCCGCGAGATGCACACGACCCTCCGGTGAGTCCACGCTGAGTCAGAGCGTTTTATTTCTGCGCTCTATAAATAAGAGCAGAGAGGCTGAATGTGGTCAGTCAACGGTGTTAGCAGCATGGAGGAACATCTATACAAGGGGAGCCATTGAGATATACTGTATGTAGCTGCAGCAGGTTCAAATCTAAAACATTAATCTCGATGATTTAAATGCTTTTTTGTTTTTATTTATCAAAAATGCAGCTGTAAAATCTGTTATTTTGTAACATAATATTACAATTTCTTTTCAATTAAATTCTAAAACTTGAGTTGTGCAGAGGACAAACTGATAAAAAAAAAACATCACTTAAAAACAAAACAGGGGATGAGCTGCAGTTGATCTGCTTTAGGTGTAAAATTAAAGGGTAAATCTGTGCTTTTAATGTTGGCTACTTTACCTTTAAAAGAAAAGTTTAGCTTTTAAAAAGTAAAAAAAAAAAAAGTAAAATGAAATAAATGCTTTCTTTCTCTTTGAATAGTGAAAACTAAGAGGAATTGTGGGTGTAAACTTTAAAAATAAACATAATAGGTGAGTATGACAAGATCACTGGAAAGAAATGCACTGCCGAAGCACAAAACTTCATTAATGTTAAGTAAAGTTCTCGGAAATTCATCTTCATTTCACAACTTTATTCAAGTAATTATTAATACTGGCCCTTCGTTCTAATAAAATTTCCAATATTTGTTGCCATAGTTATATATTTATGAGTATGTTTCTGTGATAGTTTGTTTTATTCAAAAAATAAAGAATAACAACAACAACAACAAAACTATGTGAATTGTGTTGAGAGCCTCTTTTTTGAGCTGTGATATGACCATGACTGTAGGAAAACACCTTTCAGTTTTATCCCCAATGGGGGAAATGGTCCCAAGGAGTGTTTGAGGTGTTGTTGAAGCAGCTGGCTGCACTCTGATGTTTTCTGGTTTAGTCATCACACATAAAAACAAAGCTGAGGACTAAAAAGTCTGTTCAGACATAGTGTCACAAAAACCACCCTGCTTGCCGCTCTCTGCCCCGTCACTCTGTAGATATTTGGATTTCTGTCTTAACAGTAGTCCACGCTCGGCTCACACACATTCCTCTCAAACCAACACTTCCACAAACAACTGTCATTTCCTCCCCGGCTGCTGAAAGCTCTCCATCCGCAGTCCAAGAAATATAATTTCTGCCCAACTGTACATCCACTTCCTGTTCTAAAATACTTTCACATGTTTTCTCTGTCAAACTTCAGTCTGAGTCACTTCTTTAAAGAGTGAAAACAAACAGGAAGGGAAGAAAGAGACTGACTCACAGGGTGACTAACACATCTGGAATACACCTTCAGGATTTAAGGACAGCTCTGATCCTCTTTAATGTTGTCAGTGTGTGTGTCAGTGTGTGTTACACACAAGAAGTGTGTTTCCATCTCCTTCAAAACTACAGTGACATCTACTGGCTCCAGGATAAACTGGCTGTTTGTCAGATTTCTGATCGGTCTGTAAGGAAACACGGAGGCTGTTTTCTGTTTGACCATGGCTCTGAGGTGTATGACTGCTGATGTTTCAGAGTTTGATCATCCTGATCACGGATTTCTATGTAACAGCAGTGAGCTGAGAGGAGAAAGAATGAGCAGGTCTGTGGATCTGGATACAGTTGATCAACAGATTTTTGATGAAAACTGAAATCTTGTGAATAAATTCTTACACAGTTCAGTCTCACCACAACAGGTAGAAAAACAAACTGAGTTTATAGGAGGCTGTGTCTCTGCTGCAGCGTTTATATTCCTCTAAATGTCACCCTCTTCCTCCGCACTTTAAAGCTAAGTGGAAACTCAAAAAAAGGGAAACATTACCTGCCAGCAGACTTTCTTAAAACCTGAAACCTGAAAAGGCATCATGAATAAATTAAAGACCTGTTGGTTGAAGTGGTTGTCAGTCCGACAGGCCGATGGAGCCACCTGTGGTTGAGGTAATGAAACATCTGTCAAGCCGACCCTGCTCCACCTGAGTGATCCCACACTTACAGCTCCCTCCATCACAGAAACACAATGAGTGTCAGCCAGAGAGCACAATCAACGTCCCTCAGTGAGCAGCTTCAAAAGTTTGGAGGAAAGGTTCAGGTGAGGCGCTCATTGTTTCCTGCTGCTGCTGCTGGCTCCATAAAGGAACAGAAGTAGTCTCATTATAACCCCATTATTCATCCACTTCACACCCAGGGACTGAGTGTTCATGCAAAAGGTTGTCACACAAACTCAGACCACACATACAGGAGCCGGGCTTTTTGGGGATTTTTGCGTCTTTTTGCACAAAAGGGAAGCAGCAAGAGCTCAGAGGTTCAAAAAAGCTGCAACTCAACACACACACACACACACACACACACACACACACACACACACACACACACACACACACACACACACACACACACACACACACACACACACACACAAACACACACACACACACACTCTCGCACAACCCTTTAAAAATGGGATCTGAGGATGTATCAGAAGAGGACTGCGAGGAATCAGACATGTTGTGCAGCCATATTGGATCTCTCCTATCCTCTCTAACGGAGCAGAAACAGGAGGTCACTGAGAAAGTTCAACCTTAATATCGAGCATAAATGAAGAGACAAAAGGCACAAATTGTGACACATTAATAGACAACGGAAAGAATTTGACAAGCAAACCAGAGAGTAGATACAAAGCTTGAGGAAGGAAACGGATACTGGGTTATGACCAAGGAGAAGAAGGAGAGGAGGGGTTGGGATGCAAACTGCTGTTCAAACTCACAGAATAGGTGGAAAAGAAAAAGAAAAGAAAGAGGGGTGGTGACGAGAAAAAATAAAAACAAAATGTGAAGAAGAAAGAGAAAGATGTTTTAAAAGGTGACTGGCTGAGATGGAAACAAACAGAAGACAAAGAAGAGGACAGATAAAGACTTGAAGAGACAAAGGAAGAAGGAGCAGACAAAGAAGAGCAGGACATAAAGGATGACATGAAAGAAACAAGAGAATATGGTGACAAGAGGACAACACAAAGACCAAAAAGAAGAAAAAGAAACAAAAAAGAAGACAGTTCAAGAAGACAACCAAACAGACTAAAGAGAAGACTAGGAAGAAGAAGAGGAAGGAAAAGAAATCAGACAACAAGGCCCAGTTTCAGGAGAAGAACAAGAAGATAAAGAAAAAGAAGAAAAAGAAATCAAAGAAGAAAAGAACAAGGGGAGGAAGGCAAAAAAAAAAATGCCAAGAATAGGAAGAAGGGGAAAACAGTAAAAAAGGAGACAAAGAAGAAATAGGGAAAAATCTTACATCTCATCCCCTTTCCTTCTCTCCTCTTCTTGTGTCCTAGTTCCTAGGATAGAAGTTGAGTAGCTGTAAAAACCTTTATATGTTCAGAATAAAGACAATGACCTCCACAACTTATTTGAACATGCAGACTGCAACTTTGTAAAATGATGCAAAAATGTCCTGTGCAGAAATCATCTCCAGTTCAGAAATTTATTTACAACTTTTTACCAGTTAGGAAGCAGACCTAAGTCACACTGCATGAGATGATCAGAGACGCACCTGTTGACCTTTGTGTATTTAAAGGTGTGGAGAAAGGTCCGCTTCTTGAATCTTTGAGCTGTCAGACAAGGAAACAAACAGCATTAAATCCTCGAAACAGAAGAGGATGTGATGTTTTCATGTTAATGAACATAAAATATATTCTGTTGTAATTACAAGAAAATGTTGTTGCTGAAATTCCTGTAAATGTATTGTTTACAAACAGCTGGATTTAGACATCTTAGGAAACCAGAGAAACTAACTTACCTGTTGGGGAATGTTCCCAGGTGTGGATTCATTCACATGGTGCAAAGGAACTAAAGCAGTGTTCAAAAGAAATGCTTTTCATGATGGTTTCACGGTTTATTGATGCTGGGCACTGATGTGTCTCAGTCAGAAAACCAGCTCTCTCAGCTCTAAATGTGATCCTGTGCTGGTCCAGCTCAGATACCAATCTGCTAGAATGTTACACTAAGAAATAGTTTTTAAAAACTATCAAACAGGCTTAATTTAAGGCACAGTCTGCTCTTTTAAAGTGGAGTAAAACTCAGGTGTCACAGCGAGCAGGGCTCAGCTCTCCTCCTGCTGTGCTGAGTGATGGAAGTGATGCATTAACAGCTTTAATGGAAAACACTCTTCACACATGCAGAGATAAATATTATAATAAAACACATCTCTGTGAGCCCAACACTTTGGAAACAAGAAGACGACAGGTTTGAATGCTGTTGAGAAAAAAACAAAAACGCATCATCTGGGTCTGCTATTCAGCCAAAGGACAAAGACAAGGATGATATCCATCGTTATCTGAAGAAAACAGAAAATCAAAATAAAGATCAGATTTTTCTAACTTGACCAAACATGCTTTAATTCATTAAGTGATTTCTGTTCCCTGATAATTCAGAAATAATCCTCAGACTAAAATAACACATAAAGTAAGTTACATCCTGTCTGTAAATAAAAACCCGAACAGATGAAATCAGTAAAAGATAACCTCATGTTGGTTGTGGAGCGTTTCCATCTATCCATCAGTGGGGAAAGAAAAATTCTCTGTTCCTCTTTTACAAACCGACGCTTGTCCAGCTTCCTCTTTTCATGTCCTGTAAATCAGACACCAGCAGGTTTTTTTTTAGGATCCCAAACCGCTTAATTACCTCACAGCACAGAGAGCCCACAGAGGAGGATCTCACACACACACATGCAAACCTTCATGAAACATCAGAAAAACCTTTTGATTCCTCAGCTGCTTTGTTCTGATTCATTATTTTCTACCCATGATTCTCTGCTGGCCGACTTCATTCAGATAAAACCTGCTCCCTGCAGGAGTGGGTAAACTGGACGCCCCGTGTGCACATTTAATGAGGCATCATGTCTTTGTTATGAAGCGGGGAAGCTGACTGAGGGACTTAAATCACTGCAAATTCAGGATCAATGTGCAGAAAAACAGGTTGCACAGAAAGTTCTGTTAAACACCAGAAAGAAGGCAGAGACGCTGAGGTGTGTCTGTGAATGTGAACACACTGCCTCTAATATTAACTCCAAAACACACTGTGGCAGTGAAACATTCATTTTTAACAACTAAACACAAAGACACGCTGAAATGAAGTCTCAATCTGCCTCCTGTCCCTCCTTTTGATGCCTTCATGAGTCACTTTGAAATCAATCCATCAATCCTGTAGTTCTTTTTAAATCACTCTGTGCAGACCCTTTCTGTGTCGACCTGCAGATTAAAGCTCCAGGAGAGCTCATCCAGGCTGTTAATTCACATAGAGGTGATTTTGTGTCATCATCAATCAGATACTCTTCGATTAGCTGCTGCAGCTCAACTACCTGCAGACTTTCGAACAACTTCCGCCTAGGGACGCCTCTCGATGTTTCAGACTGGTAGTTCATCTGAGGAACTAACGTATGCAGAGGTGCCGTTGACTTGATCTCTCCAAACCTCAGTCACTGGATGAGCTGAAGTCTGACCTATGGCATCTCCACCTCACAGCACACCAGGTCAGGACTTCATGGCCACGATTCACCCCTCAGTGGGTTATCCAGATAAATTGAATTTGTTTGCTCACCCCACTTGGGTGTATAAACACAGTTAATCTGATTAGGACCCTCCGGTAGGAGACCACAGGGTAGACCGAGAGTTCACTGGAGGGATTATGGGTCCCATCTGGTAGTAAAGTCCCCCAGGAGGAGAGAGAGGGAGGTCTGGGTCAACCTGCTGCAACCATAACCCAACCTCAGATAACAGGACATGGATGTAGGGAAGGAGGCTAGAAAAAGATTAAATTTCTAGTCTGTATACGAGGATGTACTTTACATTTTTCTTATGATTTGAGGAATAAAAGTAAAATATTTAGAGAATTTCTTTCAATACGTTTTAAGACTACTGAAATAAAGCTGTATGATGGTTGAGCTTCACACATAAGATTGCAACACCTTTCAAAAATGAAGCAGCCAGTCTACTTTTGTGAAAATGTCTTATCTGAAGTATGAAGAGTTCCAGGAATCATATCACTCCTGTCTCATTTGCACTCCTAAAAACTCAGAGTAAACTCTAGGAACACAACTCTTCAGGGTTGTGGTCTGGTGCATCCTTTAATGTGGGAGAGTTTCCCTGAAGCAGAGGTCACAAAGTAATGTTTTGACCAGAATCTGACACCATATATACTGGTCTTTATGTCTAATCTGTTTAAACCTTTAAAAAAAAAAAAAAAAAAAATTCATCTGCTTTTTAACTGTTTTCTTTTGCTATGATTTTGCTATGACTTTTAACTGCCTTGCCTTTATATAGCAAATGTGTCAAACTGGACTAATTTGCCACATAAGCTGAAGAGTGAAGAAAGCCACAGGTGAGGAAAGGAGTACGAGGCTGTCTCAGTGTGCATAATTTCCCACCTGTCAAACGCTTGTTGCATGATATGAATACCATCACCCAGTCCATTTGCTTGCTTTGAACTTCCTTCTACCTTCACACCTCAGACTTGCGGGAGTGCAGAGCAGCTGAGAAACAAAGTTTCAAAAAGTTGAATGGAGCTGTAGATGTAAATAAAGACAGTTTTTGTTTATTGACTCATAAAACATCCTTCAAACAATAAACCTATTTCCAGTAAGGTCTCTGTACAACGCTTACTAAGCAGTTTATTTATATAGAAAACGTAGGAAGAGCCGTTGCTTAAAATCACAAGGCTCCTTCAAATTTAATGGCAGGTACTCTGGAAAAATTACAGCATTCCATCAACAAATATTCTCAAGCAATAAATATGCATTTATAAATAGTGTAAATTTACATCAAATAAAAAAAGAAACACAAATTAAAGTTCACTCTTTTGTCTGTGTGCAACCCTTTTTCTCTGTGACGTGGCTGTTTGTCTACAAATATCTCCTCCTGTTTCCAAAAGTAACTCATCAAAGCTCCAGCAAAAGAAAGGATTTCAGAGAGGAGGGGGAGAAAGTGTCACTCAACTTTAAACAAAACATCTGCTTTTTCCTGACTGAGGGGGAAGAGGAGGAGGAAGAAGAGGAGGAAGAGGAGGAGGCGTCTATCTCACATATAAAAAGAACAGCTATGCTAAACACTTCTCATTGAGGGAGGGGGGCAAAGCTCTTGTGTTGTCTCAAAGAAAAAAAAAGGAAAAGTCAGTAGTCTTTGTGTGAAAACAGAATATGTACAAAACTTTAATTCATCATTTTTCTGTGGGATTGTGTGTTTTTCTGAGCCAGCAGGAGAACAGTCTGGTCATGATGAAGAAGGAGGAGGAGGAGGAGCTGCCTCCCCCTCCCTGTAGAGTTCATTTTGAAAGGGGGGGGCACACCGCTCCAGGCAGGTTGCATAGACACACAGCTTTCACCCAGCTGCCTTATAGGAGAGCTACAGAGCGCCATTTGAAGACCGCCGGCTCACTTCCTGAATATCAGAAAAGAAGGAAAAGATTCCAGAGAGTTCAGATTGTGGTTCAAAGTCCTCAGTTTAATAGTGAGAGCATCACGAGGAGGAGGGCAGGGGGCTCGCCTGTGGGAGGAGACGAAGCACATCAAGAAAATGGTACAAAAATGATGTAAATGGAAGATAGGCACTGTAAGTATTGTTTGGTAAAGGAAAATGAGACACTTACGAGTATGAACTGGTCGTAAACCTGCATCAGGTCCTCGATCCTGTACTGCTCTAGCACCACAAAGTTGTCCAGGTTGGAGCTCGCCCTGCGTGCACAGTCCTGACAGTGCACCACGTATGTTTTTCTGCTGTTGCTCTCGCTGGTGACGAACAGCAGGTTGAACACTTCCACCTGTGCAGCGAAAACACAGAAAGGCACCACAGAGTCAGTGTCAGGTTTCATCTCTCAGTTCTGACTTCAGCGAACGTTCAAGTGAAAAAACAAAACTGCAAACCAACAGAAGCTCAGCTCTCAGGTGGAAACACTGGAGGTTTTATTTTGTGCTCTTACCTCACAGATGCTGCAGTAATGTGCCGGCTCGTTCTGCGTCCGTCCATGCCATACCAGCTCTTTCCCAGCATTCAGGAGGAGCTCTCGTTGCATCTGACACTGCTTCAGAGTCCTTAACAAACAATACCTGACACACACACACACACACACACACACACACACACACACACACACACACACACACACACACACACACACACACACACACACACACACACACACACACACACACACACACACACACACACACACACACACACACACACACACACACACACAAACGCACACCAGTGAGGATAGTTCAAATGGGGAAGAACACACCAAACTGTCATAGAGTAGCAGCGAGTCCTCACTTGATCATCTCAAAGAGCTTGTGGTCAGACACTTTGATGTTCCTGGCCATGTTCCAGGAGAGGTGGATCATGGGAACGATGGATTTGACGCTCTGCAGCTTGTTCCACTCGTAACGCTCCACTGCCAGCTTGTACTGATATGCTGACAACAAAAGAAAAGATACACACTTATTTCACATTTCTACATCAGTTTCTATAAACCAGCTGAGGATCAGGCTCCCCATCATAAAGCTTTAACCTGCAGAGACTCTGTTCGGTTCTTACCTGTGAGAGGGCCGACGTTCCACGCGATGTTGTTGCACCAGCCGATGGCCTGGACCCAGTGGATTGTTCCTGTGTTGAGCCACACCAGGTCTCCCGGGCGCTGGATGAACCGGTAGACAGGCACATTGGTCTCATACAGATCCTCCAGGTTTGGCCACCAGGAGCCCATTAGGAAGTTGATGTTGTTCCTGAGATAGAAAACATGCTCACCAGTTATTGTCAATTCAATGAACTAGCTGATTTCTTCTAGCTAAACTGTGTCCAGTTTTGCTAGCTTTCGTCATTTTGTATAAAATATAGATAGAAGGATAATTTCAGAGTCAAACTGCTGAGCAAAAATGATCACGTTTGGAGCCTTACTTTTCACAGAAGTCATTGATGACGCCCCAGTATGATTCAGGCACAGCAAACCACTCACAGTCACCAGGACCGATGTTGATATTCACCGAGCAGAAGTTGTTGTTCTCTTGGTGACCTTCAAGATAAAAAATGAGTTAGAAACAAGGAGAGATAAACAGCAGAGGACATAATTGTCTGAGTTTTTACAAACCTGGGGTCCGGCTCCCTGGCACTTTCATGTAGAGCTGCACTGTGTTCATACCCAGGATGGTGTGACCCACGTGGCTCAGCAGGTTACCCGCTGACACCACTCGAGAAAAAGCTGGAAGTTTGGAGAGCTCCTGGAGCTGCTGTTTCCACCTGAGAGGAAGGACACAGAGGTTATCATCAGACTCAATAAGAACAAAATATATACTGATAAGAAATCAGAAAGTGATATGTTCATTCAATCACTCACTTCTTTTCATCAGAGAGGTCAATGTTGGTGCCAAATTTGATGTGTTTGAAAGAGCCTTTCCTGCGCCGCAGCATACTGAGAGAGAAAGATGCAGGAAGATAAAGTTGGTCAAGAGATATGAAGGCAAACACTGCGAGCTGATCTCAGAGAAAAGACTAGAACTCACCTGTCGGATGAACCTGCTTCAGTTTCCATCTCCTTCTTCTTCTCGTTCTCCTCCTATCGCAACAGAAAACAATAAATTTAAACTTTTGTAAGAAGTCTAAAAAGTTCTACCACAAAGAGACAAAGCAAAGAGTTTGTTTCTTCTACTCAGACAAAAAATTAAAAGATAGAGGAACTTCTTGGAAAATGAGATTCTGTCTCCGTGCACTGCAGGAACAATTGGCATTTATTATTTAAACTGGATTGGCTTTGAGTTTCTCAGAATTAAAGCTGTCTGGTGCATGTTTGAATCTTTACATCAGGGATTGATTTCAGCAGATACTCAAAGCTAAAAGACTCAAATATGAGTTAGACAGAAGGAAATCTGGAAAAGTCAAATTTTATGACTAGAAATCAATCTCTGACATCTCTGACAAAAATGGATTATGAAACAGATACAGGATCATACAGAGGATTATGATTTAGTGGCAGATAAACTAATTCAGCTCTTCTGCATCTGCACAAATCAGCCGTGTTTATGTGCGTGTGTGTGTGATCCCACTGACCCTCAGAGACTCCTGGAAGGACGAGGCCTGGTACTGAGCGTATTTGATGATGGTGGTGTGTGAGCGGCTGCTCTCACAGCGCCACATCTTCCTACTGCCGCTCAGGTCCCAGTTCTCATCCGTGGGCTGAGCCAGCTGAGTCCGCACCTCCACCATGTGGTCCGGGTTGGCCTCCACCAGCGTCTTAGTAGAAAACAGGCCCAGATCTACATGTAGAGGAGGAGGAAGACATTTTATAGTTTATTTCAAAAGGTATGAAAGAAGTTGGCTATTTAACTGTCTTCATAAGAGCGATCACAATGAGATACTTTGGTTGGAAAGGCAGAAAGATAGGATAGTCAATTTGTCCTTAAATCTAATTTCACAAAAATAAATCCTTCACAAACCAATAAAATAATAGTCTATGACACTCAAACCCTGCATAATGAGATCATAAGCCAAAGTGTTTGAAGAGCAGGTGTTTGAAACTTGTTGGCATAAACCTCCTTGTTTTCCTCTCCAGCAAACACATGCAGTAACACTTCTCACTTGCAGGTGGTGCTGTTGTCACACATGTCAAAGTCATCCAAACACACACTCACACACTGCCTGTCATGATCACAGAGACACACCCACAGAGCCATGTGAGGCTGGAGCAGACGGAAACATCCTGCTGCACACGCTCACAGCCGTTCTCACACACATTCAGTTTATGTTCTGCACGCATGTGTGACAGCCTCGTACCTAGTTTCAGAGCTCCAGCCAGTCCTCTGATGACGGTGACTGGGTTGGAAGGGTTGGTGCAGAACTGATGCAGAGGAGGGTAGAAGGCGTCTCTCTTGTTTTCTAGCTGCAGGTCAGAGACAGAGGAGGAAACTTTGAGAGCTACAGCCACAAACACAACATTTCAAACTCTCCTGTTTACGGTGTGTGACTGTGTTCATACGTAAATACTGGGCGTGGGGGGGTTCAGTTTGTCCTTTGGCAGCGGAGGAGAGGGAGGGCGAGGGGGACGAGGAGGGGGACACTTGTCCAGGATGATGCTGCTAGTCGACAGGCCGTTCTTCCCCAGGTTCCTAAAAAGAAGTCAGAGTTCATGAAGCTTCACACATCATTTCACTGAGCTTAAACACAACCATCAGCAAAACACTCACACTGTTGTTATATTTTTATTTTGGATAGCACTTAACAAAATGGGGAACTCAAAAGTTTGGAGAAGCCCTTTACAGGGTTCATACAGATTTTTCATGGTTAAATTCAAGTACTTTTCAAGGAACTTCAAGGTCAATTTTCAAACTTTTCAAGTACTGTGAGCAGTTGATAATTTCATAATGTTAAGAAATTGATGTGCACACAAAATGGCAATTTCATTGTTTTGTGTTTAACAGCACATTTGTTCACAACTTCACAGAGAGGACTCGCATTTACAAAAAAAAACAGCATTTTTTTTTCCTGATTCTTGTCTTTTTACTACTTCTCAAAGAACTGATTCTCATCACTTGCTGACGAAACTGGTATCATTATCTTTGAAACTAAGAGTATTAGGAGCATTATGAGGATTTATATTAAATTTATTATATTACAACAATTTTTTTAATGCAGCTCCCTCCTTTGTGAAAACAACATCCCTCCACAGTAGATGGTCCACAAACAGGGCAGACTGGGAGAACAAATTAAACGCACCCTTCCCAACACAGTGTATGTTAATGAAGCAGCTGACAGCTCAGTGGATCAGTCTGAAGACTCTCAGACTCTCCAGTTCAGACCCTCAGAATTAATCTGAACAAATCTAATTAAAAGATCGATCCTTGGACTTTATGAATCGATGTCAAATTTTGAAAATGAGGATCGTTTTTAATTTTGAGAATCGATTTTTTTTTAACCCAGCCCTACTTTTTGTATCGAATTCTATGGTTTTTATTATTCTCAAACAATGAGTTAGATAGCCACATCTCAGACGCTTATAATAAACCAAGCCGGTAGCGCGGCTTTAGCACGAACGAGCCATCTAACCTTTATGGTTTGATGCTCGGGGCAGGTTATCACATGACTGTTGTTCGTCTGTGCCGGGTCTCAATGAGAAACGCCGTTTCGTTCCTTCGTATGTACAGGGCGAGCCTCCCACTCCGCCGCGGCCGTATGCTCAGACCAGGCACGACCCGGTATTTGTAGACAAAACTTGTCACCGCCCGACCGCAGTTATTTTATAACCTGCCCCGGCAAACACCCGCAGGCAACACTACCTTTAAGTTAAATGGGACACTTCCTTCATCACTCATGCCTCGCATGTAGCATAAAAAGTTGGTTAGCTTCAACAGGTAGCAGGCTAATTGGCTAATTAACGTGTAGGGCTGACAGGGTACCTTTCATGTGGCTGGCGTGTGCCGACTCGCCCATAGCTTCCACTGCAATCTCCTTTTTACATACATTGCAGTATGCTGCACGGGGATTTGCGCTACGTTTAATCCAAAATTTGTATTTTTCTTTCTCCAGTCAACGGTCATGCCTCCCGGCATGTTGTTTAAGGAACAATCCTCATGGGGGAGACGTCACAACGCAAATATAAACAGACCAGTTATGTTACACCCGCGAGCCCAACAGATGGAACGTTTTTTTTCCGCCACAATTTTATTTTATTTCTCTCTATTGGATCGATCTGTTGAATTAGGAGGCTGAGTAGTTATATACGATTATAAATTCAAGCATTCTCAAGCACCCCAATAGAAAATCAAGTACTTTTCAAACCTTGAAAACACAACATGAAAAAATAAGCATTTTCAAGGATTTCAAGGACCTGTACGAACCCTGCCTTTAAAACAGAAATCAGTTGTTTGAACCAAATTGAACTGAAAACTTTTTTAAAAAGCAAGATTTCCAGATCATTAGCTGTCAGTAAACTAAAATAATACGTTTCTGACACAAAGCAGAGTAGCAAAGTATAATGTGCACACAGCATGCAGGTCAACCTTCATCTACCAAAACCATGATGATTTTTTTTCTCAATTCTTGATCATGATCCAGATGTTTTCTTGCTTGATTGGTAATTCAAGTAACAAAAATAAAAGGAATGCTCGTCATAAATATCCCAGAGCAACATCTCTCACTTCACTTCCAATCTCAACCAGTAGTCAAAACCTCAAAAATAGCTATCTTAATGGCCCTAAAATAAAACAAGCAAATGATCAGCTGACTGTTTTGCTGACTAGGCTCTAACCACAGTCTATCATGACGTTCCTTTGTGAGGTAAAAAAAAAAAAAAAAGAAAAAAAAAAAAAAGAGTTTTGTCAGACCCCAATTAAAAAACAAAGTTTAACCGTCAGATACTGAGGGCTGCACTTGGATCTGTGTCTGACATCTTCTGTGAGTTAGGATTTATTCTGAGACAAAGAGAGATCTTTTCCAAATGTGGGAACGATGAAGGTAACCAGCATACAGATAGTGATCCAAAATCATCAATGAACTAACACATTTCATATTCTGAAACATAAATCAAATTCAATTCTGCAACAAAACCACAACCACAGACAGTCTTTTGCTGGATGCTCAAAGTCTGTCCACTAAAACTCTGTTTCTGTATGTTACCAGACCTTCTCCTGGTTGACCTCAAAGTTACAAAACAGAACACTCAACAAACAAAACAAAAAGATATCTTGGTAAAGGGAATGAACCTCAAAGTCTGTTTGTTCTTACCTGCAGGCTTTGAGCACCTCACTGGAGCTGGGGTAGATGGACACTGAGGACCAGGGCGACAGACCAGCAGGGACGCTGTGTTTCGGCGCTCCTTCTGAAGGCTCAACCTTCATCGGGCTCTGGGAGTCCTCAGGGCCCTTCCCGTTGACGGTGGGCCCCTGACTGTTGGTGCTGGACGGGCTGTTAAGGCAGGAGAGGCTGTTAGTGGTGTGAGGGTCTGCAGAGCACGGAGACGGCGTACTGACAGCCCCTGTGGGCTCTGATGGCGTCTTGGTGGCGCCATGGAGACCCGGGTGGACATTGTTGATCTTCTCTGAAGAAGAGCCTCCGTGGTTACTGTAGTTATTGTTGTCGTCGTTACTGGTCGCATTGGCTTTTCCCTTTAGCAAGGCTGAGAGCTGAGGATTGTCTGAAGTGAGCACGCCAGGGGCAGGAGAGCTGGGCTGAGACAGGCCAGCAGCGCTGTCCGTCACCCGCGGCTGGACGTGATTAGTCAATCCCTGCGCGGGGGCGGAGCCAGGACTTAAAGGTGTCCCTGCTGAATGCCTGACAGTGGCCTCCGGACCTGATGGCAAAGCAGCGGCTCCACCGTTGCTGCTGCTGTTGCCCCCTGAAGGCGTGGCGTCTTTGGTGTGGACCCCTGAGGTAGTAGCGGAGTGGGGGGGTGAGGACAGGTGGTTGGGCGTGGACTGAGGGGAGGTGGGGGATAAGGAGGAGGCAGAGGAGGAGGCAGTGCAGGGCCCAGAGGAATGTCCGACCTGATTCAGAATGCCAGAGGAAGAGAACATGGTGTGAGGGGAGGAGGAGGAGGAAGAGAAAGGAGGTTCTCCATTGGGACCTGCCGAATGTGAACCTGGACCTTTTTGAAGCCCCTGTCGACAGAGTGGAGAAGAAAACACACTCAGAAAAATAGAGGATAAAATAGTAATAATATTGTCTTTGTCTTCTCCAGGTGATTGGTGTGGTACCTGAGTGTTAGTGTTGCGTTGTTGGCTCCTCCAGGTCTCGTCTGTGTGACTGGGACTGCTGGTAGTGCTGCTGGTGCTGGGGTGACTGGCGGCTGTGCAGTTGTGAGGTAGAGAGTTCTGCTGCGGGTAAGGCACGTTTCCGTTGCTCGCGCCGCCACCTCCTAGTCCCAGGGTGTGATTCTTGTCCAGGTGTCCCGGCAGCCCCGCTGAGGGACTTGAAGAACAGGATCCGTTGGCTGTGGGCTGGGTGACACACGGGGGCCTGATGGCTGTGTGGTTGAGGGGGGAGGTGCGGTTGAGGCTTGCAGGGTTGAGGGAGGGCTCAGCCAAAGGACCGTTGGGAAGGCTGGGCCGCGGCTGACCTCCTACTGCTGCCTGCTGCCTCATCTGACAGGAAGTGAGGAGCAGGGAGATTCAAACCAAACACAAACGCACAAAAACAAAATACTTTAAAATAAACAGGCTGAGTTACAGTCTACATAAAATCAGTTTGTTATCACAGGTGTGCATTTGTACCTGCTGCTGATGCTGCTGCATGAGAGAGAACTGGTTCTCCAGCTGCTCCAGCACCTGCACCTGGGAGGGCTTGAGGTTTGCTCGGTTGCTCCTCAGGTGATCCAGATGCTGCATGTTAACAGAGTTTCATTCATTAAGCAGCTCACATATTTAAAACATGATGCACATTAGTCTGCAGCTGAACTACAGCTTCAGATAGTTCTGCACAAAAACTAAATTATCTAAATATTTCAGGCATTTCATGACACATCTATTATTTTCAGACATTGATCAGAAGTCACGATGATTCTTAGAACATGAGGAAAAAATGAAAACCATGAACCACAATACCCAGTTGGGGAATCATTCATCATTCTTACATTTTTCTTGGAACAAATAAGAGCATAAAATACCCCAAAGCATGAATATAATAAGCTAGCCCCAACCACTGCCCAAACATAGAGCCTTGTGTTAGCTAACTTCTTATCAAATTTGGCCAAAGTTCAGACAGAAGACTTAAAAATCATCCAGCATCTCCTTTAACTACCATACAGCTTCAGAGGATACATGTGTACTTTCATTTGTGGCATTATAACTTCAGGCTTTGGATGAGATGGATCCCAAACTGCCTCAGGACAGAGATCAACTAACAGCTGACATTTAGAGGTTCATTAAATAACGACTGTTTGGAGCAGGAACAAGCACAATGCCATTAAATCCTCAACCTAACCAAAGTGCTTTCTTGCAAAACAAATGCATGCTTTTGTAGAGAGCTTGATTCCGTCTGACATTTATCACCAACTGTATTTTATAATACTTGATAAGACAGAGAGTCTTTTGAAAAGGTGTTTTCTACCTGAAGCTTCTGTGGCGTTAAGTACCAGCTGGGGATCTGCTGCTGATTTGGGCTGTTTACCCATGAGTCTGCAGCACCCTATGAGGAAGACAGAACCGTGGTTTTATCACTCTCATCTTCTTAGTCATTCAGCACAGTCACACTTTAACATTAATGTTCTTAGGTGTACCTTCACTGGGCTGGCAGTGCGTTTCTTCTTGGCAGGACTGGCCTGTGGGTCTGTGTGGTTACTGGTGGTCTGGCTAGCCTCCCCCTTACAAGCCTGAAGGGACAGAGATGCAGTGAGTGAGGAAATGATGGATTGAAATTGACAACAGAACCGTTCTTCTTTAAGTAAACTACTGTTTTCATCAGCACTTGAGAAAACACTTGATGCTACATCAACATGCACAAGAATCTGATATATTATAAAATGTTGGATAATACTCTAATTACGGACAGCTTTTCCACCTTAATCGAACTGGCAGATGTGGATTAAGGTGATAATCAGAGTATTCATGCTGTGATTGAGATGTGGAATAATGCAATGCAGTGTTGCATTATTGAAGGGCTTTAAGGACATGCAGATAACCTATTCAAATCACTGACAAAGTCTCAGCTATTACATTAGTTTGATCAAATCTAACATCAAAATTAAATCAGACTTGCTATAATAAGAATGCAGAATGAAACTGATATGTTGCTAATGATGGGCCTTTATTCACATCTAAGGTCAAAGATCCATCTCCTAGTTTTAAGACTGATTCAGATTCAACAAATTGTGTAAGAATTGTCACATTATATATCATCTTGAGATTGTGACTCTGTATTTCCTTCAGTTTTTTATATGTCAGACAGGAACTGTGAAGCTATTCTTCAATGCGGAGTGTTATACGACATTGGACAAAACGTATAAGTATGATAGTAAGGCTTCAGCGTACACAGTCCTGATATATTTGATGGATTAAGTGGTTTCCCAGAGTCAGGACTCTGTAGTACGAGCTGGATCTCACCTGCTGTGTCTGTGCTGTGTTCAGGGCCCCCTGCCTGGACGTGAGCTCAGCAGGAATGGGAAGGCTCCACGCCTCCTCAATACTAGGAAGCATTTTACTCTTATTCTGCAGACTACCTGGCTGTAGGTTACACAACTGAGCCTAGGAGAAATCGTGTGAAACACAAACTTTAGAGAGGTACCACAGAGACTACATAAAAGTGGTGTTTTTTCAGGTTTACAAAGTATTAAAGGAAATGTTTGATGTCGTGAAGAAATGCTTTACAATTACAAGTGAGGAAAATGTGTTCAGACACTTTAATATGAATTATCATTCATATCTCAGTGCTCACAACTTAAAATGAGAGGAAGCGTGTTTTAAAAAGCTGACTGCTTTGGCATCAAACACAGCACTGAACTACACAAACACCAAAATACTCCACAATATCAAACAAATGAGTGAATTGTGAGGTAAAAGCAGACCTACCTGCAGCAGTTTGATGCGTTGTGTGAGCGCCGCCGTGTTGAGGCAGGCCTTACTGCGTGTAGCATTGATGTAGCACTTGATGGCGTCGTGTGGTTGCCCACAGGACTCGTATAGGGTTCCCAGGTCCATCCAGGCGGCGGCGTGGCTGTGGTCCAGCTGAACAGCACAGATGTAGGCCTGCAGAGCGTCCATAGGCTGGTTCTGCTGCTGGTAGAGAACCCTGGAGACAGAGACAAGGTTACTCTCTTAACATGTTCCAGGATTTAGTTTCACATCTTATCTGAGCAATCCCAGTGACTCCCTGAGGACTCCCCCACCCTACTATCTCCCAAAGATTTAATTATGTGTGGATTCATTCTTTATCTCCCACAGCCCACCAACACCTCTTTCACACATTCAGGTAGCTTCAGGAGATGTGTTAAGAGCTACAGATGAACCATTTCATCCAATTTCTTCCTGAATTTAGATGTCTCTGCCTTTCTCAACGTAAGAAAGCACTTGATCAGTCCTTACCCTATGGAGCACCAGGTGTCAGCACTGGCCTCCGACTTGTCGATGGATTGACGGTAAGAAATGAAGGCATCCTGCACCTTACCAATACTGGAGTAGCACCTGGAGGAAAGAAGGTGATGGACAAAGAAACAAACATTATTTCAAATATTTTAAAGCGACCTTTAACTGGTTAAATAAAAGGGCAGGTGACTTCACCACAAAATGAGCCAAGCCAACACCTTGGGGGACAGCATGGACCCTGAGGGAGGGTTGTATGTTTTCTGCTCTGATGCCTGTGCATTCAGACGTCTCATCTGCTCTCAGGCAGAAACAATTTCAACGGCAAGAATTCAAGCACCTGCTCCCATTACACCCAAGTGTTTATTACAAATAGCAAAAAAAGCTCATCTTGTTAATCCACATAGCTAAGACAAACAGTCCAATCAGCACATCTAATGCTCTGTGTGGTCAGAGGTCAGCCATGCAGAACACTCACACACTCTCACACTTCAGTTTGTCTTACCTGCCGAGGAAGTACCAGGACTGGCCGGAGTTAGGGTCTGCTTCTAGAGACTTCTGCAGACACTGGATGGCATAGCTATCCTTGGTGCCTTTATCCCCAAGCTGCTCCACTGTGTGATGCATCCAGCCTGCAGGAGCACAAAAAGATCAGAGGGAAAACATAAGATCACCACGAACACAGGGACTGAGAAGTGTTTTGTGGTACAGCACAGACAGGTAGAGCAGAGTACCTGAATGCAAAACAAATCACAGTGATGTGCAAATTGACTCATAAACAAATGGGTTCAGAAGCTGCAGAAAGGAAGGGGAGGAAGATGCATATGAAGAGGGGGAGGGGTTTCACTTTGCACACATACACAGTTCAAAAGGTCTCACAAGAGCTCTTTGCTCAGCACCAGGCAACTCCCATGAACACACACACTTCCCTGGTTCCTCTCTTACACACCTGTGTGAAGCTCTGCAGGTCACTAAGTCAACCTTAGCAAGATGGACTGGGAAAGGTTTTTACGACTAGGGGAGCAGGTGGGGGGTTGCTGCTGCCTACATAATGGAAGTCTCTGTGTTTGCACGGAAACATTTCTTAAAACAGTGAACACCTCAGCGCCTATATCACACAAACATAAAGTTAAAACCTTTAAGGAGCAAAGAGTCTTAACTTTTCAGACAAAATCATTGCATAAAGTAACCTTGCAGAGCAGACGGACCTGCCTGATTCAGTTTCTGAACTCCTGCAGGTCCATCTTGCCAGGCTCCAATAACCATAGATTTCACTTGGCTAAATTCTAACCGGCCCAATCAGGGAAGAGAGATGGGAGCTGTGGGAGCAGACATGACGTCAGCAGACTTTTGTACTTGTCAGCGTTCCTTTGATTCTTAAGTTAAATTTATAAAAACGGAAGCTGTTGTCTAACACCTTTTCACAGCTGTTTCTCGTGATTCAGTAGTTGTTGTTCATGTATTGTTTCTCACATAAGCTACGTCATACCGTGGCTTGATGTGGATTGGTCCGTGGTGAATGTGTTAATCAGAACGGTCGTCCAATCACCAGCTGCGGATTTTTTTTTAAGTCCCGCCTCTGAAAACAAATCGGAAGAGCTGCTACCCAGATGGACTTGTGACATAATTCCGTGGCGGATATATGAAACTGTCCGTCTGGCGTGTCAGGTTATGTATAAAGCACAACGTGCTGACAAACTCCATATTTAACAACTCAAACTTGCTGTATTTTTGCTGTAAATTTCTCCCTTGAGTTTTGTTTACAGGAACTCTTAGAGGGGTGTTGAAGCAGCTCTGTCAAAAGAAAGTGTGCCATCAGTGGCATGCCTAACTTCTTTCCATGCTCCTGACTTGAGATGCAATGATTAATCGATTTTACCATTAACCTTGATTTAATACGTCACAGTTAGGCTCTGCTACATCGTATTTCTGTCCTTACTTACAAAAACGAACATTATGCTGGCACATTTTTGTTCGGCACAACCTGCACAGAACAAAAACAAACAACTGGCGGTGCAGCTGCTTAAAGTGCTGTGATGATCAAGACATGTAATCTACATCAACTTAGCAGGGCTCTACACTACAACTGGTCTGCTTGACCGAATGCACGCTTCGGGCCAGTTGACTCTGCGCTCCAGCCAGGTGTCAGCCCCACGTGTAATGTATGAAAGGCACAGGCAGACAGCTCCATTGCTCTCTCCTTCCTCTAAGTTCATCCTGAAAAATGTATTACCGATGTTTGATTGAAGTGATTTTTCCTTCACTGAACCACTGAAATCCATTTCTGTTTCTGTGTTTTTCTTCATTTTAACCGTTTTAGTCTCATTTAACATGCAGTAAATTGGAAATAACTCAAGATATTGAAAGTTCAATGTATTACGGAAAAATTGGCCAAAGCATTGACTCACGGGGCATTTTTTTGACCGTTTTATAGACAAAACAAAGAAAAACTTGCAGGCAGGCATTTTGAGGCTCCGGTGTTCAAGGGTTAAGAGCTACAGTGCAACATTAACATACAAGTATTATACACATTTTTCAAATCAAAAGTAATGTTCCTGGACCAGTGGTTAAAGAGCTGGGGCTGGTAAACTTGATTTGCTTCTAAGCAAATTTACCTTCATGTCAACCCTGGAATTAATGCATAGTAACCATGATAATAGTAAAATAGTGATTATTACAGAAAATAATCACACAGTCAAAATCTATAATCATTAGATCCCTACTCCTGACATCTTTATACTCTCTCTGGGTCTGTACTTTCTCAAACAGGCCTTGCAAACATTTAGGCTGCACCAGCATCTACTAGAAAACAGAGGAGGGGCAATAAACCTGCAATGTCTGAAGTCAAGCTCCTTACATTTCTAGATAGTGCTTTAACTGCAAACACACTCATTCAAACACAGTTTTGCATCTGAGTGCACGTGTGTCTACACTGAGGGCGGGGGAAGGGAGGGAGAGAGAATGACACACACTCAACAGAAACTTGAAAATCAGGAAGAATCAAACCCAGAAACGTGTAACTAGAAAAGCACTCAGAAAGTGCAGACCTCGACCAAGCATACTGTGATTGTCACGCAACACTTAAGTCTTACTTAAATGTTATACTCCCTTTCAGCAGACTGTCTGCTACAATCTGGTGTTAGTTGCAGGTTTGTATGATAATTTGTTACCCGACAGTGTTAAAAACAATGATGACCCAGTACATATTTCATATTCTGGATCTCAGTATCCAGAATATTGCCAGGATCTGGATCGTGCATTTGTCAGAAATTATTGTGACCTTGTCAAAGCAATCATTTATCGAGAAATTATATACACAAATGGTGATAACAGCCCTATCTCACAACAATAAAGAATCCTTTCAAAAAATTCTGGATCCAGACAGCGATCCGATCACCTCCAAAATGTAATCACTTTTTCCTCCTGTACAATGCATGGTTACAGCCAACCAAACATAAAGGAGACCTTTAGCCATCAGTCTGTTATAAAAAAAAGGGACACTCACCCAGTTGTTGCAGTGTGGTGGCCTTCACCTGTGCAGGAAGATTCTCAGACTGCAGCAGACTTTCATACGCTTCTTTTGCCGCTCTGTATTTCTTCTGAGGACAGAACGAAGGAGAGCACGAGGGAGACAGAGGGGTTGTTAAAGCCAGACAGGAGGGTCACTGCGTTTTATGGTTACAACTGGACAGACACAAAGAGTCTTAAGACCTCCTCACACTCATAATGACCAGCCAGTGGTACACACACAAGGACACACACACACACACACACACACACACACACACACACACACACACACACACACACACACACACACACACACACACACACACACACACACACACACACACACACACACACACACACACGGGGGAGAGTCAGCGTGGAGGAGGACAGGCCAGACTCAACACGTCTGGCAGCTTTTAGTGTGTGTCTACGGTTGCATGTGTGTGTGTGTCCACTGCACTGAAGTCTACGCGCTCTGGGGAAACCTGAGCTTCTCGGTCTGCTGTTTGTTTTAACTCTGCGACCTTCTTGACCTTGGGTCTGAACCCCATCTGGAGCTAAAATATTCTCTTATTGGCTCAATTGCATCCCAACCCACCCCCTATAGCGCCACACACACCTATGCACACACACCCACACACTGCTTGCTCCTCAACTCTTCCTGTCTGCACACAATAACGACACCTCCGGGTAAACACCGACACCCGGGGAACATAAATGAGAGAAGCTCTTAGTGGTTCCTTCCTGCTCAGACTAATGACTGTCCTGGAGACAGACAACAAAAAGTGACACAATGGAGTGTCACAGAAATCAGTTTCACATCTTTAATCTCTCCTAAACGCCTCGCTCTGATCAAAAATACACAGAGAGACTTCAGATAAGAAACTTCGGTGCACAGCTTGTGCAAAGAATTTTTATGTCAGACATCAAGAGAAATTCTGTTGCAGGTTGACCCTGTCCTGTGTGCTACAGCTTCTAGTAAGTCTGAGACTCAGATTCAGAGTATTCAAATAATTATAAAAATCAGAGGGGAAAGGTTTAAATTGCTGGAGACAAAAATTGTGATTCGTTGCTCACCTGGATCTCATACAAATGAGCGATGTGGAACTGAACTGTGGACACAAGCAGAGATGACAAAAATTATTACAGCAGAAGAAATCAAATCTTTACTCATACTGTTTGTTACAGGTTGTATGCAGCACAGATGGGTGAGTAGGGGGGGACTGGTGTAAATGCACATGGACATGTAATCTGAAATCACAGTGTGCATGTGTGAGCTCTCCCTCCATGAGCAGTCTCCAAGGCAACCGTGGTCTTATTCAGAGTCAGCAGAGAGACAGCAGCAGAGGGGAAGGAGCTGCTCTGTAGAAATATTCCTGTGGCCTTTTAATATGTGCTATCTGTCACTGACAGGCTGCTCCGTCTAATCTAATATAATATTACACAGCAGCAGCACAGAGGCTCTGGTTATTCTGTCGAGGAATAGAAAAATACTTACTTTCAGCTTTGGACAAAGTGCAGAGGTTGGAGTCGATCAAAGCCAGCTGAAAATGCTGCAGAGAAAAAAAGAAATGACATCAATAAATGTGAATTTTAAACAATCACAGGAACACAGGATGTATACACATGTTTACCTTCACCATTTATGATCCTAAAACAAAACTCTGGATTCCTCATAAGTCTTTAAGCATTTAACTCCAGAATGGCTATGTTGTTTTTTTTGCATGATTTAGTTTGAACAGACCTAAAGTAGAAATCTCCAGCTTTCTTCTTTTTGCCAAAGCATTTGACAATACTACTTGATCACCACCGTTTATTGCCATTGCAGAGTTATAAAGGTGAAGAAAAGAAGTTCTTTTTCTCTCCCATCCAGTCTGCTGCACTGACGCTCCAAGAGACTCTCAACAAAGCATGAATGAACCCTTCTGACCGGAAGATGAGAGGCCACTGATAACCGGAGAGTATGACCCACACGTCCTGTTCCAAACTCATCCTTCCTCCTCTACAACGAAAACACTAACCCCTCTAAATAAGACAACAGGGGTTATAAGTGCATCCCAAACCAATATCTGATCAGAAGAATATGTAAGATGTGTGCAGAGGCTTGCCAAGGCGTGGCACACTACAAGCCAATATCTCCATCAGGGTCAATGAAGTGATTGGCCCTTTAGCACGTCAAATAGCTACATCACCTGGTTGACCAATGTCCCCTTTGGGCTTCCTCAAATGCTTGTATGGTTGGTCAAATTTATAATAAACCTGAACTGTGCAGGAGCCATGTGTAGTGAGCCAGAAATGTGCAGAAAAAATGAAGAGTGAAGATGTTACAATCCAGCAAAGATGCCTGATTCTGTAAATGTGCACAAGCAGCACTCCAGCAGCTATAGGAGGCTTCAAGGTGACAGGTAGTGTTGCACCACGCTACCATGCAGTCAAACACACACAGCTGCATGCATTTCAAAAAGGAGCCGGCAGTGTCTCTTATCTGGGTCAGAAAAAACTGCATGTGAAATCCTGCTGGAACCAGGAACTGCACATGAGAACGAAGCACACACACACATACACACACACACACACACACACACACACACACACACACAGAGACAGAACAGGCTGTGCTGCTGCTGCTCCTCTGGCAGAGGATTTCTTAGAGGAAAAAGAGGAAGAGGAAAATATATCACTTTCAACCATCTGGAGCTTTGGGACGGGAAAAAAAGGAGCTGCAACCACAAACACACTTAAAGCGGACGAGCAGCCTTGCAGCAGCCGGTCAATGTCAGACAGATAAAATCAAGAAGCGACCAGCTGGATGTGTCTCTGTGTGGTTCACCCAGGGGCCGCCGGAGCGTCACACACTCACACGTGCGCCCACACACACACACACACACACACTCACAGAGCCCAGAATAAAGTCTTTTTAAGCAGAGCTATCAGACACACTCATCAAGAGCGTAATGTTAAGAGAATATATGTGTTACCTAGATGGCTGACACTCCTCTTAGAAGCCCTCTGCATCCTCCTGAAGGTCTCTCCCTTCGTCTCTTTCCCTTCCTTCTCTTTCACACTTGCTCCTCCAACCAGGCAGATAATGCAGCACGATTGTCAGCTCAGTATTCCACTCCCTCTTCGCATGTCTCGCCTTCCTCTCTCCCTCCTCTCTCTCCGTCTCTATGCTATCATTCTTACTCTTTCTCTCCCCCTCCTTCCCCCTCTCCTCTCCTGGTGTCACTGATTACTATTCAGCAGACGGCTGCAGTGGAGAGTGCAGAGAGATGATACACAATACCTCAAAGCTGGGACAGGCAGCACACACACACAGACAGACACACGCACACACACCCTTCCCAGCTCCACAGAGGCAGCAAACTTATCACCTTACAAATAAAAGCGGCTCAGTCACAGATTTCTCCTGTCTCTGGCAGTGACTGTAGGTGTCTGCTGAGTGAGGGAAAGACTATGTACAGGGTTAGTAAAGAAAGGCAGCTTATAGCCACATTTATAAAGGTGCAGATAAGTAAAATTTGCAGCAGGACTGAAGGCTGCTGGAGCCAGCTCTGCTAACGTTAGCCACACTCTGCACTCAACAATTTGACCCTTAAGTACAGATTGATCAAAAAACACGCTCTACACACAGGTAGACTCTGCTTTACATTAAGTGGACTTGTACTTTAAAGACTGACAAAAATTAAGACTAACTGGTAGGGCTAAACGATTTTAAGAAAATATTGAATTGCAATTTTTCTGGCAGATATTGTGATTTCATTTCTGGTCACGATTTTCTTCAAATCGAACTTTGGGATATTCACATGTAGGGCTGAACGATTTTAGGAAAAGATCTATATTTTCTGGTAGATATTGCAATTCACGGTTTTTCAATCATCAATAGTGATGATAAATAATCTGTTTTCATCAATTTCTACTCCTGAAAAAAGGCTTTGTGTTGTTGACCTGCTTACCAGCACTTTTAACATATAGATTAGGGCTGGAGCTATCGAATATTTTAGTATTCGAGTATTCTACTGAAAATCCCATCGATTAATCGAGTATTCAGATGAAATACATTTTTGTTTAGTTAAAGAGCTGTTATTTTTCAAATGAAAATTTTTCTCTTAAAGAAATAGAATTTTCTGATACAGCATGTCAATAAGAGCACTTGCTTTGGTAGCTCCAAAATTTGTAAACACACTTTGACACATTTTTTGTGCCTTGTACATCTCATCATATGTTGCGGACCCAAATGGCCCCCGTTTCGTAGAATGACCCATTAGTCTCCAGATTCCAGAAAAGAAGCTAGACTTGTTGCTCGTTGCTATTTTGTATAAGAGGTAGCTTGAGGGGGCTGAAAACTCTCTTTATATGGCCTCAGCTCTATTTGAAGTACCACTCTTTGATCTTTTTTAAAATTAAACGATTCCTCGGGGCGGAGAAAATTACTCTAGTATTTTTTGGAATCGAGTACCTCGAATCATTCGAGGAATGATTGTGTATGTGTATACTACTTGACACAACAGATCCTGAGTCAGTCAGGAGCGCTGCAAAAAATTGCTGCTTTGGCGATCTCAAAATTGCATTGTCTAAAATTGCGATTTCCATCTGAAAATGATAAATTGTTCAGCCCTACTAACTGGATATATTCACCCAACATGGACAGATAAAACCTCAAAATTTTGTCCTTGTAATTGTTAAATGACTAACAATTCTCATGGAGATCCTTTATCACCCAGTCTTATTGAAATCCATATTTCTGCTCCTCTCATTTGCAAAAAAAAAGACGCTATTACCAGAATGAAGTTAGTGTGGGAGTCCGGCTCATTGCGGCTAAATGATTGAGTTGATCTTAAAACGTCTGTACCCTAATCAGGAAACTGTGCAGTTATCTCTCCTTTACTTCAATCTCTTTCTCCATCTGCTTTGAGAGAATAAAAAGGAGGCTCCATAAAGCCTGCATCCTTCATTTAAATCCCCACATCCTCTTCCTCCCCACACTCATCATCATCATCATCATCATCATCATCATCATCATCATCATCATCATCTGCAGTCTTTTCTGACCATTTCCTGTGTATCCCCTCTCTCATCTTTCACTCTCCTACCTTTATTCAATCTCTGCTGCTCCTTCAGACGTTCAGCGGCCCCTCCCTGAAGATAACTGGGGCAGCCATGTGTGTGAGATGTGTGTGTTTGTGTGTGTGATATTCTGGCAGAGAGCCAGGCTGAAGAGGGAGGGGTGTAGCCAAGACAGAAAGAGGACGTGCAGCACGTGCAGCCTGCTGAGCTGCAGAATCCAGCAGCTCGAGAATCAAGACATCAAGATGAATACAAAAGGGCATCATTCCCCAGATGATACCAAATTAAAATGTTTCAGTGCAGAAGATTTAATTTGGGAAAATTCTCAACATAATGAAGATGTGATAAATATCACATCTGTTAAACAGCTCATTGAAACAGTGCAGATTTAAAGCACATTATTAAATAACGAGGACAAACTCCTTTAATGAAACAGAAAATCATCAGGATCCTGTACTTCCTACATTAAGCCTCTGTGTTTCAATGCAAAGCAATGCTGTGAAGAATGACTATGCATTGAAATAAATTCTAAGAACTCCAGTGACATAATGTCTGGAGTAAGACAAAGCCTAGGATCAGGTCTCAGTCTGGCCCTGAAGGGAACCAGGACTGCCAGACAACAACAGATCCATAGGCTCCAGTCAGAAAGCCCCTCGTTACAGTCTGGACATGTAGGCTCGCAGGTGTCAGACAGGAGACGGGCTTTAGTACCGACAGACGGGACAGATGATCCAGCAGCCTTTGTTAATCTGGGGGCGAGGGAGGGCACGTCTACTCTGACTGCACATCAGGAGTACAATACGGAGCAGTGTGAATGAAAAATGATTCCACAGGGTCCATGTTGCCATCACCCACTGGATGGACGGACCGGGCGTAATTATTACTCCATTAGCAGCCTTACTTCTGATTTTGATGAGCTCACACAACGTTTTATCCGAAAACCCTAAAACACAGCGATAAAAAAATCTGCGTTCACACAGAAATGCTGAGGGACTGAAAACGCTGTTGAAGCATGCCAAGCCTATAGTTGGCGCCATAACTGTCCTGCCCAGAAGCCACTCTTGGTAAATCTCCACTGAAGCAGAGTTGAACCGATCATCTGGTGTATTGGTGAATGCTAAGAGCAGAAGTGGAGCAACAGATGCACATTTTGTTGAAAGACGGTCAGCAGATTCAGCAACACAAGTACAACATGGTAGTCTGCGATGATCATAACAACAGTACTGTTGTACTGTTGTATGCACTTGCGCAAAGCGGAGTCATGTCAGTGTTTCCACTGAAAAAGCCGCCTTACTGTTTACACAGCAACGGTGTCGACAGCATTTCAGAAAAATTCCACTCTGGAGGTCGTTTTCAAAAATTTGCGTTTAAGGTCAGCTAATAAAACTTTGTTTCCATGTAAACACAACACATTTGTGTTTCACCCTAAACCTGTTGTAGTGTAAACGGCCCCTAAAATTATAATACCCTGGCTCTCCTGTTAAGTGTTATCTCATTCTAACTGGAACTAAAATTCACCAATAGACCAAATATCACTGCTTGTTCAAGTCAAGTCCATCCACCAGGTTTACCTTTAAGCTTGACTCGTAGTCTGTGTTGACTTTGAACATGAGTCCCAGTCTCAGGTGAATCTCTTTAGCTCTTGAAAAACTGGGGTCGATGTAAAGCACCTCCTGGAATGCCTTGATTGCCCTGAAAGAGACACAAACAGAACATTTTTATTAGAAATTCAGGATACTGTTGCCCCCTTTATCGGGACATCCTTGTGTAAACAAATCCCTCTCCAGTCTTACACAGCTTATGAAAAACTTACATCATGTGAGCTTTTATTTGCAACACCTGCTTTACATACTACTCAAGTCAAGCTGTTCAATCTGAAGAAAGCCATGAGTGAGCAGTTTCCTTTTATGAGACTGCACATTCTTAGATCTACGGATGAAGTAGCATTTTCACTTGGGATATTTCAGCACAGGTGTCTCTGAGCCTGTTCAGACCCGGAATCAAGATGTAATCTCAATCTGGAGACTTACTTGGATCGGAAAATCTCATCATGGGGCGCTTGCATTAACAGCTGTATGATGAAGCTTTCATGATTTAAATTATGTGTAAACCATGGGTGAGTCTCAATATGCAAATCAAGTAGGTGAGGTCAGCAGGCTTGGCAAAAAGAAGCCTGGTCCCATTGTGTGATGGACCACTTCTTTCAGCTTAATATGTTGTCCAGATTGCAATTTTATTCAACAACACACTGCTGTGGCTAGTTTAAGCTTGCCTGTCTGGATGGATCACTAATTCATAGCTCAAGATCCCTGAGGTCTCTTTACAGGGCTTTTAAGATGAGGAGCTTATTACAATGCTATCATGTGCTTAAAAGTTTAACAGGAAGAATTGACATCCTGTTCTTTAACGACCAGCTGTCACTCATTTACAGTCTGCAGCTATAAGGCTACATGTAAAGAAGAGATATTGTTTTTCTTTTAATCTTTATTCTGTCGCTTTGGTACATGATTTACAGCTTAAAATCAATCTCTATTTTCTCATCCTGATGTTTTAGAAAACCCTTATTTCAGCATCTTTATCTGAAATGCTTTGTTTTTAGTTTCTGTCTCTTTAAGGCTCCCTGCTCCACAAACTCCCTCCTCTCTGATTGGCCAGCTCCCTGGAGGCTTGTCAGAGGTGGAGCTACCTGGGTGTCATGAACCAGTTTGGATATCCTTTTATGAAGCAGGTCTCATGCAGACCTTGTGCTATTTTCTAGAATGGAGAATACTGATCAGTTTACAGACAGATTCAGGGATTTCTACATGTAATTATGTAGAGGTTTGGACATTTATTCACGTTGTGACTGAGTATCTCTAGAGGACAGCTGCCACTTTGTCTTCTGAATATGAAGCCAAGAAGTGCTTCCCTTGCAGTTAGCTCTGATAACTGTGGGAAAGTTTGAATCTTAGAGGAAGGAAGTGCTCTCATTGTGGTCTAGGTGGGCTATCATTTAAACCTCTATCACCAAAGAGAACTCTAACAACTGCAACTGTGGCCAAAAGTGATGTATCCAGCATGCTTTGGTTGCAGAGCAGCTGCCTAACAAAGAAAATATTTGAACATGTTATTCTCCAAATTTTACTTTTATTGTGTCAC
Organism: Halichoeres trimaculatus; assembly: GCF_033239565.1. Classification (NCBI taxonomy): domain Eukaryota; kingdom Metazoa; phylum Chordata; class Actinopteri; order Labriformes; family Labridae; genus Halichoeres; species Halichoeres trimaculatus. The sequence continues at coordinate 14,068,538 of NW_027437197.1, forward strand.
TGGTTTTGTTGATAACATTGGCGAATAGTTGCACTCCTTGGCCAATCATGTAACTAGCAATAGTCAGTGTCTGTATTACTAGCCTGCCGAGATTTTCCTTATCTGGTAGATTAAAAAACCTCGAAACGTAATAACATTAAAGCCAAGGCTGTAGATGAGTTGTTGGTTTGAACCTCATTTCAGCGTCTGTAACTTTATCAGGTAATTAAACAAAGGAGCATGTGGCACAAAACACTTAAAAACTGCTGCCATGCTAGCGATGATAACAATAATCTCTTAACAGTTTAAAAATAACTGAAGTCTACACAGACAAGAGCACATCAAAAGCAGAAACAAACACCAGTTTCCAATTGAACCCACTCACTGTGTGGCATTGACAACAATGGCAACGGCCTGTCAGCACGAAGCCCCTCTCCTGTTTGAAACAGCAGAGCTCTGAGCTCACTGCCGACTGGGTGCCCCACACACACAAACGCACACACACTGAACTCAGTGCCCCCCTGTTCCCTCCTCCCTGTCTCCCTGCCTCTTCCTCCTCGCTTATCTGGTCCCTCCTCCCTCCCTCCCTCACTGGCAGAATCCCCAGCAAATGCTTTGGGAGCAGAATCGGTTGTGACACACAGCGTAAGGCTGTCTGCAGCCAACCGATGAGCAAAAGATACTCGCTTCTTATGAAACGGCATCTGACGGCAAAAGGCTGCACATTAAGTCTGGAAAATGGGGCAGTTTGTGCAACACTTTCAAACTTGATGTTAAAATTTGTAAAACATTTTTCTCTTTTACGGTGATGACTATTCTTGATGGATTCTATGATGATGAAAAGAAACAAGTAGTTTTCAATGCTTCAATCGTGCAGGTGCAAGCTAGATATTTCGGCCAAGAGTGCCTTTGCTTTGACAGCTCAGCATTCCTCAGGCCTTGAGCTCAAGGTGACGTAATCCATCCTGGAGAGCCAAGCTTGCCCCTTGCCCCCCCCACCCATGAATTCATTCCCAGGCCTTAGAAATGGGGACACAGAAACTTGGCAGTGCAACAAGGTCATGGCCGAGGTGGAGGGGCAGCAGTGAGGGACACGGGGGAGTAAAACAGCTCAATTAGAGAGCAAACCAACTAAGCTTCCTCACTGCTATTTATTCCAGATTCTGGATCATTTACCTAAACTTCCTAACAGCCCTTAAAGACTTAAAAAGTATAGTGAGCTGGCACTTACCAATGAAATGCGTTGTAATGGAAGTAAACCATCCCAAGGCCATATAAAAAGGCAGCATTCTGGAAATGAGAAAAGTTGGGAGTTGTTATAATCAGAGGGATAAAAGCATTTAAAGACTTTCTTCACGGCTTTAAAGTATAATCTTAAAAGTTACAGTTTTTATACAGGTCAAGGAATAAGAAGCAGGCAGTGGGAGCAACAATTTGAGCACAAAAAACAAGACATGAGCCTGTTTGGTGGAAACAGGGGTAAAGGAACAAGAGGCCCAGAATATCAGGTTGACTCACTGAGCATTAAGTAATATTTTCAGTTAGAACGTGAATGTTTAAATCCATTCAGATGTTTATAGTTCCAAAAATTCACCTCCAGCCACACAAGTTTATTACTCAGGTCCATAATGTCCCTTCTGATTAGCGATAGACCGATATGGATTTTCCAGGGCGGATACCGGTTATTTGTTGTCAAGGAGGCTGATATCCAGATTTGAAGCCGATATTAATTTGCATTCAAAGCAACAATATTGGTGTCAAAATTTTGAACAATACAAACTTCAACACTTAACTGCATTCAAATGGCTTCAAGCATTTATTTATTAAACAGCTCTCAGGCTCAGAAGCATGTTTTATAAAGTTAAATGAAAACATTAAAAAATGAATAGCTAAAGTTTTCTACAGTAAATAAAGTTTTCCAAAGTTTCAATGCAACTGGAACAACTGTAATAACTGCACTCCTAATTGGCTGTCCAAGGCCATGGCTCTGCTTGTAACCAATCAGATAGTACTGTGGGTGGGACAGTGCTGGGGACTGAGTAGAGACTGCAGACAGCAGAGAGGTTGCATCAGAGCCGCAATAATGCAGTTTTAAATATGTTTCTTATCAGCCCTTGGATTAAAAAAAGGCCGATGCAGATATGCCTCAAAATGCCAAATATCGGCCCCGATAATCGGCCCAGTTGATAATTGGTCTATTCCTACTTCTGATGCCAAACTGCCTCGTTGCATCACTGCTGCCCCAGACTGCAATACAGCAGAGGTTAAGACCTCAGCCCCTCCGTCCGCTGAGGAGACGTCTAATCCTCAGGAGCCCAGAGCTGTCAGATCTGATTAGTGTTGGGCTCTCAACACCTCTGGTTAATGGCCACTCCAAACACTGAAACATCAAAACCGACCAACCTCCTCATCCTCACAGAGAGTTGGACGCCATCAGATCACAGCTGATTACACAATTCACATCCTGACGACAGGCCAAACTGTAGACTGTCTAAAGGGTGGTTAAAGGGTGCAAAACTTTTGTCTCTTTTAATAATATCTATTTTGATTTCTGAAGCTAATCCACAAAAACAGAACATCAGAGATGTCCAGTTCTGGATCAGCACCCGTTCATGGAAACACTGTCAGATAACACAGAGAGGAGATGATGAGACACTCGACATTAAACACTTATTATTCACTCGTCTTCTGAAAAGGCTGAGCTCTGGCAGTTTAGCGCCACTGGCTGTGGTCACAGCTGCAGCTGTCTGGCTCTGCTGGTTACAGCTGAGACTGAGGACATGGTGACTGCTTGGACCACAGCTGCTTCAGTGACATAGTATGATGCTATGGATATAACATATGCAGCAGTGTTCACTCTTTACAGCCCTGTTGGTTTATGCACATCAGGCAGAATGAGGTTGTGAATTGTGCCATTGGTTACCATAAAAAAAGAAGCCTCTTCTCTTAAAGCTGCAGGATCTGCCAAGTACAAGACTTCTAGTGCCTGAAGCATTTCTGTATATAGTTGGAGTAGTTTTTTCAGCACACATATGCTGAATAGCAATTCCAGAACCCATCAGCTACATCCAACTCAAATTTACCACTTCATTAATTTCTTAACAGCAATCTGAAGAAAAGTGCAGCTAATGAACCTGTTTCTTGTTCTCCTCATTTCAAACTCCACTTTAGGGCAGCAAGATATGGCCAAAAAAACAATAGCTCGATAATTTTAGGCTAAATCCCAATAAACAATTTATACTCTTTACTCTTGATTTCTTCTCTAAATCACTATATAAATGATTAATTTAACCCTTTGATGCATAAAATGAACCAGTATATTGATTTAAACAGACCCTTCACTTGGATTTTTTAAATGTGCATGCAAAAAGAGGGAATTCCAAATTAGGTTAAGTGAACTTTCAATTTTAAACCAAATTTTACGTAGTTACATATTTTCAGTTCCAGTTAAATAATTAATTTAGATTTTTACCACTGGCTCAATATATTATGTTATATTATATTATATTACATTATGTTATATTATATTATAAATATATAGAAAATAACCTGAACTAGGCCTGCACAATATATCGTTTGAACATCGCCATCACAATATGCCCATGCGCAATAGTCACATCGCGCATGTGATGGGACTATTGCATTTTCCCCATTTATTGGAGAAACGGAAAAAAAAGCAACCGAAATTGAAACCTCAAAATTCTATTTTGTACAGAGACATGGCCTCCTGGATCCCTTTCATATACAGCAATCTTCATCATTCAATCATCATCATCCCACACAGATAAACCCCCTTAGCCTGGATTTAACGGTATTATAGGAATACAATGGTGTCATTGTGAGTCAACCAAATTCTTCCCAAACAGAGCTATTCAAGTCATCTAGTGAAAATTATTCTTTTTTTTAAATATCGCAATATATATCGCAATATATCACAACCCCTCAAAACATTGCAATGTCAGTTTTTTCCAATACCGTGCAGCCCTAACCTGAACTTAAGTTGGAGAGGATTTTGTTTTATATTTGGCATGATTAACTTTCATTTCCATAAATCAGCTACCTGAATGTTGGTCATGCTAAAAAGACTTCAGTGACTTCTGTCTTATTTTTTTTCTGATAACATCGCAGCTTGTAGTATTTTGATATTCAGCTGTAAAATAACACCAATAACTCTATGCATAAAGCAGAGCATAGCCGAGTGTCATGACTGAATGGCAAGCAGGGGAGGGGCAGAGTGCGCAGAGAAACAAAAGTGAAACTCAAGAACATGTCATGTTCATTTCTCGTTGTAGAGAGCTAGGAGAGAATTAGGCAGGGATTATACAGGCAGCAAAGCAAGCCCAATTAAGGACCAACACTTTAGAAAACAAGCCCCAAGAACCCACAACCCGCAACTGATGAGACGTGCAAGCAACTTTTTCCCCCTCCTCTCTTGATACAAAAACACGCATGTGCCGGAGAGTATTTCTGGATGGGTGGGGGAGTGCAGTGCTTGCTGTGAGAGTAGCACCAGCAGAGCAGCAGAGAGTGAAAAGCCCCCTTTCCACCAAACAGTCCGGTTTAGATCAGTACGGTTTGGTAAGAGTTGGCTTGGTTAAGCCTGGTTCTGTTTGTGTTTCCACAGCCAACCTTGTCCCCTCTTGGTAGGTGGTGTGTAAGCAAAGAGCTGCATCAGATTGTAAAAGAGTGATGTCATAGCAGCGCGACACAGTGCACCCCGCTAATAAAATGAAAGAATAAAAATAACGCTACGCAGCAAACAGAGAGTAATAATGGAAGACATCCAGCAACTGACCTTCTTTGTTATTGGCATGTGTACAAAGTGCAATCAAGCTTTGATACCCCAAAAAGTGTGGCTGGCTCATTTCAGTTATATGGGGATCTGTGCCGGGATTAGTCAGTGGAAATGTCATAAAATGCATGCCGTGCCATGCCGGCACAAACCGAACCGCTTGGTGGAAACAGGGCTACAGGAGCAAAACTCTAAAGAGAAATAAGTTCAGACTAGTGAAAACATTTATGTGACTACTTGTACTCGATGGTTATGATGTAGTAGTTTTATACATCTCACATGCAACAACCATGCACATCGAGTATATTCTATATATATTCTCCACCTCTACTCCTCTCTGGCCTGGAGCTGAAGTTTGTCATTAAAGTAAAATCATCACAGTCACAGCCAGATGTGTTTATCTGATTATCCCCTTACTACAACCAGGAAAGAAGCTCAAAAATACAGTCCATCACTCAAATAGACTTTATTGTCATGAGATGGTATCTGTAGGGTTTGTGGGATACAACACACGTCATCTCTGTAATGCTGCGTGTGAAGCACTCTTTTCATTCAGTCCACATTTCACAACAGATTCCACAGAGTCAGCTTTCCAAGAACACTGACGAAATGTTACAACAACCATGTGTTTTCATTTTCTGGCACATTGGACATAAAATTAAACCACATTATTACATCCCAGATACACAGCTTACGAGGTGTCAACAGGATGTATTTACATTTACTGGATATGACATAAATGGGTCCCTGGTTCAGGGCAGATAGAGGAATGATGATGATAATGCTAATTTTTTTAAGCCTTGACAGAACTCTTTCTTGCAGTGGTCATTTCAATTATTAACTCACAAACACCCCTGATTTCTGGGTGGCAGCTGTAAAATATTCAGTAAACAGACCAACAATAGACTCACCTTCCAGTAGTCTGACTGTAAACTGAAGTACCTCTGGTATGCAGATAATGCTGAGAAATGGTGAAATGAATGAAGGAATGTGAGAAAGAAGGAGAGACAGAAAATAATCAGCGTCTGGATAACACTTCATAAATTCATTGCAGCAACATTTTGACAATTTCAATCAAGAAAGCACAAAATGTGTAAACATTTGATCCTTTGTCAGTTCTGATATATGCAGGCCAGGGTTTGAAAAACTAGTGTTGGAAATCAAACCAACAAAAGCTTTAGATTTGACCTCACAACTGAGAAATGCTCCTCAACTTGAGGTTTGAAGCTGGCTGACTTTGGAAGATATATCTTGTGATTAGAACTAATAAGTTATATATAAAAATATTTGTGACCATATATATTGATGTGCTGCAGGTTGAACACATACACTAGCAGTTTCTCACCTTTTGGATATTCTTCCAGCACAAGGTTGAAGTGTCCCAGCTGGCAGAAAATGTCAGGGTCCACTTTGCCCTCCGCTTTCAGGATGAGAGCATCGTAGCAGCTAACAGCCTGCACAGGAGAGCGGTAGCGTTAAAGGGTTCTTCATAGCAGTAATGAAGAAAACAAAGCCTAAACAAATTGCAAGATGTGCACACAAATGCTAATCTTTACGCTTAGAATTTGAAGGATCTCAGAATCATGCACATGTAACTATTAGCCTTCAACAGAAATGTTTTTCTGCAGCCGTTCAGGATGTTTTGCATAGGAACAGCTGGATGCCCATATATAGACCTTTTAAGCCATTGTTTAAACAACGGATAAACAAATTACTCCTGATAGAGCACAATAGAAACAACAGAAATAATTAGTGAGATGACCATGTGTGTGTGTTGGATGGCATGGCTTGGAACCAGACACATTGCAATGCTTAGCTTGACTTAGCAATGCTACACAAGAATTTGGAAACTAGCTTACAGGGAATGATTCTTTTCTTCCTCATTGTAACTTTGAATAAACTTGCATGCAGATTGCTTTTCTATGCGGCATTCACACCATGACACATATTTCCAACACTGATTTAAAAAAAAATGACTGGTTAAGAGAAATGGAAAAGATACAAGCAAATATTTTGTATTTCTTTGTGAGTTCTTTGTTTAACATTTACAAATTCTACAAGTTCACCCCAAGATTTACATTAATTAAAGCATCTGGATCCACTTACTATCTCCTTGTCATACTGCTAAAATAAACAAGATATGGGGTGACACACATTTAAGAGGAGCTTGCCTAATGCCATGCTGTTCTCCTACTCATAATGTGAGCCACAGAGGTTAGCTAAGGTCTCCCAGAGCACCCTACAGAGAGTGTGAGTCAGCAAACTAAACAATACACTTACACACACATAATCCGACAGCAAAACTGTGCTGGACTGGTGCAAGAACTGGTCAACGTTTTATTATTTTCAGTTGTGCTGACTCTGTGTCAGGTTAAACAGGGCCTTGTGGTTAATAAGCATCTCCCTGCCCCACATTTAAAAAAAAAAACAGTGGAGTCCAGATAGAAAATGTAAGATTATTGACAATACAGATTTCATCTACTAAAAAAAATCATATTTACAGTAACATACAAAATCACAAATTTAGATCCCCTAGTCAGGTTGTTTATTTGATGAGCCTGTTGAGGCTGATAAGATGTCGAGAGGACTGGACAGCAGTATCCACGAGCTTCAACAATATTCAACCACTCAACAATCTAAGAACGCAGCAGCAACAGTTCTTATACTCACTAAAACTTATGTTCACATCTCACCAGTTCCTACATCCCTTCAACTGGTTTCCAGTCCAAATAAAACTAATTTAAAATTCTCATACCTGTGCTCAAAACACTAAAAGTCCTAAAAGTTACTCAGTGTATAAAAATGCTTATCAGCTACATACTACCAATGTGTCCAGTCTTCAGACCATCCCACAAACAAACTCAAAGCAGGGGATGCTGCTCTCAGCATTAATGCCCCCAAGTAGACAGACTACCCACGCAAGAGGACCTGAGAGGGGGGCCCAGGAAGCTGAACATTTTTAAAAGCAGAATGAAAACCTCTTCCATAAGTCCATATCTAAGCATTAAGGGTGTGTGTGTGTGTGTGTGTGTGTGTGTGTGTGTGTGTGTGTGTGTGTGTGTGTGTGTGTGTGTGTGTGTGTCTATATGTGCATGGGCAAGGGGATTAATATACGTGAGAGCATATGTGTGATGTGCATGCTTTATGTGTTTTGATATTTATATGAAAATGTGTATGAAGAGTATTCAGTGAATGCTTTACCGTTTACATGCATGTCTATACCATATGGAGTAGAATTTAACAAACATTAAAGATGATTCTAAATACCAAGCCTCCAAATTATAATTTTGTCTGATTAACAAAGTAATGTTGGATAAATTACACGATTTACATTGTCAAAGTTGTGTATTTTTGTGATTTTCATGATCACAAAGGTTATTGAGAGAAAGGCTACTCACATGTCTAGCAAGCAAGCACCTCACTTTGTTGTTGGTCATGTAGTTTGTACGTTTCTATGTGTTGTATAATGTATAAGCTTTATTTAATGCTTGCTTTTAAAACATATTTTACCGGGGACAAAAGCCGGTCATAGTCTTTCTTTTTAGGCAGCCGACTCTTTGGGCTGACTCGTCCTGGGCCATCGCATTACTGGTCGTGATGAGGGGTTTTCGCGAATGGTCATTAGCTTAGCACCTGCTACTAGTGAGCTAACAAATGTTTGCTGTTAAGATATTTTCTATTTGCCCCTCCATGTTGTTCCAAGTTAAACAAGCATTATTCAGCAACCCTTAGCTCATTGTATGCCTTTAACTACCTCGATAATGTCTACCAAGGGAAATTGTTTCAGCTTTGTGTGCAAGCAGAGGAGGAAGAAAACCGCTGGACAATTAGCCGCTAACATGCTAACAGAGTGAGCTGACGCACAATCCAAACTCTAGCAGCAGTTCGTCAGGAAGAACTAGACGGCACAACAACACTTCTGCAAACTAAATTCTCCTTGTCGTTATGCTTAAGATACGTGTACAGTTATCATCTCATGGGCTGTATCATTATACTTTGTCAATCACAAAGCAGTCGTGTAGCGTAGTGTTAACGTGTGTACTATCGTTACCATGTACACAGTAAATGCGAAGTAGCAGCAGCTGTAAGACGAATGTATCTCCTAAACATGTGCCTGTCCCTCCTCAAGGACCATTAAGCCAGTAGCGGTCAGGTTTTGTTTTAAAATATGAAGCAATATAACCAATAATGCACGCAGCATTGTGCATTTTCTTTGAACAGCTGGTGAATTTAGCTAGGATGTGATTCGTTTCTTTGCACATCGCTGAAGCTGTGAGTTTGGGCCTGTTTCAGTGTTGTTAACCATGGCAGAAAGCTACTGACACGTTTTATTCTGCAGGGCAGTGCAAACGTTGCATGCAATAATAACGTCTACAACACAGGGGTCCTTCAAGCTGATTCAGCTTCAAAGTTGGGGAAACTGAGGCTTGTGTAAGAGAGGTGTTGTGAGGTCTGCACTACTTATTTCAGGTGGGATATGCACTAATCAGGGGAGATAACCCACTGAAGCGGCTGTGATCCTATTCTGTGACATACCTTTAACAGCAAGGCCTTCGTTCTGGCGCCATCTTCTTGAAGCCTATGAAATCCAAACAGTGAACTGCAAGTAGAGGACAGACAACACACAGGCGGTTCCGTGTTACTCACATGCGAACATATTTGTTGTTTTAAACTCTGAGAATAGAAATAAACGAAGTATTGATGAGCATATATGCCTGTGTATCACAACGGACGGTCTAACCTGTCAATTCCGACCAGGCTTTCTTTTTCTTGCGCTGTTAGCTTCGGAAAGTCCTCTTCGATTTCAGTCGCTGCTCCCGACGCCATTTTCTCCTCGTCATTACCAGCAACGCCGAGACTCCGGGCAGCAGCAGAGGCAGCGGCTGTGAGCGACACTCCGCACGATTTCATGGAAAGGAACGGGAAGATCGACGGAACCGAGCAACTCCGGCAGAATGCAAAAACAACGAAAATGTTGCACAGCTATCCAGGACTAAAACGGGGCGTAGCGTAATTCTTGCCAAATCCTCAAGGAAATGATCCCCTCAAGTTACCTTCCACACTCTTCATTGTACATCGAAACACAGCGTGTATTCCAGTGGCAATTTATACATGAAGTTGATGTAATGTTGGGTTTAAGGAAGGGGTGTTACTTGGTAATATAGCAAACTTCCCCAACCATCGGCTCAAAGTTGTTGTAATTGTGTCACATAGGCAAACGCACGCCGCCACCGTCGACACGCCCTCCGCTCAACTTGACCAATCGGCTGCGCTTATTTAGGGTCACGTGAGTGTCTCCAGTTGATGTGTTGCGAACACGCGGACGTACACGCGCGCGCACACACACAAGTCAGGCTTCGAAGACCCTCCTCTATAAATGTGATTGGTTACTCACGGAATATTATGATTACGTAACCGACTTTTGAGTCAGCATATTGGTCAAAACGGCTGTCAAGTTTGTCTATGGGGGCGGCTGTCAAGGATGTTTGTTGCAACGTTGCAAATTACAGTAGTTTTGAAATAGATAGATAGATAGATAGATAGATAGATAGATAGATAGATAGATAGATAGATAGATAGATAGATAGATAGATAGATATAGATATTGATTTTAGTTGCAACCTAGGGATTTTAATGTTAATTTTCATCATAGATGACATTTAATTTCAAGTCTAAAGATTCCATGTATTAATTTGTTTCACTGTGCAGTGAAATACTTTCTGCACAATGCAATACAGTTAAAGGTAAAAAGATAGATAAAGTCAGATAAATATACAATAGAAACACCACAAATATAGAATGTGCTATGAAGGTAGAAAAGGGATAGGGGAAGAAATAAAATATAATAAGAATGTGTATAAACCTAACTTTGTTTGGTTACATTGCATTTTTTCAGGTTCCTCTAATTGTAGGTTTACTAGGCCTTTGATTCAGCCCACCAGAAACACTGCAGACAGAGTCCAAAATTTGGAAATACCGTCTTGTCAGGAGAGATATTTTACATCACTGCCTCCTGAAATGTCATATATTTCTCATGATAAACAGTTGGCAAGTTCTCTGTTGGGCCTTTTTAATGGAAGCCCGTTTCCATCACGCATACAAATGCAGCACAAAATACCCCCTAACATCCGTGTTAAACTTAAAATCATACAGACAATAAACTTTATACTGATTCGTTACTACGGTTTTGTTCGTTCGTGCGTTGTAACCTTAAGATAATTTTCTTAATGTTTTCAATGATAGTGCTCCACAGAAAGATCTGCCCCCGTGTGTCTAAATTTTCATACGAACGTCAAATTACGTATTGACGCCAGACGTGCAGGCAGCTGAGGACAGACACTCCAAAATGGCGAATCGCGACAAGGGTAAGCAGACAGGCCTACTAAGAAAACGTACCTCGATTTAATCAGGGACACGGACTTATCGTAGCATAACTAAACACTAGTAGTATACTGTTAACAAAAACTTTTCGCTGTTTCGTCCGCGGAACTCATTTCTCTCTTGGTTTAATCCCTGATGGGCTCAGGCGCTAACTTTTCCACTGTCGTTTAGCTTCACTTGTGATGCTAATGCTGCATTCAGGTACACCCCGAATAATTCGCTTTCCAGAATCCGGAGGGCGTTCTTTAAACTTTCGGGTTTTGTTATTATAACCAGTATTTTGGTTGTTAGTGTGACTTGTTAGATTTCATATCAATTGATATATTCTTCTGTCTGTGTGTGGTGACCTATTTATTTTGAGCAATACATCAAATGACAGTTGTTTTTGTGATGGCCTGAACCACAAGAAAGTTTTGTCCATCATGCCACAGAGAACGCCAGTCTTCTTTGTTTCTTCTTAATATGACATCACGCTTGTCAGATTTAGACCCATTTCACGTGGAGTACTTTCCACATCACGTTATTGCAGGATAAATAGCAAACCTCAGAGCTCTCCGATGTGACATCATTTACGAAGTCTGTGGTGTTATCCCCGTAGACTGTATAAGGTTATGTTACAGTTTTTACTGAATCGGGGCTATTGCGTTGCTGCTTTCAAATTTTGTGTCTGGTGTTACCCTGTATTGTCTGTTTTTTTTATTCCATGCAGCCAAAGAGCTGGAGGAGGAGATTTATGACAAGGTGGTGGATCTGACAGAATATGCCAAACGACAGAGATGGTGGAACCGACTGTTTGGGAAAAAGTCTGGACCTGTAGCAGAGAAGTACTCTGTGGCCTCGCAGATAGCCATAGGGGGAGTGAGTGGATGGTAAATACACCTGATATAAATGCATTGTGATGCCTTCGGGTGCCCCTTATTCAAACAAATGTGTAACACACGTAGGAACAAGGATTATTCCCAATGTTACCTAATCTAGCCAATCTGGTGCACATACGTCCTTAAACCCTCTATGTGATTGAAAAAAACGCTGTCTTTATGTCTATTTTGCCTAATTAAAATAACTTGGTGAATATATACCTCTGATATCAATACTTAAATTGAACTTCTATAAATCTAATTTCCCATCAGTAATGAAAGAAACTTGTTTATTCCCTGCTTTTAAATGATGTAATTGTAGACGTTTGGTCTCATTGCAAGCTATTTGGTTTGCTTTACTGACTTTGCAAGTCACTCCTTCTTTATAAACAGAATGCTCAGGTATAGGAAGCAAACTTCTTGGTAAGGTTGACTTTGTAGCTTTCATGCTGAATCCAGTTTGGTCACTTGATCTACTCAAGACTGTCGTTAGACTCCTCCAAAAAGAGATCAAGATGTCAACATATTCAAATGTAAATCCTATAATTAGGACAAGAGAACCACAAATGATCAAATGTCAACCCTTGGTTTATTGTAAAAAAATGTCACCTAGTTTATACGTTTTAAATTCCAGCAGAATCTGACATTGTCAATGGAAAAATGCAATGAAAGTCAGCTTTTGTGTTGTATAAAGTCACCCCTTAGCCCCCCGACTAATTGAAACTTGAGCCCATTTGGTGATTATGTTGCATCAGCAGGATTGCACCATTTGCCATGTGATTTCTAAATTAATGCAACAGCTTCGCTATTAATTATATAAAAAAAGATAATAAAATATTTTTACTGTTACATTGTCTTGCCATGCTCTAAATAAATCCTAGTCTAAGGGAAATGTGTGAAGGTGTCTTTTTTTATTTTGGATTCATCCTCATGTTCTTAATTGATCAATTTTAGGTGTGCAGGATACTTGTTTCAGAAGGTGGGGAAAGTCGCTGCAACATCAGTGGGAGGAGGTCTGCTGTTGTTACAGGTACTGATGCATCACACAACACAAGTGTTTCCTGAACCTAAAACGCAAATCTGAATAGCAAAATATTCATGAATTAACCTCTCATCTGAGGAATTTGCCCATCTCTCTTTCTAGATTGCTAACAACAGCGGGTACATCCAAGTGGACTGGAAGCGAGTAGAGAAGGACGTCAACAAAGCAAAAACGCAGCTAAAGAAAGGCACTGATAATGCAGGCCCAGAGTTAAACACATTAATGGAAAAGGTAAGGATACTGCCTGCCTGCTTTTAGAGTATTGTTTAGAATGTATTTCTTGACTTATCTTTTTGTGAATTGAGAACTGGCTCCACTGAATACCGTAAATGATCCACATATTGAATTCTTCTCCCCCTTCAGACCACAGAGTTTGTGAAGAAAAACATTGTTGTCACAAGTGGTTTCATCGGAGGGTTCCTGCTCGGCCTGGCCTCTTAGGATCTGCCAAATAAGAAGAGTTTGTATTTCTGGGATGTAATGAAAACCTATCGGGACATTTAAAAATCATTGCTGGTAGTGTTTTTAACAGCAAGCAATTTATTTATTTTTTACTTATTTGATTTTTGAACCTGGTCAAAAGAATTTGCACTAATACTGCGCGCATGTGCACTTATAAGTCAAATGGAATACAAGTGGATTCAAATTTACCTCCACATGGCAGGTAGTGCCTGTTGGAGCCCAGTAGTCCCAGTGTTGTTGTTTTTTCTCAATTCCAGATGTCTGATTCGATCATCTCCAGAGCTTTGATGCGGGAAGATTTTTATGCCTTTCTTTCAAGCACTCTAACTACATGGGGTATGGGTATATCAGCGTCCCTTACATCTCTCTTTTTTTGTGTGTTGGTACTATCATTGAACGGATGCTTTAGATACTGAAGGCTATCTACTCTGTACGTTTGACAAACCAATAAAAACAAGAAAAAAAGTGTATGTGTTTCTTATTTCTCTATTACACTATTGTTATGAAACAATTCTGATATTTAAATTCCTTAACTTATCTTTTTTTAAAACACCACATCTTATTTACGGGCTTTCTTCAAACATCATTTTTGATACCCCTGGATTTAAAAGATAAGCCTTCAATTGAGTTTAAAACCCAACCAAAATCAAGCATTCATCATCCAGAATTTATTTTTTTTACTTACTGATGTGATTAAAAAAAAAATTCCAAGGATAAAAATCAGTTCCCATGAAATTCCTAATGAACGACACAATGATAACCTTGATAATCTTTATGAATAAAAACCCAAGTATGCAAATGTAAAGTATTTGTCAGAGAAAAACTGTCAAAACGAAAAGGGTTTAAAGAAAAATCAAAATAAAGTAAAATAATTATATTATTGTTACTTTATAATTGAACAAGCTTTTTCCAGTGTAAAAAAAATCGATGGAAGACCAGACATACGTACGTCCCGTACGTCCATTAGGTCAGTTGTTAGGGCCCGCCCACTCACGTACCGCTTCCATGGTAACCAAACACGGACCGGTGGGCCCTGTGGAGTTTTGTAGAGAAAATAACCAACAAGTTTTAGATATTTAAGATATGGCTTTACCTTTTTTACCCGGGAATTCTCCCAGCAGACAGGTATAAGTCCCTTATGTGTTTAATTTACGTTAAATGTGATAACTGTTGATTACATTAGATACGTTCGAAGTGGAAAGAAGCTAATTGCCTGCACATGTAACATGAGATTACGGTTACCATTATTTCTTTCCAATGAACACAATATAATTTACGTGATCAATCTCCGGAGGGATATTCAAAGTTACAAATGATTTTGTTTAGTGACGTGTAATTTAGAATACACAGTTTTTGAATGTCAAACTCTGTGCTTCAACAACAGGATTTTGTTAAACTTCAATCAGAGGCGTGTAAAGCTAGTATAACAGATTCTCTCTTGTGTGCCTCAGCTGGGAAAGGAAAGGTTTCATAAATCTCAACACTGGGATACTTTTGATGGAGTCCCCATGCTGGTGGGATCAGAGAAGCCAGGTATCGGAGGAGAGCCGTTATATGGCCAGAAAAACAAACCAACGTTTTCTGTGTATCCCAGAGGGCAGGGCAGTGATTTACCTGCGTGGTTGGCTTTTGACAAGCAGGTAAACGGTCTTAAGATTGATCCATGACACAGGTATCGAAAAGCCAAACCTCATCTCCATCGTGCCCTTTGCTCCTACAGGCTCTGTGTTTTGAAGCCTACTTCCAGGAAGCCGTGACTGAATCTCAAACTGAGACACACCGTATCAGGAAGTGTAAAATCTACTTCTACATGGAGGATGATACCATACAGGTGGTGGAGCCGGAGCACAAGAACAGTGGCATCCCTCAAGGTCTCTGTGATGTAAACTTACTAAACTATTTTTTCTTGTTCTTCTTTTGCATTCTGGTCTTGTGATACAACAACTTATGTTGTTGAAAGATGTGACGAGCAGCTTAACATCTGTACCTGACCGTAGGTGCTGTTTTTTTCTCATGACAGGAACTTTTATTCGCCGCCAGCGTATACCCCTGCCTCCCCCTGATGATGACCAGTTCTACAACATTTTCCATTTCAACGTCAACCAACAGATGGTGCTGCACTCGCGCATTTTCATCCTGACCGACTGTGACTCTTTTACAAGAAACTTTCTCACCAAACTGGGGGTTCATGTAAATGACAGCACCACTGTGCCTGAGGACCCCTATAGCAATCTGCGGGAGCAGGTGAAAATCAGTTACCCCTTGTGTTTTTGTTTTCACCATTTATTTGCCCATACGATTTCAATGATATACTTCATTTTCTCTGGCTCTGGTGATGTCTCATAACTATGTGTGATGATGTTATTTGGTTGTACTCAATTCTTCCCCTCATCCAGATTGAAAAGAGTATGACTCCTCTCAGACCGTATGAGAGGCATGACACACTGAAGCAGTTCCTGGATCATGACCGCAAAGTGCTGCGCTTCTTCTGTCTATGGGACGACTCGAAGAGCACATTCGGGGATCCCCGGGAGCTCGTTCTGCACTACTACCTAGCTGACGACACCATCGAAATCCGGGAGGTGATCTCTCGAAAACCCGGGAGAACTACTGTGCCCAAATTCCTACGCCGCTGCAAACTACCCAAAGTAAGAAACTAAAAAATTATGAAAAACTATAATAATAACAGTGGAAACACTTAATACTGGTATGAAATAAAGCCATAGAACCCCTGCGGAACACCAATCAGTTTGTTTAAAAAGCTAGAAGATGAATCCGTTGTTTTAATTTCCTTATTTAATACAGTGTTTTACATATAATAATGGTTGTTGTAAACCAAAAGGATAGACAGTTCCTCTCTTTCTGGTTGGATGACTTTTCATCCTCCTCCCAGCATCCCTCCTCTCCCCCAGACCTCATTCAGCCTGACAGACCTGCTGCAGCATCCTGTCCCCCTCAAGCATTTTGGCTTTCTCCTCCACTTACTGACTGAAGCCTAATTCATGCTGAAAGACAGCCTGGCCGTGTGTGTGTGTGTGTGTGTGTGTGTGTGTGTGTGTGTGTGTGTGTGTGTGTGTGTGTGTGTGTGTGTGTGTGTGTGTGTGTGTGTGTGTGTGTGTGTGTGTGTGTGTAGTCTAGTAATCTAGTTTGCTCTGATGCTTTTACTAAATGTCAGTCCTAAAGGTTGACCATAATCAGCCATCCATTAGAAATCACCACATCTATCACCTCTCTTCTCTTTCACTTTTTGGTTAGTCTCTGTCTCACTGTGTCTACCCTTTTGGCCACGTTATCTCTCTGTCCAGCTGTTTGCCTCAATGTTCTCGCTCATTACACCCCTCAGTTCCCTGTGTTATTTACTGGTGTGTGGTTTCTCTGCAGGATGGAGTCGCCCGAGTGAAGCAGCCTGGACAGGTGACAGACCGCACCGTGCTCAACGTGCTTTCTTCCACAAGTCAAGGGTCACGCTTCATACTGGACAGCCTCAAAGTATGTCCTGCCTTATAGAGCTGGATGTTTAAGAGCCTGAACACATTTCTGAAGCTTAACAACCACTGCACTCCTTTCTGTCTCCTCTATGTCTTGCAGACCGGATCGGTCCAGGAGGACTTTTATAAAGACTGTGATCTGGCTGTTGGAGCGGAGGTGAACGTGTGGGGCCGCAGAGTGCTTTTAACTGACTGTGATAGCTTCACCAAAGAATACTATCGCTCCAAATATGGCATAGGTATTGCACTGAAACAATATATTTACTGTTACACTGACTTCTTTTTAATGGCGTAGAGATATTCTACCCAGTGCTTTTTACTGCAGTACATTCATATGAGCACATGGGGGCAGTAAACACCTTCAAGAGATTCTACCTTTATGCAGAACTTGTTCCTAACAGGAATGGTACATATGATATGTTTGCTCTCAGGGTGAATAACTTGTAAAACTCAAATGTTTGTATCATTTTAAATGTGAAAAAGGTTTCTTTAGATTACATAACACTTTCGTTTTTTGTGGTCAGCCCTTGGCGTATGGATGTAAGAACCACTTACAGAGCAGAGCTCCACTCATCTGACATCAGTTACTCTGCCCCTCTAGCACTAATATTTCTCCTCTAAAGTTAGAGGCACCAGGGACCTCAAGAGGCACACCGCTCCTCAGCAGGAGAAACCAAAGCTGGTCCTGGACAAGTCTGTCACCCTGGGTCAGTTCTAGGTCTGGCTGCATTAGTCACAGTAGTAAACCAGGCAGGGCCCGCAGTGACGGACAGCTGTGATGAAGGGTCCTGTCTGACCCTTAGGTCAGCTTTGGGTCACAGTCAGACCAGGGTCTCAGAATCCTGCATGGATGGATTATCTGCTGCCCTCTGATCATTCCAGCTCTCCTTCATTTCAAATGTGTGCTTCCTCTCCTTCTTTTCCCTCCTCAGAAGACTTCACTCCAGTGCACCTCCAAGCTCCCCCAGCCCCGAAGCCTCCCAGGATGGTGCCTCCCTATAATGGCTTTGGCTCAGAGGAAGATTCTCTGGGCTTCTGCCTGAACCTGGTGCCTAAACCCCCCCAGAAAGATTTCCGCAAATTAATGGAGAAAGACAGGTTAGATGGGTTGTAGACACAGTCCACTCAGATTACACACTGATCTTTGAGTGTGTGTGTGTATAAATGTGTATCTGTCCCTCCCCCCAGATGTGGCTTTGATGGCCATGTGCTGAGTTTCCGAGCCAAGATGGTGACCAGCGATCCAGTTGACAGAGACAGGACATTCCTCATCTCTTTCTACCTCAGCGATGACTCCATCACTGTGTTTGAGCGCCCCATCTCAGGTAAAAAAGAAAAACAAAGTTCGGCCATAACCACTCCAACACTCAAGATACAAATATACGACTCTTATAGTAAACATTAACCTCACATTTCCTGTCTCCAGACTCTTTTGAAAACTGATGAAACAGATGGCAGTGAGCAAATAAGCCCACTTTTGTCATGGATGATGAAATTTCCATCCATGTAAATTGTTGTTGGACATGTTTACTACATTTCAAACTGAATCATATGTCCAAAGATTATAGTTTCACAGCATGGGTCTGATAAAAGGATCCCTCCAGCCATTTAAAGAACACAGAACAGAGCAGCAGGAGCAGCCATCCACATTCATGCATAAAAAGATTTGAACAAAAACTTGAACAAGCCAAACTAAGTTTAATGATGAGACACTTTCACTCTCAGGTGGGTTTGGCGGTAAGTTTCTGGAGCGTGGCCGCGTAAAGAAGCCAGGACAGGAGGTGTTTAAGGCTGAGAAATCAGAGTACTTCACTGCCCAAGATCTGTACGTTGGGGCCACCCTCTGCATCAACAACAGGAACTTCCAGCTTCTGGATGCTGATGAATACACCTACAACTACATGGAGAGACATGCAGAGGAGGTGAGGAGAGAAATGAAGGAGAGATAGCAGTGCAGCAGTGAAGAAAGTGATTAAAAATTGTGTGTTTTTGTCGACAGTTCCCCAAAGCCAATGTAGGAAACATCATCAGTCAGCTACGATCAATTCCTGAGGAAAAACAGAGCGAGATCTGGAAGTTTCTCACTCTCAGTGACCCCAGCAACACTGGCTTCATCCCCTACGAATCATTCAGGTACAGTAATGCAGCAAAAGTGAGAAAAGTGTGCAAAAGTCTCAAAATTAAGTCACTGAAGATATAAATTATAGACATATCGGATCATGTGTGTGTATCACATGCCTATTAACACTACAGCACCCTGCTGAGTGGTCTAGACTGCAGTCTATCAGAGCATGAAGTCCTGGTTCTGGGCCGACACTTCTCAGAGCCCGTCCAGCAGTCTGAGGTAGACGTGGGTCTGATGCTGGCCATAGCTCAGGACTTTCTCAGGAAGAAGCCCTTTGATGATCTTCCTGCCATGGCCAGAGCCTTTACACACCAGGACAAACACAAGTAGGCTTCACACACACACACACACACACACACACAAAACATGCAAAAACAGACAAAGATGTTAACTCTGGACCAAACAGTGTTGCGACAGAAACACACGCGCTCACACACACAGGCACTGCGTCACAACAAGACATCAATCGTGCAGCCGGTGGCCCCATATCTCTGAGCAGATTAGTTCCAGCAGTGTGAGAGTGCAGCATTGGAAGCAGATGGACCCTAAAGACGTGAATGGCATTTGGCTCTGCAGGCTACAGGACACACACACATGGGTCTATATCTCTCTGCTCGAGTGTGTACATGTTAACACTCGCTGTTAGCCTGAGACTACTCATCAGCAGCCATGTAATGAAGACAGCATGACAAGAATGGGCCTCTGGACTGTCTGACATCAGCGTGGAAAACAACTGTGGCATCATCTGTTTCACACATTAACACACATACACCAACACACACATGCACACACTACACAATCACAAACATACAACTTCAGCTCCTGGAAATAGTGTATGAACTGTTTGATGTAGATGAACAACTTTTCAAAGTTGACTTTTGTCTTGCAATGAATTTGATCTTTTTACCAAGCTGTTCATTTTGGGCTGAATCAGAGTGATGATTTGTTGCTGTCCACATTAGAAGTTCTGGTACTGATCCAAGCTAACAGGTTTTAAAACAGGTCTCTGATCAGCCTTCGAGGAGCTGGGAGCTGCAGGACAGTTCATCCAGACACAGTTCACAGAGAAGGAAGTGGGCATTAATTCGTCCATGCACTCTTCTGGTTGATGTTATGAACCAGATGTGTCTGGACTGAGGATTTTTTTGTAGTTGGAGTTTAACCATCATTAATAAACACAAATGATTCCATGCAAGTTTAACAAAACAAAAAAAATCATGCCTGCTTTCATTTAGATGTGAGCTCAGCTTTGGGAGTATGTTTATTTTCCTTTGTGTTGATTTCAAATAACCCATTAAGCACGGGCAGGTAGCCTGAATGTCTATCAACAATCCCAGCTTGACTTCTAATGCCTCTGAGCATTTGTTCTTACATTTTATGCCCATGTCTTTGCTTCTCTGATGTCTTCAGAGAAGGTCATCTCCCCTCCAAAGAGATGAGGACCATCTGTAAGGCCTTTCAGCTCCCTTTTCCTGAAAAGCTGCTGGAAGATCTGCTCAGCAGGTAAGAGATGCACCAGATCTAAGGTTCCAGTAGAGTGAATCCTTTTAATAACCTCCCTGTTTCCACCCAGAAATGTTTCTCTACCTGTTAGTTGTGTTTGTGCTTTAGGTTTTCAGATGGGGATAACATCGACTACAACGCCTTCCTGGCAGGTATTAACTGGTTCGAGAATCCGGCTCCTCCAATAAAGCCTGAAGACAGTTTGAAAGTAAGAAAGAGGCACAACCGGAGCACAAAGAGTGAAAGCTGCAGGAAAGAGGAGAGATGAAAATTTATTAGCTGAGGGTTAATCAGAAAAGTACTGTGACTTCACTGTGTCTGTGTGTGCACAGATTTTCAAATAGTTAAAATATAAAATCAATCCACATTTTACCGAAATCTATGACTCAGAGGAGACAGGAGCCAAAAACCAAATCAAGTAAAATGGGAAGAGGACGATTAAATGTGCACCAATATGGCACGAAAACACAGACACACACACACAGACACACACAGACACAGTCAGAGGTAGTCAATGGGAGGAAGCAGCTGCTTTGTTTGTCTTTCTGTCTTCCTCATGTATTTGTATCTTTCCCCTGTTAGCCTGATTTAAGCACGCTCTGCTACAACCCAGTCTAAACTGAAACAGGTGAACAGCAGAGATATACAACATGGCAGGACAACAAAGAGAGAGTGAGAGCATGTGTGTGTGTGCGTGTTTGGGTGTGTGTATCTGACACAGTGCTTATTTTCCTCACGCTGTCATGGCTTTCTGCTTCAAAGTGAGCCGCTCAGTCTCTGCTTAGATACTCTTATCTCAGTGAAAAGAGGAAATCATTTAAGGTTTTCTTAAGCACTGTGCTTCTGTCATTTCTAGTTTGTCTTAAACATGCCGCCCAACGAAGCAGAAGCTCCTCTGAAAAACGTCAACTACTCCTCACTTCTGCAGGACGTCTTCGGCGCTCCCCCCATCAGTGCTGATCCAACAACCGCTGTCTCTTAGACAACCAGAGGGAGGTGACACATTTACCTCACACGCTTCCTCAATAAAGAACATGATACATCAGCTCACTAGCATCTGTGTTTTTGTTGAGTGTGGGGGTTTGTAGAACTACAGAAGGAGACATGTGTGCATCATTTGAAAGTTTGTTTACTTGAACAGGAATATTTTGGCAGTAATGGTCTGTTCAGACTGAGGCTTGAACAGTCCACTGAAAGTGGAAAACTGATGTTGTAGGGTGGGAAAGTTCTGAATACAGATGTTTTTTGATGTGTGTGTGTGTGTGTGTGTGTGTGTGTTTGTGTGTGTGTGTGTGTGTGTGTGTGTGTGTTGTGTGTGTGTGTGTGTGTGTGTGTGTGTGTGTGTGTGTGTGTGTGTGTGTGTGTGTGTGTGTGTGTGTGTGTGTTTGTGTATTTACCTAAGTTGGTGTGAACCCCTTTGAGGCTCTGGTGTTGAAACAGAACCATATTTTTGATGTGCACACACACACACATTTTGAAATAGCACCATTTGTGAGTTTGAACATTGCAGTGTTTGAGGGTAATAATTTCTGCTATGATTTATGAATCAAAGAGCCAAATATTGTGGAAAAAAGGATTCAGTCCTTCGAATATATATATATATATATATATATATATATATATATATATATATATATATATATATATATATATATATATATATATATATATATATATATATATATATATATATATATAATATATATATATATATGTGTGTGTGTGTGTGTGTGTGTGTGTGTGTGTGTGTGTGTGTGTGTGTGTGTGTAGAGGTAATCTGGATTGTTTTGGTGATTAAAGTAATCACAATCCCTCTTGAAAGTTTTGAACACTTAAGTTTTCATCTAGTAAATTCTAAGATTGGATTACTTAATTTTATCTGATTTTATTAGAACAATCTGCAGATTTGATTGAATCAGAAAGCTCTAATCAACCAGATCTCTGCTTAACAAGCTGTTATATCTTAAATGTTGTCTTTGGCAAATGTGTACAAAGTTTGTTCACTTCAAGTTCTTGTTTTTGCATTTGACAAGCTCAGGTTGTTATTGGAAGTTATTATTTAATACTTCAATTTAAAACAACTGTTACGTCACTCTCTAAAAAACCACCACAGCCCATTGAAATCCAGAGTTCTGTCAGGAAGTTTGGTGGTCCTGAAGTTTTTGTTGAATCTGTGGTTTATTGTTGTAGATCATATTAATCTCTGATTAATCTCTGATTAATCTCTGATTAAGCGGATTAAATGCTTGGAGAGCTATGAGAAGTAAACTCTCAGAGGTCTAATTTACTAAGAAACACATCCTTATTATGCGTGTGTGTGCGTGCATGTGTGTGTGTGTGCGTGCGTGTGTCTGAGTGCGGCAGTGTTTGACTATAAAAAGGCACAGGTTGTACAGGTTGCTGCCCCACTGTAATCAGAGCCTGTGTTGCAAATTCTGGTAAGGGGATAAGTCAAACATTAGGTAATCAACCACACGGTCTCCTCTGTGTAACTAACATACACTCACTCACACTCATACACACACAACCTTCACACTGAGCACAGAAACAGTGCATTACGTCACGGCCGGCATTATCAGGTCCACTCTGTCTGCTTTCACACATACTAAAATATTAGCTCCAATAGTTTCTCACTGCAAGCACAAAGGGTGACGTCACTGCGGTCACTGGTGGCGAGGAGCTTCCTGAGAGGCTTTTTCTGTCTTTTCAGGAACTGGGGCAGAAAAGGACGGAGAGGCAGGACAAAGATGGACATCTCCTCGCTCCCTGTCAACTGCTCCTTATCCTCCTTCTCATGCCCCATCATTTCTCTCCTGTAGTGCCTCAACCAAAAGATGAAACATCCTGGTACATGGATTAAATCATCTGAGTAACAGATTAAAGAGTTGGCCCAAAAACATGGATCAAACTTTGCATCAAACGCAGACTTACTCTAACTATCATGATGACGTTTCTCCTCGTTGCATGTTTTCTCGTTTCATTTCTCTCGGCAGAAGCAGAACATGGAGGCTTGTTGTAAGGAATCTGCTCCCCTTGTTTTGCCATCGCTCCATTTTACTGCTGCTCCGCTCACAGACCACCGCACAGTAAAAGCTGATACACAGGAAGGTCAGGAACGTCTCTGGGGTTAGGAGGATCTCAGTGTTCACATTCAAGCTTGTGTCTGTGTGTACTTTGCTGAACCTGCGTGCTGGGCTTAATGTGAGTCTGATGCAGTCATGGCAAATCTATGAAGTCTAAACAGATATCTGAGAACAGGGGGGGGGGGGGGTAGTTTTGTTGACTAGCGGCTTCCCTTTCTTTTCTCTTGACAACAAATCCTCAAACCTGGAAGCGTACAGACACACAAATCAAAGAGCACCTGTGTCCAGAGAATGGTTCCCCCAAAGCTCCAACTTTTGGCCCTAAAGTTCACTCTGAATAAGCTTCTAGTTATTCTCCTCATAGTGTACAAATCCTTGAAATATCTAACTGCATCATTTGATTCCAACATAATTTTTTTAGTAGTAACGCTAGGTATTTCATTTATCATTACCAGCATTTGCTGATTGTAACGGATTATTGCATCACACCAAATACATCAGCATGAATATATAACAGCAACCTGCTCAGTGTTGGCACAAGAGCCTGCACAATAAATGCATCTGCTGAAAGACGAAGAAAGGAAAGGTTGCTGTTGTGCATCAAACAATACTAATAGACATTTTGCATGGTAAAAACCTGATTAATAGAGGATCTTACCCTGCATCAAAGAAGCTACTTGATCTTGAAGGCCAATTTTGCCTCATCAGGTGAGCAAGGTTTACAAATGTTTACATCTCGGCATGTGAACATATGATAAACAGCAGCAAACAGAAAGCTCTACTGCAGAGCTGTGATTTCTGCACACACTTGTTGGCATCACTTTTCCATCTTTGGAGGTGTTTTCAGTTTCTGGGTTACAATTTTGCCCCTCAAGAAAGAATTGTTAAAAAAGGTATTCACTGTCCAAACAAACTGCTGAAGTCTGTCTCCTTCCATACCTGTTCTTGGCTCTTTAACACGAAGACTTCAGACTTGGTTGGACCTTGTCCGCGTCCCAGAAGGGCCGTAAAAAAAGATTGATCTCCCCGCTAAGTGTTCTCAGCCTGAGCCAAATTGGGGACCTTCTGTAACGACACTTCTATAAAGAGGAGGGAGTTTAGCAGACTGTTTTTGGCTGCTCTCCCTCATTCCAGTGATTCTTCAGTGCCTATGGGCATTGGCACGATGAGGGGGGGCTGAGGCTTAGACACTGCTTCATCATACAGGGTCAGGCACCGCCTCAGGTGCACATGGGGAAACACTTAGCCTCTCTCTCATTGTCCAATATCTCTGTCTCTGAATTTTTCACGTTCTCTATTTCATCCCTCTCTTTCCCAGCTGATCTGATTGCACTAACAACACCGTGCACAGGACTCTGTGTGTTTGTGTTAAAATCATTAGCTTCACTGTGGTCCTCAGCACCATCTGAGAGGTGCAGTGGCTCTTTGATATTGTTGTTTTACTCGATATTATTCCGTGATTCTGAGGACTTGTACTGGCTGACTGTGTCTCCCCTGAACTCTGAAACCAGACCTGGTATGCTCATCAAACATTGGTTGTCTTTGGCAGTGGTTGTGACATTACTTTACCTGCTCAAGAAAAGAGAAAGTTATTCTACACCGACTGTAAATTACAACTATGGGACTTTTCCCTTCTCTCAGAGGAGACCATTTCTAAGGCAGACACGTCAGGTTTTCTGTTGAGCACCGGTCCGCATAAATCTCCCAAAATTATAGCCCCCTTCTATTTTTTTCATGTAGCTTAGCAAAAGGCTGGAAAT
Organism: Halichoeres trimaculatus; assembly: GCF_033239565.1. Classification (NCBI taxonomy): domain Eukaryota; kingdom Metazoa; phylum Chordata; class Actinopteri; order Labriformes; family Labridae; genus Halichoeres; species Halichoeres trimaculatus. Next base: position 14,094,010 of record NW_027437197.1, read on the forward strand.
CAATCCTCCAATTGAAGACTGAACCAGATGAATGAGAAGCATGGCTTCACGTTGCTCACAGACAATACTTACTGAAATAGACTTCTTTCTGGGTTACAGGAGACAGCTTTTAAGTCTTTTGATGTCAGTCAGGGCTAAAGATAAATGTGGCGTGTGTTCGGACGTCTCGCCCACAGGCCGGAGTGTGTGAGCCAGGTGTGAGCTAGCTGTGAAGTGACCCTGCCCTGCTAATCCTGTTTGCCAAAGATGGAGGAGATGACTCACGTCACGTCGGGTCCGGTCACATCCCTGTTTGGGGAGCTGGTGGGGACGGAGTGTCGGACCGCCTGCAGCCGAGGCGGGACCTGATCCAGGGAGGAACAATTGGCCACGTCACATTCTGTAAAGTATGTAAGTACACCTAAAAGAGCAAAACATGAAGTTATATCAGGGTTATAGAGCTGTTAGATTCATGGAAGGAGCACAAAATATATTTTCAGTGTCAGTTTTTCTAATCCAAGCACTTTATCCTTTTCACCTCTTCACAAATTTAGTGAAGCCATCCTTCATATCAGAGGGAACAAACCATGACTCATTTGGACTCACATCTCTTCAGGAGGGATTTGAGTCGTACATAAGTTTGGCTGAGAAACAATTTGTCTGAGATTTATTATTTCTTTAAGCAAATTCATCTTTTTTTTATTCCAGGGACATTTAGTCAGTGTTACTAAACATCTCTGTGATGAATTCAAGGATGACTCTGCTTCTACAGTGAGTAATATAGTTTATTGAAGGCTTGCTGTGTTAAATTCTTGATTCTGACAAGACCAAACCTCAAAACAGGAGACAACGTAACATCAAATCAATCTGTCACTTTTCCCCTTGGCCTCGTTGAGTCCTGCTCACCCTGTCAGGATTCTAATTTGCATCTCAACTCAAATGATCCCTCATGTTATGTCTGGCTGTACTGGATTGTATAAAGTTATGTCACCTGTGTTAAAAATCTGAGGATAGCGTTTGCAGTCATTAATTTTTCATAATGCCTATAACTTGTTAGCTGGCTGCATGTTTTTATGCTTGTGCTTGTTTTTAAGAGTCCCCGTGTTACAGTTTCTTGCTCTACTTGCAGCTAATCCTCCTCCTTTCAAATGACTGTAACAGCAGTTGTTGCACATTAAAGCAAATCACCTACCTAATGATTATTCTGCACTCGTTTCAGTCCGGCCACATTAGCTTATAGATTTCTCGGGGTTTCCTGGCGCTGGATTTGGTTACTCTAGAAAAATATATCTTGGACTTGTTCTTGGTCCATTGGGGGATAACTTTACTTATTTTATTAAAGTCCTTTTTATTTTTTTGGAGAACTGACTCTTAGCACTTAATTTGTCAGAAGGATGTTTTAACTTGAGATTAATTTTCCTTTTTTAAAGCCAGCCAATTTTATTTCACATACATTTAGTTAATATGCTCAAATTGTTTTCCCTCTTACGGGGTGTGTAGCCTCTTTTTAAGACTTGTCCAAGTCTGTGATGTTAATGCAATCACAGGCAATTTGTACTTCAACTAAAAAGATAATTCTTCTTTTAAAGACAAATTTATCTGGTGTAGTATTTTGCCTTTTAAAAGTATTATTTCCCATGTATTAGTGCCTGTCTTAGTGTTATTTCAGCTGACTTGGATGCAACCTGAGCTGCAGCTTTAGAGCTTTAAAGGATCCAAAATGCTAACCAGGCTGTAACACAGCTTTAAAATCAATGTGCAGGTTAATATTTTGACAAACGGAGGAAGAGTTAACCTTGAAAATCAGCCTAGCCCCGTCGACAGCTGTCACGTTACAACAACATCACTTTCCTCTGTTTCCCTTCTTTTAGCCACCGATGCTGCGCAGAGTCAAAAGTTTTTACAGGATGTCAGAAAGCTGCTTTAACAGCAGTTTGTCATCTCACTGAATCCCCTCTTCTCCCCTGTTCTCCCCTCTCCTCACCCCTCCTTCCCCTCCCTGCATATGGGATTCACATTTGGCTGCAGCGAACATTCTCTTAATGTGATATTATGATACATTATCTGAAGCCATTCACTGCCTGTCACCACCTCTCATGTGGACTGGAGCTGAGCGGAGCCAGAGGAGAGGCGGTCACATCGTGTCCAGGTGAGTTATGAGCATTTAACTCGACACTGTTCGCAGCGGGGATCGTTTACAGCGCCTGAAAGTGTAATCAAAATACAAACTGTGCTCATGTGAAGTCTCTCGCTCTCTGTCTCTGCAGGAGCCTGTTGGTGCTGGATTCGTTTTCACCCTCTCCTGCTGCCGGCTGTAAATCGCCTCTGTCGAAGGTGTGTGTGTGTGTCTGTGTGTGTATATGGGTGTGGGTGTGTGTGTGAGGGAACAGAAGGTGAGAAATTTGGGGGTCAGTCGAGGTCTTTCAGGTAATTGTGCTTCTTAAACTTTTGACCCACTAAGCCCTACTTAGTGTGGTGCTGCTCGCTCTCCTTATTTCCCCTGAGAGTTTGGACTCTGCATACCAGGACATGTATCTGTGTGTGTGTGTGAGCATGTGAACATATGCTCACACAGATCATGTTATTCTTTTTCACCTACTTTGGCATGAGGCTCTCTGTTATTCCCACACAGTCTGACCGCTCTGCTCTTATTCCATCCATCAATGAGAAATACATTTGTTTGTCATGTTGAACCTAAACCCCGATCCCCCTCCGCTCTGTCTGAGTGAAACATGTTGAAAGAATGCATCCTCGTCCTTAGACACAAAACGATGTGACTTATTTGTCTCTTGATTCTTTGCACATCCAAAAGAAGGATGACATTATCACAATCAGTGTCAAGTTTTGATATCATGCTGCTACAATCAGGGGAAAATCCTGTTTTTTTCTCTGAACCAGAAACTTTTTTTGTATGTTTTGAGGTCTAAATGACTCTCAAGTACAACATGTTTTTAAATTACCATGTGCTGATGCTGCTGCAGTAAGAGTTGCTGCTCTACATCTGCAACTGCTGCATGCTGTACAGATGCAAACACTTCTGAGCTACACATTTAAGATGCAGAAGTCCCAGAATGATGCAAACAAACTCTCCTACAGCAACTCCTGTGTCCTTGCTGTGAGAGATGTAACAGCTGTTTCTGGTTTAAAATCCTTTTCCATAAAAGCGTGACCTCTGCAAGGATCCTTTCAGTGATGTTGTCAGACACTCGGAACGATAACCTGAGGAAAAAACAGGAACGCACTTTGATCACGTTGTCATACTACAGCCATTTCTGCCTGTTTCACCACTGCTGGCTGCAGCGTCCTGCTGTATTTGTCATTAAGTCCCCAAAATATGCAAAGATAAAGCCAAGGTTAACAAACACAGGTGTGTTCCCCTCACACTGATCCTTTCACATTCCAAAAATAACTCCAGGAGCAGCAGAGTGACTGATGTAATACGATGCAATGGTTTGTAGACGTTGTGTTGGGAGCTTTGGAGAAGGTATGATGGCTTTTATCTCAGATTCACAGTGATGCATCGGAGTCTGTTATCTCTTTACAGTGTCTGTATTTGTGTGACATGTTTACTCTGCTGCTTTTGCTTTCTTTTTTCACAAAGACAAGAAAGTGAATGAAAAGGACGAATTCATGGACTGAAAATGTGGTAATTTTTTGCTTTTTCTGCACAGTTTTCTGTACTTATCAGAAATGATCTCTTCTTTTGGTTATGATTTTAAATATTTGCATGAAAAGTGAAGATGAAAATGTTTGTCCTGCTTTAAACCTCATTTAAACATTCTGTCTCTGTCTCCTTGCAGGTGGAGGATCCCCCAGCCCCAACATTAACTCTGCGTCCAACACAGATGTCCCCATTAATAGCCGACTGCTGAGGTGAGTTATTCAACCTCTAGTTTAACTCCTCTTCCTCCCCCCTTACTCTCGCTGCAGGAGTAAGTGCGTGAAGAAGGCCAGGGGGGCCAGTTGTTTTAAAATAAACTAAATCTGCTAACACTTTTATAACCCTGACCTCGTAAAAGCTGCTGCAGCTTTTGGTCAGCTCGCTCCTGATGGGCCGAGCAGAGCTGTCCGAGGCTGGAATTCCCATTTGCTGCTGTGGAGCGTGTCAGTGCGTCAGCTGGTGAGTGTGTGTGTCACACAGAGAGAAGAGAAAGAGGAAGGGCGTGTGATATATGACTGCTGTGTCACGATCCACATGTGACGAGCGTCCTCACAGGCAGAGCATCCAGCCTGCTCGGGCTCCGTCTCTCCCCTGTCAGAGGAAAAGTGTGAGAGTGGGACTGAGAAGAGGGAGGGAGAGAGGAGAGAGACAGAGGGAGGAGAGAAGAGCGCTCAGAGAATCAGTGTGTGAGAGAGAAAGAGGAGGAGAGGTAGGAGCAGGAGGAGAGAGGAGCTCTGTGGGAAACAATAGTTGGACAACAAATCCAGGGTTGCGTGTGGATCTCAGACTCTCTCTGGATACATCTGCTGTCCGCCTGCTGCTGAAGGTAAGAGCAAGCTCACCTCCACCTACACAAAGGACTCTCCTGCTTTCTTCATCCCTTATGGATACAAAATACCTACAGTTAGATCTTTACATACAGTAAAAGATGCTGGATTCAGTTAAAACTTGTACATGTTTGCTTTGATATAAGAGAAGCTGAAATAGGAACAGAATTCACAGCAGTAAAGGATTGTGCATGTAGGAACATAGTTTGGTGTTATTGTGCCAAACAGTTTGTAGGAACAGTATCCAGAAAAATGAACATCAGACTCAAATGAAGGATAAATGGAGAAAGAATGTTCTGAATTTGCTTAGAGTTGTTGCTTCAAACAAAATCCAAATCATGCTCCAATACGCCCATTAAAAGTTCTTGTTTGTGCTCTTAACATGAGAATATTGATACTTCAAATGTCTGAAAATATTACAGAGAGAATCCATGCAGAGACAGGTGAAGGATAAGTTATGTTTTTGAATTATTCTTTCAGCACTTTATGCTTTTACTCGAATAAAGCAGCTTGAAAGAGAGAGACCGTGTGGGTATACTTCAAATCATGTCGAGACCAGGAGTCGGTGAGGATTGCAACTTCTGCACGCCCGCTCTGCTAAACACAAGTTAAAGGGGCTGAGTTTTAACCAAAGAAAGCTGTTACACTTAAAAAAAAAAAAAAAAAGAGCTGGAATTTTACTTTGCAAGGGACGGCAGTTGCTCATGTGCATCTTGCTAAATCTACCAGTCTTTATGCATAAAATAAGGATTTGTCATCTGTAGATTTTGCAATAGGATCAAGCTATGAGAAATCAAAAAGTCTGCGGTCAAAAAAAAATGACAAAACTGTGAATAACTTGCAGAAAAAGGAGTGGCATGGCTAATCTGGATTAAATGAAGCAAACAAGGACAACAAGCTTGAAAATGTGACTTAATTATGAAGCTACCCTGTATAGATCTGCAGTTATTTAGGTTCTACAGTTCTACCATTTCATTTAGCAGACGCTTTTGTCCAAAGCAACATACAACACAAGCAAGAATTTAGACAGAAGGAAAACCTAGTTAGTGTGACAACAGCAATTCAAAAAAATCATCTTTTTCCATAAAATATTAAAAAACAACAGAAGAAGCAGACTTTAGCAGTACAATTTGCCCGTAGTCCACATGACTAAAAGAAGCTGACTTAAAATAAATGAAATATGTATTTTTATTTAAGATTGTAGTGAAGATTTTCATACTGTCTGTGCAGGAATGTGTGAGATCTTTCTATGACAGTTTGTGTAAATTCACAGAGTGAAACAGTCAATGCGTGATGCAAAGCCATAATAATTCAGTGTGTTTTACTGTAGCACACACATTCAGAGAAATACAGAGAAGTTAAAGCTCATGTAAGTGACTTCAGAAGGAGCCAAAGTCAAAATCAAACTGGCTTCAAATCTCAGGTGCTCATTCCTCCTCTGCTGCAGGTACTCTGAGTGTCCAGAACCAGCGAGTGGTTGTGATTAGGAAGCACCGTGACAAGATGTGTAATAGGAGGAAACATGTTTGTGTTGGCGCTGCTGGATTTGCTAATCAGGCACTGACAGCGAGGGAGGACGGAGAACTCACACAGCTCATAGTGTGTACGTGTGTGTATGTGTGTGAGCTGGAGCATGAGGTTAATCGCAGTGTGAATAACCTCACATATTGTATGGATATGTGTTTTACAGGTGCGTGTGTTCATGTCTGAGTGTGTGATTGACTTGGCCCACTCTGCTGGACCCTGAGGCTCCTAGCTTACACTGGAAGGAGATGATGACAGATATAATAGACTCTGTGGTAGGTAGGAAGGAGAGGAGGAAGCGGAGACCAGCTACCACTTCTATAGAGCTGAGGAGGAGAGGCAGTGCATGTGTGAGAACGAGACACAGAGAAGGTGTTTAAATGAAAAATGAAGTGAGTGAGGATAATAAGACAGGGGAAGAGGAGGAGAAGAAGAAGTTTGAGTGGGAGGAAGAACATCTGAGAAAGAGGCAGGAACAGAGAGTGCCAGAGAGGACGTGGAGGATAGAGGAAACGGAATGAAACTGAGACGTGTGAGAGGCAGAGGTGGGAAGTGAACACGTACAAGTGCTGTGTTAGGGTACTTAAGGAAAGTTTTCAGGTATCTTCCTTTCCTAGAATCTTTATTTTAAAGAAATTTTACTCTAACTCCTTAAATTTCGTGACATCAACATCCAGACTCTTTATGACAAATTTTGAAGATCCCACCTAGTGGAAATCAACTCGTCACATCGCAAAGATTAGATTGAGTGTTTTAGAGGCAAAGATGAAACACAGGGGGCAACAGAAGGATTGGAAACTGCTGATTTACAAAAATAATGAAAGTAATACAGACAGCTTTTATCTTTTATACCTGAAAATAATTGAGCATGTTATGAATACCCTCCTGATACTTCCCAGAAACATCAGAATAGCTAGCTTTTAATATTTTGCTGTCATATTTTAACAAGGACGCTGTGGTAGCCACCCTGTAAAGTTTGCAAGACATCAAAGACGGCATGCATAATGAGAGTTTTTATCTTTTTTACAGTGCTGCAGCATCAACGAGAGAGTAAAAAAATATTTAAGGGGAGCAAAAAAGAGAGAAGCTTTGTCTTTAGCTTGAAATTCATATATGTACGTGAAAGTGCCTCTACTCTGAATTATTGACTTTTATCAGCTGTGTTCACCCGTGAGCTCACCCCGACTTGTTGCATAAATTTAGCCAAGCGTCTGGAGGAAAATGTGACTTTTCGCCATTTATGCAGCTCATCCTAAAATGCTTAATTAAATATCAATTATTGCAATCAAATTTTAAAGAGTGAAAGAAACGGATGCACATGTCCAAAAATGTCAAATTGTCATGTTATTACTTATAAGACCATTACTTGAGAGTTCCAGTATCTTGTCCATTTATGGGCACTACCTGTTTCAAAAACAGAAAATGACACCACAGTGGTAAGGTCCAGGTTTTGTAAGATTAATATTTTAGGCTTTTGACCCTTTTTAAGATGAAAAAGCTACAGAGAGGCGGGAAATGTGACGAGGGGAAAGCAGAGAAGGGTGTCCAGGAAAAAGGCCGAGGCCAAGAGTCAAACCAAAGACCGATGTGATGAGGTCTGTGGCGTCTATACACAGGACATACGCTTTAACTGTTTAACCTAACCTGTAACACAGCTGAGGCTTTTATTTCTACCGTCTCATGTCAACTAATCCACTTCAGCAAAGAATGGCTGTGTCTGAGGGCGACAGTCTGACAAATGATGAGAAAAGAGGAAGGAAGATATTGAGCCCTCTTTCTTCAAGTCTCGACACCAGACGTGAAGCAGTTTGTTGGGTGAAAATATCGTCCGTGCTTTCGTCTGCACAGACCAAAAAATCCCGTTTATACATTCTGAGGAGGAGGAGTGGGAGGTGTGTTTGAAAGATCGCACATTCAGCCAGGTGTAGAGAGACAGCAATGCTCTGGCAGAGCGGCGCTCGGTTGGTTTTGTGTTTCATATTCACACACATACACACACGCGCACACACACACACAGGGCCCCTTTGTGAGTGTATTTATTTGGACAGTGTTGAAGCTCAGATAGGCAGTTCACGATGTCTCACTGCCGAAGGAATGTGCTTCTGACAAATGGATGCTCCGCACGAAACTGCAGGGCCATCGAGGAGATCCTAAACGCTGGCCTGCCAGACGAACATGTGACAGATCTGAGCTGCGCAGAATAACCTGAACCAGTGTGATAAAACAAACTGGCCTACGAGTCATCTTCAGTAGGATTGATTTGGTTTCATGCTTTGGTTTTCGCCCGCAGCTTCTCAAACGTTTCTGTGTTTTCACCATCAAGGCAGACTCAGGATTTGGGGTGCTTGTTTCATGACCTGACCCTGTTTTTAAAGCAAACATCAGAACAGCCCCACCCATAGTGAGAAATATAAAAATATGTGTATTTATACATTTCTGCCCTCTGTCTTCCCGTTTCGTCTCCATTGTTTCTGCAAACTGTAAAGCTAACACAAGCTTAGCTCCAGCTCACACAGCTGCCTGTGATTGGACGAACACTGCTCTCAAATCCACTCTGTTTGTCTTATCTTTACTGTGGGGAGATATATTTAGTGAGGGGCTTAGCTTTTAGGAGGCTGGCGTGTGGGGAGGGTAGCTGTGTGTGTGGGTGAGGAAGTTTGTGTGTGTGTTTCAGGAGCTGGCGTCAGTAGACAGTGGAAGAGCTTGGCACTCTGCATGCCAATCTGTGGATGTGTGTGTGTGTGTGTGTGTGTGTGTGGAGGACAGGTCTGTGGGTCCCCTCTCTCTCTCTGCAGTCAGGAATCTGCCCTTTAGTTTATTAAAAGCTGGTGAAACAATGGAGGGAGCAGGAGGAGGAGGAGGAGGGTGCAGTTATGATGATGTAGTTGGAGAGAAGCAGTGAGGCGGCGTCACAGACATTCACGATGGCTGAAAACATTCCCCCTCTCTACCTGTCCCCCCTCCCCGCTCTTTGATGCACCTGTTCTCAGTTTGTGGTGGCGGCGGCGGAGTCTATTTAACAGGTCGTTTTCACTTAGACAAACTCGTTCCCTGAACAACAACTGTGTACTCAGCTGCTGACTGATCGGCCCGGGTGATAAAACTGAGGGTCCCTCTGAAGATCAGGGAAACCAGAATTCAGACTTTAAAACTCCCAAATCTGCAAATCTCTTCCTCTGTTAATCTAAACTTCCATATTCAGCAAATTTCTCTCAAGTTTTATCACGATTTTGTATTCTTTAGATTTAGAATGCTTGACTGAACATGTTTTGCCACAGTGTCAACAGGTAGAGGTGAAATGTGTTGAAACATCTCTGCAGATTAGTTTGATTTGACGCGTAGTATCAGATACGAGTAAACTTTGCTTACTTGGAATAATTCACCTTTTTTATGGAGTTGATTTAAAGAAACAATGTTGTATTATTGATTAAATTGAGTGTTGACGCTCAGGTCCTCCAGATTGACATCCACCAATCAACAAAAGGATTAAATCCACAGCAGCTCCAGTCCCTTAACTGTTTACTTGTTGAACTCAGAGGTCAGAGAATGGTGTCGCTCCACTCTGATCAAGGTTCTGCTTGTATTGTCCACACATGCACACACTACCCATGGTATTTCAAAATAAAACTACAGAAAAGGATGTAAAAAAATAAAAACTGTTTTAAATTACCTTTCCCTGTCATCACATAAGAAACATGTATTCCTACAAATTATTATTAATGACAAACATAAACTTTTTGATTTGGCTCCTGCTTTAAGGATTTCACTGATTTGACTCAAAGAAGTCGATCCAATCATCTTAAATCAGATTTCAGACATGTCTACTTCTTTCTTGTTAAGAGGAGTCACTGATGTGTGTGGTTTGTAATTGCAGCAACTGATTTCATACTGTTTTCACACAGTTTCATGTGGTGCATGTGTGTGTCTTGTGTAAAAACAAAAACCCTGAAGTAAAGTGGAGAGCTGATATTTTTGAACGCCAACCGCTGCTCAGAACTGAAGCGGTTTCGTGAACCGTGAAATAGTTTTCTGCACACCATATGGCTGAAACAGTGAGGAGCATTCATGGTGACACTTTTAAAACACATTTTAGGTCATTGCTTCTCTTCTTTATCTTACCCTTAGGTCTTTTTTTCCTTATTTGTTTGAGTTTTTTCACTCATATCCCCAGTGTTCCGGGATCAAACCTCCCTCATACTCCACCCGTGTGTGTTCTTGTTGGAGGCTTCTCTCCCACCGCCTCTTAGAGACATCTTAATATCTGGTCTCTTGAAGCTCAGAATATCTACCTCATATCTCCTCATAAGTCCTAAAGCCTCAGGCCGGAGGGATGGGGGTATGTGAGGAGGGATTATTTTGTGGTTTTGAGGTTTGGCTCCAGAGTATCTGCAGACTTCTTCTTGAACGATCTACCTCTTGGCGGTGCTGAATCCACAAAATGTGATTTTCTCTCTGACATTTGATACAAGTTTTATGAAGCGGTGAATGCAGATGTAGAGATTGGTCCACACTAATATTATGTGTAGTTACATGTAATGCACATGTTTCCATAATTTCATCCACCTGTGGGCCTCCAGCTTTGGCTCTCTAATTAGTTTTTGAGTACCGGGAATTCCACATTGATCACTTTAAGAGGAGAAGTCTGAATGCTTCAGATTTCTGAGTCGTTCTGCCAAATTAGGAGGAGAAGCGGAGCAAATTGACGAACTCAGCTAGCTGCCAAAAGGAGCTGTTAGGACTTTTTTATTCTTTCAAAGCAGGAAAGGAATTAATGTAACACTGCTTGGTTCAGTTTAAATTTAGCATCAACTGTTTGTCCGTTCAAGAAGACTTTAGCACGGCTATCCAACCAGCTGATCGCGTAAACATTGCTTCCTCCATCATCAGGCACCTCAGTTACTTTGTGTGTTTGTTTTTTGTGTTTCACAGGTTGTATTCTCATCCAGAATATCAGCTGCATTATATTTCTACCTAATTTGGAAATACAGTAACAGAATATGAATCCAGTTTACATCATAATCAAGTTTGTAAGCATAGCAGCCAATATGAGTTTTGATGGAAAGAAAACAGATATTCCTGGCTCACATTCTACGCTTTTGCAGCATCTGGGTTCAGCTAGTGCTATTTATAGTCTAACAGAATACAATTTGTTTACATTAAGTCTCTATAAATAAGTTTCTCCATATGAGTTTAGATAAATATTGAGATATTGAGTTCTTGGATTGACTTTTTAACTTTCCGCAGGAGCTTTTTTTTTACTGCGTCCAACCTCTACATGCTCAAAAAAAACAAGAAATATCTTGTGTAACATCTTGCGTGACACATTTATGGATACCCCCAGACTCTCAGACAAGACAGCTTATCCTAATATCTTTTTTTTTTTTAATTAACCACACTGCAACATCTCTTTACACGAGCTCTAATGATTCAGTTATGGACATCAGGATGGTCAATTCAGGACGACCAAACGTACAGCATGGACTCTTGTACGGTTGCCACAATCTCATTCAATTCATACCTGGTCACATACCTCAAACTAAAACTTATCTCAACATGTCAGATCAGATTAAGATAAATGAGAAACGGGGGACAGGGTGGCCTTGCCTTCCAGGAATTCGAACCGCCTCGCCAAATGGAAAGTCTGACCGTCTGGTCGGAGTCGCGTTGGACCGAGCTGGGCCTGGCAGTGCTCATTCAACGATCGTCAACAAGAGAAGCTGTTTACTGAAAATTCTCCTCATGAGTAATTCTTAGTGATTGACTCTTGCTTTGTAGAGCTCAGCTGCCAACAAACCTCATCTATTCTTCAGTTTGAAATCAGAAAGCCCTCAAGGTGACGCAGAGTTTTGATCCAATGTTCCTTGCGAAGAGAACCGCTGAAGATCAAACAGAGGAAGTGGAACAGAAAGAAACAAATAATTAATCCGAGTCAAGGATGAAGGACGAAGTCAGGGAGGCAGAAACAAGGAGGAAGTTTGGAGAGGATACTGAATATGGAGCTCAGTCATGGATTGTTTTTGTAGTGGTTTCAGAAGTTTGATTGGACAATGGGACAGGTTCCAGGAAAGATGTAGCCTGTTCTTGTCTGTCTGTTTGAGTTTGTGCATCGTTCAGCTCGGATGAGATGAGGGTACTGTTGCCCTCCTCCCATCTGAACCTTTCAACCTCCTGTGCAGGAGAAGCAGCGAGGCACCACACACTCAGTGAAACACTCAGAGCTGTAATGAACTCACTCACTCAGATAACATCTCCTTTTAATATCCCAAAAGCCCCCGGTATCTGAGCCAGCTGCCAATCGCTGCGATGTATTGATACTGGCATTCAAAGCTGGAGCATGAGTCATCAGAGAGGCGTGATTAAGATGTGTAGTCACCTTGTAGTGAGGAATGTCCTTGTTTGCATGAGAATGATGTTAAAGTCTGACTGCCTTCGTCGGCTGCATAACAAGCAGACGATAATCAATAGAGAATCATCTCTCTGCTCAACATTAGGAGGTTATTCTGTGGGATCGTCTAGCCAGCTGAGATAATCGTTCATCAGAGGACGGAGCTGGCTGCAGACCAGAGTGACAACATTTGGCTCGTCCTTGTGTTTAAAGGTGGATCACCTCTGCCGATGTGTTGTTTGTTTTGCTCCATTGGAATCACCAAGAGCTACAGAAACACATTTTGGGGGAAGTTTAGTGATTTATGGGAAAATAGTGGAGATGTTTTTCTTCTGTCACCATTTGCAGGGTTACGTATTCATCTGTTTTCATACAGTGTTCATTAATCATCCACTTAGCCATCATGTGTTGCCCTTCTTGTTCTGTAAACTGACATTGATTTCCTTTTCCTCAAATGTAGTTTGTGTTTTGTTGCTTGTTTCTGTGTTTTCTTCTGTTTCCTGTTGTATCTGTGTTTAGTTTCTTCTGTGCGTTTCCCTCCTTTTTGATTGCACTCTTTAGTTTTACCTGTGTTATTTAAGCCTCGGTGTGTATTTAGTCTCTGTGTTTCCTCCCTCTTTGGCTAGTATGTCTCGTCACAGCTGGGATTCAAATTTTATATAAAGAAATGTATTCCAAAAAAATAAAATTAATAAATAAATAAACAAATCCAAAAACACTGTATGAGGTGAATGGTTGCAAAGAGGGTTGATGAACATGTGTGACAGAGACACGGGGGAAACTAAAGAGTGCAATCATAGAGGACTGAACCATAAGAGCTGGATGAAAAACTTACCTTATCAGGTTTAGTTTAAGCATTTTGGTGAAATTCAATTCTGATGAGAAATTCTTGGTTTGTGCACACAGCCTCAAGTGGACACTTTAGGAACTGCAGCTTTTGCACATCTGCAACAGCAGATGATGCTGCATGTGTCTTTTCCCATGTGGATGTCTGTTCTTCTGATTTAGAACATGCAGCACCACAGGAGTTCCTCGAATTCAGGGACAACACATTTTTCATTGATGAAGACCATCTTAGTTGTGATGAAGTTTCTTATTTGGACTCTAACACGTCTCTTGGGTCTGGTGGTGGATGGGATACCTCTGCCAGATTATAGACAAGACACTCGTTTTAAACTTCTAAAATGTTGTTTTGGTTATTCTAGTTCATGATGTCCTTACTTGGGGCATATTCCAAATGATGACTGTGTACCACATACTTAAGTAATGTGCAGAAAACCTGGAGCCCATTTGCCTTATTCCATCAAAGCGGTGCAGGTTGTTCTGCGGGTGTGTTTAATTAAGCAGCAACACACTCCATGAGGGCAGATACAGGGGGCTCTTTTTGGTTCCTGCTTTGAAGTCGCTTAAAGAGGTTGACTTGAACATTTTGGGATTATTGCATGAGTCATATCTTTGCATACTTGCTGCAGCACCTGGTCTGAGTGTGTTGCACACAGGACGCCTCTATCAGTAAAGCTGATGTAGAACTTGTCTGCATTAATTCACTGGTTCTTCCACAGCTGGCAGTGCTGGGGGTGCTGATGTATCCTTGCTGTATGAGACCACCTGCAGTCCTGAGAACACTAAATCGTGGTCTATGTAAACCCTGCCGCACATGCTCGATGGGCCAACCAAACATCTCAGGGAGTATTTATTTGAACAGGTCAAATGATACTTCGGTTTCTCTCAGGAGGAATGTAAAGGTTAAACGATTCCCTGAGTCAGAAAAAGAACAGTCTGGACTCAGGGTGGAGGTTTTATCCAGAAGAAGCATGGAGAGGGTTTCTCTGGACTTGTTGCTTTCTGAGGCATGCAGGGATGAGGTTGGATGCTAGAATATTTCTGTTTCAACTTTACTAAACTCTCCTGCTGAATGGAGCAGCTTCTGCCAAAGTCAGTCTTGTGCATTCACTCCTTCACTCCCCAGGTAGCTTCATGAGACTGGTGATAAAACATTTTAAACAAGCCTTCGCTGATTTAACTTCAAGTTCTTAACAAAGTCTGAGCATTTTCAAACACTTGAACACAAAGTGGATTTAGTGCATAAATTCCATCAGTTTTTATATGTAAAAACAACTCCTGAACTTTAACTCTGATCGTTACCTTCTCCCAATCCGCACTTAAACACAGTCTCTAATTCACAACACATTGCCTGTTCTCCAACCTGCCCAGCCTCAATGCACTCCTGCTTCACACGCAGCTAATTATCAGGAGGACAATAAAGCTACGGAGCTGGAAAAAGAGAAGGAAAGATGAAAACATGTGAGCGTGTGCAGCAGGACTGGCAGAAGGTTGAGACTCATGAGGGGGTTTGTGGGGAGAGCGATTTGTTTTAATGAAAAAGTCGTTCCTGCAGAGAGGAGAGGGCCCGGCTGCAGGCTGTTTGTGCATGGCTTAGGTTTCTGCTCTGTAATAAAAGCACAGGGAGTTGTGTGTATGTGTGTGTGTGTGTGTGTGTGTGTGTGTGTGTGTGTGTGTGTGTGTGTGTGTGTGTGTGTGTGTGTGTGTGTGTGTGTGTGTGTGTGTGTGTGTTGTGTGTGGGTAGCTGTGCAGGGGCGACTGAGGGATAAAGGAGACGATGTAGGCAGCCAGGTTTGAAGAAACACACGGACACATCAAACAGCAGATCATGAACACTGGCAGACTGGTCTGCGAGAATCTGTCTGCAGGGACGTGTGTGATCTTCCTGTTGGGTGGAATAATCACTAACACACAAAACACACTGCCCACACACACAATATTGTTTCTTTTCTGGTCTTTATCACTTCATTTTCCCACTCAGGCTTTCCTGTTTGCCTTTTCTTACAGACTGTGGGGGATGGAGCGACTCGACGAAGACACCCTCCTACAACCTGTCTCCCTACAACTCCACGACCTCCAGCTGGAAATACGAGACAGAAACAAATAAAGAAGAAGAAGTGAAAGCTTTGGGAAGATTTCAGAGAGAAACCTTGAAGGAGGAGGTAAAATAAGAGGACAGACAGAGGCGAGGGGAAGTTTCGGACTCTCCTGAGGGAGACAGAGCCTCGGGCCGTCCCCATCATGTCGCTCTCTGTCAGGCCCTCGTCGGGCCTCCTGCTGGTTCTGATATGCTGCCCCCTGCTGGGCCTGGTCCAGTCTGCCAGCAGCAACAAGGCGAGCGATAATGCACACCCACACCTGGGGGACTCTGATCCTGAGCGCTGCATGAGGCATCACTTTGTGGAGACCATCACACACCCCATCTATAAATGCAACTCTAAGGTGAGACACGGCTAAAATATCTGAGCTCTGTTTGAGTTTCTGCACAAGAGCTTTTTCTCCTCTCAAATATTGAAAATGTTCCTTAATGTCTTCACCTTTCATCCCTCTCATCATCATCATTTCTCTGTTTCTGAATCTGAGTCCATCAAAGTTCAACAAATAGTCCATCAAAGATTAACTAATAGTCAATTAAAAGCAGATCAATTGCAAACGTTTTGATAACCATTGAATCATTTTGGAGATTTTTCTCATGAAGATGTCAAACATTTTCAGGATCCAGATTCTTTTGTGATGAGTTTCCCAAATGTGGACAAAAAATGTGTCAAAACTTTTCTTTTAACCTGCCAGCTCCGACTTAATCAGTTTGGAACAAGAAAGAGAAAAAAACAGCATGAGCAGCCAGCAGCCTGCACTTGATGTTGCTTTGACATTAGTTTAAGATACCTGAGTTGTTGTTTTTGATATGTGCTCTCTGATCATGTCAGATTTGCCTGTACTAAAAGCATTATCGGCATTCTTACAACACCTCTGACGTCCAACAGCTGCAGAGATTATTTTTGACCTTAATGGATCTGATGTCTGCTGTTCAGTTTCATTTTTTTTATAAGGATATTAAAAGTTGCTGCAGGTTTCTTTCCAGGTTGAACTTAGCGGATGATGTGCTAGTAACAAATTTAGCATTTTGAAGCATTAAGGTGCACATTTAGGTGTCAAATTTGCAGACAGGGCAGCTTGAATCAGAAGAATACTTCCTGGAGCATTGATCTTATAGAGTATTGATAATCTCTAAAAACAGTTTAACTCCAGATCTCATTTATCAACTAGAAAATCACTCAAGGGTGCAGACCTACGCCAAGCATGCTGTGGTTGTGTCGCAACACTGAAGTCCTACTTTAATGTTATACTCCCTTTCAGCAGACTGTCTGCTACAATTTGGTGTTAGTTGCAGGTTTGTACCATAATTTGTTACCAGACTGTTGAACATTATGATGATCCAGTACATATTTCATATTCTGGATCTCAGTATCCAGAATATTGCCAGGATCTGGATCATACTTTTACATGTGTCAGAAATTATGGTGACCTTGTCTTGTATTGTTTTGCAAAGCAATCCGACCATTTATGGTGGAGTTATATACACATATGATGAAAACGGCCCTATCTCACAATGATAAAGAATCCTTTAAAAAAAATCCTGGATTCAGACAGTGATCCAGATCACCTCCAAAATTAAATCACTTCTTTCTGATCTCATTTTGAACATTTTCTGAAAATTTCATCAAGATGCATTGGTTAGTTTTTGAGTTGTGTTGTTCACAGACAAACAAACCGACTAACTCTTCCAAAAACATAACCTCCTTGGCAGAGGTAAAAATGAAAGCAGATCTTTCTTTTTCATTTAAATGTTGTATTGACTCAAATCATTTCAATATCAGTACGTACCTTATAAACTGCTCATATCATGACACATCAAGTTTTAAACACAGACTTCCTGGAATATGAGCTTAAGTTAAGTGGGAAAGACTTGAGCGTACCCCTCCTCTTATTACTAAATGTACAGACATTAAAAAGTAGTATAGATCTTATCTTTCTCCTTCAAACAAACAGACACTGCTGGGGGATGGTGGTGGTGGTGGGGTCCTTTGAGAAATGAGTTCCTGAATTTGCTCCGAAATGCCTCAAAACTATGACTCATCTCTGTCTACAGAGCCTATAATGCTGAAACTGAAAATCTGAAGAAAAATACATGCATTTTTTCGTAGCATTGCTTTTTGGTGCAAAAAATCTCAGAGGCTCTGGATTCGATGAACCTGGAGTTTGGAGCTGGTTCTTTCTTCCTGTCATTAACTCACGAATGAAAACCCGCTGTAAGCCAACCTGCCTCTCTGTGGTCGCCCGCTCAGTTCTGGCCACGAGCTGTTGAAGGTAACAGAGCCGCTCTACCTGACAAATGAACTCAAGTCTTTCAAACATGAGGGAAATGATTTCTTCCAAAGCAAACCACCAAACACACCCAGATGAAAAAAAAAAACCCTCAGACAAGAATCGAGAAGTCGTTTATCTCTCCCACTTTTTCACTTTCTCTACTCGTGTTTCCCTATTTCCCTAAAAGTCTCGTCTGCTCAGCCAATCCAACGTCTCCTTTCCTCTTTACCTCACTTTATCTCCATCTCCCAGTCATTTAGACGAGTCACGCTTGGTTTGTTTTGGAGTGTGTGTGTATGTGAGTGTGTGTGTGTGTTGGACAGGGGCCACGCTGCAGACATACTCTGCACCTCAGCTGGGACTCAGATTTGGCCGAGGCGGACGCCTTGCTGCGGCTCCAGAGTCAGATGAGCTGCAGAGAGAGAAAGGAGCTGCCCTGAATCCTCCCGTTTCTCCTCTTTAAAGTGTCAGAAAAGTTTGTGCACACACAGATTGTGTGTGTGTTAATCACAGCGAACATGTGACTGTTACTGAGCAGAGGGCCGTCAGCTCTCCCTCTCCTCTTTTGTTGAGCAGCCTGCAGTTGTTCCGCTCGCGTGTCTGATCACTTCTTTGGTCTTTTTTTACTTTTCTGACTCTGAGTGCAGCGAGCAGGTGGCCAAACCACAGCTCTGCTGGGCTCTGCACAGCTCAGGGCTGAACACACTCTCAGCATGAGTCTGCTTCTCTGCTACAGTTCACTGAGAGCTAAAAGGACTCCCAGCTGAGCGCCTGTTTCTACTCCTCTCTGTGTTTCACTCAGCACAGAGTCCACCTGGATCAGACTCTGCTCTCCATTGGCAAGTTTGAGAGCTTCTTTTAAGAATTTCTGGTTGTGGTGGAGATTTGAAGAAACCTTTGTCAGAGTGAATAACAGACAATTGGATTTGAGTCATAGAGGCTTGCCTCAAGTTGCAAATTTGACGACTTGCAACTCAACTCGACTTGAGGGTAAAAAACTTGAGACTCGACTTGACTTGAAAGACAATAACTACAAACTCAACTTGAGACAAGCAGAGTCAGAAAACTTGTAGCATTTTCACCATGCTATAGGTTCATGCTTTTATTGATTGATTTGATTGGAGACAGGCGTGTAGTGATATCACAAGCGCACAAGCAACCAATGGGCTCACACAACACAACACAGTGCGGTTGTTAGCTAATAATGGCGACTGCCCCCAAGCCTGTAGCCAGTTCTGCTGCTCCAAAAGTTGAGCAGTTTGCGTTTAAGTACTTCCACTCGAATGGAAAAAGGAGGGACGCGCAATGCAAGATACGCAACGCTAAAACAAACAACAAAGAGGAAACAGCGTCCAACTTTATCTGCCATTCAAAGACAGCACACGAAGCCAAGGAAGTGAGACAAGCTAACATGTTAGCTTATAGTCTAATAGTGCACTATTAGGAGTGTGTGCATATGTTTGTTGATACTGTTTTGAACATTGTTGCTCATAATAGGACGAACAATTTCAGTCACCACTGTTGCAAACATTGATATAGGCTACTGTAGCTGATGTGACTAAATAAATAATATCTATTAGGGATGCACAATATTATCGGCACAATATCGGTATCGGCTGATAAAAGCTTAAAAACACGTTTATCGGTATCGGCAGATATGAAAATTTCTGCTGATAGGCACAGCCAATAAGGTGCTATTCAGTTAGGATTATTATTATTTACCATCTGAAAAATAAGCTCCTTAAATAAAATGAAGCACTTCATTTATTTGCACTGCAGAGCTCTGTGTCTGTCACCAGGTTGTTACAGTAGCTCTAAAATAATCAAATGCAACTTGGTTATGTTTAAAAATGCATTGTACATTTAAAGTTCATATGATCCAAAGAATTTTTTTTCTGGATTTCAATACTGAATGTCTTGAGTTTGAAAAAACAATACATTTCTTATTTATGGTAAAAACTGTTTCTTGTCTTGTTTTATGTGTGTTTCTTAGACTAATAAGACTGTCACAATAAGAGTAACATATAAATTCCACTACAGGATAGACTTAGCTTTCTTTACAGTGAAAAAAACAAACAAACTTGTGATTATCGGTATCGGTATCGGCCAAAAGAGGTTTCGATATATCGGCATATTGGATATCAGCAAAAATCCAATATCGTGCATCCCTACATTATAATATTAAAAATTATGGTTTAATCCATGCAGAGTTGTGGACTAATCTGCATGGTATTTTTTGACATTTACTTTAGGGAGATAGGGTTTCTCTCTTCAACATATAAACCTGAGATAAAACCTGTGACTCGGCTCGACAACCTTGTGACTTGACCTGACTCGACTTGATAAAATTTGTGACTCCACCTGACTTGACTTGCTCACAACAGAAAAACTTGAGACTTGGACCAAATGACTTGCTACTCCCCAGGGACTCGTACAATTGTCTGGAGAATAAGGTGGCTTTCTTTGAGTGAATTCAAGTTTCTGCAAAATCAACTTCCTGCTCTACAAGACTTAATAACTATCGCCTCTTTGTTTGTTTGGAACCTTGGGAGAAACTTCTGCAAGGAACAGAGACTGTTTGATACTGTTATTTCAGCCTGAAAGTGTTCCCCTTTTCAGAGGGTGGTTAAAAATGAATAAAGTGATAGATATGACTTTTTATGATCGCCTGATCATGAATGAGAAAAGGAAGAGGCGTCAGAGGAGGGACTGTCATCATTTGACAGCCTGATCTTCAGCCGGTACAAAGACAAATGGTCTTAAAGTGGCGACAACACTCCACTGTGCATGTGTGTGTGCTTATGCGTGTGTGTGTGTGTGTGTGTGTCACCCTGTGGTGGCCCCAGACAGGCTTCTGTCAAAGTGGGAACACGGGTGGCGACACACAGCAGCTGACAGGAGGACATGACACAGGAGTCTGTTTAGGGAGCGACAGGAATGTGGTGACACACGGAGGAATGTCAGCCGGACACCACAACACTAATCAGGCCACAGGACGTGTGTATGTGTGTGTGTGTATCAAACTGTGGCTTGTTTCCTGAACAGTAAAGGTCATAACAGATCCAAAACAGAACAAAAAAATACGAATAAAGGATTCAAGGAAGAGTGACTCTGTATTTTCCTCTCTGTGTTTCAGATGGTTCTCCTGGCTCGCTGTGAGGGTCACTGCAGCCACACCACGCGCTCCGACCCCCTCATCTCCTTCAGCTCAGTGCTCAAACAGCCCTTCAAGAGCACCTGCTCCTGCTGCCGGCCGCACACCTCCAAGCTGAAGGCGGTGAGGCTGCGCTGCGCCAGCGGGATGCGCATCACCGCCACATACAGATACATCCTGGCCTGCAACTGTGAGGAGTGCAGCTGAGCAGGACGCAGCTTCCTCCTCCCTCTCCCTCGAGACTCTAAAGAAGCAGATCCCTCTGGCCTCGAGCCGGGCCCTGCTTGTTGTTTTCCTGAAGAGACAGTTTGGAGCTTTCTCCCTCCCTCCCTCCTTCTACTCTCAGTACCAGGCCAGACACCACAAACTGCTGCTCCCAGGGGCCCTCATAGCCGAGACACTCATTACAGGCCTCTGTAACTCATAACACACATGCTCACAAACCGCAGAGGTCCTTACAAGTATCTGTGAGCACTTTCTGCTACAGCTTCATAAAAACCACCTCAGAGCGTCCTACAACGAAGAAGGACACAATGAGGATCCACACCACGTTTACTCACCTAATAACGTTTTACACGCTACCTGCAGACTCTGATCCCAGCGTGTAAAACATGAGCGAGGCTGACGGAGGAGGAATGAGACGAGGTTGTAAAGGAGACCGAGGTTTAAGACTGTTTGGAGGCCAACGGTGATTGTTTTCTGTGTTATCTCTGTGAATCTCTGTGAATCCCTGTGAAACCGTAGCTTCTGCCGCTTCCGCCTGTCCTGATGACATGTTCAATGTTTCAACGCACTCTGCATCGGTCTGAAAGTCCTGCAAACAGTTTGCACACACTCTGGATAATATCTGCAAAATATAACTCCCTCATTCAGTCTGTGTTTGTGTCGTTTATCTGAATAAAGGAATGAACAACTCACCTGTAAATCTTCCCACTGTGGTTCCTTTGGTTAAAGAGAATAAACCTGAATCTGCCTGAGACGATCATTGAAGTATGTAATCTGACAGCTTTGTTTTTGAAAACACGCACACTCACATATTTATAGAGTCAAACAGCAGTTGTCTTTGGTGTGTGTGAAGCAGTAAAATCTACACCTCTGCGGATGGTTCAATCCTGACAAACTCTGACAGCCCAGCCGCTGCCTCACACGTGAATTTAATAAAAACATTTTTCCTGCGACTCTGGAGATTAATCTGCGTCTCTGAGCTGTCTCCTTTCACTGTGTGTCTCCTTCATCAGCACACACACACTTACACTCACACATGCTCACACACAGAGAGAGAAGGAGGATTATTTGGAGACAGCTGAAATAAAGTGTGGAGCTTTTTTGAAGGAGACCCCATCGAGCCTTTAGACTCTCAAACATCTTTATGATGTTCAGTTTCCGTGTTGCTGGTCGTTCAGGTGTGTGGGAGCCTCACGCTGTGTTTTATGGCCCTCTTCACACCAGCATACTTATATCACATTAATTCATCTCCGTTTTAATCATAACCATCCTAGTGTTTCAAAAGAATCAGAGCCAAAAGACGTCTGACTGCGGAGCTAAGTCACATCTGTGTGTTTAACATTCCATCAAAGCGCCAGACGTGAAACGTGGACAGCCGCCACATTTTTCTAGACTCCACCTTGGTTTGTGTTCGAGCTGTCAGCACGCACTTTGCTGTGAAAATATGAACGGGGCTTTGATTAATGAGCTGGTTGGCTTCAAAGAAGCTGAAGAATATTAATGAGTCGATGATGTGAGAGCTAAACACATATTTTCATACTTTTAGAAGATTTCAGGTAATCAAGAATAAGGAAACTCAACGCAAGTTGGGGGCTGATGGGAAAGAGAAGGAATCAGAAAGTTTGGAAGGGAGTAGGCTATTATTCAGGATTTATAGAGAATAAGCTGAGGAGGCACCCAGGAGGCTCTTGAGAGAAGAATTTGAAGGACAAACGTCAATCTGGACTCATTTAACGACAGGATGCGTGAGATAAAACACAAATGAAGCTTTACTCACACTTGTGTAAGACTCCTGAAAACTTCCTCAAGCTTTGGGATGAGCTGCATCAACCTGGGGGGTAATTCCGGCAGGAAATGCTGCCTGTGTCATGTGACTGCCCGGTGCGAACGTGGTTGGAGCGACACACGTGACAGAAAAATGAAAACATCCGAGGTTAGAGAACGAGAATCGATAAGATGGGAATCATGAAGCATTTATTTAATTGCAAGAAAAAACACCGGAAATCTAATAAGATAATAAATAAAATTGTTTTTTAGACTTAATGTGAGCAACATTAACATAAAAAGCCCAGAAAAACGTCTCATTTCAAGATATCAAAAGACAGATAGCCTATAGCCTAAATCCCGAAAAATGTTAATACTTCAAGAAAAGTGTCTCAAGCATTCAAAAATAATTCTTGTATTAAGAAACTTTACAGGGAACTTTTTCTTACCCCACTGACAGATTAGTATTATTTATTTATGTATTTATTTGTTTATTTACAAAACGTCAGGCTTTATTTTTGTGTATTTATATATCAATATATTCAATTTCCCTCGACCTTTAATGTATATTGAGTCTGGTAAGACAAATTTTACCAAAAATTAGCCGCAAACACTTCATCAGACTTCAGTTTTTTAAGTAATCAAAATATTTACAGCTTCAACCAAACTATATGCAAATATAAGATCAAGAAAAAGAGAAAACATCTGATAAATGAATATCAAATAAATGAAAATGTCTGATAATGAATCAAAATATGAGGAAATATTTGAGGATCCTGACAGTAGGTGATTTCTGATATAGAGTGAACTCTGTATGCCTCTAAAAGGGAACTGAAATCATAGATTACAGAAACTATCATCCTGGCACACTGCAAAAAACTAAAATCTTATCAAGTGTCAATGTCTGATTTTCTGGAAAAAAAGGGAAAAAAAAGAAAGAAAGAAAGAAAGAAAGAAAAAAGAAAAAAAAATGTTATTTTAGATGTGATATAAGCTACATTCACCTGACCTTTCCAGAAAAAATGTCTTATTTTGAGATATTCACAGACTCTGAACAAATGAGCTCTGAACTGCTGGTAACAAGAAAAAAAAATCTGCTAAAGATAGGAGAAACACTTATTCTAAGACATTATTCTAATTTCCCGAAACTTGATGAGCACATTTGTTTTACCCCATTGGCATTTTTTATTTGTTAAAAGCAATTTGGACCTAATTTTGTACACAAATATCTTTGAATAAGACATGTTTCCAAGCTTGTCAGTAGAATTAGGCTCATATTTTACTGAAAGTAAGCTAATAACACTTACTTAGATTTCAGTTTTTACAGCACACAAGCACAGACCCCAGCACATGACATTAAAATACTTCTTATTCAGCAAACTGCTTCATTAAAACTCATTAAAATATCCTCGCAGTGTTTGTATCTCTCCTTCGTCCTCCATCATGTTGTAAACATTTCTCTGTGGCTTCACAGCGTGCTTCGGATGACATGTCTGGTCTCCTGAGACTCATCTCTGGCCCTCTGCTTGTCGTCCCCTTGTCTGAGAGAGAGTTTAAAACACAGAGGCAGAGGAGTGTGTGAGAGACTTTGCACTAAACAAGCTCACAAAATACTGGAAAACACACACTTCTTTTTGGAGCTCATATTCAATAAGTCACCTTTAAAACCCTGCAAACCACTGCTTTCAACTTAAATTAATTCTGTAAATCTAAAATTCTAACACATATCTTTAAGCTGCAGCTAAATCAAATGTTTCCCATCATGTTATTTACATTAAATTTAGACTTTCATAGTCCTGCTTTAATTTTTAAGAAAACTAAAAACTCCCTGAAGTTTCACCCCTTCTTGGAGACTCAGGCTGCTGCTGCCCCCTGCTGGAGAGACACTTTGGTACACTTTCTGCCTACAAAGTGAAATCAGAGCACTCAAACTCTCATACGGTTTTCAAAGTTTATTTAGGAAGCTATAGCGTCAAGGTGGACAGGGCCACATCAGGGTTATAATATGTAAAGAGGGGACTCAGACACAAGGACCCAGAGATCATTAAAAGCATCTAAAAACCTGTTTTTATAACCACTGTGTATAAACCCTTGCACTTCCCTGCATCTCCTCCTCTCTGCTCTGCAGCTCCAGGAGGTCGGGGATGTTCCAGTGCCGGACTTTAGTAGCTTATAACATAAATTAGATCAAACAAGGATTAGGATTAAACTAAATGGTGGTCAGATTAACCTGCTTGGGGTCTCTCATGTTGAGATAACACACCTGTAAGTTTGCATTTCTTCTTCTCCCACACTGCAGCACTTTGTCTGTGAAAGGAAAAAAAAACTCATCCACATTTTACAAACAGATAATGTTACAGACTTTCATTGGACACTGGATGGAGTTTCTTATTCTGGGTTTAATTGAAATTTTAGGCAATGCAAATGAATCTGTATGAAAGCTTTGGCTCTGGAGAGCTTCCAAAATAATGTCTGCAGCAAACTGAGCTGCAACAGCATTCAATGACAAAAAAATGTGTCAAAAAAAAATATGAATAATAGGTGAAATTATAGGGGGAAACACAGTACACAACATTCACAGGCATAACACACATTATATTTTCATCAATTTCATTAGAAACTAGTTTAATGTTATGAGTTATGCTCATCTAGTCTATGCATTTTAGCATTTATCTGCACATTCTGCATTTGTAGATATTATTATCAAACCTGTGTTTTTTACTTTATAGTATCTTTTTTAGGGTGTTGCATCTTTTCTGGTTGCTTTGTTGTTTCTTTGAGTGTCAGTATCTTATCTTTCAATGTGTCTTGCTGTCCAGAGGTTTAGTTGCAAATTACAAATATGTGAAAAAGACAAACTAGATTTTGAATGTCGTGAGGAAAAAAAACAAAAAGGTCAGGAGACCAGTAAAGTTGTGCAAAATTTAATAGAATACAAAAGTTGATGAAAATTCTTGATATTCAAATTTTTCTCTCTCAATTTTCCACATTTTGTTTTTATTCCTTTACATGACATTTTTATTCCTTGGCTCTCTTCTGCCTCTACAGATCCTCTCCTTCTGCCCCTCTGCTGAGCCGTCAGCCTCTGTCTTCTACAATCTGACCACAAGAGGGCAACAGAAACCGAAGCACACAAACAGCATGCAGTATTTAAAGTACTGCTGCAGCATCACTGGTTCTCTGCAGTCTCTAACTTTAATTATGAAACATAGTAAAGACAAGAGATAAAACTTTTCACCATAAGATGTCAAAACTCTTTCCTTAAATTGGAGCATAAATTCTGATTAAAGTGATGTTTCTTTCACTATAATCGCTTCAATACAGAATTAAGTCTTTCTGGAGCAGAAAAATAAAGATCAGCTTCTTAATGAAGGTGTTCAACAAAAACATTTGTATCCTCAGAGTTTCACCTGAAAATAAAACCATGGTACTACCATGAATAAATGATTAACAGAAGCTGACTTAAGTCAAAACACAGGCAATAAAAGCTGCTGTTTGATAAGAGCGGAAAATCAAAGTCCGAGTTTTATTCTGTCTGTAGAGGGGGTCAGAATTTGTGTGTGTGTGTGTGTGTGTGTGTGTGTGTGTGTGTGTGTGTGTGTGTGTGTGTGTGTGTGTGTGTGTGTGTGTGTGTGTGTGTGTGTGTGTGTGTGTGTGTGCACGCGCGTTAACCCTCCCAGTGCTCCTGCTCCCTCAGTGGGCGGAGTCAGGAGGGAGGGGGCCTGCCCGGAGCTTTTAATACAGATGCGCCCCTCCGTGCGCTCTGCGTTCAGCGGTGGACCGAGCAGACTGCACCATGACTGCACCCAACACCTACGATGTGATAGTGGTTGGCGGAGGGATATCAGGTACAAACTTTCCGCGTCTCTGTGGGGTGTGTTGGCCGCACAAAAGTGTGTGTGGAGCAGGGATGATGGCGCAGGGCTGTAATGCTTGTGAGTGTATGCGCGTGTGTGTGAGGTGGGCAGACAACTGTTGCGCGGAAGCTGCTCGTGTTGTTGAAGAGCTGCAGCTGATCTCCAGTCAGCTGATCCATCAAACACACTTTTATTCCTCTGAATCCGACTCTTCCTCCTCTTCCTCTCCTTCTGCTCCGACCCTCCTCTTCCTCTCCCCCGCGTGCACCGCTGTCCCCCCGGTTAAACAAGAGCTAATCAGCCGTAGCACAGGCAGGCTTACATAAGAGAAAGGGAGGGGGTGTCTCAGAGATCATGCTTATTTCAGGTGCTTTCAGTTTGTCCATGTGTGTGTGTGAATCAGAGTGAATGTCACGCTGTGGGTTTGGACTCCACTGTCCAGCTGTCTGCAGGATGCAAAGGTTGCTTGTTTGCATGCCAAGAAGCTAATTATGGAAAGGTTTACATTCATCTAACGATAAGATAACAACAAGGGAGCATGTGAGAAAAGGAAGGAGACTTTCTCTCTCATGGGAAGCAGAATCTGATCGAGCAACACTTTATCTGGACTCTGGAGGATGAGGGGGGTAGTTCCTGGAAAGAGGTTGTTCCTCTGAAGGATGGGCTGCAGACTCTGAATCGGACTCTTTTGACAGCTTTTAGATACAAACAAGTCTTGGTATTTTATGATACATGATAGACTTAAATGCTACAGCAGCCTTTTGTGCTTAACTTTTGCATTTATAAAAGCCTTTAAGTGTGAAAGTTGTTGATATTGTCACATTGTGAGCAAAGTAAAAGCACTAGAGCAGAATTGGGGTGTTACATGTCACTTCATAATCCAAGATCTACACCAGGAAGGTGCAAACCCAAATGTAAGGAGTCTAATAATTGTGTCTTTCAATCATATTGCTAAATTTCAAACTGGAGATCAAAAAAGTTTTTAAAGAACCTCAGATCAAAGCTTAATTTGTGCATTTTTCTTGTGCTACTTTCTCATCTCAGTGAAGATGATAAAGATGAGCAAGAGGCTTAACTTTTTTTTTTTTAAGAGATATTGTACAATTTTGCAGGAACTTGCTCAGTAATGGAATATCTGTGTTACATTCAGTTCAAATTGTACCAAAAGTAGGCAAAAATAATGTGTGTTGTGGTGTTTTTTTTTAACATGTTTCATGCTAGATGCACTTCTTTAAATGGAAAAGGTTAAGGTAGAAATCAAACTCCTGTTTCACGCTTTTTCATCCCATGCAAAAGCTTTTAGTAGTGCTCTAACAATTGACAGGTATTAAAAGGCAGCTTTTTTTTTTTTTTTTTTTTTTTTTTTTTACAGGAATCAGCTTTCTGAGCTCCAAATTGTGTTTCAACTTCACAAATCTAACAAAGTAGTCAGGAGGCACGGAGTTAGAGGTGAAGGCTGGTTTCTCATCCTGCACAGTCCCCCACCTCAGTCATCCAACTAGTTATGCAAATATATTCCAAAGTCTCACCCTTTTTATAATCTTAATTTAATCTTAGCACAGGCATCATAAAACACACCCCTCTTAATAAGCGTGTGAGTCACAAACTGCTTTGAACCAGGCTTGCACTCTTAATTTGGGCTCTGTGGGATTGTTGCACCAGTCTGAAGTGGACTCAAGGTTCTGCAGTTTGTTGCACATGTCTGGAGGAATGAGGTCATGTCTTAAAGACTGCCCAGCACGGTCTGCAGACTGTTTGGAGTGTCATCTGTCTGACAGGTCAATCCTCCACCTGACTGCGCATCCATCAGAGTATACAGCAGCTCAGGTGGTGTCACTTCACATCTCTCTGAGTAAATCTAATAAATCCTGCACATCGCCCCCCACTGGCTGTGTCTCTCTCCTCTTATGGCTTCTTTAATTGCCCCATCTGTTTGAACCGCTGCCCTTTACCGGCCCACAATAAGCTCCACATATAACAATCAGTGTCCAATCAAAGGCCAGATGAAGCCTCTCCCTCAGCCTCCTCTCCCCTCCTCACACGTGTGTTTCTCTGTTTGCCTGCAAATGTGATTGTCATTTTCCTGCCGCCCACCGGCAGCACCGCGGCCCTCAGCGGAGCACTTTTCGAGGAAACATTAAACACTTGTGACAGCCTGTTATCAAACTGGCAGGGAGGAGGAGGAGGAGGAGGGGGAGCACTTCTTCCTGTTTTGTGGAGCAGCTGTGAATGTGGGAAATCAAACCGGCAGAGAGAGGAAGGAGGACAGAAGCAGAGACGCAAACCTTAAGGATTCAGGATGAGAGAAAGGGAAACTGGTGTTTATAGGGAGAGTAAATAAGGAAGTAGAGGTGGCTGAAGCTCTGAAACACACAGACACAATCCAGACTGCTGTATTCGCTCTCAATGAACTGCACAGAGGAGGATTTTAAGAGCTGGGCTGCAGGCCTGTAAGCTCTGCACGCTTCTTCTTTTGCACAGATTCTGAGAGATTTGTTTAAACCCTTTTTTCTCATCAAGTTTTGCAGAAACGAATGGCACGCATTCACTTTAAACATGCAGGGGAAGAGATTAAAGTTTGTTTTTGCAGCGTTGCATGCAAGAGTCCTCACATTTCTCTGCAAAGGCATAAAAAATGCACAAAAAGTAGGTCTAGAGTGAACCTTTTTTGACATTTCTAGGGCTGTAAAAGTCGAAGGTTTCCATCTCAGGAGTAGTCCAGAGATGGAGGAGACCAACATACATCCAGATTTCTCAATTGTTGATATCTGTATTTAAGGGTTGTTGGATAGCTTGTGTTTTGATCTTGTGCAAATGTAAGAATGCTTGTAGAAAAGTACATTAAAAGTTAATTTTTCTGCAGCAGAGACAGAGCAAACATGCTCAAGAAGAGCTTAAAGTGTGATTTTGAAGCATTACATGCAACGTGTCTCTGCAAATGCATGAAAAATGCTAAAAAATAGAAATAAGTGAGCAGTTTTTGAAACAAGCATCAGGTTGATTTGATTCCAGGGAGAGATGTTGATGTTCATAATGAGTCTGTAAATACCAAACCATGTGGACACATACATAACAATAATTAAAGGAGACCGGACACCTCCCACTGCTGCTCTGCCCTTTCACTGTTTGTTCGGTAAATGCCACCCTGAGGTGAGGGGGAGACGAGCTGTGTGAGGGATGTTTGGGAGTGTTTGAGTGTGTCTGGTTTAGACGGACTTGTGTTTTCAGGACAGGGATCTTGTGAGGACACGTTGGCTGGTCTGTGTAAACCTTGCAGTTGTTTATTCTTTTGCACAAACACTTTGAAATCATGTTACAGAAACACAAAGCGCCACTCCACACTGCTGCTCTCTTCAGTCGAGCTCAGATTTATCGTAACATGGGTCTCATTTTTCGGCTCTCAGGCTTTTAGCTGCAGCAGACAGATTGCTTCTTCCAGCTGCAGATTTGAGAGGGTCTTAATGGCAATAAGATGATTTATTGGAGTCAAATGCCTCTGTGCTAACATTGAAGGGAACTGGCTTGTGTTTCTGGAAAAGTTGCATTGCAAAACAACTCAGAGGAGGAGGGTCAGAGGAAAAGAATCCAAAATGTTGCTCAAGAATGTTGGAGCATCTCTTCAGTTCATGCGTCATAAACTGACCATAATCCTGACCTGAACTTGAGTTCAGACATACCTTTTTTGAGTTTTGAGCGCTTTGTTTACAGTGGTTGCATGCATGCTTTACGCCCTCTGTTCTGTTTCTGTAAGGTCCACCTGTTGCACAATCTGTTGTCAGTCTTCCAGGAGAAGCTGGACTCTCCTCTTGATCTGAGTGCTCTGAAATGAACCCTCTCTGAGAGCTCGATGTTGCTGCAATCCTACAAAACTCTTCCTCTCTGTTTCAGCTGTGCAAACACGTGTGCTGCATCAAGTCATGAGAAGTGTGCAGCTGTAATCTCAGCTCATGATGGCACTGATTATGGAAAAATACACTCAGCTAATGAATTAATGCATGATGGAAAGCTCATTACTTTACCTGTGATATTTGAAGTGAGGTGTGTGAGGCAGGTGCTTTGCAGAAAATGCCTCATGTTTACTGTGTTGCATCTCTCTGTGAGCTATTTGACAGTGTTTGCATGAAGTTGGATCATAAAGTGAGGATGTTCATTACATCATCCTTCATCTTTGTCCCATCATCCTGGAGTCCTTCCTTAATATATTTCTGACGCCCTTAAACATCCCATCATGTCTCTGCGTGAGGACACAAGGCGGGGGGGAAAATGTGATTGCAGCTGTGGATCGATTTGTCGCCTTTCAGAGCCTGACTCAAGAGCTGCACTCCTCACTCAGCTGGTATTGGATTTTTTGTTTGTGTTCCTGTGATGAGAACATTTCAGAGGATAAAATGTCACACCAGACGGCGTTTAGCAGCCGGACATCAAGCTGAGTCCTCTGAGACGACAGACGAGCAGAGAAACATTTGTGTTTGTGAAATATTCCTCGTACTCGTCTGTCTGCACAGAAGTCCAGTTTTGTCTCAGAGAAGTCATGAAGCTTTAAAAAAAAAACTCCATCAAACCTCAAACAGCTGGATGTAATCTGACACAGCTGCTCCATAATCAGTGATGCAATTTGATATTAAAGGAACATTCTGTAAAATTTGATATCCGAGTGTTGAGATAAAAAACCCTCCTCCTGTATCTGGAGCGATGGAGATTTGTACGACAGTAAATTTCATGTTTTATTAAACTGAAGCACAACAGAGACTCAGTCCAGAAACAGCGGGGGATTTCTGAACACACACACACATATGTACACACAGAGTGTACAAATAGAGTTTGTTCCTGCCAAGTGGCTCCATCTTTACAATTACTGTTGTCATGTGAACCACGTCTGTCCTCTCTGGTTTACAGCACAGAGGGCAGATGATGGAGAGCCCTGTTTGTGTTTGTGTGTGTGTGTGTGTGTGTGTGTGTGTGTGTGTGTGTGTGTGTGTGTGTGTGTGTGTGTGTGTGTGTGTGTGTTTGAACCTCGATCCTATCAAATACCTTCAGGTCATCAGCTTGCAAATAACATTAGTCTGATAATTGGAAACCAATGAAACATTAAACAAACACACAGCTGTTTTTATTTATTGATTCTTTATTTCTAAGACCTCAGAGAGCGGACAATTAGGTCAGGCTGAGCCTGGAGGAGCTGCAGGGGGAGGAGGAAGAGGAAGAGGGGTGGGGAATGAAGGGGGAAGAAGAGCAGATAAATTTTATTTCCTTGTATTATGAATTATGTTGCAGCATGTTTAGTGTCTCCAGTCGTTATGTAATTACTGAGGGGGATAGGAAGAGCTGAAAGAGGGCTGTAGGGTTTAAAGCAACAACTCTGAAACTTCAGACTTAACATGTGGATTATCAAACCTCTACAGATTCACATCTTTCTGTCTGTGGGCCTCAGACACCAAGGTCTGCACTTTACCTGCCCTGGACAGGCCTCCAGAGGGCTGCCCAATCAGAAAGAAGGGGGTTTGTAGAGCAGGGAGCCTCAAAGAGACAGCGTGTTTCAGACAAGGCTGAAGTAAGGGTTTTCTAAAACACGAATGAGAGAAATAAAGAGATTGTTTTGAGATGTAAATCTTGTAAAACCTAAAATAAATTCCATGATAGTGCTGTTCAAGCTCGTGATCCAGCTGTCTGCTGACATCACTGTGAAAGCTGCACCTGTAGCTCAAAGATATGAACTCAAATCAAAGTCTATCAGTGATATCTTTATCCTACTTGACACAAAATGCAGATGACTTTTGACTCGTCAAGTGAGCCATCTTTGTTCTGCCCTCCTTCCATCTTGAATTCTTGCAGAGCTGAAATACTCCTGCTTTTCCGATGCTAAGAATCACCTCCATGCACCCTGCACCCTTTTGTATCAGCCAATCATCCCATCTTTATTTATGCAGCATCATTTATTTCTCCTCCCTCTTTTCCTCCAGCTGGGAGGATTTGTGTGTTTGATGAATATCAGACATGTCTCTTGGTGAATTAACACAAGAGGGAGGAGAGGAGGAGAGAAGGAGGGGAGATCTGCTCTCTGTGTCTTTGATTATGTAGGTCTGACCTTTTTTATCATGTAATCCCTTTGGGCACACTCTCACAGCCCGGAGATGGACAGGAAATGTTATACAGACCTTTATTTTTCTGTTACCTTGAGTCTGTAGTGTTGCATGTCAACCTGCTGCATTCTTGAAGTTTGAAACGCTGCAGAACGTGTCTGGGAAATGCAACCGTGAAGGTCTCTGAAAAAATTTTTTACAGAGAAAAATGCTTCATCTGCTACAATAACTGAAATCTGTGTGTTTATGCGTGTATATGTTTATTTTTAGTTTTTGCAGTGTTATATCTCTTTAGAACCCAGCAGGTGCTCTGTCTCTGCAGGGATCCTCTCTTTGGTTGATTATTTTGCAGCCTGTTGCATTCATAAAGAACAATCCTATATCATTTAACACCATGCTTAACTTTGTTTTTATCATGCTTTAAAGTCTTCCCTGTCTCAAGCATGGATGCATTTTCTCACAGCTGCATGAGTTGGACTTAAATCTTTCTGTTCATCCCTTTGTTCTGAAACAGTCTCAGCATGTTGGTTTTTCCAGCTGTGCAGCTAATTCCTCGTCTCCTTTGCACAGAGAGCAGCTTTGAAGTGATGATGACTTTATGCTGATCCATTAGTCATATTTGTTCAGCCCTTTATATAAAATGATGTCTGTATTAAGGAAATCTAGCCCTGTGATCAAAGCCCGAGTGATGCTGTGGGCGTAAACAGGAGCTGCAGACAGACACTCTTTGTTTGAGAAGACAGACACTGACCTTTTGGAGCTGAGTGCAGGTAATAGCATCAATTTAACAGAGGAAGATTTGTGAGCCTCCTCCAGTCTGGGCTAATGCGTCCTCAGAGTCTGAGTCTGGCTGGGTGTATTTGTACAGCGGGTCGGCTAATGCAGGACAAACTATGTGCAAACTTCTATAAACCTCAGCAGCTTCAGCAGAGCTTAGCGGGATCTGGAAGAAGAGGGATGAAGGGAATTTGGAAGGAAGGCCAAGAAAACATTTGCACAGATGTGGGGACATTGTGAGAGAAACCGTGCTTTCATCAGACCTGATGGAGACCTGGTGGAGACCTGGTGGAGACCTGTGGTACCTGCTGCTGTCACAGCTCTGTGGGCTGCTCGTCCTGCTTTCAGTGCAGGTGTTTTGTTCTTTTCAGTACTCCACAGCAGATTGTTTCTGTCTCTGTGGCAACAATGACAAATGCTTTGTCCTGTTTCGAGGGCTCATTTATCTGCATGAAACTCTCCTTTTGTCTTTGTTAGGATTTACTGGATCCATTTGAAACCATATAGAATAGGTTCAAGACGAGAAACATGCAACCTGAGTCCTGCTGATCAGGAAGCATTTAGCAATCATCAGACAGTGACTGATCTTTTTGCTTTTGTCTTTTCTTTAAAAACTCTGATCAATGAGGTGTAACCGCTTAATTCAGTTAATTACTTCACCCTTTTCCTGCATAACTTGGCAGCCAATCAGAAGAGCTATTACATCTTTATGCAAACATGTTGCAGTCTAATTTGATCAAATCCCTGAGGTATGGAAATGCACCTAAAGTGACAGTTGTGTTGTGATCCAGCTGTCCACAGACTTTTGGCCATGTGAGCTCAGTGTTATGAAGTCCCGTCTATCTTTGATGAATCTCTATCTCTCTGTGTGGCTTGTGTGCTCTTAGAGGTCTGCAGCCCTGGCAGAGGGCAGAGCTGCTGAACCATACGCTCCTCTCTAATCCTCTACATTTGTTCCTCCTGAGTGCATTTACGTTACGTCTTATTGAATCACAGTTATGGGGAGGATTGCCCGAGGTCAGTGTGTGTGAAAAGCTCAGGGTCGGTCAGCCAGTGGAAGTGAAAGTCAGGCTCTTCTCTCTACTCTGACCTCTGAGCTTCCTCACATGATCACATGATCAGGAGGTCAGATGGATGATGAGGAAGTCTCACCCTGCAGTGCATGCATACCCCCACCCCCCAGCCCCTTCTGTTTTTCCTATAAGTCTGTTTTTATTAACTCTACTCAAACACTCAAAAGGCAAATGTTACATTATCCTTCGCTGGATCCTGTTTCTAGAAAGATCTGTGGGAGAAAAGAAAAGCACGGTGTTTGAAGCCCTCAGTACTGCTCAGTGACACACTGATTTCAGTTGGGGATCGGCACCAATCCGATCCTGGTATCAGGTATTGGTGCCGATCCAGCCCCTCAAAGCTGGATCAGGTATTGGTGGGATAGGATCGGTCCAAATTAATGCTAGGGCTAAACTATGATTTAGTCTACAAGGTATAAAATTTTACAATCAGATAGTCTTACCATAAATTCTGAAGCATTTTTTCAACCAAACTCCTGTTAAACATTTTAACACTTCAATAAATATTAACTTTTCCAGTCTTATCCCACAGTAGAGCATGCAGGTTATTATTTATCACTGTTATCAGATCAGGATCGGTATCAGTCAATACCCAAAGCCCAGGTATCTTTATCAGGACCAGAAAAATTGGATCGGTGTATCCCTAGTTTCAGTGTGACACACTGAAACCTGTCCAAAGAATAGAGGGTCCCCTCACCTGCATCATCATACCTCTGCTCATGGCAATCATCACAAACAGTTAGTGTTAGTCAAAGAAATGTGTAAAATCTGACCACACCTCTGCTCCTCTGTCTGTCTGGCCGTCTGTTTGCAGGTCTATGTGCAGCAAAGCTGCTGAAGGCCAACGGACTGAGTCCTGTGGTGCTGGAGGCCAGGGACCGGGTCGGAGGTCGAACTTTCACTGTCCGGGTAAGACAGGAGCTGGGTTTGACTCTGTTATTCTCATATTGAAGTGCATATAGAACTTATGTGCATTCAGGTAAAGAAAGAAAAATAAATTATGGTTACAAACAAAGATATCCAAAGAGAATGCGCTGCAATTTAAGTAATAAATCAAGCATGGCAGCACATTAGTTCTCAATTTCCCCTCTCTCCAGTAATGTAATGCTGCTCTTCTTTGGACACTCTCTTCTTTGAGTTGCCAAGGAAGAGATTTTCTATCATTGATGCTTGATTTTATCTTATTTACATTTGCATTTTATGTCTTAATCTGGATTTTGGTTCCTGTTTCAGAATAAGGAGACAAAGTGGGTCGATCTTGGTGGAGCTTACATCGGCCCAACTCAGAACCGCATCCTCAGATTGGCCAAAGAATACGGCGTCAAGACCTACAAAGTCAATGAGGAGGAGAACCTGGTGCACTATGTTAAGGTGGGTCTCAGGTCTGTGGATGGTCTTTCAAACACCTGGAAGTATCTGCAAACTGCTTTTGGAGGACAACAAGCTTTCTGGTTCAGGTTGAGGATTATTCGGACATCTTTAGTCAGAGCCGTTATCTGCAGTCTGTAAATTCTCCTCTTTTGTGATCTCCTGACATCAGATGGAGCCATTAAGTGTCTGCTTATCGATCTGATTCTTTATTGATTCTCTTATCAATTCCTGTTGTGAATTTTCTTGGTACAAAAAGTAGCTTTACAGGTTTTCTGTGTCAACATTTAGTTGAGTTTATACTGTAAGTTAATAAAATGTAACTGGTCCCTGAGTCTGGATATTTCTGGACATAATTATACAGAAACAGGTAAAAAAATGCACACAATGTGAAGTTGATGTACTGTTTTGTAAAATATTGATAATTCAAGTAGGCCATCTAGTGTCTTGAAATGGCAATGGTTTAAGTTGTTTGGAAGCTTTCCGTAGTTATGAAGTCAGCCATGAGTCTTTCAATTGCCTGTTAGCTTTTGACATTTGAAATTCTCAGTATTTTTTACAAAGAGTTGATGTGATGTGTTTCTGCGATGAAACCTGAAATTCTATTCTGAAGCTAAAGTTATACTGATGTATGCTAACTGCTAGCATATCAATGCAGTTTCCCGTATACGTTAGCATTAAGCTTGCACTATTTTGTTATTTTGTTAAATATAATGATTTATACCATTTTGATGTACTGAATATGAATCTCCTGAGAGAGAGAGTGATGTATATTTCTGTATGAAGTCAGTTCTTTAGTAAAACTTCAAGCTGAAAATCCTGAATCGATAAGGGAATTGATAAGGGAATCATTACGCACAAAGGCTAATGATATTGATGGATTGAAACATTTCTCATTGATTCTCAACACGAACAAAGTTTTAGATTCCCATCCTTAATTAAGTGTCTGTTATCTGCTGACAGCTAAATCTGTGACTTACTGCTCCAAAGTCTAGTTGGTCAGAAACAGCTTACACACATGCTGTGAAGTAAAAGCTGAAACAGATGACCTCATGAAAGTTCAGTTAAAAGTTTATTCACTATCTGAAGTTTCTGTGTTCATTTTCGTCCTCTACATCCTTCAGAAAAACCGGATGTACTCTGCTGTAGAAAAGCAAACACTGTGCTCTTCCTGTGTCGCCCTGCATGTCTCCCAGCAGCAGCAGGCCACCTCTCTCCTTCTGCAGCATTAGCGACTGGAGATGCTAATCTTAGCCTGAGGCTCCCTGTAACATGGTTTGTCTCTCTGTGAGTGGATGAAAGCACAAACAGAAGCAAACAAAGAAGGACGGCTGATCTTTCTTATTATTGTACTCTCCTGCGTATCTGCTTAGCGCGGGTCACTGCTGTTCTTAACGCTGTTTTGTTTCCTCCACCTGATTGGATTTACCTTCACTGCCACATGCACAGCTCAGGCTATCCCTGCTGTAAACCACAGGAGAGCCTGATGTGGCCTGAAGGGTCCTGCATGTGATAGCTTATCTCAGATAAAGATACTTTCAAGTCATTGAATCTTACTTCAAGAGAAGGACTTTGAGTTTCTGCTCACACACACAAACACACCTTCTCTTCATCACATGGGAACCTTCAGCCTAGCACTCTGTTCTTTCTTCTCATCGTTTCACAAACTTAATAAAAATCTACAATCTAAATACAGCCTCATAAATCACCAACATATGCTGCTGTTACGACCTGCGGCAGTTATATTAAATCATTACATTTTATGGCTCATTAATAGGAGGGGCAGGTGGTTATTAAAGGTGTACAGTCAATGTTGACAGCTGCTTCCTGTGGAGTAGATTTCTTAATTTTCAAACACCTGCTATTGATCCTGAACCACTACCCGGATGTGCTCTTCTTCCTGGTTCTCTTAATATTTCTTCCCTCATTTGAACATCCTGTGCTGAACTTCTCTGTGGTCAGCGTGCCGCTCATCTCGCCACCGTGTCCTTGGCACTGATGCACTATTGACTCGACCTACTTCTGCAGCGCTGTGAAATGTCAGCTGCGTAGAAAATACATCTTTGGTTTGTTGAAGGAGGAACAGGAGCAACTGTGAGCTCATACATACTGAAGAGTGGGAGCTTGTGTGTGTGTTTGTCTCCTTAGCTACTATCTCAGCAAGATCCACTCCACGGTGCAGAGTCACGCACAGACACACACACGCGCATCTCGTAGCTTCCTGGCTGGTTTCCATGGCAGCGGGCCTCATCAAAAGCTGCTCAGCCCCATCAGTGCCAGACAGGGTTTTTGACTATGTTTCTGTGTGTGTGTGTGCATGCGCTCATAACAGCAGCTCTGTTTCTGGTGTAACTGGTCCCAGAGCTGACTCTACAGAAATGCAGCCAGAATTTTTATTCTAGCACAGACACTTAGAGCCAAAGAGTTATCTGAAATTGATATTTTCTCTGCTGTGCATGTCAGCGTTTCTCCTAATCCAGCCAAAATATCTGATTCTCACATTTGCATCCTACTTAAAGTTTCTCTAAAGCCTCACCACTAAATGTTTGATGCCATTAGAGCCTGAAAATCTGTGTTTATTGAGGAAGAAGCTGTACAGAGCTAGGTGTGAGCCCTGCTGGTGTACCGTTTGGTGCATTAAGGAACAACTGTTCAATTTATCAGACTTTACAAGGTGAGAGTGGAGCTGTCAGGGATGATAAAGTGATGTGATCCTCATCAGCAGAAGGAGAGACAACAACAGCATTAATATTAAAGACAAAGGGACCTGGCAGCAGCGCAGCTGAGGGTGAGACGACTCGGGAATAACAAGACAACTGAATGATGCAATGCTGTGGCAAAGCACTGGAGACTGCTGCTTCTGAGACTTAAAGGGAATGTGGGGACTTTCTTCGTGATCTCCAAAAAGCCTCCCCTCTAGGTTTATACCTGATCACAATCCGATAAAGTTTGGCAGTGAGAAGAGAGATCCGTGATGTTCTCTGCTTGAAAATATTTCTTTAATTAATTTTGTAGTAATGGGGGATACTGGAGCTTTACTGTCAGACAGGAAAAAGACAGAGAGGCAGAAGTAAACGGAGTATGATCTGGGGACTAAAACATGGGCCAAGCTGTCAGTGATAATATTCATTCCAACCCACATGCAGCAGTTGTTCTACAGTGGTCTAATCAAACTTGAGAGTCTGTCAGTAAAACAAAGAGTGAGGTTATGTTAGCTCTGCTTGGTAGATAAGCACTGGAAGGACAAAAGGAGGATTCACAAATGTTACAAGTTACGGACATGTCTCAGAGCACCGAGCTGTGTGTAACTCTAAATATTTAGCCGGCTTCTAAACAACTACAAATTGACAAAGTTTGCTTGTCATGTTTTTATAAACAGTGCTACATAACTGTTGATAAATACATTACCTCGTCACGATGTATAAAGTAAAACCATAGACTGTATAAAACATGGACGTAGACTCCCTGACGTCACTCGTCTGTTTCTGAAATGGAAAATGAAGTAAATCGACTATTACGGCCATATTGGAAGTGGCAAGGGCTTCGTGTACAGCTATAGAGCGCCCGTCAGTCACGTGACCTGAGCTGTGCCTCTGATTAGGCGAGCTCGCAATCTTAATATCCTCTAAACTGCCAAAATTCACCCTCGTACAGTGTGTGCTGATAGTAAATTAACAATTCAGACTAATGCTGCACAATTTGGGGAAAAGGTGCGATTGGCGATTAGTTGGACAATATTGGGATTGCGATTGTGCTTGCGATTTAATAAAAAAAGTTGTGTCATGAGTCTACAGACTTGCTTGGTTATGATGGAAAAGCAGAGATGGATTACTGAGAATTTTAATTGTGTAATAATTCTCAAAATATCCAAACTTACCTTTTACAAACAACAATATACAGCACAACAGTACTGTTTTGTTTGTATCCAAAATAGCACATTTATGCCACTTTTGCTTTGCATGTTTTGAAAATTACATCTTTTTGCTGTGTCATTCAACCGGTAACCAAATAACACCAAATAACAGAGGTAGAGTTTCTTTTCGCCTTGAGCACCTCACTTACTTCTTTGTGCTCCATCGTGTCTGGTTAAACTGCCGTACCATGACCAGTTGAAACAGTGACTGATTAGTCATCTCACGCTCGCTCTCTTACTCAGTCACATACACACACACTCACACACACACGCTCATTTTTTTACACTTTTTTAAAATAATTGCACAATTGCACCTCTTTTGCGATTACGTTATTGCATGTGCTGACATTGGGATTGCGATTGCGACTGCGATAATCGTGCAGCACTACTTCAGACAGAAGATGTTTTTTGAACCAGGCTTTAAATAGGTTAATTTCTGCTTTAAAAAATATCTTTTTTGGCTTGGTATGTATGTGACTTCCGGTACTTCCAGAGCCAGCCTCAAGTGGACACTCAAGAAATAGCAGATTTTAGCACTTCTGCACTGTTGCATATTCTTTGACCGGAGGTTGCGGCTTGGGTACAACGTTGTCTTGAATAAAGAAAAGTATTGTTTCAAAGAGGAAGATCTGATCTACATTAATATTTCAAAACAAAATCTCCTATATTTTCTGTACTAAGAGCGGCAAGATGGACTTTAAGTTTCTGCTCACACACACAACACTCTTACCACTCTTCATCACATGGAAACCTTCAGCCTAGCACTCTGTTCTTTCTTCTCATCCTTTCACAAACTTAATAAAAAACTACAAACTAAATACAGCCTCATAAATCACCAACATATGCTGCTGTTATGATCTGCGGCAGTTATATTAAAACGTTACATTTTATGGCTCATTTATAGGAGGGACAGGTGGTTACTAAAGGTGTACAGTCAACATGACTTTTTGAGAAACAGTATGCTTTAAAAGTCAACAGGTAGCTTTAGTTTTGTGCTGTAACACTTGAAGGATTAAAAAAGAGGAGGCTCTCAGTAGTAAAAAGTTGTCTTAATTGAGTAATTCATGCACCTTTACTTTTTGACGAATTAAACCTCTAATTTTAACATTTAATGTTTGCAGCCTTACAGATTAAATCAAACCTGTAGCTTTGCATCTCCTCAGAATACAACTCATGTCTAGAGTTCACTTCAGTGTGTTTCAGTATCTTCAGATTAACCGCCATGCAGCAGACCAGCAGGAAACATTTCCCTAACCCTGCACACATTTTACATCGGAGGCATCCTCTTTTGATCAAACTTTACAGCAGTGTCTACATTACTACACAGGACAGCAGCTAAAAGTAAAGCAGCCTGTGAGCCGAGCTGTTGTGTAATTAGAGCTAGCTTTCAAGCAATCCGCGTAGCTAATCAGCTTTTGTTTGGCAGATTGTAATCCAAAGGGCCGGCACTGGTTCCCCTTATCAGCAAACTGCTGCCTAACAGACAGCTGCAGCTCTCAGCACAGGATTTATTAATGAGCTATCACTATCAGAGATGGAAAAACAGACTTTGATTAAATACTGAACCCTTATCTCAGATCGAGGAGGTGCGGGATTGTCCCATCACGCCTGCAGCGGGGTGGATGTGTTGACTGTTTGCACCAAGAGACAGTGGGGATCCCTGTGCAAGCATCTTTAGGGTAATGATATTTTACTGTCTTATTGATACCCTCTGATAAAGAAAGAACTGAAGAGCTGTAAAAGAACTCTGATGCTTTGAATGCTTTCTTTAGTTTGGTTTACATCCTTGGAATCAAGAAATGAGATTGTTAGAAAGATGGTCTTGCTCTCACCAGTCAGAAATAAATGCTTACAGACACGTTGAGTTGTGTCTGAGTGAAGCTGAATCATTGCTCACTGATGTGGAAACAGATGCTGCTTCCTCCTCCTCCTCTTCTTTATCCCCCTGTATTCACTTGGGCAGCATCACCATGACGACAGACCTGTTGTTTCACAGCAACGGATGGTCCTGATGCTGTACATTAGGGAGGCGCTCTATCATCTGTCTGTGTGTATGTGTGAGTCGAGTTTGGGGTTAAACGTGATCAACTCTGCAATAATAGGAATTCTCCCTTACTGTCAGTTTAGTGATTGAGTAATTCTGACATTTAGTGTCACTTTATTTCCTCTTTAACTGCTCCTCTTGGTTGATGTTTCCAGTTAACACTGTATTTTGATTTGCCGTTACGCAGATGATACACAGATTTACCTCAGTGTTCAGCCCTCTGACCTCTGGTGTGCTAGGCTCTCTGCAGGACTTCCAGAGAGATCTCAATCACAAACACAGGACCTTTTCTGCCTCTCAGCTCTGATGAAAACAGATACTAAAATACTATTACTGACCACTACTGCCATCTTCTGGTGACCTGTAACAGCAAGAAATCTGTTACAAGAGATTTAGGTGTCTTTTTAACAGCAGTTTCAACCAAGTCTTACAACTTCAGGGATTTTGCTGGAGGATGTCTGTCTGTCTGTGGTCAAAGATGTTCAACAAAAGTGGTGACTCCTAGAGAGTTGCACAGAAGTATTTTATTGCTGTCGTAAACGTATCATCTTCATAACTCAGCGTTCATCTCGGGAAAGATTGTGTTAGGGAAGCAATAAAGCACTCCAACAGCTCACAGTGCCCTGAGAAAACCCCCCTTTAGGGATTATAGTTCCATATTGAGACTTTCTTTTCGGTCAAGACTGCTCTTGTCGAAAGTATCAATCATTTGCATGAAGGGATGGGCAGCGAATGGGGTATTTTTGTAGTTACCGACTGAATTCTGTCAAAGGTACCAAGTACCAATTCATGAAAAATCAAAAGGTACCATGTTTAGATTGGTACCATTGCGTACTGGTAACAATTGACAGGTACTGGGCATCAGTACCACATCATTTCAAATGTGAAAGGTACCCATCCCTATCTGCATTTGATATTTGGGGGTATGGTTCTGTTTTTGAAGCTGCCTGCTCTTCCCGAGCTGTGGTGGAACACTAAAACCTGATGTGGGAAGAGCACACCTTCTTTCTCTTTCATAACATATCCATACATGGAACGCTAAAGCAGGGAGAGCAGCAACAAAGAGTCCAGAGTACAGCATAGAGCGAGCATAGATGACGATAGGTATGATACTGGTGAAATTAGACACAGCATAAAAATAGGAGCTGGTTTATGAAAAAAGTAGAGAGTCATCAGAGTAAAGCGTTTTATCTATGATGACCATTTGATTGTCTGTAGATGTACTTATCTGAACCGTCAGCTGATAGTGGCATATTCTCTTCCTGTTCCCAGCATGCTTTTTGCACTTCAACCTTTTGAACTAGAAACCACCTCCTCTTTGAATTTCCACCAAATCTGTTTTAAGGTTATCATGCACAGAGGGCTAATTAAAGTTAAAAAAGTATGTCTGTATAATGGTCTAGTGAAACTTAATGTGAACAGAGGAACCTTGTAAAGTTTATGAAGACATAAAATCAGAGTTTGGATGTTTTTTAAGCCAGGCAGTTAAAGTGTATCTGAAGCCAGAAAACCCGCAATCAGCTTGACGCTCCACTTTTATAGTCCGTGTTTTCTTCATCTGTCAGTGGATGCAGCTATTGAATCAGTCTGGAGAAATTTACACGTCAAATCAAACGGCTGAGATTTCTGCATCAACACACACAAATAAACCCACTTTGTTCACTCAGAGAGAAAGCTTCAAACTTTTAATCCGCACGGCTGTCAGAGAGTTTTTATTCCTGACCTTGAATTGTGGACGAGCTTATCGCACCATGATGACTCTGGATCTTTAAATCAGTCGTAAAGTGTTTCATAACACGTCAATAAACACGGCTGTTACTCCACTTTCAAACTAAACTCAGAGTAAACCAAAAGTCAATATGACTCAGCAGACTGCAGGTTGGAAAAAAGGTCAGCTGAGGGCAAATTTTCACTTTTTTCCACCGACTGTCCCTGCAAGGTCTGAAGCTTTTGACTTTGAGACAAAATGAATTTTCTGTTTTTTTTTCTTTGAACTCTAGTGTTTTTAAGGCACTGAATCAGATGGTAATGGTGATGATGTGCTTTTTTCAACAGGGGAAGTCGTACCCGTTCAAAGGCTCCTTCCCTCCCATGTGGAACCCTCTCGTCTTGCTGGACTTCAACAACCTGTTCAGGACAATGGACGAGATGGGCCAGGAGGTAGAGAAAGAATCAGTCCTGTTTCATTTTATCCTTCTCTTTCTTTGTGACCAGTTATTTTAAAGTCTAAACTTTTATGTTTCAGATTCCCCGAGAGGCTCCCTGGAGAGCTCCTCATGCTGAGGAGTGGGATAAGATGACGATGCTGCAGCTCTTGGAGAAAATCTGCTGGACCAGGTAACAGAGAAAAGAGAGGTTTTGATTCCTTCTCTTATCTTTGGAG
Source organism: Halichoeres trimaculatus (assembly GCF_033239565.1). Taxonomy (NCBI): domain Eukaryota; kingdom Metazoa; phylum Chordata; class Actinopteri; order Labriformes; family Labridae; genus Halichoeres; species Halichoeres trimaculatus. The sequence continues at coordinate 14,138,235 of NW_027437197.1, forward strand.
AGTGAAAGGAAACTGTTTGGGCCTATGTACGTTATGATTTGAGGTTGAATCCTTAAGGAGACATCTTGATCTAAAAGATGTATAAATCTGCGTATCGTCTGCATACAGAGTCACCATGTCTAACTATTTGTGCACTTTCTTGATTCCAGCGCTGTCCGTCGCTTTGCCACTCTGTTTGTCAACGTCAATGTGACCTCTGAACCCCACGAGGTGTCAGCTCTCTGGTTCCTCTGGTACGTCAAACAGTGCGGAGGAACCATGAGGATCTTTTCCACCTCCAACGGAGGACAGGTATGTCTGCAGCTTCTGGATTTCTACCTCAGGTTTCTTGAACTGGATCCTGAGTGCTAGTTCAGTTAGCAGGATGCATCTTTGTTTCCTAAGTCATTGGAGGTTTTATACCTCTCTTCTTACACTCTCTGATTCTGCATCTTTATTTAGGCTCTAAACTTCGACACACTTTTAGAGGATCAGATGAACCAACCTCCATCCTAAGTGTCCCTAAGTGAACTCGCAGCACAAACAAAAACCTGAGTATCCCGTTCCAGCTCCTCCTGAGAGTCTGTCTGCAGAAAATCAAAACCTGAGCTCTCCAAGAAGCCTCAATTAAAGACCCCTCAGAAATCACTCCTAACACGTTTACCTTCAGTCTGCTGCCGGTCAGCTCGGCATCATAATGAGCCACACAAAAGCTGTTTTCTTGGAGGGCTTTCCAAAGCTGAGTGTTCCTGTTGCCATGGCCGCTGAGGAAAGGGAAAGGAAACACACACACTCTGTCCTGTTTTTGTGACCTTCCTGCTTCAGACATGCTGCTGGGGTGTGAGTCTAGTTTATCGTCACAGGGAATAGTGAAGCATGGATGCACATGTGGTATTTCTCTCGTGTGTCCTCTGGAAAATAAATGTTTTTTAATCAAAAAAGACAAACACAGGCTCACCCAGTTACCATCAGGGCTGGTTTGATTTAGCTCCTGATGTCTGTCCACTTGCAGGCAAATTTGTCCAAATGCCACAGAGAGACGCTCCCAATGTGTTTCTGATTGACGAGAAGGGAGAGATGCTGACACTAACCGTATGGAAAAGGTCACTGACTATTTAATTTGTGTATCCAAGCTTTGGCAGCACTTCCTCTCGCTCTGCACCCCTCGGCAGGAGCTGCAGCTTCACAAACACATTTCTTCCTTTAACTTCTGATGTTAGAAATTAGTAGAGAAGCAAACAGAAGTCAGATGGAGGTTGAACAGTAAAACCAGGAGATTTTATCAGCCTGGGTGTGTAACACTGGTTTTATTAGTGTGGTGGAGTTGGACTCTGAGTATGATCAGGCCAGATTGAAGCAATTTCCCCCAGATTTAACTGAGAACATCCTGAAAAGCAGAGCAGAAAACAGTCTCATAAAGAGCCCTTGTCACCTTTTTTTCTGTGATTGACTCTTTCCTCTCTGTCCACCTACAGGAGCGGAAGTTTGTGGGCGGCTCCAGTCAGATCAGTGAGGCCATGGCCAAAGAGCTGGGAGATCGAGTGAAGCTGCAGTCTCCGGTCTACAGGATCGATCAGAGCGGGGACATGGTGGTGGTGGAGACGCTGGACAAGCAGACCTACATGGTGAGAATAACAAAGAGGCAGAATGAGTGTGCCAGCACAGGAAGAAAACACACCTGTGTATGCACTTCTTATGTGCCACTTTATACCTCTGCTCCATCACATAACAATAACATATATCACCCTGTTTTTTCTTATAAACGTAAAACTATCAAAGATCTGATTCCCTAACCTTTCATGTATTTTTTTAAAAAAGGTAGATTCTTTCTGCCATGCAGTGTTTTTTTTTTTCACGGCTTTGTCTGCAAGGCACAGACTTTACATGCATAATGCACTCACTTTATGTAACCCTATTCCTCTAAAGCTTTGTGCATTTATTCGTTATTATTCTTAAATATGTTCTTGGACTGTAGCAGACTTTCAGTATAAATGATTGCAGACAGATTTGTGTTTTTATGCTCATAAAGTGTAACTGAATCTTGCACAACCCCTGCAATGCACACAGAAACTCTTCTGCAGTGGGTATTATTGTTCTCTGCTGCCACCTTGTGGTTGTGTGGTGAGATGCAGCTTTCTTTGACCAGTTTTGGTTGTTGTTTAAGGCCAAATATGTGATCCTGGCTACCCCTCCGGGTCTGAACCTGAAGATCCACTTTAACCCTGAGCTGCCCCCCCTGAGGAACCAGCTGATCCACCGTGTCCCCATGGGCTCGGTCATCAAGTGCATGGTTTACTACAGAGAAAACTTCTGGAGGAAAAAAGGTAACAGAAAGAATCTCTGATATATAATTGAAATCTGTAAATAAGTGATCTGTTATATAACCTTAATGAACACCTGTTTGTCTTCAGGTTACTGCGGCAGCATGGTGATCGAGGAGGAAGGAGCTCCTATCGGTCTGACGCTGGATGACACAAAGCCTGATGGGAGCGTACCTGCCATCATGGGGTGAATATGACTGCAGAAAGCAGAACTAAAGCTTTCATTTTTCAAATACATCCTGATCTAAGAAGATGAAACTGTTTGCACGATCTTGTTTTGCATGATCTAAACAAGAAAACACTGGAGATGGGGTCGAAAAAAGTCAGATTGACATGCAAAGTAAGAATTAGATATTGCAACAAGAAAGGACCAAAGCCACAGAGCTGAAGAGACCGTCTGTCTCTGAAATACAGCAACAAGATTTCAGCATTCAAGTTTTCCTGCAAACAGACCTGAAAGTGCACAAAATATGCATGTTGTCATTTATTGTCCAACATTCTTCCCTGGGTGATGTTTGTCGTCTCCCTCTGCAGGTTCATCCTCTCCCGTAAGTGCAGGAAGCTGTCGGGCCTGAGCAAAGAGGAGAGGTAACTGCATGAAACACAGTCGATCAAATCTCTTTTTCTGCTGCAGCTCAGCTTTAACACACTCTGCTGTCTCCTTTAGGAAAAAGAGGATCTGTGAAATCTACTCCAGAGTCCTGGGCACCGAGGAGGCTCTGCATGTGAGTGTGTAACACACTCACACACAGACATACAGCTGAGATACACAGCTATTTACACAGCTGTTTTCTGTTTCAGCCGGTGCATTATGAGGAGAAGAACTGGTGTGAGGAGGAGTATTCAGGAGGATGCTACACGGCATATTTCCCTCCAGGAATCCTCACGCAGTATGGCAGGTGAGATACATGAAAAATAATGCTTTTTAATGCTCGGTAAGGATCTAGCTTTCTTGAAATAGAGTCAGAGAATGGATGTTTAAAGGCTGTAGAAACACGATGATGCAGAAGAAATGTCAAGATCATTCTCAGTGCTGCAGACGTCTAACAGCACATTCACCTGCAGGTCAGGTTAAAATCTAATAAAGCTTTTATTCTTTGGTCCTGCGTGCAGGGTGCTAAGGGAGCCAGTGGGCAAGTTGTTCTTTGCAGGAACAGAGACGGCGACGGAGTGGAGCGGGTACATGGAGGGAGCCGTGCAGGCAGGAGAGAGAGCAGCCAGAGAGGTCAGATGCAGATGCAGATTAAAAAACATTATAAACACAGTCCATATTAGTTTGCATGTCCTTCAAATTCAGAGTAGTTTTGTATCCACATTTGAAGAAGAAGATCTTCTACTTTCTTTCTTCTAATGCACATCACATGAAATAAAAGGGAGTTTATCAACTGAACCCTCATGTTGTGTTGCAGATCTTGTGCGCGATGAATAAAATCTCCCCAAGTCAGATCTGGCAGAAAGAGCCTGAGAGTGTGGTAAGAAAATAAGCTTAGTATTTTAAATGAAATCAAACTCAGAAGTCAAACGACAGTGGCTCAAACGCCTTGTTCTTGTTCTTTTCCTCTGGTGACAGGAAGTCCCAGGGCTCCCCTTCCACACCACCTTCTGGGAGAGAAACCTGCCTTCAGTCGGAGGTCTCTTCAAGTTCCTTGGGGTCTCCACGGTCCTGTCCGCTGCCACGGTAGCCGGCCTACTCGCCTACAAGAAGGGGCTCCTCCCCCGGAGTTAAACCGACACCTCCTCACCTGTCTGCTCACTCCTCTGCTCCTGGAGGAACATCTCTACAGATGCTGTGTCCTCTTAGTGTGGAAGCTCCTGAGTAGGGAACTACTGGAGTGATAGGAGGTTTTACTGAGAAACAACCAGCTGTAAGAAAGACTGTTCAGCTCACACACTCAACACTAAAGCACCATCGCTCTGTGCAGGAAGGGAGGGAAAGAGATTTACAAAGAGAGGAAGTGACGCAGGCTGTTTGAGGGTTCAGAGATGTACGTTCAGGAGGAGAGACGAAGATGGAGCTACAGTTTTAATCTACATTAATCTGAGATTCAGATTATGAAACCAATGAAGGAGGAAAAACAGAATGAATTCTTATAGCAGAGAAAATCTATAAATATAAATCTATAACTCTTAATATTGCAGATATTGCCAATGACACTCAAGTTCTTGATTATATGTGAGTTTATAACTCGTCGTGCTTTCTATGTGTGTGTGAGTGTGTGTGTGTGCACATGCTTCAGTGAGCATGCATCTGTGAGTCTGTGTGTTTGTGTGTGTGTGAGTGCAGTGAGTCTAATTACCTCTGATTTTAGGTGCTGATTTGTTCTGGCTGTGCAGCTGCAGCAGTTTGATGAATCACGGTGAAACATCGGAAAAAATCAGAGCTGTGTCATCACCCTTCACAAAATCACGAAACAGCAGCAAAGATTTTAGATTTCTTTTAGGATTTTAAGCTTCATTTCATCCTTTTGTCAACAAATCTTAAAAACTCAAACCAACAATTGACTCATCTTTTTTATTTATCAAGTGTCTGTGTGGTTAAGGCTGGATTCAGTGGCTCCAATGTTAAAAAAATAAAATAAAAATACTAAAATATTATTATTAAAAAAAAAAAATTAACTCACAGCAAAACTTAGATACTCAGTTACTTCCCCTGTTATTTTTCTTTTTTGAAAGATGTAAAAAGATGTAAAAAAGGAATATAAAAAAACTGCACAAAGAGACAAAGAGGGACTGTGAAGAAAGAATCAACTTCCAAAAATTTCTTGCTATTTTCTTCTTTTTTTTTTCCCTTAAATAACCTGACAAAATGTCCTCTTCTGATGCAAACATCAAACATTTGTGAGTGCACTCCTTCAAACTTACCTGAAATGCAAAAGATAAGTTCACGTAGGCTGTACTCGGTACCTCAACCTGATAGCTTTGTGCAAAGTTCAAGTCCCTAATGTGAGCCACTTTCTCAGTTTTATTTGTGCAAATTTTGCGTTTTTTATTTGTCATTTGGCAGCTGAAGTTACTCATGAAAAGTCTTCTCTAAGTGGTCAAAATCACAGCGCTGGTTTATGAAACAGTGGGTTCTGGTAAGATGACCTGAAATGCCGTAATGAGTTAGTGCCCCCTGTAGGGCAGTGCTGGTATTACACCCCCCACCACCATCCCTGTTCCCATTGTCCCTCAGTTTACAAGAAACAAACAGGAAATAAAAGATTTAAGAAACAAAAAAAAGAAAAGAAAAAAATGATCTGTATTTGATCTAGAACCCACCAGAAATCTCCCTCTTCCTACACCTCTTCTTCTTCCTCTGCTTTCTCTCTGTATAATTATGAATCCAGAGTCACACTGCCTCTGGACTTTCTCAAATCTCTCATTTAAGTGGAAACATTTCCAACTTGTGCGAACGCATGAAGTCAACTCAGTTTTATTTATAAATCCATGAATCATAAACTCGCCTCAAGGTGGGCAATGTATACGAATCATTGCGGTAGTTTATTTTAAATTAATCCCTCAACACCGCCCTCGTGCCAAATATTACTCACCCGAGCAGCCGAGTGTCAGCTGGAAACAGTCGTTTCTGGGTTCAGAAGAGATATTTCTCCTCCACCTTAAAGGAAAGAGGAGCTCGTTGTTTGAGCTGAGATTTGTTGACACAATTAGAAGCTTTTTAATCTTAACATGTTTAAGGAAGTGTGTGTGTGTGTTATTTTTTATGTCACAGAAAAGCCTGAATGTATTTTCATCACACTTAACTGTTGCTTTATGATGATCAGAGTAAGATGGAAACAGTTCATGATTCTAAGTGCATTTTTATTTGATCCATTTTTAACCAAAACCAAGGATGGTCATGCTTTTTGTACCTGTTTGATGCAAGACTGCAAAATAACTGTATTTAAAGGTACAGTGCAGAGAATTTAGCAACATATAGCAAAACAGATTAAACTGTAATAGAAAATAATATTCGTAAAATGTTAAATCAGTTATCACCTGAATTTTAAAAAATCTCCCTGTTTAATTAATTAGATTCTAACAGAGGAGCAGGTGCCTTTCATGGAGGCTGCCATCATGTTTCTACAGGAGCACATAGAGGTCAAACTAGTGAGCAAAGGGGCATTGTAGTCAAGACTCTGACTACTTAATATTCTCATTTTTAAGAAGTGCAATCTTAATCTTTGGGTAAATCAGATTTAAAACCACAACAACAAGAAAATGAAGATAAATTTTGGTGTTTACTTTCAATAAGAGGTGGGTAAAGCTCCTGTGAGGACGTTTTGGTTTGTTTTAACATTCTAAAAGCACATCAGGTTCATGTTTTGTTATATTTTAGCACTTCTGTTTGCTGTCATCATCTATAACCCCTGCTTATGCTGAGTTACGGGGAATAAAGACAATTAAATCTGTAATTGTTGCAGTACGGGGAAAGTAAATATTTTTTCTTGACTCATTAAAAAGAGAGGAAAATAATCTTCCCAAATCTTTCAGCAGAGAGATTTTAAAAGCTTATCTTGTTGAATGAAAACAGCTGAGTTTGTGCAGTGGAGCAAACACTGAAGGAGCATCCTGATGCCTTTTTTTCTGTTTGGAGTCTTGGAAACGAGATGGAAATAAAAGTTTGAACCCAGAGGTGAAGAAAATCAGAGAGTTACTCGGTATGAGTGTGTGTGCAGCTCACTGAGGGAATCCTCCTCCCAAAGATCTGTGTGTGTGTGTGTGTGTGTGTGTGTGTGTGTGTGTGTGTGTGTGTGTGTGTGTGTGTGTGTGTGTGTGTGTGTGTGTGTGTGTATGGGTATTTGTCGTGCCTTAATGGAAGTCGTGGTGTTTTCGTCATTTCTCTCAAGTGCCTGTGTGATTCTCTGACACTCACTGCCCCCCCTGCCTGCACCGGAGGTCAGAGGTCAGACTGCTGGGATCAGCTGATTGGTTTAACTTTACAACAGTGACACAGAGGCAGAAGAAACACATCACTGTTTTGTTCTAAACACTTAATCAGTGAAATTTTAAAGCTGTTTTTTTTTTTTAAGATTCAAAAACTTCCATTGAAAGTCATAAATAACAAATATTGGAAGCAAAATTCTCACATTCCAGAAACCTCCAATCAAGCAGCTCCCCAAAAGCTGGAGGTCCCTTTCAGCTCTGGACCTCACGCCCCTCTCAGCCTCGTCACAGGTGAACATCATCTGAATAAACCGTTCTTGGTGTAAACCTGAATCAGGTGCAGGCAGGTGTTTAAATGCCATGTCAGCTGTGAATAATCGAGCTCAGACTGTTAGACTGATCAACGTGCTTATCACTACTATCTGTGTGTGTGTATGTTTGTGTGTGTGTGTGTGTGTGTGTGCGCGTGCCTGTGTGTGTGTGTGTTTTGTGCTGTGCTTGCAGTGCTTGTCTCTCCATCTCTTCTGTGTGTGTTTTCCTCTTTCTGTTGATCGTCACTCTGTGTTTGACCAACTCTCAGAGTTCTGGGAGGGTCAGTTTTTCTAACTCCAGTGAACAAACAAAGCCAGCACACTCAGTCCGCCCTTCTTCACAATCAGCAAGAGAAACCATTTATTCACTCATCTTCAGATCTGAGACTGTTCCGGTCCCTCTTTTGTGTATCCGAGCCTGCGTGTTGTTCCCTGTGACCGATTCTTTGATGTCTTTGATTCCTCAAACAAAGCTGGTGATATTTAAAATATAAAATGTGAAATAAATCTTTTACTCGTAATAAACTGCTCCTGTGTGTTATTCTGTACAGCTCTGGGACATGGTGTAGATTTATTTGGAGGATATTGTGTCTTTTGGGGATCCCAGAATACACTTTTATGCAGAGGATGTAGTTTGATAAGCTTCAAAAAACAGTGACGTTAAATATAGGGAGTCTGAGGTCCTCGAGGAGGATCTGGAAAAGTGATGCAAGGAAGACAGATGACTAGCTTGCTTTACCTGCTACCACCATGCCACTTAGACCTATCCTCTTCGCCAATTTTCAGCCTCATGATTTAAACACAGAACTAAATTATCTGTACATGGACACAAACTCCACTTCTTCTCCACTCTTTTATGAATCTGCAGCCAGAAAAGGTCACAGCAAGTCGACCATGTTTTTTTCCATCTCCTTACTTTTGGATCCAGAGGTGTTTCCAGGAAAGACGAGTTTCTGGAAATCACTCACGTTTGAAGGATTCCAGCTGAGTTTCAGGGGGCAGCTCCTCTCCAAACATTCCTCCTTTTGTTCTCACATTCTGCATCACTTCACACCACCCAGTCCTCTTCTCCATCATCCTGTCTTTCCTTCACCCTGGATCTTTGCCATATTTGTAATTACAATTATCATGAAACTCTACAGCAACAACCAGCAGACTGCACACTAAACTCCCAACCAACGTGAGATGATTGCAATGACGTAGAGGGACACCAGGGACTGTTTCATGATGTTTTGCAGGAATACAATCATGAGTAAAGTCACAGAGTCCCAAACAGAAGTTTCCAAGATTCATCCTGAGAGAAAGGTGTCATGAAAATGTCCCGGAAACTTCAAACTTTTACTTCTGAGTAGTGCATGAAAGCAGTGGCTTAAGTTTGATTTCAACATTGGTGGGGACATAGCCAGCACCAGAACAGCCCCAAAACACATCTGCCTGCTTCTTGTATTTGTATAGACAATTCACAGCTCTACCAAAGAGTGCCTCGTTTTTTTTTTTTGTTTTTTTTTTTGTTTTTTTTTGTTTTTTTTTTCATTTTCCCATTTTGAAATAAACCACCATGTCCTAATTCAAGATCACCTGCTGTCTGACAAACAGGACAGTTCTGTTGCTTCTTCTGTCACCTGAGAAAAGTGGAAGAAACAAATCAGTAGCTATTGCTAGGCGCCACCCTGTTGGCTATGGCTGCCTATTGCAGCAGCTCTCTCTTCTTTGTCCGTTTCTTCTAATTTTTTTCGTCTCTTTTTCGTCATCTTTGTATTTGGAGTGAATCATTACTTTGTATCGCTCATTTGTTGGTCATGGACACCAAACTTTTTGTGGCTTCAGTGATATTTTTACGACTTTTTCTCCTGTGTTTGTCTGGAGATCCTACATGTAACCATGCCTGCATTGTTTACATGTGAACTCAGCTGTTAGCAGCCTGAAGCATTCCAATGCTAACAGGTGTAAGGCCTGATGATTTCCCACAAGGTGAGGAGAAGGAGGTGAGGACGACGTGCTGGTTCTCAGGTGTGAGCTAAGAAGTGATGACATGGACCTGTCCTTCCATCCATCGTTATTGGGAACTTAAGATCTATCTCCAATAAGATTGACGAGCTAGCCATGCTAACCCAGCAACAGAGGGAATACCAGAAGGCAGAGTAGCATCACGCTATTCACAGACATGGCTAACGAAGCTAACATCAGACACCAACGCCACATTGGAAGAGCTTCTCCTGCTGTGAGCAGACAGGATCCAGGAGACAGAGACTGAACAGACTGCTGAAGAAGCTCAGTCCTGAACCCTGTGGATACTTTCTTACTTTTGTTTTCTTGATTGCTGCTGTAACTTCAATTTTGTTGTACTTGTTACAATGACAATGAAGTTCTATTCTATTCTATTCTATTCTATTCTATTCTATTCTATTCTATTCTATCTTATTCTAACCTATTCTATTGAGAGTGAGGAAACGGAAATTGTGTTTTGCATTTATTAGCTGGTGCCTTAAACTTTGTTTGGTGAAAAAGCTTCCCACCTTTCTTGTCTTGCCCAACATCCAGACCAATCTCAAAGATCTATTTGGGAGGCGAAGTGGGAAAAGATTTAACCCTTTTTGTGTCGTATGAGGCGCATTTGTTTCCTTTTCAACCTTAATATTGGTGAGGACATTTCAACCATCCTTTGAGATTGGTGTGGACATGTCCATACTGTACGCAATTCTACACCCTTGCATAAAAGAATGTCATGGGTCGTCAAAGTCTGCAGGGTTAATCCTGAAGTGACCACAAAGCTCTTTACGGGACTGTGCTCCTGTGCATCAAACACAGCACACAAGAATGCATGGAGGCCTTTTCTAAGAAATTACTTTATCTGAGCTCACACTGTGTTAAGTGAGATGTTTTATCCTATATACAGCACAGGGGAAGAGAATCTGGAGCGATAAATTGCCATAAATGGGTCGTAACAGAAAGAGGCAGCCAAAGGTTATGAATACTGATGGTTAAGTGATTTACATTAAACTCACATTTAGTGTAATTTTCACAGCAGCCCTGCAGCGCCCTCTCAGTGTGTGTGCGTGTGTGCATCAACTGAGGAACATAAAGACGTCTGGCAAGAGCCCAGAAGAGCCAGAAGAGTCTGGACATCTAACTCCACGTATGAGACCACAAAGTCTGCACACTGGAGCTTTTATCTATCAGACCATTCCAGTCCGAGTGTGTGTGCGTGCGTGTGTGTAGGGCCCCATGCCAGCTCCTCTGCAGGGCTCTGCGGGGATGAGCTGCCATGTTCTTTCATCTCATCTGTATTTAATTTAATCTCTCCTCTGAGCTCCTCCTCACCACGGGGTCGTTCACATAAATTCAACAATTGTAAAATCGATATGAATCATGAAAGAGGAGCAACATAAAGATGGTCTTATTGAGATAATGTGCTCCAGTGGCTGTTTTATTTCTGTCTGACAGGAAGCTGAAAATGAAGTGATGTCTGAAGCTCTGAGATCGAGTGAAGTGCTCCATGTGGAGAGCCTTTTTCATGATAATTAACTATATTTTACTTTTTACTCTTTATTTGCAGATCAGAGAATTGGGAAGTAAAAAAAATATATATATATAAATATATAATTTTTTAAGCTTTTTGCCTTCACAAGAAAGAGAAAGGTCGAGACTCTACAACACTGAACTACCTGTTCGACGAGCACCATCACCTCTGCACACAAGGCACTTCCTCCACCATCCGAGCCAAAACAACACCCTTGACCCCTTTAATACCTTTCAAAAGACACTAATTAAGCCAAAACCTTAAAAAAGGCTGTGGGACTCTTAACAAGGTGTGTGTGTTTGTTCTGAAAATGAGATCAGATCTTCTATTTAGGGCCTGAGCCCTGGGAACCAGGGGCGTAAGCCCTATTGAAATCCTTGCGATTATTATTTATGTTTCTTTCCGCCGCATTAAACACAAATTGCGCGCCGACGCTTGGCGAAAACGCGAACAGACGTGTACCCAAAAATTACATGCCCCAAAAAATTTATGAATCTGCAACTTGCACAAAAATGAACGCTCCATAGCGCCCCCTAGTGGCTTAAAACTGCAGCCCCTAGGCCGACATTGAGCTACAGCCCTGAAATTTTGCACACAGCACAAGCATGCCCACACGTTCAAAAAAGTCTCTTATGAGTTGCGTGATTTCTGAACACGAACTTCGCTATTTGCACCTAAACTTCGAAATTTAGCGATTTTGGCCTACGTATTTGAACGAACTTGTCCTAGGGTTTTTGACTTATCAACTCCAAACTTGGCATATGTATACAATCCACAGTGAGGATTAAAAGTTATTAAAAGATTGTTTTTATCTTGATGGGCGTGGCTACGACATGGGCTCAAAGTTCGGCATTTCCTCAACTTTCTCCAATATACACCAAAACGGACACACATGTTCAGTGTTGCGTCACGGACACAGCCATGTAATTATTTTCTCAAAAAAGTACAGCGCCCCCTACTGGCAAAGGCCTGAAAATGGAAAAATTACATGTATAGGGTACGTATTTGAACGAACTAGTCCTAGGTTTTTTCTCAGATCAACTCCAAACTTGGCCTGTGTGAACAACACATGTTAAAGACAAAAAGTTATTAAAAGATTGTTTTCAAATTTTTGGGCGTGGTCACAAATGTCCGTCAAAGTTGGCCATTTTGCCACTTTAGGAAAATCTTAATAACTTTCCTGTACAATGTTTGATCAGGACAACAATTCACACACGTGTTCACTGTCTGATCCTGATTCCATTTCTATCATTAGTTGCCTTAACATTAATGCTCCATAGCGCCACCAAGGGGCTGAAAATTTTGGCTTCCCGACTACTTTGAGCTACAGGCCTCAAATTTGGTAGGCATAACAAGCATGCCTAGACCTTCAAAAAATTGTATTATGACCATAGTCAATTCCGAACAGGAAGTTCGAAATTTGGCCAAAAACATCGGATTTTGACGATTTTTAGCCTCAGACTAAATGGAACAATTCCTTGGTTTTTCATCCGATCAATGCCAAACTTGGCCTGTGTGAACAACACATATAAAAGATAAAAATGTATTAAAACATTGTTATAATATTTGTGGGCGTGGCCACAAATGACCGTCAAATTTGACCATTTTGCAACTTTTTAAAAATCTTAATAGCTCTTCTGAACAATGTTGGGACAGGATAAAAATTCACACACATGTTCACTGTCACAGTCTGATTGTATTTCTATCATTATTTAAATTAAAGTTAATGCTCCATAGCGCCACCAAGGGGCTCTAAATTTTTGTCCCCCTGGCCACATTGAGCTACAGGCCTGAAAATTGGTGGGTATAATAATCATGCTAATGCCTACAAAAAACTATATAATGACCATAGTGAATTCCAAACAGGAAGTCCGCTATTTGGCCATAAACATTGGATTTTGACAATTTCTAGCCTCAGATGAAATGGAACAATACATTGGTTTTTCATCAGATCAACTCCAAACTTGGCATGTGTATACTACATTCACTGACATTGATATGTTCCAAACGGATTTTTGCTACGTGAATGGGTGTGGCCACAAATGAGGGTCAAACTTGACCATTTTAACTGTTTCATTAAAACCTTAATGGTTCTCTAGTACAGTGTTGGATCAGGGCCAAAATGCACACAGAGGTTCAGTGTCAAAGCCTCAGTGCATTTCTATCACTGGTTGCACTTATATTAATGCTCCATAGCGCCACCCAGGGGCTCATATCTGCAGCCTGTCCAGCTACTTTAAGCTATGGGCATCATAAGTTTTGGGCTCAACTCTCATGCCTAGACCTATGGCTTTTGGCTGAGCCACATTTTGTTGCTCATGCGGCAGCTGGGACATGCAGGCAATGTTATGGAAACACTGTGGAGACATTCTGTTGTCTGCAACATTGTTTGCAGAACCTGTTTGACAGTGAATCATAAATGCTGTGGGTTAACATTTTTTGTCAGAGGGCTGCATACCCCTCCATGTGCTCACCAGAGGGACACTGACTGCCATTCAGTACCAAGATTTGATCCTCATACACCTTGTGAGCCCATGCACACAGAGGCTCTGTGTCACAGCTTCAGTGCATTTCCATCACTGGTTGCACTTACATTAGTGCTACATAGCACTTCATAAAGTTGTTTCTTTATTTAAACATAAATTCTACCCTCCATTCCTTTACAACAAAATGATCTGTGACCCTGTTGTAGCATCCTGGTGTTTTTTCCAGGAGTTTTACAAGTGTTCTCTCAATTACCAGAACAGCTATACTGCATAAACACCCTTACCCCATTGTGTTGCAGGTGTAAGACTTTGAACAGGGCAAACTCCTCTCAACACATGCAGGCTATCAGTGTTAATGACATGGGAGAAGCTTCGCAGCTATAGCTGTATCTGCTTCTTAGTGAAATCGAAAGAATCTTTTTACACAACGCTTGTTCTTTATAAAACAGCTAAACTCACTGGACATCAATGAAGCCTCTGGATCACTCCACAGCATCTAAATGTACGACTAACAAGATGCTCCGTTGGAACGTGCCTAAACCTATGGCTCTCGGCTGAGCCACATTTTGCAGCTAATGTGGCGGTGGCTGAGCCACAATTCGCTGCTCATGCGGCAGCTTGGACATGCGGCAGCTGGGACATGCTCTTATTGGCAGGGATTGGGCAAGCACATGTGGCGGCTGCGACACACTCCGACTGGCGCACACAGGGCGAAGGCCCGTTCAACGCTGCTCGCAGCTTTAATTAACTCTACTTTTCTTTGTTTCTTTTCTTTTCTCTTTTTTGTCAGTGTAAACCGTAGTTTAGAAGCTGGCTACATTTAGCACTACTCACAGCCTGGTGCTCTGAGACGTGTTCATAATGTTAGTGAATCATGGGTACGTCCTACTAGTGGTCAACTAGCAAGCAGAGCTAACATCGCTCTTTATTTTACTGATAGACTCTCAAGTTTGTACAGACCAGAGCAGAATATCTGCTGCATGTGGGTTGGAATGAAAATTATCACAAACAACTTAGCCTTTTCAGCCTTTAGCTCAGGCTGTATCACTCTCCCGCTTAGCTTTCTTCTGCTCCTGTCCTTTTTGACAGTAAGGCTGTCAAATTAATCACAGACTTGTTTTCATCAGATAAAAACACGGATCCTTTTTCTCACTACTAATTTATCAGCTGGCGTGATTTTGTCATAGTCACCTAGACCTGCTATAAATCAATTCAATTTCAAAATGATGTATGTTGGCGCTGATAATCTCATTTTAAAGTGTGGATTATGATTGGGAAAATACCTATCCAATCCAATCCAATCCACTTTGTTTATACAGCACATTAAAAAAAAAAACATTTAAATTTACCAAAGTGCTGCATAATACACATAGAAACAAATAAGAGTCATAAAAAAACAAAGGGGTTAAGAGCATAAAATACATAAAAAGACACGGATCACACAACTCTCATGCTGAATTAAAAGCCAAGGAATAAAAGTGAGTTTTAAGACGCAATTTAAAAGTCGTTAGGGTGGGGGATGTTTTTATTTTGAGTGGCAGATCATTCCACAATTTGGGAGCCACCATGTAAAAGGCTAGATCACCTCGGGTCTTTAAACAGGTTTTTTGGGACCACGAGGTGAAAGTGATCAGCAGACCTCAGGGACCGCGAGGTAGTTTAAATATTTAAAAGGTCAGAGACGTACTGAGGTGCTAATCCTTGAAAAGATTAAAAAACAAATAAATACCAAGAAGGAAGACTTTTATAAGATCCCTTAGAAACTACTTAGAGCACCTTTAAAGCCTCAACAAGCTGCAAGGGCTAAAATTAAAAACGTGCAATAATTATGCAGGTAGAGGAGATGTCAACTGTTAGGAAATTGCACTCTCCATCTTTATACCAAGCAGATTTTAGAGTTAGAGTCGTCATGTAATTAAAATGCTTAGCAGTTGTAAAATAATTTAACTATTCCATTGCCAATAATGGGTTAAAGTATTGTTAAATTCAGCTGAATTTTTAAAACCCAACAGCACAGCCTGAAACTTTCACCTGCAGTTACTGATTCAGCCACTAGAGGACAGATAACAACTATCCAAATCAATGTAGGGAACTGAGGAAATAACACTTTCCTTTTATTCTCACTCCTTGTTTCTATAATTGGTGTGTGAACAGTTTTCACACACACTTTCACACACACACACACACACACACAAACATGCACATGCAGCATGTGTGCTGTCACAGTAATCCTGCTCGGGTGTTACTCATGTTGTCTCTGGGCTGGTTCTGCTGGTTGACATATGGCACTTATGCTGCTCTCATCACCCCCCTCTGCGCTGTGATAGCCAGAGGCTTGTACAATCCCAGATTGACACACCAGGCTTAGTCACTGCGACCACTTTCCAATCCCACGCTACGGGCTCTGACGGCTTCCCAGCATGCACTAAGGTTGTATAACTGCAGCCTGCAGCAGCTGGACGGGCAGCCCTAATGGTGCTGGGCTTGCTGGGGGTTTTTTACAGGTGGGCGTTGAAACATCTGCATGCAAGTGCACACACATGCCCCGCTCCCCCCACCCCCATCCACTCCACACTACCTTAACACACTCTGTCCTCTCTTTATTAGACTGCAGCCCTGCTCCCGGCCTCGCTGCAGCTCGCTGCGATATGAAATCTGACACTGCCAATTTGCCTCCCAATCCGTCAGACGATGGATTGGATTCAGATGGCAGGATTGTTGTAGGGGCTTGGGGACTTGGAGCTGTGGCCTAGGCAACTGCTTACCACCATCCACCCACGACTATAACCCCTTCAACACACACACACACATTGTCCTCCAGCTGTAAAATCATCTGCAATCTACCATTAAATGTTCCACTTCAGACTCATTCACAGGGTTGGGGAGGGTAAGAATCTTTTTCTTGGACGCTGAGGTGAAGAAAAGTGACCAAGCTGGCCAAAACTATGTGTTTTTTAGTGGAAACTATTTATTTCTCCAACTTAGTCCAATTCCTGTTGGTTCAAACTGTGTACACACATACATATGTCTCCTTAGCTGATCTCAAAACATGCTTTGTGGTTCATAGTTTGCACCGAGGCCAAACAGAAGTAGGCACACTTTCAGGATCATATTGAAATCTGGATTCTTCTTTGTTAAACATGCATTTGTGGATGCAGCCATGGAGTATTTTGAGCCCATGCAGTGATTTCCACTACAGAGTCTTCTCCAAGAAGGATGTCTTAATATAAAGTCATCCCTGATTATATATCATCAGTGTCTTTATTTAAGAACTTTGAATTTGCAGTATATTAAAGTTAACACAGACATCACTTCTCTCCATCCCACCTGAGTTTAACGGCACAGCCTCGATGAATCAGCGTGCGAGGACGGAGCTATCTGAGCCCGAGGTGTTCACAGCTCCCCTGTCTCATGCTGCTATTGGCTTTCTAACTTATTGTTCTGTGCTGGTGGGACCTGGGCGAGATTTACTGCCAGATCCTCGATAGATTACAGAATCCTCTCTTGTTAGACATTTCACTTCGGTCCAAGGAGGACAAAAAAGCTCTCCAGTCATACAGCGTTTTGTTTTATTGAAGGAGTTTGCTGAAATAGTGCCATGCAGAGAGCTGAAAGTAGAAAAGCAGAACAATCCAGGCTAGTTAATGGAGGGATCACTGCAGGAGTGTCTGAACAGGAAGGATAACAGACTCTGATACAACCCTAGAATCGACCATTAATCTTAAACCAAGCTGAGCTGATGTTTGTGGAATGACTGCTGGTCTGAAAACGAGTCTGAAGAAATCCTGCTGCAGGTGGTCTGCTGTGAGACGTAAATTCAGAGAGTTAACACACATTCATGTCCTGAAATCATCATAATACATTGTTATTAATACCAGGATTATGCAGTCTTCGGGTTATTTTTACTCTAAAGTTTCACAAAGACCCAATGAAGGAGCTGGACCATTAGCCTCTCAATGTCTTATTAGTGACACTGACAGAGCACTGAGGAGGATTTCATCTGATAGGGACCCATCAGACCCCGGTAATGATCTACATCAGTCACTCTGTCAGAGCTAAGAGACGAGAGAGAAAGAGCAGAGAAGCTGGAGAGAGGAGAGGGCAGAGGAGGTGAGGGTGCAGAGATGAGGCGAGGAAGGTGAGATGAGACGATGCGTTCAGGTGCTCTTAAAACAAAGAGTCTCTCTCCAGACCTGATCCTCGGATTTAGTTTTGCTGTGAGCAGTCAGGTGCTGGAGGAGAGAGACTTCCAATAACTCTGATGCAAGCAGCAGAGTGAAAATAACTGCAGTTCCTTGAGTGTCCACTGGAGGCTGTCTCCAAAAGTGAATCAGCCCCCATAGAGCTTCATATTAAAACTTCACAGGAGAAACCAACTGGTTTACAGTCTGGAAAAGAAACTATTTAGGTCTCTGTGTGCTGAATTTATATCTTACTCATCTTTTGGCATTAAATTAAGGTTTAAAGTTATGTAATCAGGGGGTGTGGCCTCTTTGAGCGACAAGTGGGGGCTACTTCAGTACCTGAACTTCAACCTCTGGGCTGTGTTTGTGGTGTTGGAGCGTTTTGAAGATGTACTGTTCTCTTTTCATTCTGCTGCTTTCAATGAGCTTTTACCTTATTAAGTCTGATCATCAACAGCTCTCGTTGGAAGATAACTGGAAAAAAAATTTCTTTCTCACCTGCACTTTTTAGAAATTTCTTACAAACTTGTAGAAATTTTCAGGAGCTCCTCCCCTGCTCACCCTTGAATTTCTGATTCTCCTTCTTTAACCTCAGATTTATTAATGCATTATGGGTGCCACTCTTTCTAGGTTGCATGACATAAACGCAAACAATGCATGCTGCACAACACCTCACCCTGACTTCATGTCGGGATTTTTCAAGAGGGCTTGCAAGAAAAATTTCAAGCATTTTGCATCCATAAATCTATTCCTATGGGAAATGTGTTGCCTTGCTAATTAGCCAGCTCATAAATATGCAACAGGTGTCTACAAAAAAACTGAAAGGACAGCAAAGATACTGAATATTGGGCCTCAGAAAAAGCTGCAGACAAACCAAACAAAGTCTTCAGTTAACCAGCATCATGTTTTTCTCTTCCTCTGCTTTGCATCTTCCTTTAACCAGCAATGATGCCCCTCACAAAGTGAGATTTCCTCTGATGCTGGATCAAAGAGTAATCAAATCAAATGACACAGGGCTGAGAGTTTTAATTCTGTCCCTGACCGTGTGTCGCTCTCTCCCGCTCTGCAGGCCTCTGTCTAAGCTTCGAAGTGATAAATAACCCGGGTAAATAGTAAATCCACCAGCAGCTGCGGAGGGAAGGAGGAGAGGAGGGAGGGAGAGTCGAGGGAGTCTTAATCCCTCGAGTGAAATGACTGCAGTACAAGTCGAGCCCTGCACCCAAAAATAGTCTTTTCCTCTTTCTCATTTCCTCTCCTCTGCTGTCTTCTGCTGTGAAGGTAAACGGTCCATTACTGAGAAAGCAGAGGAATAAACACTCGAGTGCAGCACTTAAGGGAATCATCCCCCTCTGTCATATTCCCAGCTGGTTTCAATGTGTTCCATTTAAATGCATAATGCCTCAGAGGGTGGAAACAGCTAATCACAACTCATTCTAAATTAGTCTCCACAAACAGCAACCTGGCTTAATCATACTAGAAAGAGAGCTGCGCCAAGTGTTATTTGATTATTCCGCCTCGGCGAAGACCCGGCATGAGAGCTCAGTCTGCAGGAGAAGACGTGGGAATACATATGAACGCATCATAGTGAGGAGATGCAGGCGAGTCATCAAATCCCATCTGCTCACCTGTGGAGCAAACTGCATCTCAAGCAGCACAGAGGGGGAACAGGAGAGAGCAGAGCTGTGAACTGCATTTAGGAGACATTTGCAACCCATACATGAAAACATCTTCGATAGATCTCAGGTTAAAGGAGGGATTGTTTAATCTGAGCGAAGGGCATGAGTTGGGAGTAAAGTTTCCCCTCAAGAGAAGCATCTAAAGGAATCAATTCTGGTCACACTCCGTTTGGCAGGACCCTGCTCTTAATTCAGACTCACTAAAGCGTACGAGGAGAGAGAAAGAGCCAGAGAGAGCTCACTGCAGAGCATGTCCAACCTCACAGGTCATCTCAGGCCGCATGCAAATGACAGAGGGGGCTGCAGAGAGCTCATACTCCCCCACAAAAGTTGGAGACAGACTTTATCAGAAGACAATATAAATCCTGCAAACAGTCAAAGAACCCACACAAGACTATCTGGTTGTGTTTTTGAGGATAAAGACTCCATTTCCCATGAGCACCATCACCATCATAAAGATGTTACTTTTCCCGAAACATGCCTTTGTTTTGGAGAGCAGATCTTCTTTTTAACACTTCTTTTTTTTGTTCAAGACAACTTTTCTCAGGATGCAAAGCAGTAATCAAACCCGGTAAACTCGGTTTGTAGTATAGTTCAGTGTACAGAACAGTGGCGGCTGCTGGTCAGTCAAGGGGGGGAAGCTCATTTTTTTCTGGCCTACATCATAAATTTGTTTATATATTTAAACGTAAATTCTACCCTCGGTGCCAGCTTGCTATTAGCTGGAACTACTACGTGAGACTACAACAGGCTGTAAGTGTAAGTGACGGGGAGAAGCTCCGCAGCTGCAGCTGTAGCCGCTTATTGGAGAAAAGAGAGAGAATCTTTAAACACAACGCTCAGCGTCTTTAAGAAAGGCAAACTCGCTGGGGATCGATAAAGCCTCCGGACCAGTCCAAAACAACTAACTTTAAAACTCAGAAGATGCTCCGGTGGAGGGTTATACTTAGAGATCGCTGACTGGCTCATTTCACTGTCAATCAAAAAGGGGTTTGGCCTCAGACAGATCATCCAATCGTCATGCAGAAGCCCAGCGTCCAGGCCAGCCCACTACCTCATAGACCCCCAGAGATGCTGAGTGTCCGATGGGCGAGACAAAGCCCGGCGTTTATCCAATGATGAATGAGGAGGTTGAGCCAGTTACCTGTGATAGGTAGCTGATTCTGATGAAGGAATTCAGCGCATATTTTTTCAATAAAATGTAAACACAGCAGTACATATCATCACTTTTTGGGGGGGGACATTTTAGGGAAAGCTGAGCTTCCCTTGCAGTCTTAGAGCAATCGCCACTGGTACAGATGGTTGAAAGTCCTTACTCTGGAAAAAAAAAAGTCTGATTTTGGCCAGAGGTGTCACCACAACCAACCTCAAACAAATAGTCCTTGCAGTGCCTCAGAAGGACAATATCCCGAAACCATGAGAGACTATGGGAGTCTCATCATCAAGTCAAAGAAAGCAGTGAATGCTGTTTTTAATCCAGTAAATGATGGATTAAAAACAAATATTAATGAAGGTTTCTGCACTGTTTTTACGTGTGTGTGTGTGTGTGTGTTAGTGTGTGTGTGTGTGTGTGTGTGTGTGTGTGTGTGTGCATGTGTGTGTGTGTGCGTGTGTGTGTGTGTGTGTGTGTGTGTGTGTGTGTGTGTGTGTGTGTGTGTGTGTGTGTGTGTGTGTGTGCGTGTGTGTGTGTGCATGTGTGCATGCATGCTCCTGGATCTCCTGAGGAGCCCATTAATCTCAATCTGGCTGCAGCTGACTGCAGCTAAATCACCCTTTTAAACACCAACCGTCCACCATGTGTGTGTGGCCATCACCCCTTTACACACTCCTCACCTCCACAAAACACCCTGAAACTGTCTCTCATTGTGTGTGCAGGTGTCTGCACGAGGACGTGTGTGTGTGTCTTAACTAATTCTATAAAATTGTGTGCTTGCATTTCCTCTGTTTCATATGCAGAAGTTGTTTATCATAATCTCACGCCTCCTTTGACAGCTTCCAGGTGCTGCCAACACTCACACTTAATATCAATAACAACATAATGACAATGTGTTAATTCTATGCACAGTTTGGCTGATTTAAACTGGAAATTGGTACACAGAGAGACTGAAGAGTGTTCGCTCAGATGGAGGAAAAAAGCAAGGATATGTGCTGTTAATTAAAAAACTCTTTCTGCAGTGAAGAAAGAGCAAAGCACGCAGATTTATTTCTGATGGTATAAAAAGATCAGAAATCCCAGTTTGAGTGAGAATCTGCAGGACAGATTTTGGGGGTTTCGGAAACCCTTCAAGTTGGTGAAAACTTGTGGAGAACTTCACATAAGGCGATCCAAAACCTCAGCTACACCTGGAGGAGAAGTGGAGACAAACTCCAAACGTTAACCTCAGTATTTCAGCAAGCATCTGAAGTTTTTCCTGCATCTTCATAAAGTTTCTTTGATTCAATCTTGAGAACAATGTGACTAAAATCCAGCTTTCATTCAGAACTAGGTCAGGTTTTATCTGGTGTAAAAATAAAAACTGGTGTTTTTTCTTTTGCACAGCTTGAAAAGACACACAGAGACACATGAAGGACCCCCTGCAGGTCCCTCCACCCCCATGGTCTTCAGATTCATTTGCACTCAATTATGAACACAAGTGAAAATTTTAATTCAGACCCTGTGAGCAGAGGGTGAATGCATCCATTACCCTGTTAATTGAATTCAAGAGGTGGAAACACATTAAAGTGCATATTAAAATTTTCCTTCATATCGAGTTTACACCTCAACCTGAGACGCTGATAAGAGACAAACATTTACATACAAACAGAAGCAGAGCAGCACTGATGATGAATTTGCAGTTCACTGAGTCACAGGCTGGAAAATGGAAAAACCATTAAAACAAACAAAAATATATCGACCGGGCTGCTTCCTCTCCGCCTGCTGGCATTTAAAAAACAAACCGAGCACAGAAAGGCAGGAAAATAGAGCACTCATATTACTTTAGTTTATTCGGAGCACACAGCTGCAAAAAGACACACTGCAGCCTTCATCTGGGCAGAAATCATCTTCCTCCTCCAAGCATGTGAAGGAGGAACAAACGATGCAGAGGCAGACTACATTACAGCCTCTCACATATTGTTAATGCAGAGCAGACGGCCTCCGGAGCCCTTTTCCCTCTCCTCCACGTTCATGGATGACAGCTCCACTCGCCGTTGCCCATCTCCCAGGCCTGAGCTCGTTCACACGCTCCACTGGACACCTGCAGAGTGGGCAGCATAGCTGATACTAAACCCCTGCTATGTGTCCGACTCACAGGTGGGCTGAATGTGAGGCAAATCTCAACATGGAATGTGGAAGACTTTGTGTTTTGATGTGTTTCTTAAGGCTGCTGACGAGGCTGGATGATGCAAATTTATAAATCCATGCAAAATGAATGCAACAGCAGAAACAGGATACTAAACGCATCCACAGAAGATTCACAGCAACACAGACAACCCCAACCCCACCACTTAGTGGAGCGCAGCTTTGCCTCTATTTTTGCCTCAAATTATGTATTATTGTTAGCTTAAATGTCATTACAAATGTAAGTTACAAATAAATTCAGCCCTACACTGGTGTCATTAATGAGCAATAACCAGTAGAGACAAAAATTGTGTTTGAACCAGGCTGGTCATAAATGTGTTTAATTCTGCTATAAAGTTCGACATTTTTAAATGGGACTCTATGGGGATTGACTTACTTAAGGATGCAGCCTCTAGTGGAGACTCCAGGAACTGCAGGTTTCAGTCGCATCCACCCCAACTCCAACGTCAAAATTAAAAATTTGTCACTGACACACAAACATTTTTCTAGTGTCTTGCTGAAACACAACTTAAACTGTTCACTGCAGTGTAAGTGCCGCCTCTTTCAGGGTAAACAGCCAATCACAGAGTAGGAATTCTGTATGACCAATCAGATTCCTGCTCCATGGCCCATCAGTAAAAATCAGAATAATTGGACTCTGCAGTTGTGGAAGTGAGTTTGAAAAAATTAGCTTGAAGGCCAAGAAAAAGGTGGAACTGAGGGAATCAGAAACCGGGTCAGTTGTATAACTTCAGTGTTGAAGAATCATTAATATCCTGCTCTGTCGTATAAGTAAATCCAGAGTATGCATGAAGGATCTTCACTTATCTCTGTGATGAAAGTGTTTGCGATAAAAAGCTCTTCATCGTGACACGGAGGAACTTTGATCTAACAGCCAGGCTGACACGACATGGAGAGGAATACATCACACCCACACGGTTAAAGAAAACCCCCACTCCTAATAGAGTCTCTTAATCCGTTATTCTCTGCTGCATTTGCTTTTAAGTTTCTTCAAAGAGATTAAAAACAGGTGTCAGGCTGAGGTTAATTGTGAACATTTTACCAAAGACGTATTTTTCTTTATGTAACATTTAAAGATGTGCATTTCTTACTGTCAGCCTCCTCATTTCTTCTCCTCCGTCTGCCTCTTTAATTTCTGCTCCTCCCTCAGCTTCCCTCACCTATCCTCTTGGTACGACTCAGACCTGACATTTGGTTTCACGCTGCAGGCTGCAGGACAGACCGAGTCAGCGGGAGAGGGAAAGGGAGCAGAGAGGAGGAGGAGGAGGAGGAGAAACTGTGGAGGGGAGAGGTGATGAGGAAGCTGACAGGTGTTAATGAGGAGTTAACAAAGTGCAGGATGAGTGGAGGTGAAGAGAGGAGGATGCAGGGGTCAAACCAGAAGGGGGAGAGAAAGAGTAGGATGCATGCAGGGAGGGAGGGAGGGATGTAGTTTCCATAGTAACCTGAAGTTGTGTGAGTCTGGGAGGAGAGGGAGGTGACGACAGAGATGAAGAGTAATGTTGTGGTTTTAATTGCTACTCTCCAGCCTAATCTCCTGAAGCCCCCTTACAGCCTCCTGCATGAATCTTTACAGAAAGTCTGAGTCCATGAGGCTCCAGATCCCCCAGAACCTCCAGATCCTGCATCATTTTACAGAAAACAACTGAGGTTCAGGGAAAATATCAGAGTTCAGGACGTGTTGAGGGCAGAGTCTGCAGAGCGCTGGTCTTTGCTCGCTCTGCTCTGAGGAGAAATCTGTGGATACTGTGTGAGTGTGTTGATGCAGGTTTCTCCTCTGAACTGTAATCAGCTGAATTGTGAGAATAATGACAGAGTGGAGTATTCCTGGCTTCCTGCCTCTGCACGCTCTGAGGGCCTGTTTGTGTTGGATGGGAGTGAATGGTGAGGGGCTCCTGTGGAGTCTCACCCTTAGGGCACTGAGCGCTCTCTCTTTCTCCACACATTGTTTTTTTTTGGTGATTGTGTGTTTGTAAAGTGTGTGTGTGTTCTGAGAGAAACAGGGCTGTGTGTGCATGCATGTGTGTGGTTTTTAATAGTCTAATTCTCTTCAGAGGCGGTAGACCAGGGGAGGCGGAGGGGAGATAAAGCTCTCTGAGATGGTTTTCCTGCAGCACCAGAATCCGATCCTCAGCAGGGAGAATATTCCGGAGCAGGAATCTGTTCTTAGTGCTGACCTGAATCCCTGTTGTTTATAATTTGAGCTGTGTGACTGACAGGTATGCAGTGTGTCAACAGTGTGCATGTGTGTGCACGTTTAAAGGAATAGTTCAGATGTTTTAAAGTGGACTCAAAGAGGGTCTTAATAGTTACTGCAGCATCAGGACATGTGTGATCTGTGAACTTGATGTGATGTTCTGTTGTGTAACTTAAACTGCTCCTTTTTTGTTTTAAGAAGAATGAGCAGATATCTAAAACCTGCTGGAAGAAACAGAAACATTTCAATCTTGTAGCCGACTAGCAAACTCCCAGAATGCTTCATTTATTTCCATCTGATGAGTGTGAGGATCTCAGAGACTCATTAACTTTTCACAGCTGAGATCCAAACATCTACTCATCCCCATCCTCCGCTTGGTAAACTTTCCTTCACTCGCTGCACTGCAGTCGCCTGCTGCATGAAGGAAATGTCACCTTCTCTATTTGTTTATTTACATTCAGGTTCAAAAGTCCAAATCTGTCCGTCTGCAGAGCTGTTTTTGGTCTGCCTCCTCTTTTCTTGCGTGCCTGTTTTCCTGATTTTGTTTATATTTTAATGGATGTTTTCATTAAGTTTCCTGCATGACTCATTACACATTCATGTCCTTACAAATATCAGAATTAATCTGCTAATGAAAATCCACATTAGCTCTGACTTGGTGCTTCATGGTCAGGACAAATTAAGAGTGTGTGTGTGTGTGTGTGATTTTTCTTGTGTGTGCCTTCAATGGTGCTTGCAGTTTTGCAAAACAGAGCTTTTCTTTTCTTTCTGTGTACTTTATGAGTCTTAAAATGTGAAAAGCTATTAAAAACCGTGTGGGTTATCAGCCTACTTAGGGTTTTAAATACTGTCGGTTTGAAATCTCACATGATAAGCTTAAAGCTGAAAAGAAATGAAAAAAAAGTTTGAACTTTCGCCTTTTTAATCTCACTCTCCAAGTTACACAACATCAGCTGCCTCCTGATCACCACAGGGGGGAATTTAACTGGATATGCTGGCTTTAAAATGCTGCAAAGGACAAGTAAGTAGAGCATCAAATGTCAGGTTGCATTTCCAAACTGCCCTGGGTATGATGGAGGCTGTACAAACGCACGACAAACAGACCAAAGACTTTCATTTGGAGGAACAAGCTGCAATTGGAAACTCTTTGTCGTAAATGTGAAAAGAAAATCCATGCTCAGTGTTACGCCTCACTAAAATGTGGCCCTATGGGGCTTCCATTAATGACCCTTGTAAAGTACAGAGTAACACCTAGAGTTAACAATGACAAATGAGGATTTATTATCATAACAAAGAATCAATAAACACTACTAAACAAACAAGACAACAAAATCCCTGAGGAGATGCAGCAGGGCAGCAGTCTCCACCTTAAATGTTTTTGTTGCTAGGCGCCACCCCATTGTGGCTGCCTGTTATGGTAGCTCTTGCCTCCATTACTTGTATTTTTTCATCTTGTTTTTATTGTTTTTGCATTTGGAGTGGATCATTACTTTGTATGGTTCATTTGTTGGTGATTTCCCACAAGCTGAGAAGGAGGTGAGGACAACGTGCTGGTTCTCAGGTGTGAGCTAAGAAGTAATGACATCGACCTGTCCTTCTATCCATTGTTATTGGGAACGTAAGATCTATCTCCAATAAGATGGACAAGCTAGCCGTGCTAACCCAGCAACAGAGGGAAACCAGAAGGCAGAGTAGCATCATGCTATTTATTCTATTCTATTCTATTCTATTCTATTCTATTCTATTCTATTCTATTCTATTCTATTCTAAATGCCTCTCCCCTGCTGCAAGCAGCAGTGAGCTTTTAAAGGCTGTGACCAGGTAAGCCTTGTTGATCATCAGTTGTTTTGCCCGGGAACAATAAGATTGCGACAGGGAACACACACACACACACAGACACACACACACACACACACACACACACACACACACACACACACACACACACACACACACACACAAACACACACACACACACACACACACAGAAAACACAGCCAAATCTCCTTGTTAGAAAGTCACTGGGTTCTTCTCGTGGATTCTTGTTTCTGGAGGAATTTCCTGCGGTGGAAAAATGCTACAAATGCAACAAACGACTTCACTAATGCAGCCTCTTTCAAGGTGTCATCTCTGTTGCTATATAAAAAGCAACACATCTCACTGTTCTGTTGGCTTGCAGAATTACTTTGCACAAAACACCCTTTGATTGTGTTGGCTTTTTGTTGCTAGGAAACTCAATAATTGGCCTGTTTACAGAACCCTTACAGAAGAAAGTGCACCTTACAACACAACGATCAGGACTCTTAATGTTAACAGAAGAGAAAGGAAAAAATCTCTGTCTCTTCTGAGACTGAACCGACCCACCAGAGGTGAGGATTATAACAGGTTTCCTCTCAGGTGTGAAGCAGCAAACTTGGGAGAGGATTGAGTCTGTGATTTCTTCAACCAGTGACTTTTTCTTGACCTGTTTGGAAAACACCCCATCATCATAATCCACTTTCCCTAAGCCTGTTTAATTTGTAGTTCTGGCATTAAGAAGCTGCTCAAGAAACAAGAGCTGTAAACATGTAAGATCTTCGCTGGCTTAAAAGAACACAAACTCACAAAAATAACTGAGAGCAAACTCAGAAGCCCACGTTGGGGCACAAACTATCTTATGAAGTCACTGTCGTCTAACAGTCATCTGTTTGTATCCAAAATAATATTGATAAACTGAATAATTGGACACCTCTTATGAATGATATCCAGACAAACAGAACAGAAAGACGCAGTCAGGATGTCTGACCCTCTGAATGTTCTCCTCCCACAGACGCCCGTCTGCGTGGACCAGCAGACAGAGTGAGTAATAGTGTTTTCTCCTCCTTTTCTCCTTCGCAGAGCAACAATCCATTAAAATTGTGTCCATTACACTCCTCCACCTCCACGTCTTTCAGCTCACCTGTCTGGGGACGAATACTGCAGGGCAGAGGAAATTGAGCAAACACCAAAAGAGCCATTTTTCAAGGCGGCATATTCATTTTGAGTGTGCTGCTTGAAACACACACTCTGGAAATGTGACACAACAGAGAGCATGCAGAGCAGACAGGAAAGAGAAGCAGGAGAGGAACTGACTGTTTCAGCACATTTCAGCTCAGATGGATGAAGGATGGAGAGCTGCAGTTCCTCTTGTGTCCACTTGAGGCTGTCTCAAAAATGAGTCAGTCCCCACAGAGCTCCATGTTTAAATGTCTTACTCCATAGCAGAAATGAAAATATTTTTTCTATTTGGGGTTAAGTTTAGTTGATTTTTGTCAGCAGTATAAAGAAGTGTAACACCTGTGGTCCTCTCAGCCTGTTGGCTGAATTCTCATAGAGTGTTTCATGCAGATTTCATGTGTCTGCATCCCAAACAAGCAGCCTTAAAAACACACCGTTTGACATTCATCTCATACCTCCTCCTCCTCTTCACCCTGTCTCCCCTCTCCTCCTCCTCTTCCTCTCTGCTGCTCATAGTGTCCTGATAAGCACTCTGCAGACAGCCTCCCTGCTGCAGACACCGAGAAGGATGAGCTGCTTCTTACTCTGTCCTACACCCATTTATTAAAGCGAAGGAGAAACAGCGGCTATGCTTAATATCAAAAACTTCATTCCAGGTTAACCAGTAATATTTGAATACTTAAATAAGGCAGCATTTCATAATTTAGTGTGATTAAACATGGAGATCAAAAATGTTTGTTCCAAACTTCAGTCAAAAAACATGCATTTTAAACCTTAAGTCCAAATCAAGTCAGAGACACCGCCAAGATCCTCTTTCAGCATTCTGGAGCTGCAAAAGAAAAAAAAAAAAGGAAAAGTCTTTATCATTAAACAAGTGAGGCCTCCTCCATGTTTCCTAAGCCTGAATGAAACCACTGTCTGAGTCTGAGTCATCAAAGCTCAAGTCCATGAGTCATGGGTCCTTCAAATCAAAGCTTCGTGTCAAACATGAGTCTGAGTCCTGAGATTAAGAGCTATGATACTGACGGACCACACAGAACCTGATTCAGACCAAATGATTAGGTAAATTTTCACTTTTTCAGAATATTAGAGTCTCTGATTACAGACTTATCACTTAGTTATCAACTTCCTGAGTAGGTGTCAAAAAGAGCTCAGCATGACTTAATGACACACATTAGCATCATTGGTTTCTTGACATTATAAGAGTTAAAGCTGTAAAAGAATAAAATCAGCTTTTCTCCCTCCTTACAAACATCAAATTGTGCTGATTTTTGATGTTACATGAGATTCTCACCAAGACCTCCTGGATGAAAGCCTCCTGTGAGTTTGATGAATCCACATTTTTCTGGCAGAAAGCCTTGAAGGCAAACACCTCCTGCCTCTGGCCTTCCCTCTGTATTTTTAGTTTGGACATCATGAGAGGAAAAGACTGAAGAAGACAGGATAACAAAGCAAGACCCTGGTTTCTGACAAGGGCTTTATCACATTAATATTCAACTTTAAATGCTAATGTGAAGGACTTGAGGTGTTAATTCACTGCATCAGCACACCTCGTAACCAAATTATTCCTCCCTCCTGTGGGCCGTGACGTGCATTGATCCAGCTCATGTTAACCAGCATTGATTTCTGCTCTGTTAATAACATCAGAGGAGCCACTCGTCTGTTCTCTGCTCGACCAGGAGGATTATAATGATCAGTGTGTGTGTCTTTTTGTTTACCCAAGGGAGAAAATAGACTCAGAAAATTGACCTGCTGATAATCAGTGACAGGCTTCAGGTCAGTGCAGGAATAAGACTTGTTGATGTCTGTCTGAGATGAGACAGAAACAGAGGAGAGCAATGCAGGATGCAAAATAACAAGCAAACAAAAGTATAAAAACACATCTCTGTTTTTCCCCTCCAGACCGAAGAGGAGAGACTCTACCCATTCCTAAATGGATCCTGCAGCAGGAGGATGATGCATTCTGCAGGCAACACTTCCCCCAGAACCTCCTCGCAGGAAGCTTAGTTTACTCTGCCGCTGAAAAATGGCACACGCTCTGCTTTAGACTCAGCCGGGGGCGAGACTTAATACTCCAAAACCAAAAACCAGCCGAGGAGATCATAAAAACCACTGCGTCATGATCTGCCTCTGTGATGTGGAGCAAAGAGCTCTATGGTGAGTCACACATCAGAAACATCAGACTCTGGATTTTTAAAGAGATGCATTCAGAGCAAATACAGATGTTTGAACATGAAGCATGCAGATGTTGGAGTTTTCTCACATCTGTCAAAGAGCTCGGTGTCACAACGTTATTCTACATCCAAAATGTGCTTAAAGCTGCACAAAGTGAGCAGAAAAACAGTAGGTATTTCTTCAACCATTAATCCAAAGGTCTGTGTGTGAACTGTTAACCTGTGGCTGGTTCCTCTAAAGGTCGGGAAGATGTTTAGAGGGAGCTACCCAACCTGTTTTACATCTTGGTATGAGGATGTAGTAAAAACTGAGGTTTATTTATTGCCCAAAACATAAAGTACATCAGTGTTTGGACTGTTTGCAAAGCAGGGGTTGATTTAATGATGCTGGTGGGAATCAAACATCTTAATGTCACATTGTTCCAAAGTCAAACAGAGGAGGAAAAAAGGAAGCAGCACTGTAGGCGTACAAAGTCTGACAAAACACAAAGTGCAGTGTTTCTGTCACATCTGCACACAGAGCTCATCTCCAGACTTCCCCGATTATAAACTCCCTAAAACAAGCAGAGGAAGAAGAGATGTAGAGAAAAGAAGGTGTCAGCAGAGTCGACTGAGATCGTGTCGCCCTTCAGCGGACTCTGTGGGGAAGCTGATGACTTCACAAGATCAGAGAGACGATGAAGACGCACTCTGATCTTCCTCCTTATCATCATCAAAGCAAACACACACACACTGCTCTCTTTCTTCTCTCCATCACTCAAGCTCTCTGCACTTTATCCAAACACTGCTTCAGAAGTCAAACACAGTCAGAGCGAAATTACTTAAAGTTACGCAACGCAAGTTGAGAATAGTACAACCAACAGAGCTCCTGTTGCTCTGCTGCACACCTGTTGATCTTTGTAAAGAAATATCAACATCTCCTGTTTGTAGAGAAATGCAAAATTGGTAAAACAACTAAAAAGCAGCTTGAACTGGTGTCAATTTAATATCATTACCCAGTTGTTCAGAAAGGTATAAAATCACCATCTTTTGCCATATAAATCCAAACGTTTCCCCTCTTTTTTTAATCAGTCTGGATTAGATCAACCTCATCCTGATGCAGAATTTCAAATATTACTAGTGCTAATAAAAAGGATGACACATTACAGACTTTGTCCACAGGGGGTGCCAAAATCCATACAAACTGAAAGATCCTCACAGCTGCTTTTTGTTGATTAGTTTATGTTTAGTGCTAATCATATTTAATGGACAATTTTGTGATGCTGCTTTGCATTTCATACTGTAAGTTAATCATTGTGCATGTCCAAAATCAGAAAATATCAAACATTTAAACTCTTCTATTATAAATTTGTCACATGTACAAAACTGGTATAAAAGAAGTCAGGGGTTATGGATCTTTCACAAATTTCAAATTTCTGCCCCTAAAATGTCCGAAATGACTTCTTACGTGTGTACCTCACAGCGATGAAGGTTTTTATTTGCTCGATGTAGAAATGCACTGCAGCAAAGTTTACAGACAAAGACAAGCAACCCTTTCCTCCATCAGATTTGATTCCTGACTGGGCACAGGGGGTCTAAAACCATCTGGTGAACACACACACAGAAACACACGCTCAGCCTGCCCCACCAGCTGAGTCTAGAAGGTGTGTTGGTTAGAGATAAGATTTTCTCTGATGTCCTGATTTCTCTCATTGCTGTGCCAAATTGCACCCCTGCTTGTCACCTCACACATCTCCACCTCACATGCTTACGAATACAACCTCACATGAGCAGCAAGGCTGCACATTTCAGGCTCAGTAAAAGATTTATACACTTCACAAGCAGCCACGCACCCTCTGAGAAAACAATACCTACGATAGCTGCTGTGGGGGCTCATTTAATCACATCAAATCCTTTTTGTTGCAAAACCATAAATAAAAGAACAACCTCATCATCTTGGGTTTACCAACTCTGCTTAATTATTCACTTGGCATTAATTAGGCAATCAGCGTGCAATGCATTTAGCCCACTAGGGCCTATAAAATATGAATAGGCAGCACTTGCTTGTACGCTGAGCTCAGAGGTCTACAGAGGTGCTATGTTGGGCTACAGTTTTAGGGCAGTAGAGCAAAAATAAGCTGAAATTTCAGTCTGTAAAACTACCAAGACTACCTCACAGTGTAATCTGTTATTTCCCTTTTCAGGGGTATTGCATTCTGCGCTGCATATCTTCATGAAACAATGCAAATAGATAAAGATGTGGGTAAGAGTTTTGCAAATAATGCCTTGTATTCATCTGTAGGAATGGGAATGTTTGGAATAAATAAATGCAATGAAATGTACTTAATGATCTGGACTTATGTACTTTTAATCAAAGTAATTGCTGAACCATGACTTAGAGGTTCAAAGTGGTGTGTTTCAAAGTACTTTTTTTTTCAGACTCAGAATTTATTACCATTATTTTTGAAGCATAAAAAACGTGTTACACATTGAGAAATCAGCAGGAGTGCATGTACAAAATTTCACATCAGTATCAATGTACAGCTTTTTTTTAATTTATTCCATTTATGCACTAATGTCCAGGGATCCCTGGTTAATGCAACAGTGTTTGAACTCCTCAGGTGTTCTAGTTTGGTTCCTCTCTTCTCTAAACACTGCTCCACCTTTTGTGATGCATTTACCCACAGACATCAGGGCCGTATTCTACGAAGCAAGTTCAGCCTAGCGAGATAGCCTCGGAGCTACCTTGCTGAACTGAGCGCGGTAGCCGGCGGTCTGGCTACACGGTTTTACGACGCTGGTTATCAACCTAATAAGTGGATCCAGTTTGGCAATGAGCGAGTGCACGCATATAAGGCGGAGCCCGTTGCATCTGACCAATCACGAACATGGACCAGTCTGGAGCGTCAGAGCAGGCCTGAGAGAGAAGGACCGCATACTTCACACAGGAGGAGCAGGAGGTGATCATGAGGAACTATGATGAGGTGAAACATGTAATTCACGTTAAAAGCAACACCATCGCCGCTGCTAAAGCACGGAAAGAGTGCTGGCAGAAAATTGCTGACAGTCTAAATGCGTAAGTGTAGTGCAAAAAAAATCTTTTGTGCCATTATCATCCTGAAATAGCACTGTTCACCATGCACTTTTACTGTAACATGCAACATACCTAATTTATTTCTTAGATGAATTTATTAATTTGTTCATTCCTATCGTGTTTACATTTTTTGTGTGATATGTAGCCCACATGAGCCCTACATGAATTTCTGTCACAATTTTAATACAGGCAAAAAAATATTGTCATGGAACAGAAGTGTTGGCATTGAAGATCTTATTACAGCAATGAGAGTTCTTCATTTCCTTTAACTACCAGTAGAAAGTGTCATGTTCTACGAACCCCTCCCTGGAAAACCGGTACCTTTCATAAAGGTGGTCATCTGAAAAAGAGAGTGGGTCGGTGCGGTCCCTGAAAACTCTCGCGCGCCAGAGTGCTCCTTGGACAATGCGAGCTCCGATGTCCATGGGATCTTTTTAGAACGGACAAGCCATTTTTTCGTGAGGACTCATTGGTCAGTGGGCGGGGTTTTTATAGTCCGCGAGTTCAATCTGGAACCTAACCTGCCCCGGAGCAGGTTAGCCGTTCAGCGTATGTTGCCATGGAGACTCGCCTCGCCAAGGAGTGATCCCGTGTCGTTGAACAGGGAATCCGGAACCTATCCTCAAAGCTACCTCGCTAGGCAGTAATCATGCTTCATAGAACAGGGCCCAGGCTGCGTTATCATCTGTATGCTTAATTTGAGGTGGTAACTCTACTTTGACGCTCTAATTTAAAATTCAGGATTATTTGAAATTAAGCTACATGGCGAGTGAGCTTCATACTACTAAAAAGGTACGATTCAGTCAGAATCAGAAGTGTAAATCAGCCATCACTGTAAGAGTATAAACAAAAATACAATTTCTTATTTTGAATTTACCAACTTCTTTTTATCAATTCCTCTTAATATTTCAACTGTTACTTTCAGTTTCTTTGCAAACATTTTTTTTAACTTTATTATACCACTCCTTGTATTTGAAAATGATGAAACCATTCAGTTGAAATAAAAATGTTAAAAAAAAATGAGAAAAGGAAAAAACAAACTTACTGATTCTTCGGTATTTATGTTCATGTTTCATTCATACTCCTCACGCTTCCGGGCCGAGCTCGCCTTCATTCCTCTCATTGAACGCGTCTGAAGGAAACTGAGCTTTCACAGGAGCCTCTACGGTGCCGTAACGCCGCCATGTTGGCTCAAAGCCTATAGGCCTCAAATGGGAATCTTGGGTAACATCTTGGCGCCAAAATGGAGGAGACCGGGACAGTTTCATAACCCCGTGTGGGCGGAGCTTGGTGGTTTTCTGGAAGCTCTGTGGAGCCCTACGTCCAGGCAGGCAGACGGGCGACAGTGTTAGGGGGGAAAAGATTCACTCTGACGGCTGGAAAAGAGTTTCCAAGCCGCGGAGAGGAGCGTCTGCACGGGGCGTGTAGGACTTTTGATCGGCCGTCGTAACACGGAAGAAGGACTGTGTGTGCACCCGTGAAAAAGTGTGGCTGCTCGGGAAGTAAGGAGCCCACCTGGATCAGTGCTAATACCAGAGCCTGATGCACACCGTCCTCCGGGTCCGGTTTGAGCTCAACACCAGCACCGGAGACGAGAAGTCGTTAGAGGGAGCACACGCATGCACCTTTGCACACACACACACACACGCACTCACCAACTCATACACAGACACACACACACTCACACACACACCGGCGGAGGAGTTACTATAATGTTTGACAACCACGTATGCGTTGCTTTCTGACACGGGTTACCGGGAAGCTGCGGGTAAGGCGGGGCCGGACCGGTGGACACCCCAACTGGATTACTGAACTCCCCGTGTGCCGATTCACCCACCGCGACGCAGCGTTTTTTGGGGGGCGGGGGGGTCGACGGAGAAGCCAACAGCTGGAATATAACAACCTTTCTGTGGAACTCTTTACCGACTGACACAACCAGCAGGGTCTGTCAATTGTTTCTGCCCAGCTGTCGGAGCAGCCGCGTTTGGGACGCATATTTCGGGGATAATTTCCCCCAGCCGGGGTAGGTTGGACTATGGCGGACGACGACATTCTCTTTGAAGATGTGTACGAGCTCTGCGAGGTCATTGGCAAGTAAGTGTTGCGTTGCTCATTTATATTCCTGTTTTCACGGTTAATGCTGGTCATTGGAGCTTTCCAATTAGCTCCTCATAATATCCCGAGGGTCTGGCACTCACATATTTACGCACACACTCACACGCACGCCAAGCTTTGTGATAATTGTGAGGAGCTGTGATTGAAGGTATTGCGACCTTATTGCTAGTTTGTGCTGTCTTGTAATTATATATAATTTACATGGACGTAGGAGCATCCCGCAGCAGCTAAACAGGTGAAATACTGTTTTATGAATGCACACCCACTTCAACACCCACTTTATTACCTTATTCCTGCAATAAGACAAAGTCCTTTGCTGCTGAAGCTGTGTGTATCCTTCTCCTGCATGTTCAGTTGTAGACACACACAGTTGCTGGCATGCAGCCCTGTTCTTTGACCTGGTGGCAGTTGGCAACTTGCTGCAGAGATTAAAGGGCAGGGCAACAGAGCGTCATGAGTCATGCACGCCGCACATCTGGTCATGGTTAGAGGACTGGAGGTCTCAACAAGGCTGGTGGAGTGTTATTCACTGTGCTGAGAGTGTGTTTGCACATGGGAAGTCCCATTTCAACTGAGGTTGTGGAGTACCTCATAGGAAAGTTGAGTATAAATATAATACAGGCTCTACAGCCTGCAGGCTGGATATATCTGCAATATAAACACATAAAATGATATCAGCAATAAAGAGGGGTGTGTATGGACATTTTGGAGGCTCGGAAGACAACATATGCTCTAACATGTGTACAAAATCACTTAAAGGCCATGTACATACAACAAATCAAATATGTAATAATTCAACTCCTTTATCCAACACTTTTTTGGTTGCTCTGGAATGAGTTCTTCCAAAATTGGACACTAATGATGGCTTGGATTCAAGAAACAATTTTTACTTATTTTAGTGCCTAAGAAATCACAATTCTGTTATATTGCTTGGTCAACAAAAAGTCCAAAAACTGCCATCACAATTGCCAAGAAACCCAAGTATCATTGCAACCTAAAGAGTGATAATTTGAACCTTTTTCCTCAAATGGTTTGATTATCTACAACTAATACAATGAAATAACTCACTGGCATTAATGGATGACAAATTAAACTCATGACTTTTACCCCAAACTGGACAAATACCTCACGTTTTGCCGTACTTTAGTTGTACACAGATGCTTGAGTGTTATTACAGTTGCACAAAGCAGCTTTTACGCATGATAAACCTACTGAGCTAGGCCACTATCACAAGTTCAGGTTCAGTTTGGATCCCAGCAATCCTGTTCAAGACTGAAAGACATCAGATTTTTTTTTAAGGTGTAGCTGGAAAAAGTGCTGAAGAAGCCTTTTGTTTTATGCAATTTCTGCAGACCATAATACAAAAGAGCTAAAAGGGGAATGCCAGGCCTCTATCAGTGCACCTGTTAGCTAATAAAATCTCTGACCACTCTCTTGATAACAGGTTTTGCAGAATGTGACAGGTGAATTATGCATCATAATGCTACAATTACTTTCTCGTTGTAATCCTGTATTCTGCATATAATAACAGTCTCCTGCAGAAGCCAGGTAGAATATTGTGACAGTGTCATTCATGTGTGAATGTTCCCATGCTGATGACTAATGCCTCAAACCGGTTAAAAGTAGCGCACAGCTTGAGAGTATAAATCTGATGACCCACCCTCTGTGGTTATTTGCTTTCAGCGCTCAGCTTTGTTCTTCAGTACCTGCAACACACACACACGCACGCACACACACACACACACACACACACACACACACCTGGGAGTTTCCCACCTGATATCAGAGCGCTTTATGAGAAGAGAAGCGGTAAACGCTGAGGGAGACAGTCACTTTGTTTTTCACGCGCAGCACAGACAGTTGAATGAGAGGGAGAGGATCTGTTTCTGCTCTGAACGACGCATGAATAAGTGACTGTGTCATCCAAACTGTTGGCCTTGAATGAAGCACTTCATTGGGTGTACAAACAGAAGCACCATGTGAATCAGCAGCCTGTCAGTCAGCCGGAGCAGGCTGACTGGTTTTCAGCGGTGTCACAGAGATGGTTGACTGTTTGACGGGGTGATAAGACCTGCCGCTGCTCGCTGCATGTTTAGGCAAGCCTGAAAACTGTGCGTGAACTCTTTTCATCCCACACTCCTTGCTCTCTCTCAATCAAACTCACACAAGCAAAAAATCCCTCATCTCTATCATCCTGTGCCTTTGCGTCGTCAGTTAAATCGGAAACAATCACAACTCAGTGTCTCTGTGCAGGAGAACGCTTAAACTCTCAGATATCTGCAACAGAAATGAGTCTGCCAGTTCTTATGTCTGGATTTTTGCAAAGTGTGCTGTCATTTAACAATATTTTGGTGTGCTTTATACCTGTAAAAGCTTACTAAAGGTGATACAAGTCTATAACACATAATAACTGAAGAGTGATTTCGTGTCACAACAACAGCCAGATTCTGCCAACAAACTCACAAATTAATCTTTTATTTTTGTGATAATCTCTTTTCATGTTTGTGTTACATCCCTAAAACCTCTTAAACCTCCAGAAACAAGTTTTGCAAATCTATCTCTGGATATTTGGGGTTTTTAAATGAGATTATTTTAAACAAGATTAAGCAAACTACTTTTCTAACAGCTGGATTAAGGCAGCCCCCTGCAGGTTGTGCAATCTCAACATGCTTAACACCGTGTCACCTTACATAATGAGAATGTCAGCGCAAATGAAACAAAAAGGCATGAAAGACCAAAGCTGAAGCTTTCTGTTTTGGGAACTTTGTTTGTCTTCTTATTTTCAGTCAGTTAAACAGACGCAGCAGCGCAGTGTTGAGTACTGTGAACTCTCTTTTCTCTGGATTGCAGCCGTCCTTATTGTATTTCCCTGAGATTGTCTGAGATGTACAGTTTTGCAGAGGCAGAGAGAGAAAGGCCTTTTATCAGCCGACCCGCTGTTCTCTGTGGAGATCTGCTGCAGCTCCTTTTTTAAGACAGCTCTGAAGCACCAATTGTGGGTTTTTGATCCTTACAGGGACTGGATTAACAGGAGGGAAACCCAACCAAATGTCAACACTGCAGTCTTTTTAAAATCCCCAACGCCCTGATGCTACACTGGCACGGGTGTCCTGCAGGGTTAGACCCAGAATCAGGCCTGTTATAATCCCTGGAAAGCACTCTGCTCTCTGCCTGCTTCGGTTATTTTTATGGAGGTGTTTGAAAAATGGATCCACCCTGTAATTATGTTTATATTTTTGCATTATGTGACCAAACGTGAGCCAGATTGAGCCTTTCCGTATACTCCTATAGGCCCGTCCATGCATGTGTCTGCACCATAGACTGTAAAATAATTTTTGCTTGGCTTGAAGTGAGGTCGCCACAAAACTGCTCCCCTGGTGGCTGGCTGCAGTATAGGTCAAAAAAATCTGGCTCTCCAGTCATTCCACATGGGCTGTGGTCAAACTTTAAAAAATAAATACACATCGTAGAAATGTTTCTGACATCAGTTTGTTGTGGTGATTTAAAGACATCATTTGGCTGCCTTATATTCAAGTCGTTTTTTTTCTGAAAAGTTTTGTTTTCATTAGTTATTAGAGGTTAAAATCTAGGTTTTACATTATGTTTAATGATGATTGACAGCTGACTTTCTTGTGTATTATTTCGGGGATTGTAAAATATGTCGGGAGGTAGAGTCAAGGAGTGATTAGGCTCTCGAAAGAAAAAAAAATATTATTATGTTTGTCACCCAGCTCCACTCAGATTCTCCCAGAATCCCTCACAGTCTTTACCGCACAGACGCTGGCTGCACAACTGCAACAATGGCTGCGCCTGTGACGGGGATATTTTAGCTTCATAACTGTACAGTGGTAAATGGCGGAGCCTGCACATCTGTCCTGCTGCTGGATTGTTAATGCTGTTGTTCTTTTGAGGAGTGACCTGAGAAGAAGAAAGTAAATACAGACTCCAGGACCAGGAAGAGGAGAGTAAATATCTGTGATGGAGGATGGGAGAGGATGAGGGGAGGGTGTTTTGGGCCTGAGATGAGCGAGGGAGCAGGAGAGGTCAGGGGCGCAGTAGAAGGAAGCAGTCCATTAGTTTGACTCACACATTAAGAGACATCCTGCGCCCTCGGGCTTCCCTCTTTTCTGGTTCATCCTCGGTATATAAA
Source organism: Halichoeres trimaculatus (assembly GCF_033239565.1). NCBI lineage: Eukaryota > Metazoa > Chordata > Actinopteri > Labriformes > Labridae > Halichoeres > Halichoeres trimaculatus. The sequence goes on from NW_027437197.1 coordinate 14,177,603, forward strand.
AGTTGTGTGTGTGTGCGTATGTGTGTCTGTGTTTCTCACAGCGGGGTTGTTACACAGCTCTCTGCACAAAAGAGACTGCGAGAAAGATGCATTTTGCCTTTTGTTTTCCACTCCTCGCAGCTCCAAATGTTGCTGCAGATGATGCATGGTGACAACAGCCGATGCTAATTTCACTGCATCAGAGCAAACTGCTGCATCACGTTTGGGTTCAAGTCCTGATGTTTGGAGCGGACGAAACACAACGCTGACAACACTGACTGTGTTTACATGCACCTCACCAAAGAAAGTTGGCAGATTTGCATTTCCTTGAGCCATTCCTCTGCAGCAATGACCCTCCAGGTCATTGTTACAGTGTTTTACGGGGTGCTAAACTATCTGCAGAAGTCCCCTCTTCTCTAAAACACACAGAGCCAGAGATAGAAACAGATTCAACATTTTATGAAGACATTCACAGTCTGCTTATTTCTGCTGCTGCTCACTTTCATTTCAACAGTTTAGTCAACATTACCGTGATATAACTGAAAACACTCGGGAAGTCGACCTGGAAATGTTCAACACTTGCACAAAAGATTAAATTGCAAAACTCAGGATGAATACTTCCTGATGCTCGCCACAGTTTGACTAATAGTCTCAAACAGAGAGTGCATGTTAACAGTAATGCCAGAGTTACAGGCCATTGAGAGATTCTGCAGTGAACCGTGGAGTCTGTCATCGTCCGTTAATGGAGCCAGAAATGAGAGTTAATATGACTCAGCTGAACGGATCAATGGCCTCCCTGTCCTCACTGTTTGGACTCACTGTGGATTTAACAATGAGCGTCCTCCTACTACATACATCTCTGCAGAGCTGCTCACTGAATAAAATGAATTACCCTCTGCATACCTCATGGCCTGGGAGGATGCTCGGGGGTGCTGCACAAAGACTGACATCATTATATTTCACCGCCCAAGGATGAGTGTGTGTGTGTGTAGGTGTGTGTGTGTGTGTGAGGCCATGTGTGCATGTGTCCCATTCAGCTCATGGAGTGAGCTGACGTCAGCTTGTAATCCACAGGGAGTAAACTACCTGCAGGTTTAGAGCTCCTCTGCTGCGTTCTGCTGCTTGAAATTATGCAAATAATGAGACAAGTTCATCAGCCTGTCTCATTCATTTTCTGCTTTCCTGCAGGAGAGGAAGGGCTGGTTTTGGTGAGGTGCTGCTCAGTTAATTATTCATGTTTTCAGCTGAGGTTCGTTTATAACACAGCAATGTCTTAAGATTTAGAATGATGGGAGATCTGCATCAGTACAGTAGGAGCAGCCTTAACTTCCTGTCCTTGAGTTTTATTGCTCAGTGTTTTTATGAGGAGTCAAAGGTTCTTTAGATATAGCCTCTTAAAGACAAAATGACTTCATATCAAAATGCTGTAAAAATAACACTAAATACAGCAGTTTTATCTCAAGATTACATTTACTTGATGTCTAGTTTCCAAGTCATTTAAAGGAAAGTTTAAGTCAAAACTAACTGACTAGAAAACACAAAGAGATGTCACATTGATTTGCAGAATGAAGCTGACCTTTGCAGAACTAGCACTTCCTCCTAACAGGTTCACATCTTCATGTCTGTGCTGTGTCCTTGTGTCTCTGATAGAGTGGTTTTATGTCAGTGTAACAGACAGCTTTATCAGCTTATCTCATGTCTCCATCATGCCTCAAACCATGCCATGCTACAAATGGCGATGAACCGATTTTATTGATTAATTCGAGTTTTTTGGGGGGGTTGGACAATTAGAATATAATCACATTTTGAATTAATGTAGACAACTCTGCCACCATTAGAACTTCAAAGTGAAGTTTTTAAAACTTAAAAACAGATGAAATTTCAATTCCAGGAGTGAAATAGATGGTACTCTCATTAATTTTTTAATAAAATTAAACAAAACTGGTTTTGAGTTATCTCTGTCATTTGCGATATGTCTTTGGAAAGTAGGGGAAAAAAATCGCCAGAAATCACATTTTAAAAAAAAGGAATCATAGATTTTATTTTTAGTCCATATCGCCCTAACCTGACACGCCTGTGGAACAGTTTCATTTATCCGCCATGGAAATATTTCACTAGTCCATTTGGGTAGCAGCTCTTCCGATTTGTTTTCAGAGGCGGAACTTTAAAAAAAATCAGCAGCTGGTGATTGAACGACCGTTCTGATTAACGCACTCACCACGGACCAATCCACATCAAGCCACGGTATGACGTAGCTTAAGTGAGCCGATGCTTCTAAGAAACAAAAGATGAACATCTACTGAATCATGAGAAACAGCTGTGAAAAGGCGTTAGACGTCAGCTTCTGTTTTTATAAATTTAACTTAAGAATCAAAGGAACGCTGACAAGTATGAAAGTCTGCTGACGTCATGTCTGCTCCCACAGCTCCCACCTCTCTTCCCTGATTGGGCCGGTTAGAATTTAGCCGAGTGAATTCGTTGGTCATTGGAGCCTGGCAAGATGGACCTGCAGGAGTTCAGAAACTGAATCAGGCAGGTCTGTCTGCTCTGCAAGGTTAATGTCGCCCAGCCTAAGCTATAAAACAACATCTGACATCTGTGAGTGTTTGTAGTAGCATAGACTAAAGTAAGGATGTGATCCTATGGTCTCCAACTGTTCCTTCTGGCCTCAAAACTGTACAGTGGTAAAAGGCGGAGCCACGCTGTCCATTCTATATACAGCCTTTGGGTAGTAGAGCTATCCAGCAGTTACAGCTTAAACTAAAGCCTCAGCTAGTGCAGCTGGCTGAACTTCAGCTTAAAACAATAAATGATTTCAAAAAATGTAAAAACTTATCTAAATGACTTGATGTTCTGATGCTGACGAGTTAAGATGATGAAATGTATTAGGTAGCACTTTTGGGATGTTGTAACCTGAGCTGCTGCAAAAATTTGCTGAGGATCGTTCTTGCTTCTCAGCGCCCTTTAAAACTACGATTTTTCAAGCGTTAATTTTGTAAAGTTAGATGGAAAAGCTGAATTTTCTACAAAGGTCTGCTCTTTTTTATCTCAAAAGGACAGTGACTCCATTTTTCAAGAACCCTTTGGTCGGAAACAACAAAGAGAAGTGTCGTGGAAGAGAAGCCAACAGAATTTGTATTCATTCCAAGATTTATCCACCAATTTTCCTCTTTTGCACCGAGTCTTGATGCAAATTCAGGAATTTTAGAAAGTGCCCAGATAGAATAAGATTTGTATCCATCATCTGAAATATTTTTTGTGCTTGTGTTGATGCTTGTTTTTAGCCTAGAACTCTGACCTGTATGAAGACACACAGCTCACTACAGGGGCAAAATTTTAATCCATGCTGCTCAGGAAGTGTCGTCACACTGCAGTAATGAACCTTGGCCTCTTCATGTTTTCACTGTAGATTTGACTCCAGGTTTGAGGCGTGCAGCATAAACACCAGAGCAATCTGCTTAGATTAAAAAGAGAGCCAGCTTGGTGACATAGAAAACTCTGGACATACCTCACTAACCCATTAATCTGGCTTCTTAGTGCCCCCCTCAGGGCCCCAGCAGACCCCGAGCTGTGGGTCAGTGGGTTAACGCTGCTTTGTTTACAGACGGAGAGTGTTTTCTACCACCCAGGACACTCTGCTTCTGGAAAACAGCATCGCACTGCAGCTCGGGTTGAAGATGAGACTGTTCTTAGCTGGTTTCATGTCTTCAGTGTGTGAGTTGTGTGTTTTGGCAGTAATGCTCACACACACACACACACGCACACACACACGGCCGTTCCTTCCTCTAACGAGCTCTGTTTAGCTGCAGCCTAATAAATCCATTTTAATTGGGAGTCAACTGCACAGCATCCAATTAGAGAATGTCTTTTCAGTCATAATGCTGCAACAATGTGGAGCTGCTTATGACTGAATGAGGTCCAGGGCTCGGGGGGATATACACACAAACACACACGCACACACACAGATGCTGCCATCTCTGGGGACTCCGCCCGTGCTATGTGTGGGTTTATGTTTCATGATCTTAAACCTCTCTGCAGGGGTGAGGAGGAGAAAATCCGCTGAAAGGATAGTTCCAGCACGCACAATTACACATAGATGATATAGCAGAGAGATCTCACACTCCACCACTAAAATATTTATCCATCCTCATCAAGATGAAGGCAGAAAAAAAACACTCCGAGCCGGCCCTGTCAGTGCTCTATGGGCGGAAAAAGAGCTTCATTTGAGGCTCTGTTAGAAGAACAAGCTCTGCTGGAGTCACTCTGCAGCGGCAGACTTGGTTAGATTAGATGAGCTGTCGGATTTCTTACAAAACTGAAAACATTTCTGCCGGTTTCTGTTACAGTCTGGATTCTGAAGGAGAGCAAAAAGTGTGAAACGTATGTCTCTTTAGCTGCTGAAATTTTCTTTCTTCACTGCCGACTCTGCTGCTGCCTGTCAGAGCTTCTATAGCTAACTCTAATCATGGGGCTTTGCTGAAAATCAGATCTGCATGAGTCCTCTATCACTGAGAGCTTCTTATTTTACAACCTTTGTCCATTTGAGCTCTTTTAGTCTAAAGGTGCAGCAGCTGCTCACATATCTCCTCTGTGGACTCGTCCCTCTGCTCCGGCTGGAGTTTGGTGTTCTCCAAAGTTTGTTCCAGATCTGGGCTGCTGGAGCACATTACTTGTGACAGCTCTCTTTTGGGATTGTCTGGAAATGTTCCCTCTCAGGAAACCGAAGATTCTGTCTGCGGTATCTTAATTTGCTCAGCTGCAGAGGAGGGAGAGAGGGAGAGTGTGTCCGAGTTTATCGTTTCAGAGGTTTTTATCTGAGGAGGGCTGAATCTGTAACACTCACTGAAAATCAGACAGTTTCAGTTTGATCAAGTCAGCTGGTCTGGGTTTTAATAATAAGTCAACAAATCACACACTCTGGCATATTTATCACACAAAGATACCAGAATGTTGCTATTTTCTAAAATGTATTTGCTTTTAAGAAACACTATGAAAATAAAAGTAAGTACACCACATTGTAATTTGATGACACTCTTTCTTTAATTTTTACTGTACACCCATGTCTTTGCATTTACGTCAACACTCAATTCAGACTCTGACGTTTAAAGGTGTTTCTAGCTGTTAAACTTAGTGTTACTTTCCAATAAGTCACTAACTTCTACTGATAAAATGATCATGAGGCTTTATATGATGGATAATTGGGTTCTCCATGATCTTTGATCTCATTCGGCTATAAAACTGTCCAAAGTACCTGGACGCAGCTGACTTTCATTTTCATTATGAAACAGTTGAAGAAATCTTGCTGGGCTGGTAATGTTAAAACCTACCAAAGGAAAGAAAGCATTTTACTTTTTCTTGGACTTATTGTGTATTAGAAGAATTATATTTAGTTATTTATACAATTTAAGAGTTTTAACATGATGAAATGATTAACAGAACACTTAAAGGATCAGTCAATAAGTTGGGCAAAGCAAATTAACAAGAAGCAAAGAAAAAATTTCTGTGCCAAAAAAGCTCTCTGCAAAAATGCACTTTTGCCAAATGAACCTTTCTATAAATTGAGCAAGAAACTAATGTGAAGCTGTAAGCACAAACTTACACTTTAGAGGTTTCTCTGAATGTTTCGGAAAAAGAGACCGAACCAGGCTCCATTCAGAAAACAAACATTTTTACGCCTTTTTTCTTCTTGAATTGCAAAAATCCTGAATTCTGGCTGTTTAGTAACAAGCATCACGATCAAGATATTTCAGCACCCTTTCAGTCTGTTTATTGTCTTGAAATCAAGGAAATCTGCATTTTTGGGGGGTTCAGAGAGCAATAAGAGAACTTATACTTGAATATGGTAAAACTGAGACTCAAATGACACATTTGGGCATGTGCCTCACAGCCGAAATAGAAAGCCAGTAGTTTATGTTCATTAGAGGAGTTCTGGTACTGATCCATGCTGACAGGTCATCAAACTGTGCCGTGGTCAGCTTCAAGTAGCTCCACATAAGTTCATCGAGACAGATCATGAAGGAAAGGGAGATTAACAGAGTCAGGTGACTTTTAACTCAACTTTTGGTAAAAAATATCTGCTTACAGCTTTTAAGCAAACATATCTGCTTCTCTTTCAGTCCAAACACACCATTAGGTCTTTAAAGACATGGTTTTCTTGTCAGGAAAGGGTCTGAGAGCTCTCTTGTCCCTCATATTGTAATAAAATCTACCCAGTTCTTGAGTCGAACAACTCCCAAAGATCACGAGAAGAGGATCCATTTCTCAGTTCAGCATTTATTCTGGTCACCAGTAAGGATTACAGCGCTGGTCCCAAAAGAATGAGCCCCAATATCCGGGAGCAATACAACTGTATAACAGTCATTGCTACACCTACCAGAGTATGAGAGTAATTGGCCAAAAAATATGACTGACACAACTGTCTCAACCCACAGCTGGTGTCAGTATTCAGAGAGATGTGCTATCAAAGTGTGTGACTGTTGAATCAGAGCATGCGGCTAGGAGACTTGGTGGAAGTTTACTCAGGGTCAAAGAAACCTCACAGACACAAGCTGGAGACAGAAGCTATCCTTCTATCTGCCAGATAAACATACATCAACCCTGAACATGACATGTGACTTGATTAAAATGCTAAATTACATCAATTATTCGAAAATATAACAATTTGTCTGCCTTAAACTGGAAGAAACGCCTGATTTGATACTTAGCAGTACCTCACACTGTCTTCCCCCGATACTGTTTTAAATGTGTGAGCGAGCATGTCAGAGTTTGCGGTCACAGCAGGATTCTGTTAGCTAATGAGGTCGTACAGTCCCTTCATTAATGCATTATTTATGTCTTATTTCCATCCTGACCCTGCCTCTGTATGTGTGTGTGTGTGTGTGTGTGAGAGAGAGGGGTGTATTTAATGAGATTTAACAGGAGCTTCATCACACACAGCTGCACATTAAGAAACCTGATAACAGTTTCCATCAGGTCACAGAGGTTGACGTGGCAGTTTTCTTGGATTTTGCGGCTAAGTATGACATCACTGTCTCTTGAAATGGCTTTTTTCTCTCAGCATGTGGCGTTTTACTGGAGCTGTGGATAGAGTGGCATTTTAGCGCTATTTTCCTTCTCTTTCCTCATGTCCCCTGTTTGTTTTCGTTGTCCCTCTCCCATCCATTTGGAGCCTTTTTAATCTAAATTGATTTCCACGCCACATGCCAAAGCAAACACTGTCACCTGGGTTACAGCCCGGGCCTCGTGGAAAAACAACACCCACCACTCTGCACACAAGGAAAAGACATCTCCCTCTAAAAACCCCCAAGACTGCATTTCTACTTCATCCCTCTGCACCGTCAACCCACACAGAACATTACAGGTTACTTACTGCAGCTGTTTACATCGCTCTGATGAGAGGTGAGAGCTCCTGTGATTGGGTTTAATGCAAAGCATGTGCTCCCAGAGACAGCCGAGCTTTATATTCGGAGAAAACAAGACGGGGAGGAAGGTTAGATTTATTTCAGAGTCTCAGCGCTTGTGTGCCAAGGATGTTTGGAAGACTTCATGTTTTCTCTGCTTTACCTTAATGTGCACGTCAAATAAAGAGATCTGGGACGCTGCTTTAAGACACACAAGGGTTAACTTTTAAATGACTGCAAATTAGATTCACCCCTGAGCAGGTTAAATAAATAGATTTACTCACAGGAGCTGTTTGCTTTCACCTACAGGGTAATTAGACGCGAACGTGTTTGTGATGGAGCTTAATGTTGATCATGTGCCTCCTCACAAACTGAACAGAAAGGTGAGAGCATGAAGTCTGAGTGTTTCTCTGCTTAAGAAGCTTTGCAGCAATCTTATCTGCGCTCTGCATTAAACCCACTTTGTGGTATCTTGTACCATCTTCTAATCCTGCTGCAGCTGATGCATAACTTTAACTCCATTCAGGTACATCAATACAATAAGATGTCAAAGATAAATCACACAATAGCACAGGAGACGAAGGTTAAAGTTAAAGCAGTCATGTTCCCACTTTTTGCTTTAGTGGCGATGTAACCAGAATCACAAAAACCTGGAGCCTGGTCCCTCCGCCTGTGGTCTAATGAGATCTGAGAGCTTGTCAGGTGCTGGTTTCAATGCCAAACTCTGCTGCCTGTAAAAGCGAGGACCTTGGAGTTCTCCTGACTTGTATAATGAGTCCTTGTGGTGGGTTTGGTTTTAATTTTTCTGCTCAGGATGAGAGAAAAACTCTTGCATAGATTCAGACTTTGTGTGAATGAGAAAGTTTGAAAGTCAAAAACAGGAGAACAAAAAGGATGATACAGATATTCAAATTTACATCACTGAACCTCGAATTTAAATCAACATGACTCAAAATAGTAAATCTTTAGCTGAAGGGATAAAGAGGAAAAATCAAGTTGGTGTTTTGACTAAATCTCTGAGTTTGGCTCATGAGGCAGTGTTTAAAGCATAAAACAAAAGAAGCAGAAGCTCCTGCTTTTCCATAATCTGAGGGGAAAATCTCCAAACCCGGAGGAATTCTTCCAGTCAACCTTAAATTGAACCCCGTCTCGTCATGACACAGAGCAGTAACCTAAATGTGCAGAGAAAATGAAGGGATCTAGGACGCTTCCTTGAGGCTCACCAGGCTTAAATGCAGTAAATTACTGAGGACACGTTCTCACATCGAGTCCTTTATAATGAATAAAAGTGGAACTGTTTCCTGCCTGAAGGCCTCTTTCTCACATAAGCAGCCTCATTGTTAGTGGCATTAAGGCCTGCAGGTACACTGCTGTAACAGACCATATTTTTATCACTCCATTCAGCAGCATTTCTAAAGCGGTTACTGTAGCGCTACATCGCAGCAGGATTTCATCTGAGCCAGTAGAAAGATCGACGTATACAGATGCCTCACTTCACACTTGTGCTTGGGGTGCTCTGTAAAGCACCTATATATTCCATAAACCTCTTTCCAGTGAGGCAGGTCAATTAAGAACTTAACACAAGCACGAGGAACAGCTGGAGGAACAAGATGCTGCTCTGCTCCTTCAGCCTTTCTAGTTTATAGTTTTCCCTCGGGGTAGAAATAAACTTCCTTCATATATGCAGTCCTGAGTGTTTTCTAGAAACTGAGTGCAGATATCTTTTCTGTTCTTGTCCTGAATATCCTTCTTCAGCTATTTTTAATCATCCTGAAATGTGTTGCACTTCTGAATTAGCACAAGATGCATGATATAAACATCCTCAATCCTGCATGTTTGATAAATTGATCTCATTCCTGCTGTATCCTGCAATGCCAAAAGTTTTAAGAGACTTAAAACGCACTTGAATTTAAGATAGATTTTTATTTTCTTGCGTTTGGCCCTTCAGACATTTCACAAACTTGCCTTTTAACCACTACAATGTTTTTTTTAAACTAAAGGTAGATGCTTAAAGACTTGGTTGCTATGATATAAATAAAGCATCAAAGAGCTGCTCACTAAAGCTGTCCTAAAGCGATCTGTGGGATTGGAATCAAAGCTGAATTTGGCGATTTTAGGATTGATTTTTGTTGGCAAAACACAACCAGATGAGTTTATTATCCTGTGTTTTATCAGCTCAGGGTTAAATGTGAGCTCATGAAGAGTCAGAATACACACAAATATGATCAAATGAAACAGCATCAGGCATAAATTCTACAAATTATCTCTCTGTGGATACAAAGTGGAACAAGGGAAAACCTGATCTTCTCCACGATGTGGTTTGTAAAGTGATACCACATAAAGAGAATATTAAATGTTAGAAACGTTCAACATGAGAAGTGTTATCCCCCTGTAGAGACATCCTGTGTGTGTGTTTATTCATGTGATTATATCGACCTTCAGTCAGCACCAGATTAAATGCACTTCACGCATTTCATTGACTCCTGTGATTGTTTTATTGTTCAACATGTCGTTTCTCTCTGGATGCTTGATCCGTGCTCAGAGAGACAATGTTTCATATCACACTGCAGCCTGCAGGAATCCAGAACCATGCTTCATATTGATCAGACGAAGGCGTAAACACACACTCGCAAATACACACACACACAGCCTGTAATATGTGCCCTTGAGCCCGGGTTGTGATCATCCCATGCTTTATAGTTTAATAGCTGCAGACGAAGGCCAGAGGAGAGAACTTCATCACAGTGATGCCAACGACATTTCCTCACAGAAACACGCCACACACACTCACACACACTACATGCATGCTGATGAGTGACAGTAACATGAAGACAGTTTTCTGTATTGAGTTTTTGTCCAGAACCTGCAGCTGTACCTGCATAAACTTAGACATCTTAATAATGCAGGCGTGTTCTTGCAGGTTTCTGTTGACTGTGAATGTGGAAGCACTCTTCTTCTGCATGTTGGATGAAAACAGTAACAAAAGGTGTGAAGCAGCAGGACCAGCTGTGTGTGAAATATCTGTCTCCAGCAGGTTAGACGTGTTGAATATTTGAAGCAACAGGGATGGATGGATGCAGAGGGCTCTAACGGGCTGCAGCCACTCTGAGCTGGGTGTGATGTCTGTGTTGACATATTGTCTGACAGATGGGTGACACATGCTCCGTGTCGCTCCTCCATTGTAAGAGCTGCCGGGGCTCAGGGCGACAAGAGGCACAGAGCACAGCCAGTGTGAGGAGCACATTGTCTTTCTTCAAGCTGCGATGCACAGTAACACTCCAGCTCCTCTTCATCTCCTCCTCCTCGCTCAGTCTCTGCTCCCTCTCTGGAAATATCAGTCTTATTTATGAGGCTGTTAAGTGCGGTGTAAATACTCCACCACTGCTGCTCTTTATTATTTCAGTAAATCTCTGGACTCTCTAAATGTGGAGGGAGGTCACAGAACAACTCGAGTAATCACACTGATTTGGTTTTACTTATTCTCTGCTCTCCCCTCAGCCATGATAATGTGCTGTGGAGCCTGTTAGAGGTGCTGTTTAATTCATCACAACAAGAGATGGAGAAAAGTGTTATTATTTTTATATGACCTTTGTTTAAAAAGGAAACACACCTTTAATATTTAAACCTTTTTTTTTTAAATAAGTCCTGGCCGAATGGAGCTGGAATGAAGAATGAAACACATTGACACCAAGGACCATTGTGTTGTATTACCTAGCTTTCTTAGACGTGATTATAAATATAAACTTTTTTATTTATTTATTTTTTTTTTTTTACCAAAAGCTGTTCTGTAGAGTTATACTCCCAAAAAAAAGAGATAAGACACCATTCTTTTGGAGAACGTACCAAAGATGATTAGTTCTTGGAACTACCCTTTAAGGGACGAAATGGTCCCATTGTTGTTTTTCGGGGTTAAGTGAAACTCGGATTGCTCAATTCAACTGATGAGTTCATCGCCAAATATGATTGGTGATATCATGTTTTTTATTAAATGGTCCAGGTTGTCTCCAATCCGATACTTGGTATCAGCATTAGGACATCACCCCTAACGCTGGGAATACGCTGGATAAATTTCCAATCCGTCTCGGCTCTGTTGCTTGTTCACTATAGGCCCATTTCCACTAAGCGGTTCAGTTTGATTCATCTTGGCATGGCACACATTTTACGGCTTTTCCACTAATCGCGGGACTGACCCCAAAATAACCAAAGTAACCAAGACCAGCCGTCTCACTTTTTGGCACCCTTCCGTAGGGGTGCCAGGCCAGATTTATCTGATCTCGGGAGGTGGAGCTACAACACCGCCGACTGTTGATTGGTCGAAATAATCATCACTTACGGTGGGACTGCGGCTGCGTTTCTCCTGGCGGCACACAGTCTTCTCTGAAACAAAGCTTGATTGCATTTTGTATCAAAGAGCCACATGCCAATCACAAAGAAGAAAAACTACTGGATGTCTTCCATCATTGCTCTGTGTTTACTGTGTCAGGTTTTTCTTCTTTGTTGAATTTATAAGGGGGGTACACTGTGTTGCTCTGCTATGGTATCACACTGATGCGGCTGTCGGCATCCAGCTTACACGCCGCCTGACACAAGGGGACCCGGTCGGCTGTGGAAATGCAAACAGGACCAAGCTTAACCGTGCCAACCCGTACCAAACCATACTGATCTAAACCAGACTGCTTGGTGGAGACAGGGCTTATATATCAGGACCGCCAGACAGCAGGGGTCAGACCCAGGAGTTTCCTGAATCCCTACCCAGGGATGGGTACCTTTCACATTTGAAACAATACGGTACCGATACTCGGTACCTGGCAATCAGTACTCAACGGCAGCAGTTTTCGGTACTTTTTTGTTTATGTGGTAAAAAATATCAATTTGTCTAATAATAGAATAGAAAAAAATCAATTTGACATATATATTATTCAGTATATAACCATATAATGTTGTGTTCATGCCCAGCATGGAAAATTGCCTACTCTTCCACTCCCTCAAAGTCACAAGGATGCATTTAGGTACCTAAATATGGTACCTTTTGGCTTTACGTGAATCGATGCCCCGTACTTTCAACAGTATTCAGTCGATACCTTTAAAGGGCCTAAATCGGTACCCATCCCAATCCCTACCCTAATGATGATCCTCTTCTGGTTCATGCTGCGCTGTGAAACCTTCAACCTCTTGACTTCAGGTCTGGTTTCTCACATTATGTCTTTTTTTTGTTGCACTAAAGATAAATACCCTTTGGTTTAGACACACTACGATTAATTTTGAAAGGCAGCACTCTGAGAGTGCTAAAAAGTAGCACTACCAAGTCAAAGAACAAGAATTAAAAGAAGTTGAAAGCTTCCAAAGGAAAGCTTTTTCAAAAAGAAATTTTTTCAAACCCTTTTTGAATGAGTCAGTTGTTTGTCTAGCCCCCAGGTGGTCAGGTAGGGTACTCCACAGGTGAGGAGCAGTTGAGCCAAAGGCCCGATGTTCCATACAGAGCTAAGTCCTGGGGAACTGAAGAAGGGAGTTGTTACCAGAGCAGAGGTTTTGTGATGAGGTTTGTGGTGTGAGTAAACACAAAATGTTGATCTCAGTCAAATTAATTTTTAGTCTTCTTTATTGTCTTTAGTCTGCAAGCATACGGCCGCCTTCAGTGCATAAATATCTCTGCGTTCGTTGAACTCTTTTCTTGTATTTCTGTCAAACTGAAGCACTCAAAGGTTGTGTCGTTGTTAAGATGATTAATCTCTCTGACTCATTGTTGAGCAACAATGCGTTCAGCTGGGTGGTAAATAAAGAATCAGAAAATGTCAGCAAGTTATGTGTTCTGACATACACACACACACACACACACACACACACATACAAACACACACTCCCCTCTTTGTGGGCTCTGACTCTTCTTTGTGTCACTCCCACTCGTGTCCTTGTGCGGCGTCTCTGCTCGTATTTGTTCAGTTTTTCTCTCTGTCAGCTGGTAAATGAAGCTGTCAATACTCATCGCTCCTGCAGCAGCGTCACTGCAGAGTTGAGAAAGGATGGAGACTGTGCCGCAGAAGATATGGGAGGAAAAAATCAACGTTTCTCTTCAGACGCCTCTGCTCTGCATATTTCTCAAGCATGTGCTTATCAGTGAGGAAGATCCGCTAAGAAATCTCCTCCTCGCCCTCTGCCAGGCCGGTGTGCAGCTGGTGCAGTTCCTGTGGTGTTAAATCATGTCCTGTTAGTCCAGTCTGTTGGCTGGGGAGTGTTTGTGCTTACACAGTGAATACTCTGCAGAGATATGATGGAGTGTGAGACCAACTCACTGCTTTCACACACTCTTCCCCACAAATATTTACCCTGCTCTGCTCTGGTCGGTTTCTCTGAGGAAGACGAGTCATGTGATGAAGAGATCGTGGTGTGTACCTTTGTGTTGAGCTGGCTCGGTCTGATACTCGAGGAGAGGTGGAATCAGTTTGTGTAAGAGGTGTGGGAAAACTGCTGAGCTCTGCAGTTGCTGCAGGGTGTGTGTGAATATGAGCTCGCTTCTCTCCCCACTTGACCTCAGAATCACTCATCTCTGTCCTTAAAAACACCAACACACTCTGTTTCTCTGTGTAGTTTTCATTAGCAGCACTTGCTCTCTTCACTGCCTCTCTATGTCATTCAACCACTACTCCTCTCAATGTTCAGCTTCAGGTTGAAAATCAGATTTTTGGTTAGTTTGTTTTTGTTTCAGCTGCTGTTCTGTCATCTGTCCTGTTGTGATATTTACCTGAGGAGGTGTAGAGCGGTGTGTGTGTGTCTCAAAGTCACTCTTCTAGCCGGGTCAGATAAATACAGTGACTTCACAGGTCACACACACACACGTTCTCTTCTGTTTGGTAAACAAACACATACACACACTCTGCTCAAACACACTCCATATGTCTGCTTCCAGCCCAGCATTCAAGCCTCTTTGCTGTGTTTGCTAAAGCACTCGATTAGATAGGAGAGTGTGTTTGTACAGAATGATATCAAAGCTCATCTCCACACACACACACTCGCAAACTGCAGCAAAGTTTACACACTCGATGATGAGCCAACAGAAGTAATTGTATCTAAATATCATTCTGTAAACGTCTGGACGCTGCCGGGCAGAGAAAACGTGTGCAGACAGTGACCTTTTGAGTGATTAAAATACACTTAACGCATCTACTTATACACACTGTGTGTGTTACACAATTGAACACACACTGTACATTAACCTGCAGGAGGACATTATCATCACATCTTTCTCTCTTCGTCCTGATAAACGCTGTGGTTAATGATGTAATGATGATGCAGGCACTGAAATGAAAGTGAAACTAGTGGAAAGCTGTCAATGATTTGGGAGAAAAGAGCAGAAAGAGATCAAAGATCGACTTCAGGGGAGAGGACATGCTCAGAACAAACAGGCAAGAGGAATATTTGACCCTCAAATATTGTTCCAAGGGCCTGAAAAGAGGATTAACTTTCCCTTTTTGTGGTTATAAAGAGGTAGAATCTATAAGTAGTCACCAGCATACAGGAAAAAAAACATTGTTGTTAAACTGAGGCGGGGGTATCCTGATTTGTCTTAATGTATAGACACATATAGGATTGGGTATCTTTCAAATATGAAATGGTACATTTCTGTACCAATTTTCAGTACTTTTGTGTGTATATTTGATTAATGATCAAATCTCAGAGTTTTCAGTTTAACATATTTATTCTTGAATATATAAACTTGCAATACTGTGTATGTGTCCAGCATGGAAAATCACCTACTCTTCCACCTTCTCACAGTCACAATGATGTATTTAGGTACCTAAATGTGGTACTGTTTAGCCGCGTTTCCACCAAGCAGACCGCTTCGGTTCGTCTCAGTGGGGTGGGCGTTTTTTGGTGTTTCCACTGACTTTTCCCGGTAAAGATCCCCAATAAACGAGACGAGCCGGCCTACTTTTTTTGGACCCTTTCGTATAGGTGCCAGACTGAAGCGATCCGATCTTGGAAGGTGGAGCTACATCACCTCAGATCATTGATTGGATGAAAGAATCGTCACTTACCATGCGACAGTGGCTGCATTTCTCCTGGCAGCACACAGACTTCTCTGAAACAAAGCTTGATTGCACTTTGTAACAAAGAGCTACATGCCAATCACAAAGAGGATGAAATGCTGGATGTCTTCCATCTGTACTCTTTGTTTACCGTGTCACGTTTTTCTGTTTGGTGGAGTTAACTGTCACGCTGCTACGGCGTCACGCCATTGTTTAACAGCTGCGGCTATTGGCATCCGGCTTACACGCCGCCTACCACAAGAGGGTACAGTTTGCTGTGGAAACAGAAACGGGATCAGGCTTAACTGTACCAAACTGCGCCAAACCATACTGAACCGAACTGGACTGCTTGGTGGAAACGCAGCTTTTGACTCAGTCGGTACCAATAAAAGTACCTAATTCGGTACCCATCCCTAGAAACATAAAGTAGTAATGCTGGCTGTTAAGTTTGAATGCAAGGAGCTTTTCAAGCCTCTTTAAGTGAACATGACGGGCCTCAAACACCAAGGTTTGCCCATAGTACCACTTAGGGCCAGCTAATCAGAGGAAAGGGGGTTTGTGGAATGGGGAGCCTTAAAGCGACAGTGTGTGTGAGACAGAGGCTGGAATACCTTTTTTTTTTAAAAACTAAGTGAAGACAATTTATTTTGAGCTGTAAATCATGTCAAGATAGTATGACATGAATTAAGACCAAAAAAGTACCAAACCTTCTCTTTAAACCTAAAGTGTTTCTTCTCTTTCGTCCTCCACATATCACATCCCTCATAAAAACGGACCCTTTCATGATTAAATGGACAAGAAACAGGTTAATGGTGTTATTTGACTTAAACACATTTAGTTTGGAAAAGGCCAGAGAGATAGTTTAAATCAGACTATCTGACAGAACAGAGCGTGAATTCTCCTCCTCGTTCTTCACACTATAGACTTAAAGAGCAGAAATAGTTTCAGTGGTGTTAACATTCCTGTTAGAGTCTGAAAGTGTGTGAGCATCATGTGAGAGCTCCAGCTCTGTGACACAACAGGACGTCCAACACGCTGAGCACACACAGCTCCTCTTCCCGTGTCCTCGAGTGTGTGTCAGTGTCACCCTCTTTATGCAAGACATACATGATCCCTTGGTTTGTGACCCTGTGTGTACGAGGTGTGTGTGACCCCTGGGTGTGTGTGTAAGTGTGTGTATGTGGGCTAATCTTAGCTTTAGCGCTGGCCTCAGCCAAAGATGAGGATTAGGAGACGTAAGCACATGACAGAGCTGCTGGATGGAGTGGAGTAGTAACACCAGGAAGTGGACCACTCCGGGTGTGTGTCTTAAAGTGACAGACACTTTTAACTCTTTGAACGCTGAGACAGACCGCCAACAGCTGCACATTTTAATGTCATTTCTTAGTTTGTCTTCAGATGCTTCCTGTTTCTGTTCTTAGAGGATATTTTGACAGTTTTGCACAAGATGCTCTCGCTGAAGTGTTGTTTTTTATTTATGATTGACTCACTCAAAAATATGTGCAATTGTTTGTGATTGTTTTATGTTGTATCCATGTCGTTACACAGCAGGTCCTGTTTTAGTACAGCAGCTGCCATAATCCTTCCGCAGCTTCCTACAGATTACTCCAGCAGGGTTTCCTCCTGAGACAGCCGAGCTCAGAGCGACTGTAACCTTCACCCTCCCTCTGAACTGAGCGTATCATCCCATCATTACCGACCCGACCTGTGACCTCTTCTGCAGCCTGAGAGGGTTAGGGTCGCCCTGTGGCCTTTAAAAGGCCCACAAACAGGCGTCAGACGAGGAAAAGGGCAAAGCTTTCCTCCTGCTGTGGCTGTTGCAAAGGGCGGCTCTTTGCTCTCATTGTTAAAGAGAGAGAGATGTTTAAGCGTACGGAGGCTGTGACCGCACTGCTCTAAGGGTTACCGATGGCCTTTACGAGCACACAGGAACATATTGAGGCTTCGCTTGGGCTTTCTGCAGAATATTGAGTCTCTCTCAGGCTGGGCTCAGACGATCGACTGCGCAATAGATTTAGTGTTTTTCCGTGTGCAGCTCAGAGCTCAGAGGAGCTTCAGCGGCGTGTAGATCAATGCAGGAATCAGATACAGCTCTGACTGTGGAAGTGAACATGGTGAGGTTAGGCTGCTGGGTGTGTATGTGAGTGTGTATCTGCGTGTGTCAGGATGCAGATTCTCTGTTGGACTGACGGTGTAAGCGCAGCTCAAGTGAGCAGGAGGGAGGTGGTGTTTTACAGCAGACATGATGAAAATAAGATCTGTCAGTGTGTCTTTGTGTTTGTTGAAAGAAATGTGTGTCTCAGTGTGTGTGTGTGTGTGTGTGTGTGAACAGTAGACTGGGAGCTGACTCTTTCTGCCCTCTGTGCAGATATATCAGGATGTTTTTCCCTCGGTGTCACTCTCGGTCTCCTGCAGGTTAACCTGAGTTTCCTTCAGGTCGCTGAGCCTCTGTGTGTGTCTGTTAAATACAGCAGCTTTGTTTTTTCTCTTTTCACTTCACTTACAAACCAAGCTAGTAAACCAGCTTGTGTGAGTAATGTGAGGGTTTCCTGTGAGATGCACATTTTGTAGAGTCTTGCAGAAGAGCCAGCAATTGGCAGGACTCTCCACTAACTTCCTTCCTAAGCTGCATCCACGCTGAAAGCAAAAGTGAAACACTTTTCACGTGTACAGACTTCTTCTCTGTCGGCTTCTTGGTTAAAGTCTGGGTGAAATCAGGGTGAGTGGATGTGAGAATGCAGCAGGTATCAGCTTTCACATACACCCAATAAGAAAACACCCTTTATTGATCCCCACTGAGGAAACTCATTTGTCAACAGCTCACACTAAAAGACAGGAGGGTGATGAAGTAATGGAATCATGCAGGAAGCATCTGTGATACACTTACAAATATAAACAAAATATATGAAATATGATCATAATGTCCACCTTTTATTCATTGATAAGTGGTCATTTGACAGAGAAACTGCACCGGCATGAAGGCTGCAGGTGTAACAGAACTTGCATGCCACAGCATGGGCTCAGTAATGGAGTGTCTGCAAGGATACCTAGAAATGCAGATTTTTTTTAAAGCTGTGGGCATTTCAAGCAACAATACTATTCAGTAGTCACCTCTAACGATTATTGAAATGGTTCCTGCCACCTAGGCAGACTCGAGGAAAGACAGCATTTGCTTTTGGCCGGGGACCCCTTTGGAAACCTACAGACGAGGCATCAAAATATGTAAAGAAACATCAACTTTGAGTATGCTTTTTCTAACTTATTTTCACTTTTCAATAATAATCTTGTTTGTTTAGAACAGGAAATTATTAACAAACAAGCGCCAGACTCACACAAGTAGATTGTTGCAAAAGGGAGCTAAGGTGGGGTACTCCTCTTTACATGTAGTCAGTAGTTAGACAGGTGAAGAGCCCCAAATTGAGTTAAGTTTTTTATAAAGCTTAAAAATAGGCGCAAACCGCCAGGTCAACAAAGATCATGACCGAAGTTGCAGCTGTCACACGAGGTGTGGTTAGGTATAATCGGAAACTTATGAAAACAGCACTTTAAGTGTTACATGTTGAGGACACATTGTTATTAAAAAATAAATAGATAAATTAGATTCTATTTTTTCCCTCCTCTCCGAATTTTCAGAGGCCCCCCTGGTGCCTCCTGGCAGCCCCCACTTTGAAAACTACTGTTCTAGCTTGACCGTGCAAACTCATCCTGCATTACAACCAGGAACTCATAAAAAAACCCCTTTAAATCACATTTTAAGGTTGGGATTTCGCCTTGTGTGAAAGAAGTTAAAGACACTGCGTGTGTATCTGTGTGTGTCCATGTACAGTGAGGATCACTACAGGTGTGTTTGTTCTTTGATGCATGCACAGCCTTTGATGCCCTCTGTGCCCAGGGAAAGAGGAAACGGTACAAGTAGAGTAATGAAGGGAGGTAGATGAAGGTTTTTAAAATAAAAGAAATAAGCTTTTTTTTTCACTTAATTCCATCTCATCTTCATCCCTGGAAACAAAAACATCTTCTCTTTAGAGCAGAAGAAAAATTTAGGAAAGTATTCCGAAGTTGAAATTAGTTTGAAAAGCAGAGGACGTTTCTTCTTTCTGTTAGGTCATGAAGTGTTAAAGAGGTTTTTGTATATTTTTGTGTGTGTGTATATGTATGTGTGTGTGTGTAAGTGTGTTATGAAGGCCTTTTTTTGTTTTTATCCACCCCTCTCTGTCTCGTTCTGTCCTCTCGTGCTTCCTCGTTTTGTCTCCAGCGCTGCAGAGAATTAGATGAGCTGGACTTTCTGTGAGAACTCAGATTACTGACCAGAGAACGAATCCTCACAACCCCATGAATTACACACACACACACACACACACACACACACACACACACACACACACACACACACACACACAGATCAGTGGCAGCAGAGTTTGGGAGCAGTGTTACGTAAGGAGGCTTACTACTGAAGTGTGTGTGTGAAATTTGAGGAGACAGGGAGGAAACCTCGTCCCCGACTCATTGGAGCCGAAAAGACATGACTGAGGCATCCTGTGTGTGTGTGTGTGTATTTATGCGTGTGTGTGTGTTTGTGGGAGGGTTAATGGTACACATGCTCATTTACATGTCTCTGCCTTTACATAAACACACTGCATTGTGTGTGTGTTTGTGTGTGTGTGTGCATGCATGTGTGTGTGTCCATCTCTGCGTGCCAAATCTGTCCGCTCAGTGGGCTCATTAACTTTTATAGACTACAGCCGGAGCGCCGAGGAAACGGCCGGGCCAATATGCTGACCACTGTGCAGATCCACTTTACAGAGGACACACACACACACACACACAGACTCACACACATCCTCGCTCTGATGATTGATGGCTGTGAGAGACGAGGTCGGACTCTTCATCAGTAAAAGACAAATTCATGGTTGTTTTGTTGGTGGACATCCAGCAGCAGCTCGCCTCTCTCTTTCTCTCCTTCATTATTTAAATGCACCACAACGTTAATCAAACTTTGATTGATTTCATCGATTCCTCCGAGCTGAAGCTCTGCAGTGTGTGTGATTTTTTCAGGAGTTGGTGTTTTAAAAACCAAGGATTTTTCAGGGTTTCAGAGTTTCCGCTCCTCGTGTCGCAGGATGTTGGTGTTTGTGGTCGGCTGAGCTGCGGTGGTTTGATTCCTGGTAGAGGAGGAACTGGAAGATTTGTGTAATAGCTGTTTTTAAAGTCATATTTCTGCTTAATGTGGGGCTGACCGCTTAGTACAAAACAGGACGCAGTGTTTCAGCCTCGTCCTCCATCTGAACTCAGCAGACCTCCCTGTGCAGGGTTTGTGACAAGATCCTGTTTGAATCAGTCCTAATGAAAACTTTGACACTACCACCTTTTTCCTTTTAGATTTAAAGCTGCAAAACAAATACAACTAGAAAAGCACTCAAAGAGCACAGACCTCTGCCAAGCATATTGTGATTGTGACACAACACTTAAGTCCTACTTTAATGTTATACTCCCCTTCAGCAGACTGTCTGCTACAATTTGGTGTCAGTTGCAGGTTTGTACCATAATTTGTTACCTGACAGTGTTGAAAATTATGATGACCAAGTACATATTTCAAATTCTGGATCTTAGGACCCAGAATATTGCCATGATCTGGATCATACTTTTACATCCGTCAGAAATTATGGTGACCTTGTCTTGTATTGTTTTGCAAAGCAATCCAACTATTTATCATGGAGTTATATACAAATATGGTGAAAACGGCACTATCTCACAATAATAAAGAATCCTTTAAAAGAATTCCAGGATCCAGACAGTGATCAAGATCCCAAAATTTAATCACATCTTCCTTATCACATTTCCTGAAAATGTCATCAAGACCTGTTTGTTACTTTTTCAGTTATGCTGTTAACAGACAAACAGGCAAACTCTCCCAAAAACATAACCTCCTTCGTGGAAGTGACAAGGGTGGCTGCAGACTGACCCAGGAGACTGTGCTGCACATGCTCAGTTTGAAATCTTTTAAATAAATGCAGAAGTGGACAGAGCTTTCATTTTTTGCAGACTTACTCGGGTGTTGTACGTATTGCAGTATTATTTTCTTATTTTCTGCAGAACATGAGAAGACTCCATTACAGCCCTACATTACCTCACCTCACCTCAGGTTCAGACACAAACAAAGGCACCTGCTCTCGATGTAACTTCACCCCTTTGGGATCCCTTTAACCTTTAGATGAATGAAAAAGAAGAATCAGCTGCTTTGCAAGAGGCTTTTTGTAGAGTCTTAGCTCAAAAGATCCCTGTGATACGAGAAACACTTCCACATTAAAGTCTCAACTAACAAGTTAGCATCCAGCTATCAACACGAAAACTGCAGGTAAGGTAATCACCTTATCCCATTTTGAACATTTCCTGAAAATTTCATCAAGATCTGTTTGTTACTTTTGAGTTATGTTGTTCACAGGTAAACAAACAGACAGACAGACTCTCCCAAAAACACAACCTTCTTGGCCGAAGTAAATATAACCTTTTTAAAATAAGGACTTTGTGTAAAGCAGAAAGCTAAAGCATGACCCAATAACAAGCTTTGACATGGGCAACATGCAGTGCTTGTGAAATACAGATGACGTGAGGAGGAGTCTCTCCTTCAACACTGGCAGAAAATCTGATGTATGCCCTGCTTATTTAACATCTTTTGTCAGTTATTACAGCCGTTTTTCTTACATAACCTTCAGATTAGCTTTCTCTAGTTTCTAGGGATGAGAGGAGACCGTTCAAAGGGAAACTGACCTGTGTGTGGTGGTGAACCATCCATAAAGCTCAAATTTAAAGCATTTCTCCTGCAGAGTTTAAAGGGTTAATCTTAGCCTTGTGCTGCAGCTCAGTTTTAATCTGTCTCTATGTTTCTGAACAAACATGTTGGATTATTAGTCTACATCTAAAAAACTCTGGTTGTGTTCAGTGATTCTGAGCTGTGACGACAGCCTCATCATCTTCACGAGCTGTTTATATCGGCATCGTTTATTATTTCCTCTCCTCCTCCTCCTCCTCCTCCTCTGCTCTTCATGCTAAACTGCCGAGCTCTGGGACTCCGAACTCCTAATTTAGCCTAAATATAAAAAAGCTGCAGCTTCTGTTTCTAATTTCACAGTTAGTTATTAATGAGACTAACATCACTCAGAGCAAACACAACAGATCATTTCATTCACTGCTCTTAAAGTGAACAATTAGCCGCATTAAGCTTCATTATGAGCATCTGATAAATCAGATTACTGTTAATGAGAGTGATAATCAAACATATTTGATCCTTAGAAAGATAAAATGTGTTTGTCATGCTCTCAGGAAGATGAAATGACTCTTTCTTCGGCTGTTTCCCATTTTGCTCGACTTAAGAGGGTAAACATTTTTCTAAACCATCACGTTCTGCAAAATGAAATTCTGAACGTCCCGGGTTTGTTTGCTCAGAGAGAGCAGTCTGATCTTTGATTTCTAACCTGTGAGCTAATCTATTTATGAGTTTATTTCCTGAAGAACAAGTTACAATCCAGGGAAATAAAACATCAATCAGTCTGAAGGTTTAGATTTCTTTTCAATCAATTCAAACGCTCAGGTCTTTGTTGTTGTTGTTTATCTCTGGCTCCTGACCTGCGACCTCTCACCTGTTTGTTGTAGTAAAAAGCTTCTCCCAGCCTGACCTCACAGCTGTGTGTGTGTGTGTTGGATTTAAACCTGCAGCAGAGGTGACTCCAGGTGACTCTGCGCTGTAAATACCTGAGTCCTCCTTCTCTAATCCGTTAGAGCTCAAACACCTGAAGGCATCACGTGTCACCCAGGGAGGGGGCTTCAGGCTCTGACTGTGAACATGATGTCACTTCTTGGGGGTCGGATCTTAATGGGCCCCTCTGTTGCAGTTGAGGCCCCGCAGCTGATCAATGATTTATCAGAGGATGATGGCATAGAGCTAATGGTCCATCACACACATTAATGTTTCAGCAGATCACATAGACACACACACACACACACACACATGCGCACACACGCACACACACAGGGATCATCTAGCAGCATGGACCTTCTGTTCAGAAACAATCATAAAACTTCACTCATTTTGCAGATTCTTGAGTCTGTGCAGCTTTAAACCTGTGGCTTCATGTTTTCTGTGGGTCAAAGTTGAAAGAGGAACTGGTTTTCATTTTTAAACAGGTTAAACCAAACTCCAAACTGGACTATAAATCATCTTTGACTCTGAGCTTGAAAAAAACCTTTGTTCTTTTCTCCTCAGTCTGATTATTTTGTGAGTTGTAGATTTTTAAACTTCCCCTTCTGGCTTCTTCTACCAGATTTGCTTGATTTAATCTGGTTCAGTGGACCAGAATAGACTAGCAGAACGAGTAGCTGTCTAGACTCGGGGTTGCAGGTTTTGGACCGATCATATCTGAGTGAAAGAGGACCGAGAGCTGATCTGGGCTCTGCTTGCTCCTTGTTCTGTTTCCTGTCTTGTTGCTTGGAATGGAGGAAATCTCTCATTAATTACTCTAATTCTGGGGTAAATAATGATCACTTCGCTCCGCTCTGATTGGGTGCTTCGTCAAAGTTAAGAAACAAATCAGCCGGTTAATCCACTGAGTGCCTCCTCTCTGTCTGAAACAGCATCAGCAGCAAATCTCAGACTTGGCTCCCGACCGGAAACGCTCAGAGGATTTTCTTTACTCGGCTCTTTTTAAACTCCATTTTTTTCCTGCTTCACGTCCACGCCAACTCCTCTTGGTTTATGTCTCAGCTTTTTCATCAGCTCACCTTTTGACCTCCCCCTCCTTCCTGCGTGTGTTTCCTGAGGCTTCATTATGATTTGAGTTCTTGGTTCAGACACTGAATATGTTTTCTGTCTCTTTTCTGTGCACATTGGAGGAGCTCTGAAAAGACAACTTCTCTCTCTGCTGCACATCCTGAACCTGGTTCAACTATTGTGTCTGCTGTGATTACCTGCACGTTTAGGCCCAGCCGAAATAATAAACATGTATTTTTCATTAGTAAAAGTTTAGATGAAATGAAAAATAGTGAAAACTAAACCAACGTTGAGCTCTAGATCTTAAAACCAGGCCTCGCCATGAGACTGCAAAGGAGACACTTGGAGCAGCATGCTGTCTCAGTGTGTGTGTGTGTGTCTTGTTCCCTTCTCACTGTGTGTGTCTGTGGCTGCCCTGGCCTCATTCCACAGGCCAGCTCAGGCCCAGACCCTGGTGGGCGGCGGACCGGCCCAAACCAGACCAGACCACATTAATCCAGGCCGAACAAAAAGACTCTGGCTCTGAATCACTCGAGTCACTCTCTGGATATTTTTCTGATGATCTCCTGCAGCTCAGCGAGGCTGTTAGCCGACTTCATGTGGGCGGTGAGGTGAAGTTTAAATCTGAGAAAACACACTCTCTGTCTGTTCTTACATCAGCCGTCGATTCTGTTCCCCCTCGCCGTCTCCTTTGTGTTTCTCGGGGTGATTGTAAGTCAAGTTATTAACAGTTGAGGCTAAGTTGAAGCTTAAAACCTCCATTGTGTGCGTGGGCGTAAAGGTGAGAGGAAAGCTGGGGAAAGACTGTTCACTTAAATCTGTGCAAGGAAGATAATCTCTGCTCTGCAAAGGGACTGTTTGAAGAAAAGCTGGAAGAGGAGCAGAATCTGAGATACTTTAGAGGAGAGGAGCTGAAAGAAATGTTTTTATCTCCTCTCCTTCTCATTTGATCTTCCTCTTTGTGTTCGGATTCACCAAACAGGGGTCTCATAAAGTCCAAATCCACTCAGCAACTCTCAGATTTGTCACTTTCAATAAAGAGTGACCTGAGGTTTGATTGACAGTGAGTAGCATGACTCTGCACTGAAAAACTCATTTTACATTTTGCACAAGATGAACCCCACCCTGAGGGCTTCTCAAGCTCATCTCCACTTTGCAAACTCCTCACTTTAAAGTCTCTGTGAAGCCCGAACACAGCAAATTAAAACAATTCTTAACGCTCCCGCTTTTGTTGACATTTACTTTCAGGTCTTTCAGGAGCTTTTAAGTGTTTGCCTGCAGAAAAGAGCAGCTTATTCATGAACCGCTTCATCATCTGCGTCACTTTGCTACGCGGGCTCCTCTGCAAGACTCGCGCTCGGAGAATGAAAGTGAAGGTAATTATCAGGAGTGGATAAAAGCTTAATGAAATGGCTCGGCTGGCGTCTTACGGAGACTTTAAAGGAGCTGATGAGTTATATTTTTAAGAAGACTGAGAACGCTGCAGAAGAGGAGAGACAAGATGTCTGAACAGGAAGGTTTTCCCTCATTTATGTGACATTTAACGTGTCGCCAAGTTTGGGTTAGAATCTCCCAGTTTGCTTTGGAGTTAAAACCTTTCAAAATAAAAGCAATCACAAAAAAAATCCACTTTAAATGTCTTAATGTCTTACAGAGAATAAAACATACAGTTCAGAGTCATGTTAGTGAAAGTTTTTACACATCTCATACTTTCTCATACCACAGATGTCTGATGTGCACTCTGCAGAACATCACTTGGACACACTGTCTGCTGTTTCTCTCTGTGAATGAGTAAGGAAAATATTTTTCAGAGCCGTGAAATTGAGACAACAGGAAAAACATCTGACCCTTTTATTCAGTCTGACAACAGTTTTTTTTGATGGGCTGCAAATGTTTTTGTGACTCTGAATTTAGAAAATCAATCCTCTATTCGAGCTTTTTCTTCTCTGTGCTTGTTTGAGCTGCAGGCGCAAAGAGGTGCAGGTACAAACCTTTATGACCTGATAGCCCCTGTGTGTTGTGTTTATCTGATTTTAAAACAGACTGAAATGAACCATGGCACCTTTTATGAACTACAATAACAAAAAATACCATTCACTCCAAGATTAATGGTTTCTATTTTCAGGTTTTCAATATATGCAATAGCTGCATGGAAAAAAAACAGGTAGGGTTAGGCCTGGGCGGAAAACAAATTTTCCTGGACGATATATTGTCCCACAATTATTGATGATAAACGCTATTATTGACAAGATTATTTCGAGACCAAATTAACCACTAATACAAAAATATACATATCGTAATAATGCAATACACCATTTCAAACACAATAAAGTTTTATTTCTCATGAGTATTTTTTACTAATTTAACTGGAATATCAGTAACTTTCAAATATCCCAAAAAAATAACAAACAATAAAAATAAGATGTGCACTTGGATTAAAAAACTGTATTAAAGGGCAACATTTCTTTTATGATGTAGTGAACTACACTCTTTGTAAATTCTCACTCTTCCACGTCAGAGTTATTCTCAATGCTACAAACCGAGGCAACTGGATTGTTCAGATTTTGTGAAGACGTTCCTCCTCTCATCCATGAGGCCTCATCAGCCTCATCAGCTTTATCCCAAACTACAAATACAAACACGCATGCACATGGCGATATATTGAGGCCGTCAAAATTACTGAGTTAATTTCATTTATTGAACGGTTAATTGATTTATTGACTATCATCCAAGGCCTAGGTTGGGCAGAAAAAAATACTGTTACTTCTTTCATTGGAGTTACACATGATGGGTGACAACTCTGATGGTTAGAAAGTGGGATGGAAATATTTTTTTAATCAGAAAATGCATCTTATGGGGGGTTTGAATTATATGAAAGTTTCGAAATCATCAGTAACAGATGGAGAGAGACTTGACAGAAAGACAGATTTTACAGTCGATGCAGAATTGTTTCAGGGTACACTGAAGATGGAAACAGTGTGCAAGTCAGAGCCCAGAAAGCCACATTTTGCATATTTGAGCTGGTTTTTGTACTCTCTGTACCCAGACAAAACTCTGCCAAGTAGGGATGGGTACCGAATTAGGTAAATTTTTAGGTATTAGGTACCCAATTATGTCAAAAGTACCGGATACTGATTCATGTGAAGTCATAAGGTACCTTATTAAGGTACCTTAATGCATCCTATTGACTGTCAGGGAGTGGAAAAGTCGGCAATTTTCCACACTGGACATGAACATAGCACTGCAAGGTTATATATTGAAGAATAAATATGTTAAATTTAAAAATATATATGTTTTATTATTAAACAAATTGATATTTTATCAATATAAACACAATGAAGTACCAAAGATTGGTACTGTTGAGTATCGGTACTGATTGACAGGTACAGGGCATAGGTATCGTGTCGTCTCAAATGTGAAAGGTAGCCATCCCTACTGCTGAGATGTCAAGGTAGGAGGAGGTAAAGAGCAGACTGGATGATGGATTTGATGCGTAAAAAAGGAGGCAGAGTTAAGTTCAAGGTTGGTACCCAAGTTCCAAACCTTTGACAATTGCTGGATTGAGGAACCATCAGTGCAGCATCTCAAAGGCCTTATGAGCTCAGCGCTGGAGCAGGTTTATTTTCATTTAAAGCTTTTTTTATGGAGCTCTGGTGGAGAAGTGATCGTAGAGGAGATAATGGTTGTTCCCAGAGGACTGACGTATTTTCTTTTTAGGCTGATCTCATTGATGACTGCATCACTTTGGGCCTCAGAGGGGAACCAAGATGGGATGATGGTTGACTGAAAAAAACCACCACATGAATCCCTGAGTTTAGACGATTCTCAAAAGTGTCTGATAATACCCACATCTGACGTGAAACCTCTGCTTCTCCTCTCTTTGACTTCCTCCCTGTGAGCCTGCTGCTTCCACCGCACTCATACATCAGAGTGCATCTGCCCCCTGCCTCCCTTCACTGTGAGGTGTGTGTGTTAGTGAGTGTGTGTGTTCAGGGGAAGCCTCTCTCTCTGCTGCAGAGCCCTCTGTCTGTGTGTCTCTGCAGATTCTCTGTGAGCGTTGCTGGTGCTGGTGTGTCCGAGCTTCTGTTTAATCCCCACGAGAGCGTAAATAAGCTGCATGCTGTGCCTTCTTACGTAACCGCTGTGCCAGGGAGAGATGACGGCATGGGCACAGAGAGGGAGGAGAGATGGGGGAGGAAAAAGGAGGGAGGCTGTAGGAAAAATGTGCAGACTGCAGGAAAGGAGGATTTGCAGGTGTAATTCTCCTCCTTTCCTGAACACAGTGGCTGCCTCCTCTTTGAGCGTCTCTTTTTCCTGCTTTCTCTGCTTTTGTTCTTGTCTTGCATCCTCACAGTGAAGCCTCTGGGCGTTTGTTGGTAAAATGTCAAACATTTAATTGAATTTATGTCTCTGCTGGATCCCTGAAGTGAGCGTAGGCAGCATACAGCTCTGATTCAACATTCAGACTGTCTCTGAAGAGCTGCACTGGTTTAAATTTTACTCAGACATAAAGTCTCGGCCGTGGACAATGAATTAAATCTGAAACACTAGAGCGTGTGTGTGTGTGTGTGTGTGTGTGTGTGTGTGTGTGTGTGTGTGTGTGTGTGTGTGTGTGTGTGTGTGTGTGTGTGTGTGTGTGTGTGTGTGTGTCAGCCTTTTGTCACACTCTTTTGCTTCTTGGAGAGCAGGATTGTTTTGTCTTGCAGATTTTTGGAGGATGCATGCCTGCAACTTGAAGCCAGACGAGATTATTTCAGGAGGATATTTCTGGAAACTGGATGCATAAATGATTGGTCAAAGGAGGCCTTTAGTTTTTACACACTTTCTCGAGAGCTAAAGCACTTTTAAGTTTGGGTGTACTTATCACAATTTTCTGGCCGATCATAGATCCACGATTTTTAAAAAGCCTGACCTGCTGATTCCGATTTGGGCCGATACAGATTATTAATTTTTATTTTTTCTAACTGACAGCATATATCTCCAATGTTCCATCTTATTTTATTGAAAATCATTGAACAATACCTGTGGAACAATAAAATCTTTACATTTTAAATTAAACAACCAATAATGTGTCCTGAGTTTTAGGTCTTAGAGCAAAAAGTAACAATGGCTGGCTGTCAGACCTTCCCGGAGGTATATAAGATTAGTTTTATATGGGACGATCACTAATTACTGATCCCCCAAAATTAATGAAATCAGCATCGATCGATTTGCCGACCGATCAGGGATGGGTACCTTTCACATTTGAAACGATATAGTACCAATACTCGGTACCTGGCAATTGGTATCGGTACTTAACGGTACCATTTTCCAGTACTTTTTCGTGTTCATGTGGTAAAAAATATCAATTTAATAAAATTTGTTAATAACTAAATTTCAAATTTCTTTAATTTAGCATATTTTTTCTTCAATATATATATATAAAACTTGCAATGCTAGGTTCAGATCCAGCGTGGAAAATTGCCCACTCTTCCACTTCCTCACAGTCACAAGGATGGGTTTAGGTACCTAAACATGGTACCTTTTGATTTTATATGAATCGGTATCCGGTACTTTTGACAGAATCTGGTAGATACCTATAAAATTACCTAATTCGGTACCCATCCCTACGACCAATCAATTTGTGCATGTCTACTTTCAAGGAGCAATATCTGGCGTGAGGAAAATTCTGGGTAAAAGTCTAACGGTTTAAAACAGCAGAGATAGTCCTCAGAAGAGCAGGAATCAAGAGCTGAGCTCCTAGTTAGAAAGACACTGACCGACCGTCTGATCCCGAGGCTGCTGGGAGAGCTGAAGAGGAAGCTTGGACACAGAGGGAGTTGTTAAGCAGGGCTGAACTGACAGTTTTTGACTCTTTTACCACCTTCTGTCTATTTCTCTCATTTAGAGTTACACACATTGATTTAACGGCTGACAACAGAGCCTCAGTCATGGTTAAATCCTGACATGTTGAGACACGTTGTGCTCTCCAACATCAGATATATAACAGATGTACACATGTGTCACATTTTGCAGGAATAAAAAGAGGTGTGTACCTGACACTATCTGCCCGCTGCTGTTGAAACAAAAGCTCTGAATCTCCTAACTCTGCAGTTTGTGAACAAAAAGCAGTGAAACAATGAAAGACTCAAAGCAAGGACAGAAGAGAACATGCAGTTTAAAATGCACAAAGGAAAGGTAGCCTCACAGAAAGCATCAATCCTCTTCTACTAAAGAAAATCTGTGCAAATTAAAGCTGGAAATTTGATTTATGGACGTAAACAAAGTCATTTTTTATGGCTGACCCTGTATCTGCTCATCTCCGAGAGCCAAAATTCCCAGGTCGTAAAAAACAGAGTTCAATAGGCTTTGGTTTAAGCACTGCAGTGATAACCTTCATTAAGAGACAATTCTGCACATTGTGTTATCCTTTCATAAGTTCTGAGGCTGTTAATTGGCTGTTTGTAGCTTAACGATGCTGAATTTTCATGTGTAAAGACAGAGAAGGATCTTTCTTTATGAGAAAGACTTCGACTTTCTTAGACGTGGAAACGGAATATAAAGTCTTAAAAACCGTCTTTACTGTTTCCTTTACCTGAGGTTGTGTGTGTGTGTGTGAGGGTGTGTGCAGTGTGTCCTCTTTTGGGCTGGACCGACAGCCTCATCCTGACGTGAATGATGCTGCGTTCCTGTTGTGTCGTAAAGCCGCTGACATTTACGGAATGAGACGCAGCGTGATTGATGCTTTATGAAGTCAGGAAGGAGTTCAGCCTGCAAATCAGCCTCAACACACACTTACACACACTTATTCTCATGCACTCTCACACACTCACACAGAAACATGCAGATAGATGGCATGCAGCTTGGAGCAGCCTATCTTTTTGATGCCGTTGTAAATTCCCCTCTGTTATCCTGACAGTGAACGCAGCACAGTGACTCTAACTCTGGCTCTCACAGGTGAGTTATAGTTTAACTGTTTAAAGTCTGTGAGGCTCCGCCCACATATGAGGTCATCTGCAGGGTAAAGGTCAGGAGCTGCTGTGTGTCATGAGGTGTTTATTGCCGTTAAAGGTCACTCTTAACCAGAGAGTTCATATTCTCACTGACAGGTTTGGTTAACCTTTACATCCCTGCAAAAAGAAAAAAAAAAACCCTGCATAGATATTTTCTGAGTTTATAAAAGTTTGGTCAAAGGAATAATTTGTACATCCTCGGCTTTATGATAGTCAGGCAGCTATAAAGATAAATTGATTCAATCCTTGTTGTGCATTCACCCTCTTTCTTTCGTGGGATGTTGAAATCCTGAAATCTTCCAGTAAAATCTGCTAAAAATGGACAAATGGGACTCACCCTCTCCTCTCTGTCTCCCCCTCTCCCTCTTCCTGTTATTTGAGGGTGTCTAAAGTGCAGGAATCATCAGAACAGCCTGAGTGCAGCTGAATCTATTCACAGCTGTAATAACTGAATGTGTGTGCAGCTGAGCCTCATTCACACACAATCACTCCACCGTGTTCACTCACTTTCTGCCAACACGCCCAGATCCGCCTCTCCAGCCGTCTGCGGCTCAAAGGAAGGATTTCTTCCCTCCGTCTGCTTCCTCCTCCTCCTCTCTGCTCACACTTTTCTAAAGTTAATCTTTCTGACTTTGGAATTTTCTGCGCCTGATGTGCACTGGAGATCGATTAAATCTTTTCTTACAGCTCGCCCAGCCGGCTGTGAATAATCTCCTCATCTGAGCGCTTCAGTCCTTCGAACACGTGTGTGAAGGAACACACACACTTGTATTTTAACTGATACAGCTGTCTTCATGGAACATTAGTTGTTTCAGCAGCTTAAGTAAATGTGTCTCAGAGTGTATTTTAGGATTACGTTTTTCCTCGCTGTGACCTCAGAGCGCGCTGAAGCAGCTCAATACGTTGAAATGCAATATCATTGTGACTCCTGTTGGATATTTGGGTTATAGTTAGGGATGCAGGATATATCGATATCAATATCGGTATTGGCCAATTTTAGTCATTTTTTGAAACATCAGCATCTGCCAATGTGTAAAACTGGGCCGGTATTAACTCATTAGCTGCCGGCCATTTTCAGAGCATCTTGAACAATGTTTCAAGACCCAAATACTATTGTTTTCTATGAATATTTAAAAACTAACCAAAAAGAGTGGACTCTCTTTTTTTTTATCTCTCTCTTCCTGTTTTTTAACCAAAAACAGACAAAATGTACTTTTTTGATCGCGTTCATCTCGGGCACTCCATCCTTTGATTTGAACTTTTTCACAGATTTGAGTGTAAGTGGAGTGAACTTGAGTTTAAAACATGTTGTGCTGTTAATTATGATTGCCTGGTTGCCAGGAATACTGGCAAGTTTGATTAGTTTACTTAGTCAGGATATTATTTTGATTTGTGATCCTTATTTGTGATCCTTATTTGTGATCTAAAAGTTACTGTAAAGTAACACTGTTACTTTAGTTTTATGCTGGCCCTGTCGCGTTCTTATTTGGGCAGAAAATAAGTTTAGAAATAAAGGCAGATAAAAATAAAAAATAAAAATTCAGTTTGCATGATTTTTTGCATGTCCAAAATTTGATCATCTCAGATTTTTTTTAACCAATATTGATATTGGTAAATATTGGTTATCTGCCATTACAGCAATGTTAATATCAGTATCAGCCAAAATGTTCATAACAGTGCATCCCTAGTTATAGAGGGATATAAAAAGTTTGACCTGATTTAAAACATGTCACTTTGCACAATGTGTTAAGGCACGCATAGGTGATAATAAAGCAAGGCACATTGTCATAGCAGAGATATTATAAGATGCACACTGCAAAATAAAAGCAACTGGAAATTACCCGATTTTCTATGCAGGAGTCACTGTTTTGTATTGTATTGGAATCAAACTAAAAATTAGAGCCATGACATGGTGTGACGAGGCCTCTGATGCTTTGGCTGTAAGGTTTTAAAACCTTTACTGTTCTGCAAAACTTCCTAAAGTCCTCGAATTAAGCCTGCAAAACTTGACTTAGATGTGTCCATGTTCAAAAGAGAAGTCCCTGCAGCTCTGTTAGAGATGAATTTCTGCAGCTGTATTTAAATAAAACATGCAGATGGCAAGTTTTTTCCTGAAGTGTCACCTGTTTGATGTATATTTAAGAGCTTTTCTCTGAAATCCAAACTGGAGTGAATAATCTGTCAGTGAGACCAAATTAAAATGATATGGACTCCCACCAGCATCAGTGTCTTTGTTTGACGTGTCTTTCTGTCAGCTTAACTTCCTGTTTTAATCTCTTCTCCTGCTTAAACAAACTTTTTCACCTCCATAGTTTCTTCTTTTACACCTTCAGAAAGATTTCAGACTTCCCTCTCTTCTTCTTCTTCTTCTTGTGTCCTCTGTCCTCGTCTCCTTCAGGGCCTCTCCTCTTTCTTTCTCTCTGTGAAGCACTCAGCCTGGAGCGTCTCCTGACATTTCCTGCCGGGGTTACAGGTGAACTGAGTGAGAACTCAACTGTTTTACTAATGAGCGCTCTGTGACCTGACGCCGCTGCTCCTGCAGACTCTGAGCTGGATCGTGTCCCTGCAGGAGCTCTGGTTTTACACTCAGACAGACTTTTCTGTGACTTCAGGAAATTGACAGACAGATAGTTTGGAGCGTCTGTTATCTCTGAGCTGAGACGCAGGTTTCCCCGCAGAGACGAGCTCTCCACAGTCAAACAGAAAAATAGAAGAAAGCTGATTTTTGTCACACTTTTCATTCTTTGCTGTCACAGCAGCCCATGAAACAACGTGCACCATTCAGAGAAACAGGAAAACTGAGCCAGCTTTTTTATCAAGTGTGCTTTAAGAGAAGAAAATCCAGCTCTGCTTCTAAATGTGTGTGTGTACATGTGTGTGTGTTTTGGCTAATTACTGGGAAGCGGCAGGCTAAATAAATATCTCTCATGTGGCGGTGATCTTGGGACACAGAGGAATGTTTCTGCTCACTAAACTGGTGACCCAGTGATCTGTGTGTGTGTGTGTGTGTGTGTGTGTGTGTGTGTGTGTGTGTGTGTGTGTGTGTGTGTGTGTGTGTGTGTGTGTGTGTGTGTGTGTGTGTGTGTGTGTCAGAGAGAGAGAGAGAGTGTGAAAACATTGCACAACACTTCCCCTGGTGATTATTTCAGTCACAGTTTGATCTATGTTTATACAGTGTGTGTGTGTGTCTCCTGTGTGTGTGTGTGTGTGTGTGTGTGTGTGTGTGTGTGTGTGTGTGTGTGTGTGTGTGTGTGTGTGTGTGTGTGTGTGTGTGTGTGTGTGTGTGTGTGTGTGTGGGCACCGTGCCGTCCCACCTCACCCTTGTGACGTTAAGCAGCTTTAGCTTGATCACCATCTGTTCCACCAGTCTGTTTGTCCATGGAGACATCTA
The DNA here is from genome assembly GCF_033239565.1 of Halichoeres trimaculatus. Classification (NCBI taxonomy): domain Eukaryota; kingdom Metazoa; phylum Chordata; class Actinopteri; order Labriformes; family Labridae; genus Halichoeres; species Halichoeres trimaculatus. The sequence goes on from NW_027437197.1 coordinate 14,212,153, forward strand.
CACACTCCTCACCCACACACACACGCACACAAACACACACACACACACCGGGCCTGTGCTCAGACTGGGCGTGCTGGTGTGTCTTTGAGAGCTGCAGGGTTTGGTGGAGCTGTGAAATTGTTCCTCTCACACTGGAGTGTGATTTGCTGAGGGATGGTAGTTCATGGAGAGGCTGCAGGTAGAAGTGTGTGTGTGTTAGTGTGTGTCTTCTGGCTTACTGCTGTTTCCCAGTTCACCCACAGGACAAACACTAAACTGTTAAGTGGAGAGGTCAAAGGTCAATAAACTGACAACCCCGGTGAAACTGTGGCTATATTTGAACACGTGTGTGTGTGTGTGTGTGTGTATCTCTGTGATGCAGCATCCCGACGTGTGTGATAAAGACAACAATGCTGGTATCCGTGTAACCACGGTAACAGGACAGAGGATGCTTCTGTCCTTTTGAGGAGATCTTTCAGACTCCTTGAGCTCCTTGAGCAATACATCCTGTGCATTTCCACTGCTGTAGATGGCGCAGAAGAGCTACACTGTATTTTGCCCATAAACTGTAGGGTTAATTTCGACAATGTGGTCGACTGATAGGATAATAATCATAGTCATGTTTCACGCAATATCAGTAACATTGGTTACAAGTGACATTCATCAGCTTCACCAACTGACTACGTCTTTCACCCAATATTATTTTTGTAACATTAGTTTAATGTCACAGTAGTTTATGTAACAAACTTGACGGACCTCATGTTTTCGAGTGAAGTGTGTGTATGAAACGCTGCATCGGACTTTCACGATTTCAAACGCAATAAAATAGAAAAGTTGTTTTCAATAAAATCGTTCACTGTGTAGACTATGGAAATATATAATAATGTTGTGATATTGTGATATTATCGTATCGTGATGCGTATTGTATCGTGAGACTCTTGCCAATACTCACCCCCTAGTTTCTGAGATTCTGTGTCTGAGGTTCAGTTGAGTCACATTTGCAGTAAGAAACAAGGGATTACCATCAAACTTAAAGAATCTGGTTGTTGTGGTAACATAATTTATCTTGAGTAATGACAGATTTCCACCAGATCCATGTTTGGTCCATCTCCCCTTTGCTTGGCTAAGCTTTGTGCTTCCTCGCCCTTTAAATCTCATCTGCACAAACAGCTGGAGCCATAAGACGAAGAATTTCTCATAAGTACGGAGTCAGAATCAGAATCAATCGATCCCTTTTTCAGCCACATTGTCTTTGCTGACTTCTTAAAACCTCTGACCTGTTATATTTAAGGTTTTTACACCGTTAGCTAGAGGACAGGACAGTGATCAGAGTGGGAGACTGGAGAAGGGAAACGCATTCATGAAAATGGCCTTGAGTTGGAGGTGGACTCAGGACTCAACTCATTGTTTTAAGATTGTTTTGGTGTTTGATTTCCTGTCATGATAAGTCTCCTCTGTGCTGATTCATGCACCCTGCTCCGGTGTCAGGCAAAAATCAAGCCTTGCATTTTTTTCTGTGTAGGTTTTTTAAATGCCAGAGCTGAGACAGAACAAGAACAGAGCTGTCTCAGCTGCCGTGAACCAAATGTGGATAGAGTGTGCAGAACCTGGATTTGTTTGGTACAAGTTTGGTTGTTCAAAGTAGAGTTTTATTGGTGCAGCAATCTAAAAACTTTTCGTGTGAACTATTACACATAGAGTAAAGATTACCCTGTGCATGTGAAGTTAAGGATAGTGTTGGTCAGTCTGCTTGGCTATCCTAAGTTAATACCATAAACATCAATAATAAAAGCACTTCCCTTCATGTAAACTTGTTACATAATCAGAGGTGGAACAAGTTCTCTTTTGGAATTATTGCTATTTGCATTAAAAGATTCATAATCTAGTAATTGTCTCTGCAGGGGAAAAACACAAACCTTTGAGCGCAGTCAGTGACCTCTGACATTAAAGTGTGTGTAGTTGTAAATCTGTGTCCTGAGATCTCTAGTGATTCCCAGCCACACACAGCAGGCTCATAATCCCATCTATTTTCTCTACCTGCTTATTCCAAGAATATATCCCAGCATGCACTGGGAGAGAGGGAGGGAAACACTGTGAACAGGTCAGCTGGGACACGGTGTGATGAGACAGATTAATGAGTCAGCTTTATTCATGCAGCACATTTAAAAACAACCAGCGTTGACTCAACTGTTGGTTTAGTTTGGGTTGCTTTCTGCACGCGCGCCTCCTTCCCCGCCCTGCTTCATCACACACACCTGAGCACACACTCTCCTCCTCAAGTGTGTGTCCTCGCATTACTCAGCAGAGTGCGTTCTGTATTTAAGGTGGTATTTCCCTCTGACCCTGCTGGCTCGTTAACTCAACCCTCAGACGCAGAGCGAGCACCTTCTGTTTACCCTGTTTGCTGAATGAGACAGTGCACTCGCTTCGCAGGGGGGGAGGATTCAATTTGTGAACTCTCAGACCTCGGCATGAGGAGTTCAGACATCTCTGCAGGAGACCAAACACTGAGCTGAAAACAAAAGTCACACACTAACAGTGTGTGTAAGCTGTGTTGTTGTTTTGCCTCTTGGATTTGCATTTCATAAACTTTGCTTTGATAGATTTATTTCTCAAGAGAGGGCGGCGCAGTAATAAGACATACAGCACGTTTTTCTGTCACCTGTTGAAAAATGTAATCAGATATTGTCTGGATGGCAGCATACGTCGCTCCTGAACCTTAACAGTCTGTTAAATGTCTTTGTTTCTTTCAGGGGTCCGTTCAGTGTGGTGAGAAGATGCATCAACAGAGAGACGGGACAGCAGTTTGCTGTCAAGATCGTGGATGTGGCTCAGTTCACATCCAGTCCAGGCCTCAGCACGGAGGGTAAGACATCACACACCTCATCTCTCTCTGTCTCTATTATCTGCTGTTTATAATTTAACTGAAGATAATTGGTTTCCTCGCTCCACTGAACACTAAAAGTTGTTGAAGTGTTGCAGAGGTCAAACTCTCGTCCTTGTTTGTACAAGTTTTTCACACATTTATCGTTTTAACATCAAGCTGAGAAAGTGTATGAACTACTAAACTACAAAACATGATCAGCGCATGCTCCACTAACCCACTAACCTCGCATCTTTGTTAACATGCAGAGTGGTAATGATACAGGGAGCTGTAGGGATTTTATTTATTCAGAGAAAGTCTGCTGAGTCTGGTCTAGACAAGTCGGGCTGAGATGGTATCGTCTTTCTGTCTGCGGGAGGAGAGGAGGGAGGGAGAACAAGAGAGGAAAGATTGAGTCAAAGATATTTGGATGATAAGGAGGAGGAGGGGAGATTGAATCTATTAGAGGATCTGCAGAGAGGTTCAGAGAATTAGAGGTCTGACTCTGAGAAAGGAAGGAGAGAATGAGGTCAGTCTGCAGGTTTAATACAGTCCATACATCCAGCTGCTATTAATAGAATCCTATGAATACACTCACTTTACCCAGGTTGCTGTGTGAAGGTTTGGCTTTCTTAGCGCTCTCCTCTCCCACCGTGGCACTAAGTTTTTGATTTAAAACTTCTCTATCTACAGCTGATGCATCCCTTCTCTTGTAAAGAACAGATGAAAAGCTGCTCCGACAGATCATCACAAACATAGGAGTCAAAGTTTTCATTGTAGCTCTGGCACCATTTCTCAACATCACCTGTATTTATGTCATCGGTTACGGTTCAGTGTGATATTTTTCTGTTGAGCCCCATACCCGGTCATTTATTGCCAATAACACACTCACACACACACACAAGCACACACACAGAGATCCATCAAACTCCTCCTCCAGAGGAAGGCCGTCTTTTCTCGCTGTTTGATTTGTTTTTATTTTCCCTCCTTCATGTCGCCTGCAGAAAGCAGAGTGGTTTCACTTCAGCAGGCAGCAGGGCAATCAAACACACACGCACACACACACACACACACACACACACACACACACACACACACACACACACACACACACACACACACACACACACACACACACACACACACACACACAAGGAGCTCAGACAAAAGGAAGTGGGTCAAATGTTTCGTGTCTTCTTGGCAGTGGATTGGCCAGCCCGGGCCTCACTCACACACACACAAAAAAAACACACACTGTCACACACACATATTGCCACACATACACACATCATCACACACATACACACACCAGCCTGTTCCTCTGCAGCGTGTCCGGAGGTCTGTGTGACGAATAGGTCAGCCCTCTGAGGGGGAGAGGGAGAAAAGCTCAGTAGAGGAAGAGCAGAATTCATCTTGTGTCATCGCACATCTCATCTCCCCTGATTCCTTCACTCCTCTGTTACCTTTCCTTCACTTGCTCCCTCGGATCCTTATTTCCTTAAAGTCTATCCAGAACCGACTGCAAACGTACTACATGTTGAAGAAGACTTGAAACTAGAGATTGAGGCCATGAAGTCATAAGGAAAGCGTTTTTTGAGGGGATGAATCAGCTGAGAGGTGGGACCACAGACTGAATCAATGGATGGAGTCTACCTTATATCAACTCTCTGTTTCTGAAATGGTTTTTTGAAGCAAATCGGCTATTGCGGCCATATTGGAAGTGGCAGGGGCTTCAAGTACAGCCATAGGGCGCCCCTCAGTCACGTGAGCTGAGCTGTGCCTCTGATTTGGCAAGTTTTCATCTTAATATCCTCTAAACTGCTGAGTTAGAAAAAGGTTCACCCCCGTACAGTGTGTGCTGATAGTAAACTTAGCAATTCAGACAGGAGATGTTTTTTGAACCAGGCTGTAAATAGGTTAATTTCTGCTGTGAAAACGGCTTTTTTTGGCTTGGTGTATACATTACTTCCGGTAATTCCAGAGCCAGCCTCTGCTGGACACTTGAGAAACAGCAGATTTTAGCACTTTGATATTGACTCATATTCTTAGACCAGAGGTTGCTTCTTGGGTGGGACAAGCAGATATCTGTGTAGCCCCCTGCTGGTCATTAATAAGACTGCAGCTTTCTTTAGCTTTGGCTTCACTTTTATAGCTAACAGCAGAATAAGTCCTCCTCTTTTCCTCCATCTGTGTTTTTTTCCCTGACTGTGCTTCAAACCACAACTTCATCATAAACACACTCATTCAGTGTCTCACACACACACACATGCACACACACTTGGAGCTCTGTGTGGAGTATGTGTAGTATCTCAGCGCCCCTCCTCTGCAGGCTTTGACTCCCAGCAGGAAGAACAGGGATCACTGTGGAGATCACATCTGTCCGTCTCCTCCTCCCTCCTCTCTCTGGTTTTCATTGCTCTGACTTTTTTTTCTTTCTATACATTTGTCTTTTTTAAGTCTGTGCTTGTTTTCCTGATTTTTCCTGTTTTAAGTTGTAAGAACAATATGCCCGTCATCATTATTGGGGTGAAAATCAAGGGAGATCCCCCCCTGGAAGAAACAATTGGAAAGTCTATGGTCAGGATCCAGTTCTTAAGTCCAGGTAGACGTGTGTATGAGGCTGAGATGCAGACTGGAAATACCCTCCAAAAGCGGCTGACTTATGACGTGCTCTGATTGAGTCGTCTAACCATTGTGGTTTGGTTAATGTCACTTCAACACCCCAACTTCAGGACAAAACTGTGAGGAGATTGTTATTCATCTATGACTCAATCAAGTCATCATTTCCTCACATAGATCCACATGAACACTTTCCACCACCTCAGCCCTGCTTGTGTTTTAAAGAGGAAACTGATCCTTCACCAAGTCTGAAGACTGACACATCTGAGAGCATCATGTCAGTCAGTCACATTATTCCCCCACTGATCTCCCTCATTTCTAACAGATACTTTCAGCGTGCAGTCACATTTCTGAACCAGTTTAAAACATCAAATGTCAGCTTTCGAAGGTTAAAGCTGTTCAGGCAATAATACAATACCAAAACACTCCCATCAGGGCCAAAACACTCCATCAGAACTGGTCTCCGCCTGCAGTGATAGTCGTAGTACTTGAAGTTAATGCGATGCAGAGAGGATGTCGGCTCCTACTTTACAGTAACGGCTGTAAATGTTAAATTAAATGGATAAGTCCAGGTCTGCACCTCAGGGAGAAGCTTTAATTTAGGTTTTCCACTTTGCATTTATTACTTTATATTGTCTACTGTCAGGATAAGTGGAGAGCGGTGCTGGGTGAATTCAAATAAGGACTGAACCCGGCTTAGTTTTCAGTCATCTGGTTTGGTTTTGACTTTGTGACGCAGCAAACTCTCAAATCATGCAACCCAAGTTTCATGTCTTATTACAGCTTTTTTCGTATTTGAAGTCATGAGAGAGATGTTTAAAGACATGCAATTCTAAAAGAATCAGGAGAGATTATAGTATTCTTCATCATCCTTATACATCATTTCGTAGTTATTAATTTTCTGTCACACACACACGGATCTAAAAGCAGCTTCCCCTGCAGCTCTTTCTTGTAGCTCATAAAACCTCAGTGCTCATTTTAGGATTCTTTCTTTAATCTCCTGCAACTGTTAACGGTGACAGACCCGACCAGCAGCAAACTCACCACATGGCATTAAACACAACAGCCCGCCATGCCCTGAAGGTGGCCACTTATCCGGCTTTAGCTGCATTAGCATCATGTTAGCACTAGCCCCTCACCGCACGCCTCTCCTCAGAGGATTAGCTTAATGTTAGCAGCATGAGGGGTTCTCTGCTTCCACCAAAGCTTAATTAAATGTCAGTGCATCCATAAAGGAACAATACATTAACTTTTCACGATGGTGTGTGTGAGATTTCATGCTGCACTATCACATATCTGCACTCAGCTCCACCTTTTATTCCCTGTTCGTCTTTAAATCTCCTCCAGCAGCTGCAGCTCCTTGTGAATCTGGAATATTCAGCTTCTGTACACTGAGCATGTTTACTTTGGCACAGCGGAGAGGCAGATATTAAAAGTTAATGCAGTTAAGTGTTCTCCAAGATGCATTTTCAGCAGATAAGATTGAGAGGTTATGTTTATGATGTATATTTCTCTGGCAGAGAATCTCAGAGAGCAGCTGCAGGAGGAGGAAGAGGAGCGAGAAGAGAGGCTGCAGAGTCTGAATGAATGAATGAGTGAATTAAAGGATGGAGGGGCTGAATGCTGGGAAAAATGGATGGAGATGCTTTGATTACATATTGATTTGAGCATTGCAAACTATGGCGGCCTACCAGACTAACCAATCTGCAGCAGCCTAAACTGCACATCCTGAAATGGTTCAAATTTCAAACATTCATTCACATGTAAAAAATGTTCAACAGTAAGAAGTGTGATTTTTGAGAAAAAGGTGATTCAAAGACAGAAACATCAGCATCAACAGCTGCAAATGATCAAACACAAATAACCGACTAGATGACAGAAGGATCCAAACCTGTGGGGGGAACTGAGTAGAATATTTGTAGTTAGCTTAAAAAACAGTGATATGAAAAGGAAGGAAGGAAGTTACAAAATAAAAATGACACGTTAGGAGAGTGCCTTAACTGACAAGTCCATACTCAAAGATTTTCCGTGATATTTAATAATTAAAAATGGGCAAATAAAGACTTGGAAAAAGTCACATGACTTCATGTTTTGAAAAGTCTATGCCAATACACTTTATCTGATCATGTTTCTTTTTGGTGCAGTGAAAAAAAAAAATTCTTCCATGTGTTACGTTACGAAGCTGTTGCATCCTCTATTTCAGAATCATATATGTTTCTCCTCCCAGTGCTGGCGTAAACCACTTGGCTTGACTAGATTTGAGGCAGTAAGCGGAGCGCAAAGGATGATGGTCTTGGTAGTTCTCACTTTCCTCTGCTCTGTTACCCTGAAGCTGAAACTAAACTGCACTTTTAGCTTGCAATATCTGCTGTTTTATACCATCAAAGGTCAACCATGGTATCAATGACTTGTTCTAGCGGGAAATTGTGTCTAATCATGAAATTGGTGACATTGTTTCATCCCATACAGCGGTGAGTGGCTTCAAGGCTCTTAAAGGCAGGGTTATGCTGCTGCAGGATTTTAAAGCAAACTTCGCCCCATTTGATTTTTTTTACCTGCTCCAACAGCTCACCTCTCTTATTAGACACAGGAACAGAATGTAGCTCTGTATCTACTCTAGTTTTTATTATCCAATTTGCTCCTCATTTTCCTCCTGTTTGCACCCTTTAAAGCCAAACCTTGAGTTTTTCTGCTGCCGGTCTCAGGAGAAGAGGTGTTTTGCATGCTGTTCCATCTCGCTGTCTGTCATCTCTCCCCAGCGTCTTTCTCCAAACAACCAGCCTGCATTGTTTCTTTCAGCTTCACTAACCTCCTCCGTTAACCCTCCTCTTCTTCAGGAAACCAATTAAAGAGCGGGATGTTTCTTTGCAGGCAGCTGTGAAAGGAAATAACATAACGGGAGGAACACAAACAAACAGCACTTGAACTAAAGAGAGCACAGACGTGTTTTTAATTTGCATACGAGACGGTCAGATGAGTCATCATCAGGGTTTTAATGCTGCGCTGTGCGTTTTTTTTTTGTATTTTATCTCAGCAAACAGTTACAGTGAGAGCCAAGCTGCAGGAACACAGAGGGTAGGCAGGATACGGGTGCAGAGGTGGAAAAGCTGCAGGGTTTATGCGCCTGTGGGAAGTGAAACATGGAACACATTGTCAGGTGAAAGTCTGCAAAATGAGTAAGGTGTTAGTGTGCTTTATTAGCAGATGGGATTGGCAAACTGAGACCTCTTGAATAAGGAAGGGTTAGTTTTATTTAAGTTTATACCTCAAACACAAAGGGAATAAAAAGAGCTGTGCATTGGGAATTAAACTGATGAGGCAGAGTTGAATAGGATGTATCAAACAGGAAACATGGGAGAACAAAAACTATCAGTACATATGCTTAAAAAAAAGAAAAATAAACCTTCAAAATTAAGGAAAACACCAAGGATTAATAGAATTTAATATTGCATAAGGAATTAAATTTTATATCTTTAAAATGTTAACTATGTTTGAGTCTTGTTTTGTCATGGTTTTAAGACCTCTCTTTTTTATTTTGCAGCCTCTGTGCAGCACTCTGTACTCAGGATTTGAAACATGCTCACAGATCTGATCATATGCTGTGCATCTCTAATATTAACCCACACGCCGCTTCTGTTTCTGTGTCTGTCTCTGTGTTTTCAGACCTGAAGAGGGAGGCCAGTATCTGCCACATGCTGAAACACCCACACATCGTGGAGCTGCTGGAGACCTACAGCTCCGACGGGATGCTCTACATGGTGTTTGAATTGTAAGTCTGCATACATAGCAACAATTCAGCCCACACACACACACACACACACACACACGCAGACACCTCATCTCACATTTGCACACCTTATGGGGTGAGAGAGTGATGGTACCTGTGGTGTGAGGATGAGGAGGGGGTGTTGAAAGAGAAAAGAAAGAATGAGTAGAGACCTAGTCCTGCTGTGGTTTTATATCAACGGCTCTGATATGAGGGGGGGCTTGTTAGCTGTGGAGGGAGTGGTGAGAGGAAAGGGAGGGATGGAGGAGAGCAGAACTCTATATATGAAGGGATGGAGATTAGATTAAGATTTCACACTCGCTGCTACCTCCAGCCTTCTTCAAAGCCGCCGTCTTCCTCCCAGCGTGCTCGGTATCTCCATCTCTCCTCCTCTCCCTGAACTAATTCCTTTATCGGTTAATTCTGTTATCCCTGAGCGGGCGAGAGCTCACGCTGGCCGTTATCACACGCCTCTGTGCAGGAGAGAAGCAACTTTCAAGGAAATGCAAAAGGGACTCCGGTTAAAGGGATTTTCATGGTGAAGGAGCTCGTATGTGCTGCACTTTCTGTTTCATGCATTCACTAACACATTTATAGATGTGAGAAAGGTTCAGGCCGCAGGATAAACCGGCTGAATTTTCTAAATTTATTTACAAAATATTTGTTTATTTATCTCCATATTTATGACAACATAATGCAAATGAAGGGATCAGGACCAAAGAAACTGGAGGGTTTCTTTTTTCTAATAAAACAAGCTGCAAACTCCATGGTACAGACCACAGGCTGCAGTTCCTTGGGTTTCCACTTGAGGCTGCCTCCAAAAGTCATGCCAAAAACTGTACAGCAGAAATTAACTGGTGCAAAAACATTTTGTCTCTCAAAGCTCATTATCTATTTCATACAACTGTACAAACTGAGTTAATGTATTATCTCTCTGTTGACACTGTATTGAGGTGTGAAGTTATCTAATTAGGGGCATGACCTTGTTGGTTGACAAGTGAGAGCTACTAGGTGTCCTCTCAGCTAATTCAATCCCTCAAATTAACCCCTGGGTCGTACTTTTCGTTTTAGAGCCCTTTGGACATTATTTATTTGAAATATGAGATGAATAGTCTCAGATTTTACACTCAGTAAAATTGATCTCAAATGACTCTCTGCTGTTGGAGAGAGCTCCATTCTCCTACCTGTACTTTACATTCAGGAAAAAAACAAACCAAAAGGCTTTCTTCACTTTTTTAACTTTGTAAAAGAGAGTTTTACTTTATCTTATGGAGTAAAAGTTTCCTAAGTGTATCAGTACCGACATAAATTCCCCTTTGGAGACTGTTATACCACCCAGCCCTACAGGGGGGCTGCAGGAAGATTCCTTTGCAGAGCAGTCATAATGAAAGTACTCTCAGTACCTTATGTGCATCTCAGATTTTCATCCCAGCTCATCATGTGAGAGCAGAGAGGTGATAGAAGGAGAGAAATATGGCCGAGTCCGACATCACAGGCTGGTTTAATTGGTGCAGAAGCTTAGTGACAATAAAGAGCAGGACTCAGTAATTGGGTGGAGAACAAGAGCAGAGCAATTATAGAAGAGAGAGAAGCTGCTGCTGCTGAAAGACAGGCTCACTGTTAACTGTTTCAGAGGATTCAGAGGAGTCAATCCAGCTGTGAGAGTAAACAGGATGTGAGGGTCGGCCCAGACATTTACTGCCAGGAATCTCTTTGTCTTTACTGTAAATTACTTCACAGTAATTCAATAAATGCAAAAAGCCCCAAACTTCAATATTAAATCCTCAGAACACTCAGTAACGTTGGGCTGTGTGACAGTCTGCAAATATGCTCAGCTCTCCAAAAGGAAAATGTTTTCCTGTGGTTTAAAACCAGGGACTCTCTCTGACTCGAGTTCATTTTAGGAGTGTGAATTTATGGAGTGGTTCACAGAAGTCGAGATCTGAGTTATTACTGGGCTTTAATCTAAAGCAAATATACGACCCACAAGATTCATCATACCGCGTTAGATTAGCATAAATAGAAATCTATATGCAAAAAACCTAACATGCTGTGAATATTTATACACGTAATTATTTCAAGACTGTTCTTATTTTAAGTGTGGAGATAATTTCATTTGAGATAAAAGGTTTTAAAACCAGAAACTACAGTTGAATAAATTAGATTTTACTTGTATGTTTTTACCAAATGCTTGTAAATAATATTTTTTGTAACATTTGATTTGATCGAGAGTGCTCAGGAGGCTTTAAGAACAGACTCACTCATCTTTTCAACCAAAACCTGCTGCAAAGGATGGAGCGAAAGATGTGGTTTTCAAGTTACAGTGACAGACAGTGCAGAGTGTGAGTTTTGCCAATGCAAACAAAGCTGTGAAACAGAAAAATGAGATGTTATTTTCAGAAGGAACGTTGCTGTCCTGTTGCTTTAGGTAAGATAACTGCAGGGAGGTTTTCAGTTAAAAGATGTTGAGGTAAAAAAAGAAATCAAGATTTGTCTTCATAAAATATGCAGTAACATTTGAACCATCTAACAGGGTTAGACCTGAATATCATCAAGGCCGTATGACCCAAAACTCACTACAGAGGCGCTTCTATAAGTCCTATTTCTGGCGTATTATGTCGAGTCAGAGATACCACAGTGAAAATAGTTACGAGGTCGACCACATCGACAGCGTCTAACAACCTGAGCTTGTCAGAGACGAAAACAGAAACTCTAAAACACACACCGTGGTCACATTTGCTTCCATTTCTGCTAAAATGTTTTTTCTACCTGTTAGTTGTGTCGAGCAGCAGTTTTTGAAATAATGGAACTGACCTTTAAACAAGCTCTTTTTATATGTCATAAAAGAAAAACTGATATATTGCTTTTAATTGCAGAATATAGAAATACTGAACTCAACAGTCATAAATAACCTCCACCTGCAGACTTAGATAAGACAGGCTTTAGTCACTCTGCTCCTGATGGAGAGGTTACTCAGGCTGATGTCAGTTTTTTCAGGTGAGGTGATACAGCTGTTTCTACCTGGGAGTAGGAGAGTGGAGATAATTACAGCATCTCCTGAACTCACCTGTGTGTCTATTCTCACCTACACAACTAATCACAGAGACACACTACTACGCTTTTAATGAGTCTGACCTTTCTGAGCCAGACACCTGCCCTGACCTTTAAGTATCTCACTCTCTGTCTCTGTCTCCTCCTCTCTGTCTCCCCCTCTCTTAGTATGGACGGAGCTGACCTGTGTTTTGAAATCGTAAAGCGAGCAGATGCTGGTTTTGTCTACAGTGAAGCTGTGGCCAGGTAAGATTCTTCACATGCACATTAAATTGCACCTCAAGATTCTGCAGCAATCATTCAAATGTGTCAAACTGAACATTAATTAGACTAATTAATTACACCTCAAATTAATGTGTTATAAAAATTAGCGCAAGATTAACTCATTGGCTGCCAGCCAGTTTCAGAGCATCTTGAGCGATCTTTCAAGACCCAAATAATATTGTTTTCTTTGACCATGTAAACACCAAAACTACCTAAGAAGAGTGGGCTCTCATCGTTTATGTCTCTTCCTGTTTTTGATCCAAAAAAAACGTAGAAAACATACTTTTTTTATCAAGTTCATCTCGGACGCTTCAACCTTTGATCCTCTCCATGATCTATGTCATCTTTTGTCATGATTGCACTGCTGTTTCTCTCTGAACTACCATGACACATTCTTAGTTTGAGCGAGAACTGCCTGAACTTTTCTGTCTTGCAGCGCAGTTTACGAGCATGATTTTGATTGACAAGCCCCGCCAGACCCCGCCTTTGCCTGCTGAATAACATAATGTACTTCTTGAGACACAGTAAATGGTTGCAATTGAATTGGCGTCAATAGGTAACAATGGCAGAGAGCACAGAGATTTTAATATTGGCCGGTTGAAAAATGTGGATTTACAAATCTCTTCCTCATGTACCCATTTGATTAGTCGTACACTACAATTTTGTTATGTCCTAGAATTCAAATTCTTTATTTGGGGACCTTAAGCAGAGATGAGATTAAAATGTGATTAATAAGATTAATTAATTACAAATCCTGTAACCAATTAGATTAATTTTTTAATTGCCTGACAGCTCTAGTTTTCATATTAATAAACAGTTTAATATCTTTTCATCAGTCACTACATGAGACAGATCCTCGAAGCTCTACGATACTGCCACGACAACAACATCATCCACAGAGACGTCAAGGTATGTCTGCCCCACTGATGTATGTTTTTTGAGAACAAACTTCACTTGGTTTGTGTGGTCAGTTGGTGGATGAAATGAAATGGAGAGAAAAGAAGATACAGGTCATTAAAATCAAACGAATCTCTTTTTAATGAGATATTTTATGAGAAGACGCCTTAGCAAACCCTCTTCTTAGACTTAACTCCAGACCTCTGAGTGCAGAGTTCATATCTTGTTGTTGAGTTTGTAAATAGATTTAGTTGCACAGTTTTAAATCAGTGTGTTAAATATGACTTCATCTCTGAAGAATGAAAATGTAATTTCTACTGATATCTTGGCCTTCCTCTTTGTTTTGGTTATGATATTTAGTTGCATGGTGTGGAAAGGTCAGTGTGTTTTCCTGCGTCATCCTGATGGTTGTCCAACAGTATTTGTTCTGCAGGAAACTATTGTGTCCTCTAGTTTTTACCACGCTCCTCTAACCAGCAAATACAGTCCAGAAATTCAGATGTTTGCATAAAGATAGTTGTCTTTTTTCTCCTCAGTTGCACAGTTTCCCCCTGCAGCCTCTTTGTTTGGGTCTCTTTATGTGATATCCAAAGATCCCAACTGCTCCTCTTCTGCTCCGCTCCTTTTATTTGTGTTTCACTGCCTTTTGAAGAGCTTAATAAAGCAGATTATATAGCCTCATTTAGCTCCCAGCTCGTGGATTACCATCTCTCCCTCCTCACATTGTCTTCAGGTATTAGTCATCTTGGTCTGTACTGTCCTCTGTGTTCACGGCTGAATCACAGGCCCAGGCTTTGGGTCTGAATATGAGAGCGAAGGAAGGGTTCAGACAGGCAGGAGGAGATTTAGGCAGATGTTTACAGACACAGTTTGTTTCCTGGATATTACAGTGATTTCTGTTTCATATCTGCATCTGTGCATTCCCTGTTTCTGTAGTTTATTTTACAAAATTGTGCAGGAAGGTGCTGTTCTCCTAACATCTTCTTGTTGCTTTATTAAACCCCAAACCAGGCAGAAGCTCTTTGACACTTAAAGAAAGTGATATAAATCTTTTGTGTTTGCTCTTAGAAACTCATATTCATCTGTATCCAAACCAAAAAAAGCAGGTTAACTTTCTATTACTCCCAAACAACTTTCACAGGGGTTGAAAATGTGTGCGTGTGCATGTATGTATGTATGGATGTGTGTGTGTGTGTGTGTGTGTTGGCCACTAATTGCTGCAGAACTGTTGAATTTGTTTGTTTGGCTCCCTTTGAATTGGAGCATCAGAGCGCAGCTTCAGATTTTGAAGGTGAACTCTCCTTTCAGAGCCGGCTATGTTTGTGCTCCAGTGCTCTGTTTTGAAGCGGAAGGTTTGATCTGAAAAACACACACTCTGACTGACAGTTTGTCGAGCAACCCGAGGAATCCGTAAACACTGAAACACTTGTGATGTAGACATGAGTGACAGGGAGCAGACATGTTTCTTTCGTTACAACAGGTGTGTGTCGTCTCTGCGCAGGTAAACTGAGGACAGACAGCTGTACCTCAGTCTCAGAGAGCAGTTTCCAGGAATAAAACAAAAAGTCTGCTGGAAAGTTTGCACAAACATCAGCGTTCAAGTCTTCTGGGTACTTTTCTGTTTGTCACGATCGCAGAAAAATGTACTTTTACAGCAGTGAGACTATAGCTCTGTACTTTCAGAGATAACACCTCTAAAAAATGTGGTTTTCTTCTGGAATTAATTCACACATGAACACCTGATATTTTGAATGCTCAGTTCTTATGTATGAATGCTCTTCATACTCTCCTCATCAGGTGATCTATTCTTGTCATCACAACAGAGAATGAAGAGATCCCCCTCTTTGTCTGAACAGTCTGATAACTTCTTAAAAACTTCTCCGTATTTGTCCTGGAGCTCCTGAGAGAGCTGTGAGCTGATGATCCTTCATGTCTGAGAGCGTTCAGCCCCGACTCACAAACTGTAATCAGTCATTGTGCTCTCAGCAGCAGCGCACAACCACTGGAACTAATGCGTCTCTAAGGAGAGTCCTGCCTTTATCACAGAGACAGATGAATGCACACAGACGCTCACTCATGCACTCAGTTATACTTTTAAGTTAGAGTAACACTCTGAATGTGGCTGTGAATAAAAGACAACTCAGTAAAGGTTTTTGTGTTTTGAGGAAAAGGAGGCCAGAGAACAAATTTACTGTACTTTCTCTTTCATACTGCAAAGATGGACAAATGGACAACAATTAATTGTTCTGTCAAAGTGTTAATCACTGAGGGTCAAAGTGATGTCATAAATAGCATTTTAAACATTTTTCAGGATTGTGTTTCCTCAATTTACTATTTTATCATCACATTTCACCTCCATGACCAGTTATCTGCTCCTTTTTAGCTGTCAGGATAGATTAAAGGAAGCATTCAGAATGCTTTCTGTTTCTAGTTCATAATTCATATCCAAACTCCTTTGTTATGATAGTAATATATTTTATTAATAGGCACTACTCAAATCTCAAAACTGCTTTACAAAGTAAAAAAGTTAAAACACAAATACATACAAAATAGTGAAATAACAGAAAAGTAAAAGCTAACTAGTTAAGAAAAAAAAAACAAAAAAAAAACAAAAGCAGTTTAAAAGAGCAGAACATAAACTGGCTCAGTGGTGTGTTGTGTTTTTTTTTTTTTAAATTGTGGCGTCTTTCTTTGCCCAGCTTCCTCTGACACCAAACCCTTTTGTTAGGGTGCTGATGATGACACTGTTTTTAGTTTTTAACTTCTCTAGCTGCAGATACTTCTGTTTAGATCTCGTATTGTTACACCCCCCCACCCCCCTCTTCTTCTTCCTCCTCCTCTTCTCTCCTCTGGCTGGTGTTTGTGTGTTTTCCATATCTGTGTGGAGGAAAGAGGGACACACTGCAGGGTGTTTGATTCTCTCAGCTGTCTGCTTCAGTCTGAGAAACCCGGGCCCCTCAGGAGCCGCTCTTACCTGCAGGGGCCACACTTCACAGAACATTGTCTTCTGCCGAAACTCCCAAAACAGTCCCACACACCTTCTGCACACGCTGCTCCCTCTCACTCTGTTTCCTTCATCTATAATTCACACAAAATTACTGAACAAGCTTTGTGACACACATATCAAATATTTATAGGCTGCTGCCTCACACAACGGCTGCTCTACAAACATTTCCATGTATACTTGAAAATGACAAAATGGCATTTTGTTTTCCCCACAGATTATATCACTTAAGCACATTTTGGTATGAAGAGGGAGAGAGCTGTGCTGGGAAGTCATTGACAAAATAGAAGTAAAAGCATTTCCAGGAGGATGCATCAGGATTCTGCTCAAATTTATCAGCTACTAAACATTGATTTGATTAAAATCCACAGTTGCCGTCACCACATTCACATGCTGTCCAAGGCTTTGACTGACACTACCTGTCACTACTTGTCGTCCTGCAGAATCGGTTTGGGTGCACCTTAAAAATCGACGTGTTTGATAACTGAAAGTTTTGTCCAACATGAAGTACATCAGGGGGTCAGTTGCTCCTCTCAGTGCAGCCAGAAGCAACAGGAAGCTCTTTACCTGAAGGAGGAGGAGGAGACAGAAATGTTCACATTATTTTTAACAGTTTCATTCTTGAGCTTCAGTAGCAAACAAACAGAATTTCCTGTGTGCTTGTGTGGGTGGATGTGTGTTTGAGTTTTTCAAGAAACAAGAAAAACAATGTCCGGTATTTTCTTTCACTGTTTTTTTTTTTGTTGTTGTTGTTTTTTTTGCATTAGTAGAGCTCACTCTCTTCACTGTCTGGCAATGTAACCTGATTGCCAGTGCTCTCTGTTTCAACTTTTTGTAAAAAATGTGACTGCAGATGTACAACATCATAAGTAGGGATGCACGATATATTGGTATTAGTATCGGCTGATGCGTAAAAGTGGGCTGATATTTACTCATTAGCTGCCAGCTATTTTCAGAGCATCTTGAACGATCTTTCAAGACCCAAATAATAAAGTTTTCTATGACCATGTAAACACCAAAACTACCCAAAAAGAGTGTTCTCTCTTCTTTCATGTCACGCTTCCTTTTTTTTGATCCAAAAAACAGACAACACATACTTTTTTGATCGTGTTCATCTCGGGTGCTCCAACCTTTTATTTGAAATTTTCCACAGATTTGAGTTTAAGCGGAGTGAATATGAGTTTAAAACATGTTTTGCTGTTAATAATAACTGCCTGGTTGCCAGAAACACTGGCAAGTTTGATCAGTTAACTTAGTCAGGATATCATTTTGATTTGTGATCCTTATTTGTGATCCAAAAGTTACTGTAAAGTAGCAATGTTACTTTTGTTTAATGGTGGCCCTGTCACCTCCTTATTTGGTATAACAAGTTTGAAAATATTGGGAGATATTAAAAAATTCAGCATGCATGATTTTCAGTGTGTTCAAAATTTGATTTTTTAGATTTTTTCTAATTTTTACCAATATTGGTATCGGTAAATATCTTTTCTGTATTGGCAATAACAGCAATGTTAATACCGAATATTGGTATCGGCCAAAATTTTCATATCTGTGCACCCCTAATCATAAGCTCTTGTACATTTTGATATAAAAATGACAGATTGTTTTTTACAAGCATGCAGAACAGATAAATCTCTGCACGGATGCTAAACTTCCTGGGCTATTCTCCAAAGATAAAATTTGTTTACCTCTACGATGGTGGAGAGCGGATGACAGGTATTGTGTTCAGGTGAGAATGTCAGCTCGAGTTGACCATGTACCAGAGAGATAAAGATGGGTTTAAAGATGTGATACGGGAGCAGACAGATGGACAGGACAACCTGAGAGGAGAGGGGTAGCAGAGGTATGACAGGGAGACAAAAGAAGTGTGGAAGTTACCGATTTTATGAACCAAAAATGGGAATAATTAACGAGTACAGGGGCTATAAAGATACATTTAAGCTAACAGAACATGGTCATAATTTAAGAGTGAAGTGGATTTTA
Source organism: Halichoeres trimaculatus (assembly GCF_033239565.1). NCBI lineage: Eukaryota > Metazoa > Chordata > Actinopteri > Labriformes > Labridae > Halichoeres > Halichoeres trimaculatus. The sequence goes on from NW_027437197.1 coordinate 14,230,579, forward strand.
TCTTCACCTGGATGACCACTATGTTTCGGAGCACCCGTCCCAGCAGGATGTGGGATGTGGGGACACTGGTGCTACGTCTGGAGTGCCTGATGTGTCTCTGCACGGCCATGTAGCACAGCAGCACCAGCAGGTAGAGCACAAAGAAGAGGATCATCAGAGTGACGGCGAGTGTAGAAGAGAGACTTCCTCCTAGCTCCACTGGCGGACTGTAACACACCTCTGCTCTTCCTCCTCCTGCGCCCTCATCTTCTTCTGCTGTAGCTTCCTTCACAGAGTAGTAAACTGTCACCGGCACGATGCCTCCAACCACCACAGCCCACACAGCTGCACACACCCGCTTGGCGAAGGTGGTCCTTGTGAGGCAGATGAAGAATCGATGAGGCAGTAGGGTGGCACAGGTGCTTGGATGGGGGGCGTGGGTGTGCTGGATGAGGATGGCGAAGCGGCTGAGCGCCACCAAAGTGAGGAGGATAAGGCTGATGTAGATGTTGATGTGGAGCTGTGGGGTGATGACATGCAAGACGACACAACAAAGAACGCCGTTCAGAGGCCAGAGGAAGCCCACAGCGTAGTACCACACCAGGAAGGGCATGGTGAGAGCCGACATAAGGTTGGAGATACTCAGGTGAGAAAGATATACATGAATGGGGGAGACAGCGGGGATACCGAAAGAACACCCAGAGAGATGCAGCATTTCCTGGGAGAGAGGCGAGGAAGAGGAGGGTATAGGTGGAAGGGATGAAGTAGAGTGTGACAGCGGTGGAGCAGAGGATCGGGGAGGAGGTGTTTTGAGGGGAAGAAGAGTTTGATATGAGCTCCATTTGATGTGAAAGACACCTGGAAGTGAGGAGACAAACCAGCTGTTACTGAACAGTGAGCACAGCGAGGTGTTGAGGCAGATCTGCTGCTCGTCTGTATGCTGATGATGTCGTTCTACATGTTTACCTTTTTTCATCTTTTCCTGTCGGTCACACACACACACAAAGAAACCTGTGCTGCAAACATTGAAATGATTCAGTTCCTGCCACACCACTCTCCTGTCTGCATCCTGATGGAAACTCAAGCAGCCAGTAAAAACCATTTCTGGTATAAGTTGGTCAGTAATTAAGCAACCAACAGCTGCCAAATCTGATGTCACACATTTCTGTGTTTCTAAAGAAAGTAGAGATTGCTATCAGAGCTCGATGTATTTCACATGTGAACACCTTTCCGACTTCCTTTATCTTTTCTGTAACTCTGAGAAGCTCTTCTCCTTGTGACGTGTCCTTAACAGTATCCTCAGCCCTCTAATGTTTTTATAATATAATCATATAATACAATCTTTCACTCACTCCTGATTTTATGTCAGTAAAAAGTTAGGATTGATAGTTGTTGCTTCATGTTGTTAGCCTGATATGATATTTATCATTGATATTTTCTGTTACACCTTAACTGAGAGGATAACTATGATCTACACTTCTTTAAATCTATAACTGCTAATAAAAAGCACATTAAGGTCATTAGGTTTAAGACTAAAGAAGAGTTAATGTTGTACGTACCTCTGACAGGAACTCTGATGATCACTCGAACACATCAACAACACAAAGTCCCTCAGATTAAACTCACAGAGCATCTTCCTACTTCCTGTGTTTTCGCACTACATGATAAGTGGCTGCTGTTCTTAAAGTATGGTCAATGGGGTTTTTATGCTTCAGTTCAGCTTTCTCATCTATTGTAGCAGTACAGTAGATGTGTCATTGTGGTTGTCCACTAACAGTAAGTGTGATGCTTTTACTGTAATTGGCATCAGATGAGCAGCAGAACATTTCGATAATGAGGCAAATGTTTTTGGCCACTACGTGGTTTATTTTCCTCACATACATTTAAATTTAACCCATATTACTGCTTTGTCTATGCTTCTGAATATTATTCTTATGATCTTTCATTGAACTGGAGTATCTCTACTATAGCACAAAATCTTGAGACAGCATAAAAAAGTTTTATATAAAGCATACACAGAATATATCCTGATCGTTCTCACATAAAATAATCTGATTCAAGGTGAATTTGCTGTTCAAATGAGAAGAGAGAAAACTTTAAAAGCAGATTTAAGACATACAGAACAAGTGAGAGACTTCAGAAATAATTTTCAACAAACTTCTTTCCTAAGTTGCAGCTAGAGTCTACATTCTCGCTCATCTTTAGGTGTTTGTGCACATCTGCATGTCCCTGCACACTCTGCTTGTTTTGCCTCTGGGGGGCGCTGCTGTTCCAGCTCTCATTCAGAATCAGAGTGAGAGTCCAGTTCTGAAAGAGACAGTATTCAGACACTTTGCCACAGCAAAAAGCTGAAACTACACTGAGAAATATTGTGCTGAGAGAAGAAGTAGAAAAAAAATGTTTTGCAGTTTTATTTTCAGTCATTATTTTTCTAATCCCCCTGTGTTCCTGTTGGAGTAGGATTTTATTGCTGGGGGTTGTCTGCTCATTTTTAACATTCATGAACTTTTTTCCTTCAATCTGAATAAATTTGGTTGTTTATTCTTCTTTATATGCTGATAATTGCTCCGTTTGTAAACTTTTGAGTAATATTACTCGAATTTATGAGTCAGAGCCCAAGGCGACTCTTTTATGATGCACATAAAAATTATCAGATAAACAACCAAAACAGATTTAAACAAAAGAAATGTGAGGGCTGCACAATACTAACTAGATATGGTACTGCAATATACGTTTCTTTTTAGTTAATAAACTGGGATATAAGTACAAAATCTGTTGCCAAATTGATGCAATTTTGTTTAACTCCATTTCTGAATTTCAATCCAGAAAACATGTTCACGGCAACTGTCACCAATGTTTGGATCAATAAGTAGACTCCAGTGTTTCTAGCTCCATCTTTTAGGGTCAGATTGGTAAGTCTGGCTCTCCAACAGAAGGGTACCATATGGGTCAGTAATTTGGGGACTTGTCCCGGCTGTAGTTGAAGGAAATGCCACAAAATACGTGCCTTACCAAGACGAGCCAAACTGAACCACATTGTGAAAACAAGGCTTTATTCTGAGCTGAAGTCTTCACTCTGACCCTAACTCTGTGTTTCATGAAACAGATCAGTTACATCATGTCCCTGAAGAGTTGTTTCCTGCTTAAAAGAGGAAGCACCTCACAGTTAGATAGGGGAAAATAGATTTTTGTTAGCAAAGATGACAAAATGTGTTGACACACTGAGTCAACAGATATTCACACATTTATTCATGGACATTTGAAGATATCTCTCTTTCACGCTACTTTTAAATGACAGATGTTTTTACGTCCTGCTGGGGAAGAGATTGAATTAACTCTTGTATTCTTTCACTCTGTTGGTCTGTTGTCGCCATTAGACATGGAGGAAAGGTGAAGGAGAATTTCACTCAGAATTAGGACAGCTGTTATAACTTAGGAAACTGTTGTCATATCAATTTTAAAGTTGAAAGCAAAAGATTACTGAAATGATGACTGGCAAATTGATTGTTTTGAACTTAAGGGTGAAATGGGCAACATGTCTGCAAAAAAAAGAAAAAAAAAACTTCCAAAACACTCAGGGTTTGCTTTTTAAACATTGTTACAATAGTTTTTTTATTGATTGAAATTATTTTTAATTTCAAACTATTTCTAACCAATCCAGATAGAAACATGTCAGGACCATATCCGTTAAAGTCAACTCTTGCAGACAAATTAAGCATGATGACACCTCCTCCTACTCTCCATGGTGCCTTGTTTGGTGTGTTAGTAATGGAGGTTCATTGTCTCACAATAATTTTCATCCCCGTTTGGCTGCACAACTCCATCTCCTTCAAAGTATTCCTGAGAAAGCAATTTTGGACTGTCTCCTTTCCGTCTTTTTGCTGTCCAACTCGGCCGTAGAGCTACTCCCGCTGACCACAGGAGCATCTCGCACTCGAAACATGTTGCTCATCAAGCGCAGAACCTCCTTCCTCACTGAGGAGGACAACAGGAAGTACATGACAGGATCCAGACAGCTGTTCAGAGCAGAAAACAGAAGAGCCACCTCGTTGGCTTTATCTGCCACGCCTTTCCAGAAACAGGAAGTGTCTGTAATCTGCGTTGTGATGTAGAACACCCGGACCATGTGATAGGGAACGAAGCAGATGGTGAAAAGGAAGAGGATGAAGAAGGACTTCTTGGCTGAGCGGGTGTAGTGGTGAGCATTCGGGAGGTCTGGTTTCTCCTGTGAGGTCTTCAGGAGTTTGAGTGCGATTTTTCCGTATGAAACAACCAGAGAGACGAAGACGAGCCAGAAGACAACCACAAGGAAGATGTTGATGTAGGCTTTCCACTTTGCTTTATGGAGCGTCTTGTAGTGGAAACACCTGGGAATGAAACACATCCTGTTAGAGCAAACTAAACCAAAGATAATGCTTTAAACATACAGAAACAAGACAGAGTTTAATTAAGAGTGATAAGAATCTATCTGCAATGTGGCCATGTGGGAACTGGTAAATCAATAACCAGTACATATGTATTTATCATGTGTACAGGGATGTGAATAACCAGGTTTCTCTGTGTGTATTTAAACACCATCTAAGCCAAAAATCCTCTGAAAATATCTTCAGTGACTGGCATGGTAATTTTTTTTAGGTATTTCTGAATGGGAGCATATAGGATAAGAACTTAAGTAGTCCAAGGATACTGCCCTGAGGAATCCCCTTTTCACTACAAGTTTCTGAAACACAGACAGCACCTACCTGTCCTGCTGGGAGTGGTTCTTTGACAACAGGATTGTCAGACACAAAGCAGAGGCCAGGATCCAGACCATTGCACAGATAACAGAGCTCCACCTAGTGGACCTCAGCCTGTGCTGCACCCCTGCTCCACGGTGGATTTTCAGGTACCGATCCACGCTGATCAGCCCCAGCAGAGTGACGCTGATGTACATGTTCATGTAGAACAGGGTTCCCACCCCTCTGCACAAGGTCGGGCCAAGGTTCCACACGTTTCCCCGGCTGTGGTACAAAATCCTGAACGGCAGACAAACCACCAAAAGCAAGTCTGCAAACGCGACATTAATGAGAAACACCCGCACTGAGTTTTTCTTGGAGTGAACGCAGAAGAAAACCCACAGAGCCACAAGGTTTCCAATGAGTCCCAGGACAAAGATTATAGAGTAGAGCACCGCCAGCGGGGTTTGAAGAGCATCATAATCCACACACGTCTGTTGGGTCACCGTTAAATTCACAGAAAAAAGAGAAGTGTTCAGAGTCTGGACGGTGGCAGGTGTGGTTGAGTTATTTCTGGTCATGGTGGTGTGTGAGATCCACAGCCCTGCGTACAGTGACAAAGGAGAAACACTTCAGATGGACTGCGGTGTCTGAGAGAAGCTGATCTAAACAGGCTCAAACTGTTTGGTTTTTTTTGTTGGTTTTTTTTGTTGTTTTTTTTATCGAAAGATCAGAAAAAGAATTTGCTCTTCTGGCTTCATCCAGCTCATATCTTTTGACAGTCCAAAAAAAACATCCAAATCTCCACATCCACATCTGTTAGTTTCTTAAAGAAGTATCTCACCTGAGTTCCTGCTGTTCTTTACTCCCCTCCTCCTGTGTATTCCCTTGAGTTTAAAATGTAGGAAAAACTCTCCAAACTTTGCCACATCTTCTTGTCCAACTTTCAGCTGCTCTGCCCCTCTGCTATAAAAATAATCCTGCGTTGAAGTCTGCTTCTAACTTTTGCTTCCTCTGTGAGAGGAGCGTGCCCTCCCCTGCTGCGGCTCTGAAGCAGAGAAACGCTGAAGTGAGATTGTGGTGATGTAGCAGAGAGAGAACTTTAAGCTGTGGTCAGCCCTCCTCTTTCCATTCTGCTGAGCTCAGAGACGAGGCAGGGCTTAGACCCTCTGATTACACACAGGAGGGAGAGTGGAGGGATTCACGGGGTGTTCAGAGCTTGGATGTACACAATAAGTTTCCACACAGGGCTCTGATTATAACCTGGAAGTATCTGCTGAGTGAAGGCAACTGTAAAGGCTCCCAAAATACAACCCTCAGAAAAAAACTTTAACTGCCTCCCCTGAGACTCGAGCTGCTGCAGACTCTTCATGCTGCAGGCAGAGAATCATGGGAGTCATATTGATTCTTTAAAGAAATCTTTGGCTTACATTATAAGAGAGAAATATCACAGCTGTACATGGTGTTAAAATAGACAACAGACTGGGCCCTGAGAAGGGACAGAACATCCTGGAGTCGCTCCAGGAGATTGCTTCAACTTTTGGAACGAACAGCTGGAAAGTGAGATAGTGCAGAACATTTCAATGACCTCTATAGACAAGGACCTGACAGAAACACTTAAAACAGAATCATGGAAATCCACCAAACCCAATCAGAGCTGTTGTAATTTAACCCCTGAGAACAGTGGAGCTGCTGGTTGAGACTGAATACCACTCATAAAATCAGTTATTGTGACAGTCAAACCTTTTCAAACATTATCTCCAGATGTGTTATGCTTAAGTGTTACAGTGTTATCCCTTTCCCTATTTAGAATAGAATAGAATAGAATAGAATAGAATAGAATAGAATAGAATAGAATAGAATAGAATAGAAAAGAATAGAAAATACTTTATTTTTTCCCGAGAAGAAATTCAGTTGGAGTCACAGCAGCAATCAAGTAAACAAAAGTAAGAAAGTGTAGAGAAAGTGAAAAAAGGTCCATAAGGAAATAGATGAAGGCAGCTTATCCACCATTCTCCAGTCAGCCAGCCTCCACCTCTGGTATTCCCTCTGTTGTTGGGTTAGCACAGCCAGCTCGCCCATCTTATTGATAGAGAGATAGATCTTACGTTCCCAATAACAAATGGATGGAAGGACGGGTAGATGTCATCACTTCTGAGCTCACACCTCAGCACCAGCGCATTATCCTCGCCTCCTTCTCCTCACCTTGTGGGAAACCATCAGGCCTTGCACCAGTTAGCATTGACATGCTACATGCTGCTAACAGCTGAGTTTACATGTAAACAATGCAGCCATGGTTACATGTAACTGGCTGCTAACAGTTTGGTGTCCATGACGAACAAATGAGCCATACAAAGTAATGATCCACTCCAAATGGAAAAATTACAAAAAAGAGATGAAAAATTACAAGAAACAGACAAGGAAGAGAGAGCTGCTGCAACAAGCAGCCACAACCAAAAGGGCGGCGCCTAGCAACAATGTTGATTAAACTTTGCGGGTGATGTGTGATGTATGTTGATTGTGGTCGACTGTATAAAACCTGAAATGTAGCTGAAATGTTCATGACCTATTTGGGAAACCCCAGCGCTGTTTCTGAGAGGCCTTATCAAACTTTTATGAATGTAAAAGATAAGGACTGACATTTTGGAAATGGTCAATAAACTGTAACAGAGCTGGAGGGGAATCTAGTCTTCTGAGAGGGACAGCTTGAAGAAAGGTTCAGGTAGACCTGTGAGGAGAAATAGCTCAAAACCAACACGTTTCACACTGTCAGCAAACTGTCTCTTAAATTGACACTGCTAAAAGCAGAAAGCCTGTGGTGATTATTTGTCTTTTTGCAGTCACGTAAAATGTAGTATACATTTACAGGTGTCAGTACTTGTGCGAAATTTCTATTTATCACGAAAGTGAGCATGAAAAGAGCCCTGAAGGTTTTGAAAGACATCGAGAGGATGTTGAAATATCAATGTATTGCTGGGTCAAAAGGAAGATGTTATTTAGTATGACAGAAGGGACAAGACATTTTGTAATTTCCTGTTTCTAAAAAAGTTTAATTTGCAGTTTTATTCACTTCACCTTAAAAAGTTGCTCCATTTCTCCATAAATGTTCAAACTGCATCTAAATCAGATTGTTATTTCGCTTCAGACACAGATTCTCATACTCCCCTGTGATCCTCCCACACTGATGTGTTTTTGTGTGTGTGGTCGTGCTGGGTGTTGGTTTGGGGGTTTGGGTGTGCCAGGCACATGTGATGCTCGTTATTTATAGGCGGGTGTCGCTTTTTAATTAACAGAAAACCAGCATTAAAATGACATGTCTGTCTCTTCTCATTCTCAGCCTCACTGTGTGCTGCTGGCGTCCAAAGAGAACTCTGCTCCCGTGAAGCTGGGGGGGTTCGGAGTCGCCATCCAGCTTGGAGAGTCGGGACTAGTGGCAGGAGGTAGAATGAACACAAACATACACAAGAACATACTCTCTTTTTTCTCTTAAGTGGAAAATCATTTATACTTGGCTGTTTTCTCAGTCAGTGTGTTTTATCTGCAATAGAGGACTTTCAGGTCGCTGAAATCAGGAATAGAAAGGTTTAACCATGTTTTGAAGTCTTTGAACACTTCCCTTTTCCAGTGAAGAGATGGAATAAAAGCATCTGTCTCCGTACCTGTAGGTCGAGTGGGGACCCCCCACTTCATGGCCCCTGAGGTGGTGAAGAGGGAGCCATATGGTAAACCTGTGGACGTGTGGGGCTGCGGGGTCATCCTCTTCATCCTCCTCTCAGGGTGTCTGCCTTTCTACGGTACCAAGGATCGTCTTTTTGAAGCCATCTGCAAAGGAAAGTACAAGGTGAGGTGGTAGATGCATATTTGTAGAGTGAAGTCCCGGCAGCTTTCAGACCAGGTCCCTGTGGGTGTAAAAAAATCTGAGTTTCAGATCTTGGCAAGAGTTCCTCCAATGTGTGCGTCTATGTTCAGATGAATCCTCGTCAGTGGAGCCAAATCTCAGAGAGCGCCAAGGACCTGGTGAGACGCATGTTAATGCTGGACCCTGCTGAGAGGATCACCGTGTACGAGGCCCTGAACCACCCCTGGCTCAAGGTAACTCAGAGCAATCAGAAATACCCCCAGGCTTTCATTTCTGCTGTAAAGTTAACATGGAGCTCTGTGAGGATTGACTCTCTCTTTGAGACATCCTCAAGTGGACACTGAAGGAACTGCAATCTGTGTTATGGTCTTGTCACAGCCTTGGATCCCACCACAAGTGACACAGAACAAATTAAATGTTTGCATGTGATTTTTTAATGTAAAACTACATTTAAAGTGTCGACTTTGGTAAAACTTTATACGAATTGGCTGAATAGTAAAACCACACAGCGATGATCAGCCTGCAGTGCCGAATCTTCTCACACAGGAAACACTGACAGCGAGTGGCAGCACAGAGGTGTTACTGATGTCAGCAGAAACTTTTATTGTGTCATCTCCAGCTGACAGTGATGGAGCGATGCTTAAACATGAACATTTGACGATTCAACCGAGAGATGTGTGACACATCATTCATCACACTCAACAGAGCTCACAATGCAGCTTTAAACTCTTGGTTCAGAATCTGACGTGTGTTTTCCTTTAAGTGGACATTGAGCACAGTTCGAACAGCTTCAGTAAGCTCTTTCTGAGTCTTTATTTTAACCTGAACACAAGAGATGGTAAGAATCCCGAGCATCACACAGGAAATTAACACATTGACCACATTCCTCTTAAACAAAGCTTCTCAGCACCACAATTCAAACCTGCTAACCTTCATCACAGCGTTCCCTTACATCCAGAAATGTGTGTTACAGATATCTGCATGTTTCTTCTTCACCACATGACAGAACTTCCTCACCAGCTTCCTGAAACAAAGCAACAACACAGTCAGCTGTCCAAGGGGGCATTAGATAACAGTTTCCTTAAAGATGGGAAAGTTCGAGTTATTTGCACAAGCGTAAAGTTGTCTTTGACATCTCTGAAGATGCCTTTCAACCAAAAGGAATCTGTTAACTGTGATTCTTCTTAACACTCTGTCCTTGCAAACACGTCTGCAAAATTGTTTGTACATATCTGACAGAATCTCACAAGGTTTGTAGATGCTTGTAGGCGTGCATCACAAACTCTGCAACCCCAAAATGGGCTCCAATTTCTTATCTCAACTTTGAACTTTTTATGGCCTTAGAAAAGAAACTGAGAATAACTTGAGTAAATAAAATCCCAATTTCTGTCTCATCAGGGCCCCATTTCCGTAATCTTTATGTGTAAAAGATCCACAGACTGTCCCTATAAGGCTTTTGGGGATATGAAATTTGCTTTTCTGTTTGATTTCTCAGGAGAGGGACCGCTACGCCTACAAGATCCACCTCCCTGAGACTGTGGAGCAGCTGAGAAAGTTCAACTCCAGGAGGAAGCTCAAGGTATATACACACACACATACACACACACACACACACACACACACACACACACACACACACACACACACACACATACACACACACACACACACACACATACAAACTCACTTTCCTGTGCAGCATCAGATAAAAGAAAACGTCATTTTTCTGTTGAATTAACATCCAAACATTGTGCTCTAGGGTGCCGTTCTAGCAGCAGTCTCGAGTCACAAGTTTAACTCGTTCTATGGCGACCCTCCAGAGGAGATCCACGACTTCTCCGAGGACCCCACCTCCTCAGGTACACACACACACACACACACACACTCACACACACAGACACTCACACATGCCCTACTTTCACAAGCAACACACTTCCTCCCTCTGGTTTCTTCTCTTCTTGTTTGTTTTGAAATTCTGTTTTTTTTTCAAACCACAAACCAATAGCACACTGTCTCTGTCCACAGTCTGTTAGTTTTACATTAGACAGGGTAAGACTCATGAAAAAAGTGTGATTTGTTTTGTATGAATAGATATGAGCATAAAGAAGTGTTTTTAAACATGCAATAGTTTTCTTTTAAATCATATATTATATATTAATTTGATGAGAGTGCTTTCTTCTGTTTTCATTTGCATCTTAAAGTCTTTGCTCATTTGCAAACTCTCTTTCTGTTAATGCCTCCCGCCTGCTAGGACTTCTAGCAGCAGAACGTAGGTATCCTCTGCTCTCTGTGTTGGTGATGCATGTTTGAATCTGTTTGTTTCTCAGTGACTTTGTGTAATTATTGTTTTTTAAAGAAGATCAATTTGGGACAGAGAGGATAAAAGTTTCAGTGCGCGCTCTCTGCAGAGAATCGCAACCAGGAGGTGGCTGATGGATTTGTGTATGTGCATGTGTGTTTGTGTGTGTGTGTGTGTTCATACAGGTGCTGTGTCTCAGGTGTTGGACAGTTTAGAGGAGATCCACGCTCTCACAGACTGCAGTGAGAAGGATCTGGATTTCCTCCACAGTGTTTTCCAGGACCAGCATCTACACACACTGCTGGATGTGAGTTAATAACACACACAAATATAAATAGATGCTGTAATCCTCGTTGCAGGGTTTACTGGTTCAACTCTAGTTTTCTGCATGTCATCCTCCACTCTCTACTCCCCAGATTTCCTGTTTCCTTCCAGCTGACATTTTAAAATAGAAGCCTAAATATCCCAAAACAGTTTAGAATACAAATATATGTCTCCTGTGGCATAATTTTTGGATAATATCAAGGATTTGTTTGTTAAAAGTTACATATAGCTCAAAAGAGAGTCTGCAAACAGTAGCAACATTTGTTTGGAATCCTAAGCATCATAACCATCTCTGTCATCAGCATGTCAGAGAATAATGCCAACAAATGTTTTACAGAAGATCTTACTCTTTAAGTGTATAAAAAAGGCTTCAGATTGTGGTTTTTATCTTATCTTTAGGTGTGCACTTCATGTTCTGCAAAAAACTTGAAGAAACACAACCTCATCTAGCTCCCAGGAAAATAATTTTACAACCATTTAACCAAAAAAAAAATCTGCATATTTTGGATTTCTATTTTGTGCTCTGCATAAAAAAAATCATCTTTGACTGAGGATCTTCAGATTTAGTGAGGCAGGAGTCACAAATAGCTCTCAAGATGCTGATGATGATGATGCTCATCACTCTGCAGGCGATGGAAAAAGGTCAAGTTGTTTTCAGATGTGTTATTAAGCTCCTCGCCTAATTCATTTGCATCTGCACCGCTGAGCTGCCTGTCTGTCTGTCTGTATGTCTGCATGTCTGTGTGTCTGTGTGTTTGCAGACCACCATATTGGGTCACAGAATCTGAGCAGGCAGAGAGGCAGAAAGTTTTTCCAGACAAGTTTGTTTGGAGCATCATTTAATCTTCATGTTATTGAAAGAGTCTCTGTTTTCTGTCTCTGAGCGTGTAACGGCAGATCTGACGGCAGGATGTGGAAAATAAAAAGAGCATTAAGCAATACCCGAGTTGTTTGAAAGAGAGGATCCATCAGAATTACTGCTTGTTAAATTACCTCATGCTCATTTTATTCTACCTGTACTGGGTATTGAGAGGAAAACAGATGCAGGCAGGTGTAGACGGTGGTTGTTGTTGAAGACTCTACGGGGTGTGTGCTCGACCAGGTGACCCCAGACTTCAGATTTGAAGCTTTTTCCAATCTTTTGTTCCTTCATCAGTGATCCTTCATCTCCTCTACCTCTCTGATTTTACATTGAAGAGTCTGGAGCTTCTTTTGTTTAAACTCTTGTAATGAGATCATGTCTGTGAAGCTGCAGTTACCTGACATGAGGATGTTTGAATTTCAAACTGAAGCTCTTAAGCAAAGTACTTAAACAGTCCTGTGTCATAAACTGAATCTGTGACACGAAGCTTTGATCAAGTTGATGCAGAGTCTAAACATCAGGCTCAGAGCTGGAACAGGGACAGGTCTGCAGGTTTGGCTGTGGTTTGTCTCACGATGGTGTCCTTCTCTGCAGAGACACTGGTGGGACACAGGTCAGGAGTTGCATAATTGCCAACTCAACTGTTGAGCTCTGCAAGCATGGTGTAAGACTGCTTCTTCATTTCTGAAGCATCATTTCACCTCAGAGTTGATCGATTGTGGCAGATGTTCACAGAGACAAACTCACTTTAGTTTCTCTCTTCAAAAAATTTCAAAAAGTAGAAAAGTCTTTAGAGACTGAAAAAAAAACATCAGAGGGCGCACCAGAGACCTAAAAACAACTTATTTTAAGAAAAAAGTGTGTGTGTGCGTGTGTGTGTGCGTGTGCGTGTGCGTGTGTGTGTGTGTGTGTGTGTGTGTGTGTGTGTGTGTGTGTGTGTGTGTGTGTGTGTGTGTGTGTGTGTGTGTGTGTGTGTGTGTTTGGAGGGGGCTCGGGGTCTGGGAGCAACAATGACTGCTGTTGTCGGCCTCAGTGCTGCTCACATCCAGCTCAGACCTCCATCTCTCTGCAAGAAATCCCGTCGACAGAGAGCGGATGGAGCCTCATGCGTCTGGTTACTCTTGTCTTATTTTCTCATCTCTTTGACAAACCACTTCCTCCTCTGGGTGAGTGCATGTGTGCGTGCTTGTGTGTGTGTGTGTGTTCTCTGATGTCTTTGCAAGAAGAATATTTTGTCAAAAGAAACCTCCAGCTGACTTGAAGTCTTCCCCTGGTGGTTGTTTCTGGCGTTTGACGTGTGTAATGAGCTGCATTTGTGTTACTGTTTATCCTCCAAGCTTGTTTCCGGAGCTCCTCGGGCGGCAGCGAGAGAGGCAGAAAAATAAGTTACCCTGAAGGAGGAGACGTCTGCATTTACTCGTCACTAATCGGAAAATTAGGAGATCAAACAGCCTCTTGTGTTGGAAACAGAGTCAGCTTGTTGTAGCTGCCGGCTGCAGAGGTGCGATGCAAACATGTTTCTATCCATCAGGTTATAAAACATCTGCATACCTGACATGATGCTTCTTCTTTCTGCATCAGGGGAATAATTTCTGCTTGATTGTCCTGCAGATCCTTTGCACAGGTGTGTTTTTGTAACAAAAGCCTTCAGGGATCAGATCCTTTTTGTTTTACTCTGCACAAAGACGAAAAAAGATGCTGACAGCTCGTCTCTCTGAAGGAGCAGTGAATCTGTGTGTGTGTGTGTGTGTGTGTCTGCAGACAGCGTGTGGGATGACACGTTCTGATTCAGCCCTCAGGCTCTGCTTTGTTTCTGTATTCATATAAGGCTCCCCTGAAGTATGTGTGTGTTTATGCACATGACACATACACTTGAGATGTGTGTTTTCTGTGTCATCATTCCCAGGACTCCTGGGCTTTTATTCTGGTGGTTTTCTCTGTGGGGGGTGGGGGTGAGGGTGGGGGGGATGTATCATCATCATCCTCCTACAAAATCACATTTTCCTTCATATTTTCTCCCACAATGCTTTTTTATCTTCTGCTCCTCCGTCTGTGTGCTGGCAGTCCTCCTCCGTCCAGTTTTCAGGTCAGAGCGGCGTCATCGTCTCTGTCTGGATGCTTATGGAGAATCACACAAACAGATCACTCTACAGAAACAGAACACTCGTGTTTTACTGCACTGGTTGATGTTTTTAAGGAGCTTTTCCGTGTTAAAAAAAATTACAAAAACCACTCAGTTTCCTTTTTTACTCGTCAAAACAATCAGTGGGCTCCATAAAAACCACATCACAGACACAGGGGACTCAAAAGTGTTTCAGCAGCTGCACAGAATTTGCTTATAATGATTTGCAAATTTGGAGCAAAAATAAAAAATCTGCTCGATTAGAGGAGCCAAAGTCTTAATTCAAAGAAACATTCCGTGATGAAAAATCTTAATTAAAGCAGGACGTCTGCAGCGTGAACAGATGCTTTAATAAAAAGCTGCAGGAGGATCCCTCTGGATGAGACAAACTGGGCTCTTAGACTGATTTTAGGACTTTCAGCCTTAACAAGAAGTTTACAAGTCTGTTTTGACAATTGTGTTGCAGTAGTATTAAAAATGCAGAGGGAGAAATCCCAGCAGCAACAAAAACAGGCTCATTACCTTGTTGCCCTGCGGCGTGTTTTATATCCTGAAAGTGGTTCTGCTCTTTGCTTGTAATTCACTTGTTTACTGTCTGTTAGGAAGAGGTTTTATCATATTTACCATCGTATTTATGAGTGCAGTTCAGTTACAGCGGACAGACTCTACTTATATTATCATCATCGTGCACTGATCAGCATAATGTGAGGCAGACAACAAAACAGGAGATACAGGGCTGTACATACATACACAGCACTGTAAGATGAGGTAGCTCAAAAACAGCCCAGTTTAAAGACTGACTTATGTCTTAAAGATCTGATTTAAGGAAGGGGAAACAAGGAGCACCTACTTCAAAGTCAGATGAATACTGAATGAGTAAGATGCACAAGTAGTTGCTGAAACTGAAAACACAAACACAAAAGTTTTGTTTTTAAATCATTCTTGAGATGGACTTGCAGTCAGATTTGTGCTTGAAACCAAGAAATGTCGAATTTCCTTTGTCCGTCAACATCTGAGCATCTGGTTTGTACTTTCTATCTCCACTCATCAAGCTTTTGTCTCATGCTTTCAAGGATTCAAGGTTTTTTATTTGCCATTTGTGGATATACAGGCAGTCCAGACACATTGGAAATCTTGTGCGGGGCTCTCTCAGAGTCAGAGACAAAAGATATAAAGATACTTATAAAAGATTTAAATATGGAATATAAAACATTTAAAAATAGAGAATATAAACACTTTAAATAAAGAATATGAAACAATTTAAATAAAGAATATAAAATAAAAACACTAGAGTACCAAAAAAAAAAACCCACTGTAAACAGAGTAGAAAGAGGATATAGAGAGTATTGCACTTATGGGAGGGATATGTACTTCACAACAGACTATTGCACACATAAACAAGTTTTCACTGACAGGGTATTGCACTTTTTCAGTGGATATAATAATAATAATACTATTCAAAGTGACATATTGCACATGCTTCAGTTTATTTCTCCTTTTACTGACTTGTATTGTTCCTTTCAGATTCAGATAACTGAAAACCTTTCAGCTCAGACAAAAACTCAAAGATCAGGGACTCATCTTTTTAGACTTTCTCCTGTTGATTCATCTTTAATGTGAGCCTTTTCTTTAAAGCACTCCTTTGAAGTTAATTTGAGGGTTTTAAAATGTTCTTCTGCACTAATCAGACTTTTGCCTCATTTCTCCTCTCGTCTGTCCATCAGCGCTGTTGTTGTTGTTGTTATGAAAGTGAAGAACAGAAGAAGTGTTCAGAGCCTCAGTGTGTCATTGAACAGTCTGGTACAGAGGCTGCGTGTGTGTCTGTGTCTGTCTCTGAATACATCACACACACACACACAGACACACACACAGACTCAGCCTGTCCTCTGCAGCAGCTCATGTGAAAATACAGCAGAGGAGTTTCTCATGGTCTCATCTTTAAACCTTTAAAATGAGAAAACTTGGATAAAAGAAATGAACCCAGCCTGAGCTGTGGTTTGATCTCACAGCTGCTGTGTCTGTGTCTCAGGGCCAGTTTGTCTCCTGAACGTTCTGAAATCCTCCCACACGTGTCTCTGACTCGGCCTCACAGATGCTGCAGTCAGCTCGGTTTCTTAGTCAGCTGTGATTTTATAAACAAGCTCTGTGTGTCGTCCTTCGATCACTCTGAAGGGAAAAACTCTTTCTTTTTGTGAAGAGGGCGAGAAAGGAGTGGTTTTAATGCACTCAAACGACAGAAAGGAGAGATCTGAGGATGTGTACTAAAACTCAGACGTAGTGAACTAGAAGATTAAGGTTTGAAGTGACTGAAATGACCCTTAACACAAACCACTTCATCCATAAGCTGCTACAGTTAGTGGAGCTCGAAACTCCTCCAAATGATGGTTTTCTTTCCTTTTCAGCTCTACGATAAGATCAACACCAAGTCATCCCCGTCGATCAGAAACCCTCCTAGTGATGCCGTGCAGAGAGCCAAAGAGGTGAAAACACACACACACACAAACACATCCTTTTTCCTCCACACTAACACAAATCTATGTTTGTCTTTTAATCACTGTGAAGGTAACAGACTCTCTGACTTCTGCTTTATGTCTTCAAACTGTCTAAACCTGCTGCTTTAATCCTCCCTGAAGCTTTGCTCACCTGTTAGGGGGGACGGCACAACCACAGGTCCAACCTGCATAATCCAAACTCACCATCCCCACTGTGTGTGTGTGATGTTAGGATTGACAAGAGAAGCTCTAAAACCTCCCGACTGACTTGTGTTTTATCTCCGCACACTTGTCACATCTTGCTCTTTCTGGGACGTGATTATCCTCAGATCGCTCTGATCTTCACGCTCGTGTGTGAAATGTGCTTTTAGTGCAAGTTTAACAACCCGAGGGAGCGTCAGAGAAATGTGATAAGAAATTCTTTCAGTGTGTAATCTGAACAGAGTCTCTGGTGGAGTCGCTTTTGTCAGTTTGTGAAATATTGACAAACTGGAGAGTGTTAAAGTTTAGCTTTCTGATCTGCAAATGGCTCGGCAGGAATACAGCATCAGAGCTGAGGCAAAGGTGAGGATAGCAATTTAACATTGGTTCATATTTCTGCAGAACTTTGTTTTATTGACTACACCGGGTTAAAAAGAAACATCTCTTCTGTGACTTAACATGGTACCTCAATTTAATGTAGGTAAAAGAAGACAAAGCAGAAATTTATGATGTTTGCAACTGGAAATGAGTATTTCAATACGTAAAGTCCTTTTTTTGCTTAGAAGTGTTTGAAGTGTGGAACTGGAGCATCTTAAAGTCGTCCACACAAAGAATCACAAAGACTATCTGCCTCATCTTTTCTTTTGTTTACAGCTAAACTGGAATTATATTGACCCAAAACTGAGAGAGAAATTGAATTATTAATTATTGATGTTCAGTTATTGAGTCCTCTGTTTGCTTCATTTCAGACTCCAGTGATCTCAAAGTTTGTTTGCTCTGTGTGTGTGTTTATAAACATCTCTGACCTTCATCTGCAGACACACACACACATGCAAACACACAAAGGGGTATCATCAGGGTGTTAGTTTATGTGTTTACTTCTGGATGCAGGCTGGAGCAGAAACTGTGAGCGTGCTCTGGAGCAGGGTTTGTCTGTGTGTGTGCGTATGTGTGTGTGTGCTTTGTTTAAGGACTAATTAAAATGAACAGAGAGGGTGTGTGTGTGTGTGTGTGTGTGTGTGTGTGTGTGTGTGTGTGTGTGTGTGTGTGTGTGTGTGTGTGTGTGAGTGTGTGTGAGTGAGTGAGTGAGTGTGTTCAGACAGAGGGAGCCTGTAACTGTGTTTTATGAGGCACTGGTTTGCAGGCAGCTGCTTAATGAACAAACTGAGTCGGCTGCAGAGTCTGGATCATATTTTCCATCTTTAACTGTTTTGGGCATTTGTGCAGATTTAAGAGAAGGAAACTTCTTAAAGTGTCATAACTGGAGGCTGTTATATCATCTGGATGATTTGCATTGGTTTTATGGATGTCTGTAGAGAGGACAAAAAAAATAAAAGCAGCTCTGATGTAGGAAGAATCTTAAATCAAAGAATTAAAAAGTTGAGAATCTGAAAGTGTCATTTTCTGTTTTTAACATCATCTGACTCTAGTGTTTACAATAAAGGATTATTTAATCGTTCCAGATGTGGTGTTTTTCTACAAATGAAAGGTTTCAAAGCTGTATTAGACAAACTCACCATCCAGTCTTGGTTGTGCCTCCAGTCTTGTCCTTCTCCTCTTCTTCTTGCTCTGTTGCTGCTGATTCTCACTGACTGGCGCTTAAAAGCTCTGAACCAATCGCAGAGCAGCTTCTTGTGCATTTCTGGTCTCACTAATAGTCAGCGCAGTGCTTCAAACCTCCACAGAGCTTCTTTCTGTCAGCACTAACTCTCTTTCTATAACCTTCAGCTGACACCTGAAGTTGTCCTGGCTGGAGAAACTAATTACATCAATTAAACTCAGTCATGGGCCAATCAGATTAACAATAAGAGGAGGGGGCGGGGCTGCATCCCACACTGATATGTTTCCATTCAAAATCAGGAAGGAGAAGGAGCACTGGAAATACAGAAAATGTTGAAGAGAGAAGTCAGGAGAGTTTTGTTTTTATACTGTAAGGAGCCACATGTTGGGAGTGACCAATCACAGGAGGGTAGAGCATCACTGACAAGAACCAATCAGAGGCTGACTCTTATGTTCAAATATTTTCTGCATGCTTAGATTTGAGCCCAAAAAATCTGCAAAGACAGTTCAGTTATTCAGTAATTAATTTTAAAATTTATATCTCAATATTTCAAGAATTAATGATTCAGTTTTGGTAGCTGTGAGAAGGAGAAATAGAGCATAAATTCTTTAATTCCAGCTCTTTTGATTCAATGGTATTCTGAATTCTTTCAGTCTCAAAGACACACAACAGAAAATATTTAGTGTGGATATTATAGGATATATAACAGGAAGTA
The DNA here is from genome assembly GCF_033239565.1 of Halichoeres trimaculatus. Lineage (NCBI taxonomy): Eukaryota > Metazoa > Chordata > Actinopteri > Labriformes > Labridae > Halichoeres > Halichoeres trimaculatus. The sequence continues at coordinate 14,249,708 of NW_027437197.1, forward strand.
TTAGTGTATTTTACACCCTAGTTTATTTTTTTAAAGACTTTTAAAGAATTTAAATAATTTTTAATATGACAGAGAAGTAAAGTAAGAATTAAATGCAGGTAAATTAAGTCCTGAATTCAATGCTGAGGGTTTTAATTTTTCTTTTTGTGATTTTTCAAAGAAAAAAATCAGGTTTTAAGAATGAAAATGTCTCAGTGTGGATGCAGCCTCACTCTCGCTCCTAACGTCTTCTTTGACATTTAATCATTTGACCGTCTAACTTTGTTCCTGTGTCTTCCTCCATAAAGAGATCCTTCAGAGGCGAAGCAAGTGGAGCTTTGAAACATCTGGACTATGTAAGAGATCGACACACACACCGGACACGCTTACTGTACTAACAGCTACAGAGGAAGGAAGAGACAAAAGAGGAGAAACAAAAGGAGAAAAATTTTTATCTGGAGTAAAAACCTCCTCAGAGTCAAATTAATGAAACTAGAAACAACACAGTTGTAATGCTCAGACACTCTGTTTTTATATTAAAGCCTCAGAGAGCTGAAATCATAAATCAAGCTCGAAGTAAAAACTTGTTTTATGTTATTAAAGAGCAGCAGGTTTTCATTCAGCACATCTTCTGCCTCAGTTTTGATAATTTCAAGAATCAAACTGAGTGAATTACCTCGTCCTCAATGAGCTGTGAAGAGCTGCTTTGTTTTATCAGGATGAGTAATAACTGAAGTGTGAACAGGGAGATTAATCACTCTTACTCTGTGTGTGACTCATCTATCTGTGTGTTTGACCTCTGTTTAGGTCAAAAACTCCTTCACCTGAAGCCGGGTTAATGCAACAGAGTCATTTAGCGACAAATAACTCCAAGATCACTCAGGAATCAGAGAGATTCAAGCGCTAAAATCAGGATTTCCTGCTGCGGTGCAGAGTTCTGGAAGCCAGAGTGTTAACAGAGCAGGGAGAAAATTAACACACACACACATACTTTCAAATCACAGCAACACACAGGCACACACTCAGAGGCCTCACCTCTACAATGCCACATTCACCGTTCAGGCGATACATAACTGGAGCTGACATCAAACCCTGTCAGGGCTGCAGGAGGGGGGACACAGGGGGACCAGCTTCTTGAAGTCAGCCTCACATTGGTTGTGGCGTTTGGGAGGCGGGGTGTTACAAGGTTTTTGGGTCACACACTCTCTGTCCTGAGGTGCAGCAGGTACAGCAGCGAGCAGTTTCAGCCTAAAGAAGAAGAAGAAGAAGAAGAAGAAGCCTTGTCTCTTTAAAATCAAACTGATGAAGGTGTTTTCATTCCTTTCTCTCCCTCCTCATCCTCAGGTGCTGGAAGAAATCTCCTGCTACCCCGAGAACCACGAAGCAAAGGAACTCAGACGGATACTGACACAACCGCACTTCATGGTGAGTCCGAAACACAGGGCAGACTTTCGTATACGAGCTTTAAGTGATTTCCTCACGATTATTCAAGGTGAAAGCATCAAAATGTGACGTGTTCATAAATCAGGTGACCTCTGCGCTTTTTAATTCAACTTTTAATCACAAATATCGGAACTTTCTGCACTTTGCATAATGAAAACAGACGATAACTTTCAGATTCACACCACTGAAGCAAGACAGAGTAAACTTACTGTTGCTGTTAACTTAATTTTAGCTTACTGTAACTTAATGTTTACAGAGAAACTGAGACTCACCAGAAACTGATAAACAGCTCCTCTTCAGGGTAAAGATCTGCAGACCTCATCTGTGTTTTAGACACTTATTTTTCTAAACGCATTCTTTTACAAATGCTAAAAAGTGAGACACTCATGACAGAGGCTTTACAATCTACTGCGTGGCATCTGTTAAAGCTAACAAAGAGAAATATTCAGGTTGCAAACTTTTAAATCCATGCATAGGTCATGAAGCTGCAGTTTCTGTGTGTGATGAAAGGGTTAATCCAGCCCAGAGAAAGTCACTCCCAGGCTGTCAGCAGCTGCCCTGTTAATCCCATTGCATTAAGGCGTCTCTGATCAGAGAGCTGCTCCATATCAGACGGACAGAGGAGGGGGAGTCAGAGGAGGAGGAGAAGGATGAAGGGTGTAAACAGAGAAAAAGGGGAATGTTATCAACAGTAAAGGAGGAGGAGAGAGGGAGTGTTATTGATGAGAATAAAAGGAAGCAGAGGGAGCAGCAGGAGGGGAGGGAGGTGCTCATGGAGGTCAGTAAGGCACGTCAGATCAGATGTGGTGTGGTGGGTCAGAGGCCTGGAGGAGGGGGCCCAGGGGGGAAGGTGACCTGGTCTACATTCCAGCAGGTTCAGAAAGGAGTCAGAGCAGAGAGATGGGCACATTTTGATTTTGATGTTGATTTAAGTTTAAAGGTTTCTTCTTTATGCCTTGTTTTCTTTTCTGAAAGCGTCAGAGCCTCTGGGAGCTCATGTTTGGGTTTTCTGTTGCGGCCTGCAGCTTGCACTGAAAAATGAAATTTAATGAAGTGTATTTGTCTCATTTGTGGTAAAATATTTAAAAGACTAAATATGAGCCACATTCACCTGAAAATGTGTTTCAAGATATTACAAGACAGGTATTTCACCTGAAATGATTGTAAAGATTAAGAAATGAACTTGTTTAGTTTTTTGGTGAGTAAATGTTTCTTAACCAGTTGGCAGATTTTTTTAAGTGTTATTTTTGTTCTTTTAATATCTTGAAATAAAACATTTTTTGTTTTTGTTCAGAATAAGACTTCAACACGTATCCAGACTTCAGTTTTTGCAGTGTGGTCAGAAATGAGGTAGATCAGCACAAAAACTCCCCTCCATGAGCTTATCTTTGTTTACATTTTTACCTTTTTGTAGCAAACGCTCGGGGTGTACAGGTGCATGTAAAATGTATGCATGCATGGAAAAAAGGGTTTGAAATAATGTTAAAAATGTTTGCAGAATGTTAAGATTTATTTCTGCAGGGCATCAAAACTTTCTGTTGAATTTTTCTCTCTTTGTGTAGACCTTGTCAGCTCTCAGATGAGATTAAGTGTCGTCTTTTATAAAAAGTCAGACGGTTAGGGAGCTCAGGTGTCCACTTTATTTGCAGCGATCAAAACTTTTGGGTTAATCGCTGAATTATCAGTCACCTCTGTTTTATTATCACTCTCTTATTAAAAGATCTCATCCTTGATCTGTTGTTTTCTCCTTTGCCGTCTCACACTCACAGTCACACACCCTCAGAGCCGCAGGGATCAGTTAACCCTTCACCCTGCACTCATTAGTACACACTCACACACACACACAACCTTCACTTTATGTGTGTCCTGAAACATCAAACTTCATTCTGTGTTTGATTCCGTTTGACATGGGAGCTGGAGACGCTGCCATCGCCTTCATGTCTCTGCCGCTCTGATGTGCTCTCCCCTCTTCCTGGAGTGTGTGTTTATCTGTGTGTGCGTGTGATAGAGAGAGTGAGGAAATCACTGACAAGAGTACCTCTTTGTGGAGCTTTGATTGCTGTCTTCTTCAGCAAGTTCAGACCGGTTTGTTAAAGTGTCACTCAGGGGCGTCTGCGGCTGTCAGAGGAGTGGAGTCAAACACTCTGAGGGTGTGTGAGGAGGCAGAAAATCCACCTGTGGAATAGAGAGGGATACATGACAGGTGTTCAGGTCTGACAGGAGAATAAAGTCACATCCAGGGGATCCAGATTCTGTTTTATGAAACAGCAAGTTGGAAAAATCTGCTCCACTGTGCGTCAGTCTCCTCTGAACCTACAGAAAACACTCATCATCATTATCACCGCCTGCATCTGTGTGTTCCTCAGGCCTTGCTGCAGGCCCATGACGTGGTCGCCCACGAGGTTTACAGCGATGAGGCTCTGAGGGTGACCCCCCCACCCACCTCGCCCTACCTGAACGGAGACTCTCCTGAGAGCGCCAACGGAGACATGGATCTGGAGAACGTCACCAGAGTCCGCCTGGTGCAGTTTCAGAAGAACACAGACGAGCCCATGGTATGCTCTCATATTTACTGTCACAGACACACACACACACGCACACACACCCAGACCCCATATGTGAACCCACTGAGTGTGCTCCACAGGGCATCACGTTGAAGATGAATGAACTGAACCACTGCATCGTAGCGAGAATAATGCACGGAGGAATGATCCACAGACAAGGTAACTTTTACTCATGTCTGCAGCTGACTTTAAGGCTGTTTGATCAAATGCTCTTCTTTGACTTCACACAGCTGATTTTGAGGCTGACTGAAACTCAGTGAGGCTTTGTAAGTTTTCATGTTCTCCCCGTTTCCTCTTAGGGACGCTGCACGTCGGAGATGAGATCAGAGAGATCAACAGCATCAGTGTGGCCAACCAGACGGTGGAGCAGCTGCAGAAGATGCTGGTCAGTGAGATTTCTGCAAAGCATCACATGCTGAAGTGACATGACAACAGACCCTGCTAAATTAACATTTACATGTGTGTGCTGTGTGTATCCACAGAGGGAGATGCGCGGCAGTATCACCTTCAAAATTGTGCCAAGTTATAGGACTCAGGGCTCGTCGTATGAGGTAACACCTCCTCCCCCTCCACTGCAGCCTTCCTCCTCTTCACTGCTGATTGTGAGCTCTGATCTGATACTAACTGCTCGCCTCTTACTGAGCGTGTGTGTGCGCGTGTATGTGTGTATTTGGAGTGTGCTGTGTGTGCAGTGTGTGTGTGTATTTTGCTGGGGCTGGGTCAGATATTCAGCACACCAATTTCACAACCAAGATACCGGAACCCCTTCCTCCTCATCCTTTTCTTCCTCCTGTTGCCCCCAGATCCTTTTTCTTCTCTGGTCCAGGAATGAGCCAGACCTCTCTGTGTGATCCCAAGCAACACTGCACACAACAACACACACAGAGTACAGTATCTGTACAGCTAACACACCTTAGGTAGAGCTCATTAAGTCGATGTATTTTCTGCAGATTCACTGAGCATGGGAAAGAAAGTTTTGTATATAAGAAGAAATATAAGAAGTACAGGGCCAAGTTAATCAAAAGTAATTAGGTCATTTTAAGTAGCATTGAGATTTTTTTGACCCCTGCAATACCAAAGTAAAAAAAGAGGTCATAAAACATTAACAGTCTTGCAGTGGTGAATAAATGATGTAAAGCAACATAATAATACTTAGGTCAACTTTATTGCACTTCATTGCCACAGAAGTTTGGATTAAAGGAAGTAAACAGAATACAGCTTTTAAGTAGGTCAAAAAAAAACAATTTTAAAGGAAGTTAAAGTTATAAAATGTGTTCTGATTTTAATAGAGGCAACATAAGTAGTAATCCGTCTGATTGCATCAGTATCAAAAATATAGGTCATTTAAAGGTACTGTCACAAACTTTTAATTTAGGTGAGGTTTGGGGCCCTCCCTGTGGGCAAAGTGTGTAGTGTAAAATCCACTAAAGCCCCGTTTCCACCGAATATTCCCCTGGGTTCTGAAATCGAGACCATTCTGCATCATATTGCCAAATACATTGGGTAGGCTAATTTAAATTTCAGGTTAAATATTTTAAACAAACCAACCTGAAGCAGCTCTACTTCAATGTCAACAAATTTATGCACACTGCCCCAAGGCTGACTCTCATCCTCTAAATCTGCTGTTAATAAATTAAACCTGCTTTAGTCCTTTTGGAATATTACTTGCTGATTATATTTAAAGATTTATTTCCTCTGTGCATATATGAACAAATGAACTACATTAGTTTTATGAGGGGTGATTTTAGGAAGAAAGAGAGGTTGAACAACAAAAATCCCATGGGGTTTTTTAAGTGTTTTAGCAGACCATAAAACTCGAGAAAGTCAGCCAGCAGTGATCTCAGCTTTAAAAATAAATGTTTGGAGTCGTGGAGGAGAGGAGACGGTAAATCAGAAGTTTTATCGGCCGTTTGTTCTGGACTCTGGAGGAGCTAAAGGAACATAAACAGAGAGTGCTTTGGGACAAAAATTAGCTTTTCCACTGATGTCTGTCAGCTGGTGGCGGAAAGAGTGTGTTATTATATCAAAACAGACTGAAAATTGGGAATGACATGGTTTGATGTGTCTGTTTTTATCTAGACTTCAAAGCACAAATGTAAGTCTAAAAGTAAAACCACTCTGCTTGTTTGCTTTTATAGATTTGTAACTGAAGATTAAGAAAGTAAACTCCATGAGCAATGTTGAAATACATTTTCCAAAGAAACACTATCCTTATTCTTGATTCCAAAATAACTGTTTGATATCTTGTGGCGTTATGTCTAAATCAATTTAGTCTTAGGAGGAAATTTTTCTCTTCCCTTTAGTTTATAATTCTTGTGCAACTATCTGCTGTCACTCTGGTGCCCCCTTGTGGTGATGCTCAGACCTGCAGGCCTTAGATCTGTTCTCTGATGTGTTTTTGACATATGTCATGACATCAGCCTTCTGTGCCTGCTCCATCACCTCCGGTCACTGCCCAGGAATGTGTGTGCGTGTGTGTGTGTGTGTGTGTGTGTGTGTGTGTGTGTGTGTGTGTGTGTGTGTGTGTGTGTGTGTGTGTGTGTAGAGAGAGAGAGGAAGAGAGCATGTGTGTGTGTGCTGCTGCTGACCTGTGTGTCTTATTTCAGAAAGAGTCCCCCACCACCTCCAGGCAGTCCCCTGCCAATGGCCACTCCAGCATTAACAGTTCTATCTTGGTAAGGACCCCCCCTAAAGAACCCCCACAGACAGACCCACATCTCTCCCATCTCTCTCCCCCCCTCCGGTGCGTCTCATGTGTCATATTTCTACCTGTGCGTGCGTCCATGCAGGTGTTCCTTCTCACAGTACTGATGTATTTAGTAAACTTGGGAGATGAACGGTCGAGTCGATCCTCCTTTGGTTTCTCTGCTCGAGCTGAGCCCCCCCTCACGTGTCCGATATCTCAGTTAAAAATTGGTGTGCCTTACAGAGCTGCGTGCTGTGCTCGCTGCTGACACACACACTCATACACACACACACACACACACACACAACATTAGGAGGGACACACACTCACTTTTATAGCTGCTCAGGTGTCTCAGGACGCTGTGCTCTCACGCTGCTTTGCTCGCTCTCTGCTCGCTGTGTGGCTCCACAGACTGATCTGCTTCGACCAATGAGAGATCTCTGTAACACCTCTTCTTCTTCTTCTGTTGACGTCATGTTAGCTGTAAAACTGGTAGCTGCAGGACAGATGGATGTGCATGCATCTTTAAGTTCCTCTAAAGCAGTGTTTCTCAAACTGCAATGTCTCTTAAAATACTGGAAAGTGATGCATGTGTCAAATGTCTGCTTCAGGAAGAACAATCACACGTTGGTTGCTTTAGTTGTCATTTTATACAAACTGCAGAGTTTTCTTTACAGGGGAGGGAAAACTTTTAAGAGCTTACATCATAAAACCAGAGTTTGAGAAGCACTGCTCTGAAGTAAATCCTCACAACTCAATATTTGTGTGTTTTTAACCGTAACTTTCTCTGTCACCAACCGTCTCCTCCTCAGGACCTGCCCTCAACCATCCAGCCCAAAGGTCGACAGGTGAACAGAAACACGCACACTCCTCTGAACCTCTTCCCTCTCTGCTGCTGTGTGTCTCTTTAACACTGTTTCTGCTCCACAACACTCATCAGTATGTTTGGGTTTATTCACCCGGTGGATCAGACTGACTGCTCATCGACCCTGATGATCCATAGCGTCTGAAGTCTGACCTCAATTTCAACTTTTAAAGAAGTTTTGGGGATTTATTTTTGCCCACATCAAAATGAAGTTCATTTACAAAATTGACAGCAGGATGTTCTGCAGTGAGGGCAGAGCACATCTGGGTTCAAATCAAGCTTTAAAGTGTTTTGAGAAATGTTTTATTTTAATTAAGGGAACAAAGCTTCTCTGAATGCAGGAGGAAATAAGTCTGAATGTTTTAATGAGAAGACTTTTGTGTATGTAGAATAGATCCAGACTAATAGTGTCACCACACATCTTAATAATCCTTCCCTCCTCATCTGCTTCCTTTAACAACCTCCTCCCTCCTCTCCCCCTCCTTAAGAGTCAAAAACATCCAGAAATCTCACAGCTGCAGTGGTCACTTGGTGTTAGATATCTACTGAAAGGATCTTGTCTGTATTACCATAAATTATGTAATAGATGGGAATACACTTGAAAGACCCGCGGATTAAAAACTGGCTGCTAATGCTTGGTCGTATCTCTTGTTAAATCTGATTTAAAACAAAAACAGATCTTACCAAGTTATTTCTGTATATTTACAGAGCAATGAAGTAACTGAGGCCATAATAAGTTTTCCCGTGGTTACATTCCAGCCAAGAATCCAGTTTATTAAAGTAAGAAAAACTTGATCCTGATGCAGATTTATGATGTCCGCCTTTAGAAATGTCTGCATGTTTCTAAAACAGCAAAAGTGACCACTGACAGCTGCACCACTTGTACCGTATATACAGTAATAACAGCACAGGCATCGTTTAACCTGCAGAGCCAAAATAATCCCTTCACCTGTGATCCACAGACAGGTACAAACTCAGTAACACCTGGAGGTTTAAACCAGAGATACTAATCCATAACACATCATCCCACCAGTGTTTCATATTTTTTCTAACCTTGTAAATATCCATCACCATTTACAGTCACTGTACTTTACATCATCCTAGTGTCCAAATGTTGAGATGGAAGAGCTGCTGTCAAGTTGGCAGTCTTCCTCAGAAGTTTTCTGAGCCAAACAGAGAAACTCATGATATTAAGACTCTTTAAACTGTGATTTACTCAGACATCCAAATGAAATAACAACATGAAAATATGATATTTTTATCGTTTTATCTTATCTTTTTTTCTAAAATTGGCAGAATTAAAAAAAAGAAAAAATACTAAAATATTTTAGTTTCTTCGCCATGAGTCTTTTGGGAATAGAAAAAAAATCTGTCTCAAATATAAAACTTTTCTCTATTTACTTGGCTGCATCTGTATCTGTGAAGTGGTATCAGATTTGAGCACTATAATTGGCAGAATTAAAAAAAAAGAAAAAATACTAAAATATTTTAGTTTCTTCGCCATGAGTCTTTTGGGAATAGAAAAAAATCTGTCTCAAATATAAAACTTTTCTCTATTTACTTGGCTGCATCTGTATCTGTGAAGTGGTATCAGATTTGAGCACTAGAGGGCAGCACAGTCCTCAACAGGCCACAACAGGTCAAGTGATGCAGAAAGAGAGAGGAAAGAGTTACAGATACAGCAGAAAGAGAGAATGAGTTAACTGGTTAAAGGAAAGGGATAGAGGGAGAGGAAAGAGATGTATGAAGGAAGAGAAGATGGATATAAAGTCATAAAGTGATCAAATGATATAGAGAAAGGTAGGAGAAGGATTTTAAGGTTGGGAGTTAGAATAATAGAAGAGACTGCAAGATAGAGAAAGATAGGAAAAATAAAGAGAAAGAAAGGCGTATATCCACTAAAATTAAGATGGATTAAGAGAGTTGTTTAGAGGAAGAGATGGAGATGTGAAAAAAGATGCATATAGTACAGACAGCTACAGATCACTAGGGACAGATATGGATTAAGATGAATGTACTTTTTGACCACAAACTGAGAAATAATGGGGTTATAGCAGCAAATTATTATGCACAGTGTTTGAAAACAAACACCAGAAGATAAATGTAGAATAAGAAGGATGTCAGCTACAAAACATCATCTTCAAATGTCTCGTATGTAATGATCCGCTGGCTTGAAGTAAATACTCAGTAAGTGTTTAACCACCTCCATTAAACCCCCATCCATCCTCCCTCTGCCACCCACCTCGGCCTCCACCCTCCTCCAGACATTATTAGCCATTTCTGCTGCATGATGTGTGTGATGCTCTCAAATCCTAGATTGTATCGAGACCTCCAATCAAGGACAAAATGTCTGTGAAGGTAAGAGATCAATAAATCCTGCTCCACTTTGATCCCAAACCCAGCCCCCGTGTCCAAGCTGTGAGGGTGATAACAGCTGTTTAGACTGATGGACACGTAAACAATGCCTGTGCTGTAATTACCCGGTGTTAGAGGCTCATTAACAGCCCAGCAGTGTCTCCGTTTGTCTCTGGAGGAAGCTCCAGCGTAGAAACCATTTTACAACCTGGAAACCAAAACACCTCCCTGAGAGCTCGCTCCTCGTACTTAGAGTCAAACTCCTTTTCCTTCTCTTTGCCTCTTTTTCCCCCTCGAAAATCAGCATCCCTTACTAATCAAATCTCCCCCCTTCCTCATCCTCAGATCTATGTGCGGGCTCAGTTTGAATACGACCCCTCCAAAGATGAACTCATCCCCTGCAAAGAAGCCGGTATTCGCTTCAGAGTGGGCGACATCATCCAGATTATCTCCAAAGACGACCACAACTGGTGGCAGGGGAAGCTGGAGAACACAAAGAATGGCACGGCGGGCCTCATCCCGTCCCCGGAGCTGCAGGAGTGGTAAAAGATAAACACATGAAACAAAATGGGTTATTTATTTCACTCATCTGTGATCAAGACCTTAACGGGCCAAGGAAAACTAATCCGATGCCTTCTACAGTCAAAAAAGTCACATCAAACTTCATCCAACTCATTTTTTCCTTCAATATCTTAAAATAAATCATTTTCTGGTCTTCTTAGACATATGTGGCCCATATTAAGTCTAATATGACACAAACCCTTGCTTAGACTTTATTTTTTTGCTATGAATGATGCTGCAGTTGCCCCAAACCCACAACAATAGTGTTAGGATTACAAATCGTCTTCTAAATTCTCTTCAATCTGACAGATTTTGTGTTTTTCCTGCAGGCGTGTGGCGTGTATAGCCATGGAGAAGACAAAGCAGGAGCAGCAGGCCAGCTGCACCTGGTTTGGGAAGAAGAAGAAGCAGTATAAAGACAAATATCTGGCCAAACACAATGCAGGTAAACCTTTAACACACACACGCGCGCGCGCGCGGCTCCACCTTTGCATGCATGTGCTTATGAAGCACCACGCTGCAGTCGGCCTTCTCTGGGTGCATGCTTTTACGTAATGTGTACTTGAGTTTGTCCATTGCTGTGTGTGTGTGTGAAACTTGTATGTAATAGGATATCTCGAAGTGTTCGTCTCCAGCAGCAGAGCGATGGCCAGCACTGACAGAAAAAAATCTGCCACTAAAGCAGAAATCTTAGCTGAGCTCAGGGGGTGACGAGAAATGTGTGCAGCTGGGTGACGCACACACGCACACACACGCACACACACGCACACACACACACACGCACACACACACACACGCACACACACACACACACACACACACACACACACACACACACACACACACCAGCTTTGAGACTGCATTTCTGCTGTTTTAAGGCAAATTTTGTTACAGCAGAACTGCAGGAGGATGTGCAGTCTCTTTGCGTCCTCGGTTAACATACCACACAAACCACAGAGATGCTTAAAGCGGCGTTTGCAGCAGATATGTTTAGCACCGTCTTGGGATGAAGAGTCACTTCTCAGATATCGCCGCCATGTGTCAGGGAAAGATTTCAGCACGTGTTTTAGAGCTGGGCATGACTGGTGAGGAGGTTGGAGAGGCGGAAAGCTTTATCAGCAGATTTTTTTATCTGGGTGCCTTAAAAAAGCTTTTATTTTATCCTCTGGAGTTATTTATTTATATACTCAAAATGATTAAGGTCATCTTAGAACGAATTAATCTGTCATTGTTGTGACTTCCTGTTATTTTCTTTTTGAGGGGATATATCTCTGTTACTAACAGCTGTATGTTTGGTGATGAATAGTCTCTCCTGTTGTTTTAATTTAAGAAAACCAGGGTAAGAGAAATATGATTTAAAAAGGGATATAAAAAGGTAAATGCAGAGTAAGAAAGTGGAAATTAAAAGTGAGCAAAGCCACAGTGTGATGTCTTAAATTGTGTGGTTTGCCCAGCAAATGTCCAAAAACTCAAAATATGCTAAATATGCAGATATGTTTATAAAAGATAAAAACCTTACTGATTTTTTTGAAAAGTTTGATAATTTCTCCTTAAATCTGCTGTGTGGCCTGGACCTGAGTCTGTGAGCAGGTGTAAAAGGTGTCAGAGTTCAGAGCATAGAGTTCAGAGCATAGAGTTCAGCGTGGAGGTGAAACGTGTTGTGCATGGTTGGCTCAGGTTTGGAGTGTCCGATGTCTACAGCCCGTGTACGGAGCAGCAGTGTGGGTGTGTCTGTGCATGTGGACTCTGCAGCAAACGTTGGCACAGCCGTGTGTGCGTGCGTGACTGTGTGTGTGTGTCACACAACCATTTAAGTAAGCACAGGAGCAGGAGGAGGAATCTTTTACCTAGCACCTGCAGAGCAAAATCCAAAATCTGTTCAATTACTTTAAAGATTATTTGTTGAGTTGTTGATGAGTGACTGACTTTGCATGTGTTTTTGTGATGAAAAAGTGTGTACAGTATGAGTGTGTGCGGATCTGAAAATCCAGCTTTAAATACATCATATTATCATCTTATCTATTTAAAAAAGGAGTGCACTGATATTTCAAAGCATGCATCATACAGTGAAGCTCTGTAATCATGAAAGCATGAGTGCATGAGGTCCAGAGCCGCCTGTAATTAATCACATATTTAACCCTTTAACATATCCACCAATTTACTTCAATCACATTCATTAACACACACAGGTGATGTTTAATTCATGAGTAATGAGTTATTTTTGGTGCTAATGAGGGTTGAGAGGGTTTCAGCTCATCAGACCTTATCAGTGATCTGTATTTGCATGATTTTATCTGCAACCGAAACACGAACGCATGCACAAATTTGTCATGGTTGCTCCTCATGTTAAGTCTGCAGCTCATTGTAAAGCTGTGTGTTGTTTCATTGAGCCTGTGAACTGATATTAATCTCATTCAAAATTGGGCGTCATGTGGCTCATATTAACCTTTAGACTGGTTTTGTATCCTGGGAGATACAGACATCTGGCAGGCTGTGGGGGGGGGCATAAAGTTTTTGAACTTTTTACTTTAGGAAAAAACTTAAGGGGGGATAGGTCAGTTACCAGGTCATGTGACTTCATACCAGCATTCAAAATTATATTGATAAATTTCTGTCAAGTTTCAAAATGTCAGCCTACTTGGACTGGGACACTGACCATTAAGCAATTCCTGATATTTTTCATGTAAATTATATTTAAGCGGACATTTTTTACCATTTTGATTGATGATGTTGATGATTTTGATATATAACAGTACAGTATGGTATGGTATGGTATGGTATGGTATGGTATGGTATGGTATGGTATGGTATGGTATGGTATGGTATGATATAGCATGGTTTAGTATAGTACAGTATAGTATAGACTTATTGCTTAACCTGTTTCCACTTAAACATATGTACAAACATCAATTGTTCAGGTTTTTCCAACTTTTTTTTTTTTTTTTTTTAAAGTTTGGTGCTAGATCTAAAAGGAAGTTAAATAGTTGTTTTTTATGCTATAAAAGTTTTAAAATGGCATATTTTAAAAAAAAATGGAAAATTTCAGATTTACACCCTTAAACAGAGTGTAAAATTAAAAATAAAGATCATATTTAGAGAAAAAAATAATTGAAGTGTGTTGTTATAGCCTAGATACCTTACAAAATAGCAATTAAGTAATTTATAAATATCTATATGTTCGTTCAAGAAATAGAGGGAGCAAATAATCTTTACAATGTAACTCAACATATTAACATGTTCCGTTAGGAAGCAACACTGATTTTGAATCAATTAAATTTGCTGTTGTGCAAATGGAACAGATAACATGAAAAAAAGAGGGGCAATAAACAGGACAACCACAATGAAGGTATTGTTATGCAGGTTGTGAACACAGACCATTTCCCTGTCACTGTCTGTTCTAAATGATGATGTTGATGACTTTGATGTATAACAGTACGGTACAGTCCGGTACGGTACGGTACAGTACAGTACAGTAAGGTATTGTACGGTATGTTATGGTATGTTATGGTATGGTATGGTATGGTATGGTATGGTATGGTATGGTATGGTATGGTACAGTACAGTTTAGTATAGTACAGTATAGTATAGACTTATTGCGTAAACCTGTTTCCACTTAAACATATGTACAAACATCAATTGTTCAGGTTTTTCCAACTTTTTTTTTTTTTTTCAAAAAGTTTTGTGCTAGATCTAAAAGGAAGTTAGATAGTTGTTTTTTATGCTATAAAAGTTTTAAAATGGGATATTTAAAAAAATGGAAAATTTCAGATTTACACCACTAAACAGAGTGTAAAATTAAAAATAAAGATCATATTTAGAGAAAAAATCATTGAGGTGTGTTGTTATAGCCTAGATACCTTACAAAATAGCAATTAAGTAATTTATAAATATCTATATGTGCTTGACCATTTAAGGGTTTAGTCTATCAGACATAAACCATTAGATTCCAGTGTTTGCTGTGTGTAATATACTGTGTTGTATTGAATACATGTCTTTACGTTGTGATGATGAATCCTTGAACTGAGACGCTGCATGATCTCACCACACGTCTCTCTGACATGTGAACGAGCCCTCCAACAGCAACAACAACAGTGTGTGAGTGAGTGTGTGCCTGTTGTTTCCTGCTGACCGTGTTGTTGTATTTCTGCTGTTGTAACTGAACCGTGTTATGACCCCTCCTCTTCATCTCTCTCGCTTTCTCCTCCTGAACGGCCTCTGTGCATGTAAGTAACAACCAGTGACAGCTACCAACTCCTTTCTCTCTCTGTTCTTCTTCATTTTAACCCCGTAGATTAAATCGGCTGTCACTGTCAGTGTTTCAGCTTTGTTTCTGTTGATCACAAACAACAGAAGTTGATGTGAAACTGAAACCAGCAGCTCAGACTCTGTGTGTTTTTGTGTTTCTTTGCTGTGATGTTTGTTCGAGCTCAGACAGACGTTCCCTGATTCTCTGGTATTAACAAACATATTCACACGAAACAATTGCTCAGCATCAGCAGCTGGTCTGCAGAGCCTGGTGGCTTGTGGGTATTGTATTTCTCAGGTTGAGGCCATAAAGAGATCATATAACAGAGAACAAATCTGCTTGTGATGAAGTAATCTGCATCACAGAATAGCTGTAGTCCAACACTTCTTATGATGTTGAAGTTAAAGTTTTGAGTAAATGGAATAAATAAATCGATCTTTTTCTTTAAAGGGTTGATTCACAAAAAATATTTGATCTGTTTTTGTTTTGAAGAGTCCATCTCCTCTTCTCCACGTAGACTTTTAGAAGAACTCATCCCTTCTTTCCCTAGAGTCCTTTAGAGAGCATCCGTCCCTGCACACTTGTCTTTGCATCCTTTCACTCACTCATTCTCTCTCTCCTTCAGTGTTCGACCAACTAGACCTGGTAACATACGAAGAGGTGGTGAAACTTCCTGCCTTCAAGAGGAAAACACTTGTGTTGTTAGGTGAGTTCTGTCAGAAATAGACACAAACATCTGCACTTATAACACAACTGTCTCACTGACCGCTCTGTCTGTGTGTGTGTGTGTGTGTGTGTGTGTGTGTGTGTGTGTGTGTGTGTGTGTGTGTGTGTGTGTGTGTGTGTGTGTCAGGCGCTCATGGCGTGGGAAGACGGCACATCAAGAACACACTTATCACCAAACACCCGGACAGATTTGCCTACCCAATTCCACGTAAGACACACACTCCTCCTCAGCAGACACACACCAAACGACAGGGTGACACATGTCAGGAGGCTTAAATCTTTGAATCTTCTCCTCCACAGACACGACCAGACCTCCGAAGAAGGACGAGGAGAATGGTAAAAACTACTACTTTGTGTCACATGACCAGATGATGCAGGACATCAGCAACAACGAGTACCTGGAGTACGGCAGCCATGAGGACGCCATGTACGGGACGCGGCTAGAGACCATCCGCAAGATCCACCAGCAGGGACTCATCGCCATCCTGGATGTGGAGCCTCAGGTGTGTGTGACAGCAGGTGTGTGTACATCCTCATGCAAACATTGAAACACTCTAACTTTTGACTCCTGTTCTCCATCAGGCCCTGAAAGTCCTGAGGACGGCAGAGTTTGCTCCATATGTTGTCTTTATCGCCGCGCCTACCATCACGCCGGGAATCAATGAGGTAAGAAAACTAAAGATTTATCTTTGGTTGATTTCAGGTCCTTATACAATTTAAGGTCTGCAGAAATTTACAAACTTTATTCCCTAGACCTTCGGATGCAGTCAGAATCCTCTATCTATTCGTGTGACATTTCACATTCTGGATGATTAAAAATCATGAACGTGGCTGTTGATTATTCTGATTTCACCTCACTGAGCTTTATGAAACCAAATCAAACGGAAACCTGCAGAGTCAGTTTGTGATTTGCTGCCATCGCTCAGCATGAGCGTGGACCTGCAGCCCCTCATCCTCTCTGCACTCCTTTATTCCTGCATGCTGCATGCGTTTCTTTCTTTGGCTCTTCCGTCAGATGCCCAGGTGGTGTCGAACGCTGCCAGTAAGTGAAACCTGACAGGATAGCAGCCGTGTCGTCATTTCTATTTGTGTGTGTGTGAGTGTGTTTCTCCTCGTGTGGTTCTAGTCAGCTTTTCTTCCCTGTTTCTCTTAGTTAAGGCCTCTGCACACTGTGCTGCATCCTGCAGGTTAACAACATGTCACAAACAGGTTTTCTAACTCGTGCTGTGATAATAGAAATAAACACATGTAAAGGCCACAGTCATTTCTTCATATATCTGTGAAACTAAACGTGTCTCTGAATGCTTTAAAAACAGTAAGCTGCTGCATGTTGCATCATAAGCTGTTTCACTTTGGTCAGAATCGTCTGTTACATAAGGAAGAATAGGATTGTTTATTTATTATATTGTTCACTGAGTCTTTTATCAAAATTGAAATCACATTCAGTGCTTCAGACTTAAACTCAGGTGCAAAAGAGAAACCTCTGGCTGTTTGATCTGCAGCCTGAAGGTTCATCTTGATTAAATGCGGTGACTTAAGTGCTGCACTCTTACAAACTAGGTGATAGTGAGTTGTGTAAACGCACATATCTGTAGTTTTATTGCAGTTTGAAATATTTTATATGAGCCAGAAACTCTTTTGACACTGTGTGCTGAGATTATCGTGACATTGCATAAGGAGATTAACCTGGCAAGCCCAGAAAAATGTTTCATTTCAAGATATTAAAAGACGAACATGACGCCTGAATAGCTTATAAAGGGTAAAAAAATGAATAAATGTTTAGTTTCTTGTGTTAATTATTCATCATTTTAGAAACTTGATATGCTTTCCTCACTGTATGCAGAGGTCTGTGAATGTCTTTCTTTGTTCCTGCAGAGTTTAGCTCTTGTTTCTCCCTCTTCAGTGTCTAACTT
Organism: Halichoeres trimaculatus; assembly: GCF_033239565.1. NCBI lineage: Eukaryota > Metazoa > Chordata > Actinopteri > Labriformes > Labridae > Halichoeres > Halichoeres trimaculatus. Next base: position 14,267,046 of record NW_027437197.1, read on the forward strand.
CCTCTCCCTCCTGCAGGACGAGTCTCTCCAGCGGCTGCAGAAGGAGTCTGAGATCCTGCAGAAGACCTACGCCCACTATTTCGACCAGACCATCATCAACAACGAGATCGATGAGACCATCAGGCACCTGGAGGAGGCCATTGATCTGGTCTGTACCACCTCCCAGTGGGTCCCTGTGTCCTGGGTGTACTGAGCCCTGATCTACATCTGCACCACCTCCACCTGCTCCTCCCTTCTCAACGCCGACACCTCGAACATCATTTCCACTTCAGAGTAAAAAAGAAATCTTGAAACTCTCTCGATTGACCCCCTCAGCGTGCATAGAGACTCCTCCTGATGCTGCACCGACATCTTGCAGCGCTGAAACTCAGACCGGACAGATGACCTCGGTGTAGTGTTGTATAAAATCAGAGTTAACAAACGTGAATATTGTCATGTCTGTTCTAGCTAGGAGGAAACATTTTTCTAGATGTTTGTTTTAAAGAGACAGTACCGTGTCCTTCCTCCAACAATCCTCGGTTTCAACATTGTAGTCCTGTTGGGTGTTGTAGTTCTTAAAGACACTGGCGGTGTGTATTCTGAAATAAAAGCACACAAACACTGCGATGTCTTCTCACCTGTAGATGATTATTTATTCATCCCTGCTTCTTTTTTCTAACTCTGGGTAACATCATCACCTGTCGGCCCTCCTGCAGGTACTGTCTCTTCTAAATCAATCCATTAATGTTTTAGAGATCTGAGGTTATCATGCATGTGGACAATTGCAAGCTCTCCATGCTGTCAGTCAGTGTTCCCCGTGTCCCTCTGTGAACCTCCAACAACGAAAAGAAGACAAAAATGTGAAAAAAAAAAAACTAAAAAACATTCCAGCTGTTTGGAAACTAATGGACTCAGTCGGAGGAAGCGTGAGGGGGCAGCAGCGGAGCTGGACGTTGATGTGGCACCTATGCACATGAGGTGACATTTCTAAACCACAGATTTACTAAGAAAAAAAGAAGAAGCCGATCATGTAGTGAGATGTGTTTGTTAAAGAAAAAAATCCAATTAAAGTCTTGATTTTTCTGTTTCTGATTTGTCATACACTCCAAAAACAAGACTCCCACCTTATGAGAATGTGATGTCCAAAAGTTAAGTGTTAAAATCGAGATGAAAAAGGAGATGATTTTTATTCTGTAACTGAAGAGTAAACCAACCTATCGTCTGCAAAGGTGATCACTTTGCCGGAAAGGAGGAGGCAGTGTGTGCGTGTGTGTATATCTGATAACTGTGTGTATAATAATGACAGACTGACATACAGCTGCTCCTTGTGTAAATGACTGCGATGATAAAAGTTCTTCAGTATGAAGTTTTTTAAATACATTTCCTTTTATGTGTTGGAAAATTGAACCTCTGAGTGGCTCTTTTTTTCTTTTCCACTCCACAAAAACACAGAACACTGATTTCACCATGAGTCAGGAGGATCACCATGAATGTTGGGAAGGTCATGAACTGTTTCACTATCTGCAGCTTAGATATCCAATGGAGACCCTGGAACTCTATTTCTATCTTTCTATATTTTGTTTATTTTTGTTCTTTTTTTTTTCCAAAAAAGTAAAAAGTAAAAAGTAACATCAGGCATCAATTTTTTTGAACTTCATCATATCGTCTATATATTTCTGTTTTAGGAGGGAAATTTTAAGAAAAAAAAAACATGGCCTAACACCTTATGTTGATTGTAGAATTTTGACCTAAAATAAGAGGGTTAAAAAACACACTGGTGACACTGTAGATACCTATTAGCACATGAGTGATTGAGAGGAGCACATGTAGAGAAAAGAAACTGAAGCTTAAGTATCAATCTCATCACCCAAGTATTGACCAATACTGATCCCAACGTTGGCATCATTATTTTAGATTGATTGGCACACCACTATTCATAACAATACATATACAATTTACATGTTTTTTTATGAATGGATCGAAGAGCCGCACACTGAAAGGCAAAGAGCCAAGTGCTCTAAAAATGATACTCAAGGGGTAGAAAAGGTATAGTTTTAGGGGTTTCTTAGACTTTGTACATTTTTTGGGGAAAAAAAACATGCCCTAACCCCCAACATTTTTTTTTTTTTCAGAATTTTGATCGAACAGTAAAGTGCTAAAAGAACACACTGGGGCCACTTCCAGGGCTTTACACCTTAGAGATGGGAAAGTCCAGCTCACCTATTTTTGGTGTTTTCAAACTCAGTGAATCTTATTTGCATTTGCATTGGACCAAGTTTCAGCTCCTATCCTAAAAAAAAACAAAAAACAAAACAAAAAAAGATTTAAAAGATTTAAAAGATAAAACAAAAAAACAAAGGAATCACCTTTCAAATAGATCCTAAATGTTGAGAGGGATTAACTTGAATGGAGTCACTCACTCTGTAAACCATCTCCAGCGTCATATGATTCAGGGGTTATTTTACAGGTAAACAAGGATTCAGCTGCTACATCCTGAGACTTCAATCAATCAGAGAGAGTGATCAAGCAAACTGCAGCCTGAATAATATTCCTTTGTTACATAATCCAACATCAGCATTAACATCTGAAAAAACGGAGGAGGCCAGCTGTGTTTCAACCTTTTATCCAGAATGGATTTCAAATCTCTGAGCTCACTCAGTTATTGATAAATGCTTTTAAAGCTGTGTCACCTGGTACACCAGGACACCCTAAGAACCAAGCAGCATTCTAGGCGTGTTCTGTATCTGAGATTTAATCCATCACAGTATTATACCTGATAAAGAAATGCATGAATCTGTTTTATTTTTAGCTGAAGAAAGCTGTCACCCACCCAGTTCAGTATTAAGACGGTTTTGTGTTGTATTGCATAAAATAAGCCACAATTTAAGTTATGCACAAACAAACAGTGAGTATATCTGTAATAACTCTGACACTTTACCTTTACCCTGGATTAATTAAACTCCACGACCCATTCTCTAATGAAATCTGCTCAGATAAAGATCGATGGTTAGTGAAAGAGGGGATGAGATGTCTTAGTCCGGGTCTAATCCCACATTAAAGGGCCATCAAGAGGCCAGTGTGCAGATTAACAGGAGCTGAAACTTGCAAAGTTGTCAGCTACCGGCTGAAGCAAGCCAGAAAGCACAGTAAAAGTTTTACCACAACTTTTTTATTATGTATAAAAATATATGATGTGACAAAGCGTTAAGTCAAAGTACATCACTGAATCTGTCAGAGAAAACACTTGGATTTACTCAGGTAAAGAGAAAAGCAGTGACTGTTGTAAGACTGGGCTCCATCTTTAACTTCTCACACTTTGTTCTGTCGATTTTTTATTAAAGCTTTGCAGGATAACTCACTAATCATTTAGGAGCAATAAAACTTACCTGCCAGCTTTTATCATCCTAAAGAGAGATGTTCTTCTCACACTTCCCCCTCCCCCACACAACCTGACATATGGTGATCACACCACACCCCTGTGCACACAGAGGTCACGTCCATAAGAGGGCAAGCATCCATGCATACATGGTGGAGCGATGTGAAAGTCCGTCCATTACGCTGCAGCAAACACAAGCTGCATGCAGTAAGAAGATTAATGAATGCATTTATGGAAAAGCTGCAGAACGTACATTTAGAGCTGAATGAAGAGCAGAAAGGACATCTGTTTGAGAGATCAGCACAGGGGCTCCCATCTCTTCTCATTTTATACATCCATATGAATGAAAATACAAAATAAAGACGTGAATATTACATAATATTACCAGTAATTAAAAATTGAGTGTTACGCAACAAAAGGTGGAGGCTCACATTTACACTTAAATGACAGTAATCCACAGTTTGAATTAACACCCGAGCAACGAATCCTGCGGCATACAACGTGAACATCGTCAGACAGAGCAGACATGTCAGTGCCGTTTCTCTTTTGTAAATAGTTCACCTATAAATATCAGGGATTATTTTTTTCAAACAGCAGCGTCAAGGTCAGTCATTCCCATAAGAGGAGCTGAAAGTATTCAGCCTGCACGCCACTAGAAACAAAGAAGAAATTCTGAAAATCCTACATTTGGCAGTGAACACACTCTCGAGGAAGTGGAATCCTCTGAAATCATCTTTTATCTCACGGTGGCAATTAAAAAGCTACTCTGTAACGTTTCCCCAACAACAGGAAACACAATCCTTCCTGAGCGCTCATGTGCAAGACAGACAGAAACAAACATTCGAAAGGTCGATCAAAGCAAGGATCAGCCACACCACCAGGAAGTAGAGGAAAGAGCTGCGCCCCTGCTCTCTTTGACCTCCGACCCCTGCAGAAAGCTGTCCATCCTCAGGCTCCAGCAGAGTCCCATTGCGGAGGCTCTCTGTGCTATTCCCCATCTCTTCTTTGAGCTCCTGCTGCAGCAGTTTAGAGATGAGGCTGATGAAGCGGTTCTCCGTGGTGGAGACAATCTCTGAGGACACCGTGGTCAGGTTCAGCTCTGCAGGGTCCACGCAGGTGCCGTTCACTTTGGCGAAGACCACCTCACTGAGATCTAGCCCTGCGACAGAGGAAGGCGAGGCACAGGGGATGTCCCGCACCAGCTTGTAGCTCTCCATCCACTCCTTCAGCCACTCCAGGGCGCAGTCGCACTCCCAAGGGTTCCTGAACAAGTACAGGCGACCCAGGAAGTAGATGGGCTGGAAAACTGGGAACGGAAGTGTGGTGAGGTTGTTGCTGTTTAGGTGCAGCGTGATCAGGCTCGTCAGGTTCTCAAATGTGCCCTCTTCAATGTACAGCACCTGGTTCCTGTCCAGGTACAGGACCTCCAGCTCCACCAGGTCACCAAACCAGGTCTTAGACACATTGGTAATCTGGTTTCCCCCGAGGTTGAGCATCTTGAGGCGGGTGAGACCTTTGAAGGCGAGCCGTGGGAAATCAGCCAGAAGGTTGTCGTTGAGGTAGAAGTTCTCGAGTCGCACCAGGTCCTGGAAGGCCTGGTCGTGGATCACATTGATGCGGTTCTCCTGGAGGTTCAGGTACCTGAGATCGAAAGAAGACAGATTTAGAGGCTGGACTCTAGGATCAGGATGATAATCTCACACTAAGTCCTTCACACAAAGGTGGTTTCTGGTTTAAGGGACCCCTGAACCAGAGTTAAGAAACAAAGACACTTCAGCCAACGACAAATTAAGAATTAAGAAAGAGATCAGATGTTGGCAATAAGGTTTGCTATCTTCTCCCTTTCCAGTCACCCTTTTCCTCTTGAAGCATTTCCAGGCAAGATTAGATCATGGTTCTGCCCCTATTTTTCTACCTTATCCAGAGAAAAACCCAAAGTAAGGCACTCAAGTGAATCCTAAAAACACTGAATTACCAACCCTTCAGGTTTCTGAGCTTCACTCTGGCTCTTTAAGGATGAAACAATAAGACGGCAAGATTTCACTCTCACTTTCTTACCAAAGATTATGATCTTAGGTGACAATTGAGAAATAAGACTGAACAGTAAACTGAAAGCTTCTGATGCTGCACCAATCCACCAAGATATCAGACCTCTTTGATCAAAGGCAGCAACTGTCTTCTCTTGATACTTAAGACTTGTTAATCAAAGTGTTCAATCTGAAAATGGGCTCATCAGTTTCTGGACTCTGTTTTTTAGCAGATATTCCCAACAAATGCAAATCAATCAAACACAAGCAAATCAACAAATCATCTGCAACAGTTTCACAAACACAGGAGCAGATGTTTTTTTCTCCTAAAGAGGCAAAGACAGAAAAACATCCACATTTCAGAACAAAATCTGAAAATTAGGCCTCTAATTTCCTGCAAAATCTTTGAAGAAAGCTATTAAGTATTAAAATGCTTCCTACAGCTGATCAATTATCATCATGAGTCTCTTTTCGCCTGTGACTTACTTCAGACTCCCAAGGCCCAGCAGTGAGTTGTAGGCCACCGCCTCAATCTTGTTCCTCTCCAGGTAGATGTGGGTCAGGTTCTCCATGCCTCTGATGGCCCCGGGGATCCTCCTGAAGTTGTTCTGGAAGCAGAGCAGCTCCCTCAGCGCCGTCTGCTCAATGAAGATGCGATCTGGGATGTTGAAGAGGTTACAGTCGGATAAATCCAGACGCACCAGCTTCTTTAACCCTGTAAACGTCCTAGTGTGAAGGTAGCTGATGTACTCATTGTGTGCCATTTTCAGGTCCACCAGGTTGGAGAGGCCCTGCAGGAGAGGGAGACAGGTGTTGGATGTGAGATCGTAAAAAGTCTTACAGCAGCTTTTTGATTTGCAGAATTAAACCCAACAAGTTAAAGTGAGGGGGAAAGAAAAGCCAGAGATATTCCAGACCTTGAATGCCCCTGGAGTGATGAAGGAGATGTTGTTGTGGTCCAGAGACAGAGACTTGAGGGAGGGCAAGGTACCGAACGCCCTCTCAGAGAGGAACTTGAGCCGGTTCTTGTCCAGATTGATGGCTGAGGCCTCGCAGGGGAACTCTTTAGGGAGCTCAGCCAGGCCGGAGCGGTCACACAGCACGCTGCAGCTCTTCTCCTGCGTGCAGGAACAGGACGCTGGACAGGCCCGGACACACGCCCACCGTGCCAGCACTGCCTGAGGCAGCAGGCACAGTACAGAGACTGGAAGAGGGATAAAGTGAAGAATAATATTTAAAAAAAAACAAAAAAACAAGAAGAATCCACTAAATACCACCAATTCCTCACCAGTGCTTTAAGATCCTGTTGTATTGAATTAAGACTGGTTTTCTCTTCTGTCAGCTGTTTGTCATCACCAAAAGCTATTTCCCCTTTTTGACCAAAGACTGGTCACCAATGATAGTCTTTTTTATATCATATTGATGATTTATCAGTAACATGAACTGATCCCTCAAATTTCCTCTAAAATCACCAGAAATAGGCGCTGAAAGGTGAAGAAGGAAAGACGTTTCTCTAAGCTGAGGATTCAAACCAGGAGCCTTCAACTCAAGACTCCACAAAACACCTGGTTTTAACTACACGAAAGATACTTTTATTATAATATTGAGGAACTGCCTTGTTTTCATGCAAAAATGAACCATTCTCATGTTTTTTCATCTTTGTCACTGCACCCATTTTGACGTGTATCGTGCAAAAAAACAAACCCAGTGGAGTCAAAACAGATCATTTAACATGAATCCAGAAGTCTGAAGCAGCTTTCACGTTGACTGTATTATAACTGTCATCGGTTTGATGTTTGATCTCAATTTTAATCCACAGTTATTCATTTTGACTGCAATAAAATCAAGATTTATGTGAAAAAAATCACTCCTCTTAATCTTTATGAGCACCAAATGTCTGATCAGCTGCAGGTATTTCAGGTTGAAGTCTGATGTGATGTCTGTGACACGTTGATCAGCAGCTTCATGACTGAACTGTCTCCCTGCCAGCTGCTGCTGAAACGATGATGTGATTAAGAAAGAACAGCTTACATCAGAGATTAGCTCACAACAATAGGGACTGTCTGTGCACCGGATTTCATCCAGTGCACCACGGATCCACATCGGCCTTTTAGGCTGATCAATGAAGAACAGTTATCATTAAAATGTGTTTTCTTGATGCTTTAAAGAACTTAAATCTTAATGTGAAAGCAATAAACAAACCCAAGCTTAGATTTTCTGATTTGCTGATTGAAAATTAGATTCAAACTGGAGGATTTACAGATTTATTTTTCAAAATTTTCAAGCTGAAGAGGAGGAAGAAGAGAAGAGGGGTGAAGGGATTGGAACTGACCAGTGAAAGTGATGACAGTCATTACTGTAGTCTCTCATCTGGGACATGCCAGGATTAACAGAGGTCTGAAACAGCACAAAAAGAGCACAGCAGCACAGAATAATGAACCACTGAGAGTTACATAAAAGTGTGACAAAGCCTCACATCCGTCAGTGATCCACTTTCCAAAGTTAGCGGCTCAGTTTGACTTTGACAGGAAGCACAGAGTTTAAATTCAGAGAAGAAGAAGTAAAACAAGCAGTGAGAGTGAGGTAAATCAGATTTCACCTTTAGAAGTTTCCAGACTCTTGTGTCCATGTGTGTGAAAAGTCCAAACATGTGTGTCCATGTTCTCCATTGGTAGCACCTCCAGCCGAGCCAGCTGCTCCGTCCTGACACAGTCCTCCTGCTGAAGTGATGTTTTCACTCCTCATCCTTCCCCCTCTCCACTGTTTGTGTGTGTGCGAGTGCTCCACAACACACACAAACACAGCAAAAAGCCATCTCTTAATGGCACTCAAATCCCCCTGGATGGAGAGAGTGATGCAGTGATGGAGAGGTGGAGATGGAGATGGAGTTGTACGTTTTGCAGGATTACAGGAGTGAAGCAAAGCTCTCAGATCAAAGCGAGGCTGAGCAGAGAAACACACACACACACACGCGCGCGCACACACACACACACACACACACACACACACACACACACACACACACACACACACACACACACACACACACACACACACACACACACACACACACACAGCTCGAAGACAGCATCAAACTTGACATAAATGTAGATGTTGAAATGGATTATGGGATCAGCCTTCGTCAGGGTGAGATCTGATGAAAGGCGATCAATTTGATCTGTTAAATAAGACTCAGATGTCAGGATGTTTGTGAATCATCTCACCATGAGTCTGATTTAAAGCTCCAGTGAGATGATTTCTGTTGGTTATAAAACAGAATGAAATTAAGGCTAATGTTTGTGTATGACCTATGACAGAAAACTAGAGCAAGAACGAGAAATTCTGCCAGTGGGGTGAGAAAAATTTGCTGATGTGTTTAGTGTCTTGTAAAAAAAAAACAATGTCTGGTTACAAGAGACTGAACAAGAACATTTTCTCATCCCCTTAGCAGAATTTTAAGTAAATCAGATGTCATTTTTGTCTTCTGATATGTTAACTTACAACATTTGTCTGGACTTGTCAGATGCATGAGGCTCATATTACGACATTTTCTACAAAAAATCAAACACTTGTTCAGATTTTTTGCAGGGCTTGCGTGCAGCTTTCACTGACTGATCCTTCTTTATATTCCCCTCAAACATCATCCACGTCATCTTTTAAAAAATGATAGAAATTATACAACCAGATTTCAGAGCGTCATGGCCTCCTGCTGAAACCACTCAGCACATTAGAGATCATCTGACCTTTTTAAGAGTAACCTAAAAAAGGCTCAGCGTGCTTTTTATCCCGATTATGACAACACGTTTTTGTCAAAGTACAGCAAGCATTACGAAGGAATAAAATCCAGGTCAGCTGTTTCTCTCTATTTTTTCTGGTTCATCATTTTAACCTGGTTTTAGCAGAATGATTCATGACAAAGATCAGCTCTCAGGCCTCATCGCCTGGAGGCTGCACGTCTGGTTACCATGGCAAGAGACGATGTCAACATGTTGAGTGACAGTCTGACAGGATTTGGGTCATTAGAGATTCAGCTGTGTGACTGTAACACCTCTAAAGCCCCAAACACAACACCCAGACGTGAGGCCCTGTGAGCTGTGAGTGGTAAATCATCTGAAGCTGGTGGACTGAGACGAGGACAGATTCCTGAAAAACCATGTTCCTGGTCAGAGGTTTCTGAAGAGGTGCTGAGAGGCCTAAAGGTGGCAGTTGCTGACACCATCTTACATCCAGTTAATCTAGAAACGATGAGAGACGGAGCAAAGGCAACCTGGATAAAGGCTAAAAACACCCCTACCTGTCACTCAAGGAGGCAACCCCCAAATATTCCAAGACATGTTCAAAACAAAAAAGTTATGAAATAATTAGCTCTGTGAGGTCATCATGATTGAGAAATGGGCTCAATTATCTTTGTACAAGGCTGTTAACATGTTTATGTAAAGCTGGGAAATTTACCACAAGGCTCTGTGGGGACAGACTTATTTTAGGGGCAGCCTAGAGTGAACACTAGTGGAACTGCAGTATCAAACAAACATTTTTCCACGTGCAAGAAACACCACACCCATTATTGCATTTTGTGGGGGTTAAAACAGAAAAACTAATACATTAAGAAAAAAAATCTTCCTCTGCAGACTAAGTTTAGGTCCGTTTTTGCAACGGCAATCTTTCCGTTCCTTGTTGAAACAAAACTCAGATGCATTTGAACATAACTTGTGTTCTGGATATACTGCATGAGTAGCAAACCCTCAGTTGTCAAATAAGAAGTAGATGCATAAGATGCAGTTCCTTGAGAGTCCGCTTGAGGCTTGCTGCAGACAAGAGAATTCACAAATTAAATTTATAAATCACAAAAAAAGACAATTTGAAGCGAAATAAACGTGTTTACAACTTGCTCAAAAGCAGTGATCAGTCAACATCGTGCTGTCTTGAGGAGTGCCTCATTGCAAAGAAACAAAGTCTACAAAGTTTCCCTAGAAGTTGCGTCTAGTTTCTCACTACTTTTTATTCCTGGTTTTCCAAGCTAATTTTTAATTCAAGTTTTTAATCTAAGCATTTTTCAAAAATGTGTTGAAACTCCTGCTGAAATAAAAACTTGGACCCCTGATAAGTGAAGGGATAAATACCATGCATTTCCAGTTTTTCTATGTGAGAAACAGCGATCACAGACTTGATTGGGGAAATGAAACTACTGACACAGTTGAATTTACAAATGAAAACTTTATATTTTTTTTTCCAAAAGAAACGAAGCCCATCATCCAATCTACAATACCAAATTGAATTTTGCCGCCTGCTTTCTGCCCCGTATCCACACAGGGCAGCAACAAGCTGCTTGCTACAGGTTTTTTTCAGCACAACTACAGTAAACAAGTCTTCATGAAACATGCTTGACTTTTCCAGGTACTTTTGCATTCAAACATTTTATTTTGGTAAAATCATACAATTGCACAGCTGAGTATTTTCCCATGCAGTGCAGTGGCCTATAAGCTAATACAGAAAGCAAATTCTACGTCTAAAGAGCTCCGGGGTTCTCTGCACAATGTGGAACGTGTCTCTGGTTCAATGTGCGCAGAACCTCCCGTTAATCCTGAATGTTTCCGACAGCTGTGGCGCAGACCTGCTGCACATTCACAGAGAACTCCGGAGGATTCATAAATGCAAATACAACAATGAGAATAAACCACATGTTTGTTTCTTTAAGGATTGCCATGTGCCAGACATTCACTGGAGAAAAGAATCATCAGGTCAAATTAGAGTAAAGAATCAATAATGCACACAATTGGAGAATCTGAACACTTCTTGCACTGATATGCTTCGGAAATTTATTTGCTCTTTTGACAGCTATATTCCAAACCTTGGCATGTTTGTTCAATTCCATTTCAAATTTTGTTGACCAATTATCATATAGAGATGACCGGCCCTGAGGAGGCCTGAAACAGCTGTGGATATTATTGACTGAGTCCAATGTATCTTAAACATTAAAAAGCTCACACTACCCCGAAATATATAAATTTCACGCATACAGGTGACATTCAACATTCAAGTGCCAGTGTTTTTGTTACTGTCTTTTGGTCAAGTTTCTGAAACTTTCAAAGAATCACTTTGAGGCTTACAAAAATAAATATTTGTCAAAAATGCTTAATAAATTACACAAAACTAGCAGCAAAAGTAGAATCTAGAAATCTGTGCAAATGGCTAAATTCCCCCAACTGCTAAATCCCCTGGTCCCAAATAAATCCTGGTTTAAACGTTGAGAACCCTTCCCCTTTGTAAACAAGCTGCGTTTTTCAACAATCTCCTCTCACACAATATTTGGAAGCTTAAGGACACATATCCAAGACATCTATATAAAACTCTAGATGTGCAATAAAAGAACTTTTGTAAAACTTGATGGGCACGACGTACAAGGGCCTACACACCTAAATCAAGTAGCACCATTCAATCTCAAGTTCTCAACACTGTCAGTGCATCCGCTTTTAGTTCAATTTCTTAAAAAACAAAAAAGATTTCAAGGCACAACACAGCCGGTGAGAAAAATTAGGGTGAGAACACCCCGTCTCTCCTCCTCTCGATGGCTGCTCCTCTTTGAGAGGAAAAGCCTGCTCTGGATTTTTAGAAACATCTGAGCAGATAAACTCAGAGGACCTGACAGTACATTAATAAAGAGGTGGAAGCACCCCCTCCCTCCCTGATCATTGGCCACCTCCACAGTAAGACGACACAGCGATGGAGGAACCAAAGCTGCGGACGATGGCGGTGCACTGAAATCTGCGCCCCATGCCTGCTACCCACCCTCCCCCCCTGAACCCAAGTGTCTGGAGTGCTGCTGAGCACTCTGCTCCGCTGTTTAAACCTCAGTGATCCTCAGAATGCCTGTATCTTATCAAGATGAACCGTGCCTCCAACGCAGCTTGAAAAGAGAAAACGTTTGGTAATTAAGTTAAGCCTGCGACTCAATTCTCGTGTCTTTCCTTCCTTGACCAAAAAACAAAACACTTGCAAGCGTAGAATACCATCTGAGCCTCATGGTTAAACACTAACACCACGCTGTGCCCCCGATGCTGTGGTCCTTTGTGCGGCCATTTTGAACTTCACTTTCAAGATGGCAGGCATTTTTTGTTTTGATACATATTTGTAGAGAAACAATTCAAAAATCAAAAAACTGAAGAAGTCAGTTTTTCAATTTTGCACACACCTGCACCAAAAATGTCTCAAGTAGAAAGAAACAAAAAACACCGCCCACTTAGTGTAGCTAGCACTCGGTAACATACTAGCTGCCGTAACACTGTCGAGTCAATTGAAAAATGTGGAGTAACAAGTTTCCAGCAGAGATTATCCTGTTTAAAACCTCAGTGTGTTCTGGTACTGAGCTTTAATGACTTCTGTGTTTGTTAAGATTACGTAAGGAATGACTGTCACACCCGTTTAAAGGAGCCTGTCCAGGATAGAGTGAGCAAAAAAAGAAAACAGAAAAACAAATGTAACTGTCCCGAAGGATTCAAATACAGTTGCTTCACAGAGTGGCCCAGTTTGATTAGACGGAGAAATGGCTCCATTAAGCTGTTCCACTATAAAAGGCTACATGTTGTTCCTGCAATAAATTTGAAGTTCAAATGGAATCATGACTCAGAGCCACGATACCCAGTGTTTGCCAAGGTTTGATTAAGTCCAAGCTTATTTTACCTTCCTAATAGTTTTCACCAAACAAAAGAATCTTAAAATCAAATTTTTTGAGCTCTTGGCCATGTTCGTCTGGTGAAACGAAAACATAGATTTCCTGTTTAAATTCCAAAGGCACAGTACATTAACATACAAATGATCCTCAGGTTATTCGATTGGGGTTTTTTCCACAAAAAGAACAAAAATACTTTGAACAATGAAAGCCCGAAGTTGCTATCGGACAATGCATGTCAGCATCCATGCTCACTCTGAGGTGTGCGAGTCTCTGCGCTCTCCGGTGCGTTTTTGCACGTGCTGGTGACTTTCCTTTGCGTCGTGCTGCACTTCCTTTGAGAGAGAAGCGAATGGCAGAGAACCAGGGTTGGTAATGTACTGTGTGTCAGTGAAGCTACACAGGGAGGGTTTGGTATGGTCTGGCTTAAGTTAACATGTGGTTTCCATTGGGCTGGGTTGGCAGGGCAACCTATTCCTATGGTGACTAGTTGCCCCACCAATCCACACTACCAGAGTGGCTGTAGTTTCCTCCGTAGCCGTCATTGCTGTAGAAGTTGCCACCGAAGCCACCTGTGAAGGACAAGGTCAGAAGTCAGACAGGAAACAACTTAAAAGTCTCTGCAACTTTCCTTCCTCCAATCATGCGTTTCCCTTAATATAAAAAAAAACCTACAAATCACCACCGCTATAATTTACAAAAAGACAAGAGCTGTCTTTCTGTCCTGACCATCTTAATCAGACATAAATCTTCACAAATGGTCCCATTTAGAGGAAAGTTTGACCTTAAGAAAAAAAGAGATCTCTCTTCCTTACCTCCACCAAAGCCGCGGCTTCCTCCAGTGTTTCGTCCTCCACGGTTGCTGTTGAAGCCTCCTCCTCCGGACGTTTGACGGTAATCCCTGGCTCCGAATCCACCAGAGAACCTGGAGATGAAAAGGAAGATTTTTAAATATCATGGTCAGGGTTCCTCTCACAAGACTCTTACGTGAAGACTTGGATGGTTTTATAAACATGTAAGTCAACAAAATGGATCTGTATTTATTTACCTCTTGGAGCGCCCACGGCTGCTGCTCTTGTGCTGGTGCTCATAGGCCAGGCTCTCAAGCCAGGAGGGAACCTCCTGCTTGGCCTCCACCAGAATATCCAGCAAATCTTTGGTTATGTTGCTGTTTTTGTCGTTAAAGAACGACGTGGCCAGACCTGCAAAAATAAAGCAAGATAAGCTCACACTTGATCTTTCAGGTCAGTGTTTTAGATATTGTTTCAAATATAAATTTAATTAAGAAAGAAGAGTCCTTACCAAGATTGCCCACACGTCCCGTACGGCCGATACGGTGAACGTATTCCTCAATGTCACTGGGCAAGTCAAAGTTAATAACGTGCTTCACATTGCAGATGTCCAGACCTCGAGCAGCCACCTGAATGAATATTTGAAAAGTCAACACCAAAGAAGACCAACCAGCCAACTAAAGGTCCAAGTTCAGAAGCCTAAATTCAGAGCACTCAATACTTACAGCTGTAGCCACCAGGATGGGGCAGCGTCCAGACCTGAACTGGTGCAGAGCCTCCTCTCTGTCTCTTTGGGATCTGTCACCATGGATGCTGGTGCAGGCATAACCCTCATGGTACAGGAAGTCCTCCAGAGCATCTGCTCCTTTCTTGGTTTCCACAAACACCAAAGTTAAGGAGTCTTTGCCTAAGAGAATTGAGAGGGGGAACAAGAGGGAGGAGAGCAGGATGAAGAGCACGAAAGAAGGGAGGAAGAGGGAAAGAAAATGTTGGTAAAGGGAAACAAGGATATGGGTGAAAGTTTAACGTAAAGAAAATGGGAACAGGAACATAAGGTTGTCACTAAAAAAGGTCAGCAACTGCAAGAACATGAAGTAAAAGAAAGATCAAAATGAAAACTTAGGAATGGAGACAGGGGTTGCATAAGAAGCTTTACATTCAGTGACCACCGGAAACTGGCTGAAAATTTCAGCAGCCATGCTTTCACTTTTAGTTACAAATCATTTCTTTTCCAAAGCCACCTCTTTGAAATTTTGTGATTAAGATTTTCCTACGATGATGACTAAAACAACTTCTGGAGATTTTGCTGTTGACATTTAAACCTGATGGATTTAATTTTTCTCATCAATTCAAGTAGTTCATACAGTTAACCCAGGAGTTTTTATCCAAAACACTTTGGGACATACATGGAAAACACAATATATGTCCAGCAGAGCTCCATCTTCCTTGAGCTACAAAAGCCTGAGTGTTTTTAGGCCTTATTTTTTTGCAGCTGACGACCCCAAGCCTCTTTACATTGGTCTTTAAACTGCCAAGTGTGGGCTTTAACAAGTCTGTTCATGACATAAATTGCACAGCATGTTGCTTTTTATGGAAGCAGCTGCAGCTGGTAAGTTCTAAAGATGTTGCTCTTAACATTTGAGGGGCAGCTCTCTCTGCCTCTTTGAATGCTATTTATGTTCAGTGAGTTTTAATCATGTTGATATCTGTTAATTATTGATATTGATCTATAGTATTTCCTGCAAGTGACTATTCTCACATTAAGTCAAAAACAGTGCTTCTGCACAGAGGTCCAATATTTAAAGTTTCTCTCCACGACCAAATAATATTACAGGGATATTTACGGATCACAAGCAGAAAGTGCCTCCAGACTTTGTCCCCCTCCCCATTTTGCCTTTTAATGGGCTTGAATATTTTGCCAGAGATATGAATCCATGAAAAGTAGTGTTTAGAGACATTTCTAGAACAAGCATAACATATTGCATATATAGCATAACCTTAAGATATAAATACTGTGCATGGACATATTGTGATTATATATCGAAACGATACATTTTGCAGCCCTACTGCATACAGTTTCTTGTTCCCTGTTCTAACAGATGGCCATGACAGTTATAACAGCACAGACTTGACTCATGGAAACAGAGAGCTCTTTATATGACAACCAGCCAACATGGCTGCACTGAGCCAGCTGACCTCAGCAGCAGTGTCCAGGACACTGAGGCAAACCTAATGTCCTTAGAAGCTTTTTTAAAAATGAACGAAACAAACAGAAGTAAGGCAGCAAGTCAGCCGGGGAGCGAGGGACAGGATGAGCTGTGGGATGTGATGTTTCTGGCTTGTGGGTCAGAGTGAAGTTATGGTATATGATTATACTTACCAGGCTTCTCTGGGGCCTCTGTCACATTTTCCTGAACCTCACTGGGAATAACTAAGATAAAACCAAACCGGCCAGTAAATGTGAGGCTACTCAGCACACAGAAATCACAGCTTTAGATCATCATGAGAAACCCCTACATGTCGCTGTCAGCGCCCGTTTCCCCCTGCATGTTTGATACTTTATCTTTCACGTTGAGCTCTGGCTATAATGATCAATATTTGTTAAGTAAGCAGAGATGTAGCAGAGTCAATATTAGCTTGATATGAGGCAGACTGACAAACACGGGATGATGGGTTAGAGTCCAAAGTGGCCTTCATGGGAAAGGGGAAAGGGTCTAACTGTACATGCGTCTGTGTGTTGGTCTCACCTGTGGCATTGAGCAGATCAAGGAGGAAGGACCTCTTATCAGTCTCCTCCACCCAGACAACCTTCTGGGTAATGTTCTCTGAGGTGGAACCAACACGGCCCACTGCCAAGAAAATGTAGTCCTCAAGGAAGTCACGAGCCAGGATCTACACCGATAAACACATCAAACATAAATATCTGATTCCCATTTCATTAAACAAGATTAAACTTAACTCTGAATGTTATCACAGCTCTGAGGAGTCTGGTACTTACCTGGATCTCCTTGGGAAAGGTAGCACTGAACATCATGGTCTGGCGGATGCCTTTAGGTGGCATAGTATCCTGCTCGACGATACGCCTGATCTGTGGCTCGAAACCCATGTCCAACATGCGGTCAGCCTCATCCAGGACCAGATAGCTGCAGCGACACGTTTTATCAGAAAACAAAGCTTTAATCTCTTAATAAAAAATGTTTAACAAGCATCCTTAGCTATACGTACTTGCAGTAGTCAAGGCCAATCTTGCCCCTTTCCATCATATCAACCAGACGTCCAGGTGTGGCCACCAACAGGTGACAGCCTCTCTCCAAGTCCCTGATCTGCTGTCCAATGTCAGCACCTCCATACACCACACAGGGACGCACGCGGGAGCGATAGGCAAACTATAAAGTAAGACAAAAAATCAGCTTCAAACTGCCATATTCGGACAACTTCCTCTCATTGGTTTCAATGACAGTCAGATATCTGCTAGGAGCTCACCTTCCTGGCCTCATCGTAGATCTGCAAAGCCAATTCTCTGGTTGGAGCCAGGACTAGGGAGATGGGGTACTGCTTACGGCGGCCGTACCTTCCATTCTCCTAAGAATGTGAGAAAATGTGTTTAATCGAAAAGTGAAACAAATAGAAACAGATCAGACATAAACAGCCTTCTTAAGTACCTGTCCAGTGCTTTTAGGGGCCTGCAGAGCGTCCCCGGGCCCCTCAGTGTAGATCTGACTCAGCACTGGCAGCAAGAAGGCAGCAGTCTTGCCAGAGCCTGAAACACAGCAGGGATAATACATTCTAGTTTCAGTGCGATGGTATGGTATCCGACAGAGGACAACCCTTACTTGTCTTAAATAACTCTTTAAACCAGTTTATCTACGCTAAAGTAATAAATTTCATTCACCAGTTTGGGCACAGGCCATCAGGTCTCTCTTGGACTTGATGATGGGGATAGCATGCTTCTGTACCGGGGTGGGCCGAGTGTAACGGCTCAGGGTGATGTTCCCCATGATGATCTCCCCCATGTCCACGTCGTGGAACTACAGAAAGAATAACAATCACTGAGTTGTGACACAAACTATACTTGAACATTTTAATGGTTCAATAAATGATCGTTTTAAATAACTGTGTGGACTTACACTCTCAATGTGGGGAGGGCAGTTGCTTCCGGTGGCTTCCACTGGAATGTCATCATACTTCTCAAAGTTTATGCCAGTGTTGCTTCCAGAGAAAAGCTCACTATATAGACAAAGTTTTGCAGAAGTTAGGGTTAAACACATTAAAAAAAGGGAGAAAAGTTTGTAGTTCAGGAGCAGACATCTGACTTACTGCTCCAGGCGCTCGTTGGGAGCAGTGGGCTTGGACCAATCTTCCTCTCTGACGTCCTCCACCCAACGAGTGTTTCCTCCACCAGCGAAGCCTCCACGCTCATATCTGTAAGAAATTCATAGTGTTAAGAATCCAGATGTGAGGATATTACAGATCACAACAGTCTTGAGTACTGCACTTAATTTGTCTGCTGCCAAAGTGTGAATATGAAAATATAGAACTATACACACCTTCCCCTTGAGCCTGCCCCACGGTCATTGTAAAAGCCTGTCTTGGAGCGATCATTGCGTCCTCCAAAGTTGCTGTAGGAAGCATCCCTGGGTGGTCCTCCCCAGTTGCCGTCCTTGTTGTCATAATTGCCAAACCCTGTTAAGAACCAAAAGTGAGTTGTCGGATTTTTCAGATAGAGATTTTCCCTGAAAGATCAGCCTTCAGAGGCATCTCCTCTAACTGAAACTGGAGCACCATAAATTCCTCAGGGAAAGTAAAGTAAAAAGAATAATCTGAAATCCAGCGCAGGTCTATAATTGTAAAATCTACTCTGCAGAGCTGTTACCGAACTGTAGTATTGCATCATTATGGTTGAAATAAGGGTGGGGGGAGGGCTGAGTTTAAATAGTTTAAGCTTAATATTATTCTTAGATTATTCTACTTCTTCTGGTATTATTTTTAAGGAACGACAGGATTTCCCCACCTGCATTCTGTAATGGTTGATTAAACGAGCCTCCACCCCTGTTACCACGGTAGGCGCCTCGCCCACCTCTATCATTGCGAGGGGGTCCTCGGCCTCCAAAGCCCCCGTTTGTGCGGTTGTCATGGTAACCATTCACAAATCCATTGCTGCGTCCACCATCCCATCCAGGAGAATCTTCACAGGAAGACAGAAGAAGACAGAGTTTAAGGTTGTGGAGCACATGTTAAAAAACTCAAAGTTGACATAAGCCATAAGTTTCTTCCAGTGCTAATTAAATCAATGACCAAATTTGCTAAAGTGGGATGCAAAAAGACCACAACCAGAGCTAAAAATTTACTTCAATTTAAAGTCAAAAAGCATCAACAACCGCTATGTTACAGTTCTTCCAACACTACAAAAAATTCAAAGCAAGTTCTATGTTTGTGCATGGGACACTGCAGACAAATGATTTTTTTGGAAATTAAATACCCTTGCCTTACAGTTTATAACTGTGCTGTTTTTTTTTTTTTCAAAAGGATGACATTTACTTTTACCACAACAATCTGCCCAGTTGCACACACAGGCTGCGTCATTGCCCCATTGATGGCCTCTTTTATCAGCGCAGGCTGGGGAAGAGGTGGGAGTAAAACTCAAACTGTTAAGGGCCACTAAGTTGGATGGGTAGCAGCTTGAGGCCAAACCACCAGAAAGGCCTCAAGATCCAGCATCTTACAAAATGTGTCAAGCTAAGGGGGGTGGTTCTATGCCTGTCAATCTTAACTGAAATCTGCAGACTGACCAGTAATTAACTCAGCCTTAAGGAAAACCATTCAACGACTCAGGACTATACTAATTCAAGATAAGTGCTGCTGATTTGAGGGAATCAATTCATATTAGGTACATCTTGATGCATTTAATATTAGTCAAAGTGGTACCCACTCAACTAACAGAGGTAAATTTCTTTAAGTTGGTGAGTATTTTAGAGGAGTTACTGTTTTGATTTCATCAGTCTTTTTTAAGTGTCATCAAGGAAGTGTCTGTTTAATATGTAAAAAAAAAAAGGGGGTCCGTTGAGAACTAACTGCAAAAATATGCATCAGGATTTCTTTGCTGGGACTAGGATTCAACAAAAAGAGCTGCATGTGCACGCTGAAAAACACCAAAAGCTTGGCAATGCAAACCTTGGCACACCAAACCAACCAACCAAACACACCAAAACAATACAGTAATACAAAAGTGCACTGCTAAACAATAAAGCTCAATAATATATAAAGCCTTCATGAAGAAGGAAATTAAAACCACAAAACAATGGATTCAAAAGAAAGTTGACATGTGACACTATTGGGATTATGATTAATAAAAACAACAATCCAACACTTTGTGGAGTGAGGAAATAAAATCATTTGCACAGTTTTGTTATAGGCCAGCACCTATTTGCCCCTTGTCAATGAACTCTGTCATCCCAAACCCAGGCTTCCCTTGTGAGCCTGGTCAACTTTAGAGACTGCAAAATGTATTTGGTCTTCAGTCAAACACTACAAGTCAGTGCTCAATCATGTGCCAGGGAAGTGTGTGTTTCTGTTCCACCACCTAATGCACGGGAGATTTCAGTTGTTACTCCAAATTCACACCAAGGACAAATGACCAACCAAAGAAATCTCCTGGAACAAAGCCTGCATGCACTCAGGATTGCAGCACTCTGTGTTCTATAATCTCTTTATTGCTGTTCAAAGCATGCCACCGGCAAACACTAGAAAGCAAAAAAGATTCATTAAGAACTAAAAAGGGAGAACTTGTGATTAATAAAGAGCTAGATCTTATGCCAAAGCAGCAGTGCAAAGCTGTGACACTGATTTACAAATTCTAATCCCTGATTTTATTCAAGAACTTACAGTTAACAGGGTTTGAATGTTGTTTGCATTTAAAGGTGGGTTCTCAGGTGGTTGTTAGTAAAACAGTCACACTAGTGATGCAGTGCAGCCGCACCGTCATCATGCATCACTTCACTGGCAAGCTTTGACAAACTTGTGTTAGGCCCAGATTTCAGCTGCTTTCCTAAGTGACCAAGACAAAGCAGGGGCATGTCAATTATGCCCTGGTGTTCAGTTAAATAAACTATAAAAACTATGCCACTACATTAATGGCATGACATGCAGGTAGAGGTCAAGGTATACCACTTCTGTTTCGCCAACCCCCACTGTAGGCATGGTAAAAGGCAAGCTCTTGAGAGGCCAGTCTTGGGTAACCTGAGCAAAGGTAGGGAAGCAGGCTATAAAAAGACTCTCCCATAGTTATTTGCTCATGCAGTATGAGTATTGGGGCTTGACTTAACACTAATAGTTACCAATCGCACAGTCATCCCATCCTGATGTACAGTTATTGTTTTGTCTTTGCTGACACTCTGCCTGCCATGGTTGTGGGCACTGTTTAGAAGAAACTTGGCAACATTGCAGGTGAAATAAGGGCTGAATATACAGTTGATAAGAATGTTTATGTATTAATTATGTTTATTTAACAAAATTATCAAAAAAAAAAACTACGATTTGAGAAGCTTTGCTGGTATCAAAATTAGCCTGTAGTTATGACACAATTCATCCCATTCATTTTTCATCCCTCTCCCCCTTTGCACTGGCTTTGCTGCTGTGTAAAAATGGCTATTTCATGCATCTGAAAATGCAGATTGCCCTCAGCGAAAGCAGACAGAAGGGACTTACAGAGATTTACTGGTGCCACTGTATAACCGCACTGTCTAGCAGCGGAATAAGCATTTCCTGCTGTGGAACAAGAAAACAGTAAAACGAGAAAAACGTCAAGTGTGCAATGACACAGTATCATGATTCCAAAATGTTTATTTGTAAAACTGTTGATTTATCTGACTGTAAATGTCGGACATGTGCCCTATATTAAAGCCTTTGAGAGGCTAAACCAGCACCAAAAGTTAATAAAAATATCAACTTGGCTTTAAAAAAACATTTGAAGTCAAGAGATGTCATTAATTATGTAACCAAACTTTCCTTACTTTTCCCTGTATCAGAGCAGCCAACAGCTAGCACTCCTCTTTAATAAAACAAGAAACTTCAAGAGACGTTTGCTTTTCTTTAAAATGTTTGTCCAAAATCAGACAGTTTGGTGAACTGCCTGAAATGAATGTTGCAGGCAAACACAATTTTACCAAATACTTGCCCTACTGCCAAAATAAGCTTTCATGCACAGACAGAGAACCACCAACACCACTCTCTCCCCTCGCTCTCTGTGCATTGGATGTCAGTCTAATGGTGGAAAGAATCAAACACTGCAAAAGCAGCTGCTTTGAACTGGTAATGTGTTCAAGCTTTTCTCACCAATTGTTTTTTCTCAATTGTGCTTGCTTTTACCATGCTCTGATGGGTTCAATGGTAAGAATACCACACCTGATACCTGTGTGAATGCTCTGACCGTGGTTCAGTGTATGACTTACCATTTTTAGGAGCATCTTTGTTTCTTAAGTGAGGTGGAATGTAACGCCCTATGGGGAAAAAATGTATGCCAGTCATTTACCAGTTAGGATCAGATAATTACATTTGCTGATATGGCTTCCAGTTAGAGAGCTATGAACTCATTAAAAAAACTTTATAATAATAAACTACAGGGTGCTTTTTATATGTACACTATCTGCGTTGTCCTCAAATAAATGAGCAAAAAATACAACTATATCCACACTGTTTAGTATAATACTCCATACTCTAAATGATCAAAACAGAGACACACAACCATAAAAAAAAAACTTATGTAATCAGGTTTTGTTATTTTTCCTGCAAGTTGATATTTTATACTTACTGCCAGTTCCGCCGCCTTGTCCGTCAGCAGAGTTCAAGTCTAGGGCAGCAAGCTGCAAAGAAAGATGAAAATAAATAGTTACAATTCAATAAAACAGTTGTTCATTCAATAAGTTTGTCAAAAATAACCTCAGTGATTTCTTGAAAGTCTGGCATGTTTTCACAGAACACTGTGTGTTCTGCCAAGACAAACAAAAAACAACAACATAGAAGTTTTCCCTCGCACACTGGATTAGTCTTGTCAAATATGAACAGATGTGCCAATCTCCCTTGTTGGTTCAATATTTTTGTAAGATAGTGGCTATGCCACGTGAAAGGTGCTACACCAAACACAATTTACTTACACATCTAGTAGGGTTCATTTGTTGAATTTACTACACTGGCACTGTATTGATCATCCAGAGGGTCTATATAGACTTCTTTAAACAGTTTGAGGCGTGTGGCCTCAAAGCAATATTAAAATATTAAAAAAATGCAAAGACCATTACTCATACCTCTATGCATGGGCTTAATTATCAAACACATGCTTTAGAAAAAAAGAGTTTTTTTGTTTTTTTTTACAGAATTTCTCTGTTAGGAGCAAATATATTTTGATCCTGCTTCATACCACTTGTATTGATCTGGCCCTAATTACTCCAGTCTCTGACGCACAGATTCAGATTTGCTCAAAGCAGATGTCTATTGAAAAAAGTCAATATACAAGCGCAGTTGATGGCAGCATTGAATTTACCCTTTTACTTTCTCACAAATGTAGATACAATATTTGGAAATATATATCCGTGCTATGTGTCAAGGACAATCGTATTCAATCATTAGGGTCGAAGTGTTAGGGTTTTGGACAACCTGGTCGTTATGAGATCTTCACCAAAAAGGTGCAGTGAAATCAGTTTTTAAATAGAAAAACAGGTTTAACCTAAGTAATCTCGAGTTTTATTGAGTTAGTAGACTCTTTACTTCGGTCATGCCCACATTTAAAATGTCATGATGTAGTGGTTCTGGATCGGGGCCTTGTTTCCCTAGCCGTATATCTACAGCCAAATCGGAAGCCACGCGTAAGATGCCAACTCCAGCGTCGTGTTATCAAAGCAGAAGTTAAGTAAATCCGAGAGCATTTTAATATTTCGATGGTTTATGACACATAACTGATCCAACATTGCACAGCACATCCATCTTGACTACTTTCAACCCAACTAAAAATTGATAATTATAAAAATATACTGATAAATACTATACATGGTGTGTCATATATAGTCAAAACTTATCCAAACACATTCTGACAGAATGACTGGTTAACTCTGGCCCCTTAGCTCTGGGAAACATAAACAGACAATAAAGCCGGTGCCAACATTTTCTCCTGCGCCACGTTTCAGGTTGAGAAGGCCGAGCATTAGCCCGGCTAGCTCAGAATACCGGCACGTTCCCTTACGTCAACTATCTTCGACTATTTTCACAAACTATTGTATAACTCGATAAAGAATGCTTTCTAAGCCATATTGAAATGAATTGTATTCACTGTTTGATCGCTTACAGAGACACAAAGCACTGAAATGTTTGTCTGGCACAGCGGAGTGAAGAGCTCCGCCATCACAATCCTTTCCACATCAAACCTCCATTTTAGCAGCCGCAGCGTTAGCTCAATGCTAATGTACCTGTTTCTCCGTCGAAACTACATGTGCGCATCGGAAAATTACCAAATTCATCACCACAATGAAAAACTTTTAAAAGTACTCACCTGCTGATCTAGACCGTGTGGATTATCAACGACCACATGACTCATAACTAAAGAGAGAAGTGGGGGATTATTTCTGAAGAGAAAGGATTTTCTTTGTTAGCACGGCCCGGCTTTGCTTGAACGCTAACTTCCTTATCTGTACAAATAACGACCTTGAGTTACGTATATAAAGTTATCTAGACGATTGCGTTTTCTTTAAATAAATAAAACGGCGGTGTTAGTTATAAATATAAATTCCGTTCAAGTTTCCGGATGAAATGCTTGCTGTGGAGCTGCTGAATAGAAACCCCCTCCCGGCAGGCTTGATCGTGGTGGAATGAGGCATCAAGTGCGCAGGTAGCGCGAGATATCGTCCCCTCTGTAACCCGAGGCCAGGGAGTTGCTTGGCAAATATCGCGAGACTTTTTTTCATCCCTGGCCTTCAATAAGAAAAAGCTACTAGAGACAAACGAAACTCATCTTGGCTAGAGTTTCTCTTTTCAAACCAAGTATCGTTAGAAATGTGTCTTTAAAACACCGATGCTTCACATAGACTTCAATACCACATTAAATGCGTGAAAAACACTAAACGCATAGGTTATCTAGGGCTGTTTTTAATAGAAGTGTGTGGATACTTGTGACACTAACACATCAAAGTGATTAGCTGTAGATCTTAAACAATGAAAAGTACAGACATACTCTTCATAGGTACACACTCCTGACCAGGAGGGCTGAATCTGTCCCCCTCTCAGGAGAGAACAAGCAAGTAGACCTTTTAGATTTCACGTGCACCAGGGTTGATCGTATTAAAAACTGCTCCTTGGATAGACAGGATTGGAATACTCCAAACACATTAAGAAATTGACCCAGATGCCGTGGCATTTTTTTTCAAGCAGGCCAAAATAACCTTATTAGGACCATAGGCCCAGAGAAACTACATGCAGCTGAGCCGACTGAAACTCAAAGACCTGAATAAGAGAGGACTTATTACACAATCTTTGTATGGTTCTTGAAGTTGTTTAAATTGGTCAACTGTTCCATTATATTGCTTTTAACGTTCCTATTTAGGTCAGGAAGGTCAAACATAAGCTGAACCAAATCCTCCCCCCATCCTCCCTGTCCCTACCTCTCACATCCCCCCTCTCTGTTTCCTTTAGCCGTCTGTTCTGCATACAGTCAGTGCAGGCTGTGTGGCCTGATCCAGTCATTTATCCTCCACTGCATGCTACACCAGCAAAGTGAGGGCAGAGGAGACCATATGTCGCCAGGATCAGGTACACCACGAGTAATTGGCTATGAGGAGAGAGATCAGCTGTTGAGAGGTTTCATGACTAAGAAATCTCCCCTTTACTTTACCACTAAGAAGTCCCTATTCAGGAAAATAAAGCTTCACATGACTGTGATGACTCAGTGTTCAAAATACAGAGAGGGACTTGATATGTTTACTCATGCTGTAATCTTGACTGTTCACTTTACCTGTTTGAGGCTTTGTGGCAAGTCAGGCAGGAAGATACGAGAGTATATTTCCACCATAATAACTCCTTGTTATTCATCAGTCATCAGTGATGAGCACTGGCTTTCCCAGCAGGTGAGGTACACCTGCCTACTCAAAATATGTTGCCTAACTTGATAGAGAACTGACAGAGTGGGTGTGAGTTAAAACTTGTAACGGTCATCATGCACTGGATTGAAGTCTATAAATTATTTTTTGACTTCATATTCTGTGGCTCTCCTCTGCTACTTTTATAGACAAAAACTTCATTTCACTATGTTTCACAGCAAAAAAGATGGTTTGATGAGTTTTAAGGTGCAGTTCACATAATAGGTCTCCCTTGATTTGTGTGGCTGTACTTGTGGCTCCATCTGCTGGACAAAATTATACTTGAAATTTCAGAAAAGTGAATCTGTGCTCTGGTTGAATGGTCTCACACCAGTTTAACCAGAAAAAGACTAAAACTTAACCTCTATTTACTAAATCAACATGACAAACTACACCATGCTACCAGATTGACTGTTAACATCGAGGTGGTGGAGCTTCAGAAGCAACCACTAAAAACACTTAAAGCCCCAGTCAGATGGATGCACTGTAGTAATTGATCTGGTATTTCAAGCAAACAGTAATAAAAACATTAATTCTTGTTCTTTTAACTAGTTACTCTGGTCCCATCTAGTGAGGGTGATGACATTTAATGAAATAAATGTGCACATTTCTGTCCATTCATCAGTCCATGATGATATTATTGCATATCGGGAGAAAAGTTTTTATGGAATGGGGCTGTTTTGGTCTAACAATTCGCTGCTTAGAATTTTTTTTTTGTTTAAAAAAATAATAATGTCACAGTTTAACTCCTTGCATTAGAATTTAATCTATTCCAGCTATAGAGAAAGACTCTTGGCTTTGTACATGAAGTCTTCAAACTTAACAGCTCTATCCAGTGACTGCTATGAGAACACATTCTGTAAATAAAACTAAAGCTTAAATGAATTGAAATCAGGAAACTTTATTGAGAGAAAAACATTAAAAAACACTCATAAAAGAAGAGAGAGACAAAAAAATTCCCTGATCTGCAGACATGCTCACACACTCTCACAAACACACACACACCACACACACACACACTGTAGTGACATCCATCTGTCCAATGAATCCCCTCTCTCTCATCTGATGCTGTGGTTTTCCATGATGCCTTCCGTGTTGTCACCAGCCAAACATGTACTCCATTGCCTTGGAGACAAAACTGTCGTCTTTTCTGGGTGTCTGTCTGTCTGCTACCACCTTAACACACACACACACACACACACACCCTTAAAGTTAGAAAAAAGCTTGGCTTAGACTTTCATGTAAGGATGTCAATCATGTGGTCTGAGGTCACCTGGTAGTCACTGCTGGAGTTCTTGTAGGCTGCACTGAGCGGTCTGATAGCAGAACGGGGAGTGGAGGGGAGAGTGGAGGTGGAAAAGGAAGTGGAGAGGGGAGAAGAGACTGCGATGCTGCTGTCCATTACACTCTACAGACGAGAAGAAATGGAATGTCAGGCTTCAAAACACATCTAAGGACTAATCAGACACCCTGAAGTTAAAACAGGAACTGACCTTGTCTATGCAGGGCTTCACTCCCACCATGATGGCGTCTCCGAACACTTTTCCGTCTTTGGACAGAGCTTTCCTTGCCTGAAGTCTAGACTGATACTGAAGGTGCATCCAGTTGCCGGGAGATGCCATCTGTCAGAAAGCAAATACCCCATTAAGTTAGCATTTTTTGTCTTGCTTTGTTCGTCTCTGTCTATCTATACTTAACCCTAGAGTCGAGAGAAAGAGAGAGAGTGTGTGTGTTTCTCTTCTCACCGTGTGTTTGAGGATGTTTCCATATTGAGCAAACTGCAGCAGGATGTAGGAGGCTGAGGCTGGGGGGAAACTAACAAACAAAAAAACAGGGATCATGTAGAATAACCTGTGTTATAGCAAGCATTAAAGCCAGTTATTGTAATTATTAAAGCAGCTTAAATACCCAAATACAGTGACCCATGTCTGGTCCAGCAGGTCTTCCGATGACAGAGCCTCCCCTTGACTGTAGAAGGGATCCACCTGAGCTGGAGACAAACACACCTGCTGCACACCTGAAGATAGATTTTGTTAATTTACAACAAATACTAGCAGTACAGCAGGTACTATGAGCTGCAGGGATGTTGCGTGTACCTGGAGTGGAGGCCCCACGTGCACATAGAGGAGACTGCATCATTGGAAACACCTGCCGGTGTGCGCTCAGAGGCGTCGCTACGTTTACAAGGTCATCATGTATACTCCGTACAGGAGGGGCTCCACTTTTGTCTTTAGGGGTTGGGACAACAGGCTGTGGAGCAGAACCTCCGCCTCCCCCTCCTCCAACTGAAGAGCAGAAGATAAAACAAATGAACCAATAGGATGCAAAGAGTCAGCTGATCTGAATGTGGGTGTCCAACTACAGACAGCACCTACCTGTGCTCTCCACGAGGGGCGAGGTAAGACTGAAGGGCCGCGGCTGGGGGGTAACTGGAGCAGGCAGGTCACCCATTAGAAAGCCAGGCAGAAACTGAGCTCCAGCAATTGGCTTCGGGGACGTGGGAGACCCAAGAGTCATAGGTTCAGATCCCACTGAGACAAAATAGAAAGATGTTAAACTCAAAACTGGTGATGATCCTCAACGACAGAACCGCACCTGAACCGACACAAGACACTAATGCTTCCCTCTTTTGACATAAACAAATGGCTAGAAAATGTCTTTCGGACGGGCTTTCATCAAACCCTGGAAGTGGTATCACGCTACAGCCGAGTCCCGATTGAGATAATGGTGAGCTATGGGGTTTAAGGATCAAATTATAGCTGCATGAACAATTTCTTTCTTAATAATCCAACAATTTTTTGAATATGGTAAAATCACGACATCTTCCTGATGTCAACTTTTTCACCTTCTGTCCCCTTGGTCTCATGTGTTGGACTCTTGTGCTGTTCTGCTGTTTGGATCATTTGCTGTAAGGCTGAAAATGGCTTATGATATTCTTGGATTCTTTATTCCTCATCTTCTCTCATAGGGCAAGCTATACTCTTACATCTATATGCTGAAAATGGTTTATATTACGGCAGCAGCGTCTCAGCGAGCCTGCATAACTGAGTCTACCGACATCTTTAGTCCTGTTAAATTCACGATCAGCTCATTGAACGCAAACACTGAACGCACAGGCACGTACTTCAAAAAATCTGTTCTCTGTAGTCCCATAACTGTCTATGTGAAAGTTAAAATAGTAAAAGAAACCAACAACCCAGTGCTTGATCTGATTTAAACCATTGACCTCAATAATTCACGAAACAGTACGAGCACACACAGTAGCTCGTTCAAACTAAGCTTTTAAAGCATATGTATGACGTACAAAGGCAGCAGTAGCACCATAATAATAAGAAACATGACAAAAACAGCTGATTTAATGACTTACCTTGTAACTCCATGTCTGTTTCGATCCTTTCTGGCCGCGAGTTTCAAAAGTAGGAAGTGACGCCAGGTTACGAGATGGAGAGCCAGCTAACGTGGCTACAAAAGCTAACTAACTAGTCCCTCTGCCTCACAGCTTTCAAAAGAAACCCCCAAAAGAATAAATACTAACGTATGTGATATGTTAAGTTAGAATTTAGCTGTTTAAATCTGGTATCGTTGTCTAAACCAGGTGGTATGATAAGAGCAGGAGGTACGATCTAGCATGGACCACTACAGCTATCTGTGTGACAGGGTTACATCCGGTGCATTGTGGTGGCGTCATTGACCACAAGAAAAGTTAAAAATTAGTTTGATTATTTTCTTATTCCTTTAAAAAAAAAACAAAAAAAAACATTAAGTGAACAAAAAATACGCAGGAATAGACATTTTCCAAATAGTCTGAAGTTGATCCCGCCTTTCCGCGTTAGCGAAATAAACAAAATAGGAAAAAGTAACTCAGTAAATACGGCTACTTTTTTAATACAAACTCAGATAACTTGTTACATAATGTTCATGTAGAATAAAAGATCATCTTCAATATTCAGTAATAGTGAATGATTTGTAAATTTAGAGTGAACTTTGGTTTTGAGAGCTAACAATTTCTTATAACATAAGAACATTTTTATTGTTCTAAGTATAAAATTAGTCAGTAGAAAAATTCCAGTAAATTTGATTATTTGCTGGCCGATTTTCAAATTAAAATTGGCAGTTTTGTTTCAGAAAACCATATGAGGCTTCGCCTTTGTATGATCAGCTTTTATTGTGAAGGATATCAACGGAAATGCAATATGTGCGTGTGGGAATCTTGATCCCGGTCTGAGCCGGATCCTTATGCGGATCCTCAGACTTTAGGGAGTGAAGACACGTAACGCAAGGTAACGGAGCTGAATTTTTTAATTGGGTTTGTGTTTGGAAACATCAGCTAAATGTTGCTGCAGCGTCTCATTTACATTATTGAAGCACTGTTGTCGCGGGGAAGCTAAGCAGCTAATTAGTTAGCAAGTTGTAGTTACCTCAGACTGGGGCACAGCTAGGTAGGTAGCTTAGCTTTCTTAACCTTTTTTCTTCTCAAGAACGAGAAGAAGACTTTACGTTGTAATACTTAAGACTTTTGGTAAGTCTCCCTTTTTATTTCTTTATTTCTCTCTGTTGTAACTATGTAATATCAGGTAGTATGTGGAAATTAGTGCATGCTACATACAGCTGGTCCAAAATAAGCTAAATGTTTACTATAAATTCTCTGCAGTGATCAAACCCGGGATAAACCACGTATTTATGCATTTACATGTTGCATTATATGTTGAAGTTCCACGTGGACCAAAACCAATAATGAATAGGCAAGGTCTACAGGCAGCAATACATTGAAAACAGACACAGTGTTGTCTGTAATGTTTATTACTGCATGGGCTCAAAACACCTCCAGTAACTATTTTCTGTGTGTTAAGGTTTAGCACTACATCTTTATACAGCTTTAGGTGCAACACATGCGTCCATCCAGACAATGACTTTTCAGGGAAGAATATTTGAACACATTTCAACAAGTCAATGCGAAACCATATTCTGGAATAAACGATTCATAAAAGTACATCCTGAGCTTTTGAGCAGCTAAAATTCTCTGTTAGACAAGAAAGTGACAATATCTTACAATATGGTGCACAGCAAATCCAAGTATGCAGGAACTGTGTTGCAGATATTCACCACCCCTTTATTTCCTGTTTCTACAGGCAGTGATAAAGCTGTTCTGCAAAAAACTGCTGACAGAATCTCAAGTTGAACAAGTGCTGCTTTTGCTGTCTGAGTTAACTTAATCAAGTGGAGGGACATTACACATTTATCATGCATTCAGAATTAAGATGATTTTTTTTCTAAAACTGCCTCAACATTTCTGAGAGATCTGTCTTTGTTTCAGTCAGCTAAAGCCTCCTCATAGCTTAAATTGAACCTCTGAAATTAGTATTGCCAACAGATCTGTTGTGATCTGCTGCTCTCACTGTTTCTGCATACTTCAACTGAGGGCCTTGCAGGAAGTAAGAATCGGGGGTTGGAGAGGCTTAATTGGCTGCAAACACTCCTCCAGCTGCTCCTTTGCTCTAAGCCAATCCACTACAGACACATACGATTTGCAGAGACACACGCACACAGCACAGTAAAGCGGAACACTGAGCAAACAGTATAACTACAAGTCAAGCTGTAAACTAGAATGACATTCTCTTTAAATACTGCAGGGTTGGGTGGACTGTTTTTAACCTTGTTACTCTTATGTTGGTGTATCTAGCTGCTGGTTGTTACTGGGTGGACTGGTGATGAGGGTACGGCAGCTTCTTTCTGCCCGGCTCATGCTGCGGCTGCTGCTCCTTGTCATCCTGCTGGTAGCAGTTTGGGCAGAGGATCGTGACTTCTACAAACTTCTTGGAGTTAACAGGGAGGCAACAACCAGGGAGATAAGACAAGCGTTCAAGAAGCTGGCGCTCACAATGCACCCCGACAAAAACCCTGTGAGTTAACCCCAAAACAACCCGAAACACCTTTGTGTGAACCATAAATGTAGTTTTACCTGCCTGACAAAAATCCTGCTGGGTGAAATCGCTGATGAATATTTTACACTTTAGGGTGACTCATCAGCCCACGAGAAGTTCCTGCAAGTGAATCGAGCCTATGAGGTTCTAAAGGATGAAGACCTGAGGAAGAAGTATGACAAATACGGAGAGAAGGGATTAGACGAGCAGCAGCAACAAGGCGGACGCTATGAGAGCTGGAACTTTTACAGATATGACTTTGGTTAGCCTCAGTTATTCCACGTTAACATTGTCAAGCAGTGAAAGGAGCAGAAGAAATTGATGTTTCTAAATCCAATAAGTCATCAATTTCTGCTGTTTTGGTTTCTGTCTAAATTTTTGAATCTGTCTGTTTGTTCAGGTATCTATGATGATGATTTGGAGATCATCACATTAGACAGCGGAGATTTTGGTAAGAGTGACTTTCTTCAGACTAGATGAAACAAAAACTGTCTAACATTTCCCATCATGCAACTGTATCAGACCCTCTGCCTTCTTTACATTTAACCTTTGCTTCATGGAAACGTCAAGATGTCCTTTGAGATTGTGTTTGAGGCTGTTATGACTGTGAAATGTTAGCAAAGGCTTTTTAACATGACGTGTGTGTGTGTGAGAGAGAGAGACAGACAGATAATAAGGTAACAACTGCTGTGTTTGTGTGTGTTTCAGAGGCTGCAGTTAACTCTGGAGAAATCTGGTTCATCAACTTCTATTTCCCAAGATGCTCACACTGTCATACGCTGGCCCCAACGGTAATATGACTCTGAAATTCTTCACAAGCCCACAGATCTACAGCCATTATTCACTGCTAGAATATTAAACGTTTCTCATTTTAAGACCTTTTCAATCTTTTTTAAGATAATTAGAAATACACCATCTGTCCCTGTGTATGTCTAACTCACCTGTCTGTGTCTCAGTGGAGGGAGTTTGCTAAAGAAATGGACGGGGTGATCAGGATTGGAGCGGTGAACTGTGGAGACAACAACCATCTCTGCAGAAGGAAAGGCATCAACAGCTACCCGAGCCTGTTTGTATACAGAGCAGGACAGGTGTGTATGAGCTGAATATTTATAGTTTTGCTATTAATTTGATAAATTTAAGTTATGTGAGGGTAAACAAACTTGGATGTTTGTCTGCTCTTGAACCTTTTTATTTTCATCTTTTTATGAAAGGATTGAAATCTTCTTTGTGTGTTTACTGTAAAAACAAACCCACATGCTTACATGAATGAAAATCAACTATCAGCAGAATTTGCTGCTGTTGATGACAGCTCATCGGTTTAAGTCAAAAGTTGAATGATCTGAATACTCTTGAAACTGTTGTATTAGAATAGAATCACATCATCAACTAAACGTTTTCTGTTTTTCTGCAGAGGCCAGAGAAGTTTAATGGGGAGCGTAATAAAAATAACCTGATCAGCTTCGCCATGCAGTTCATCACCACTTCAGTCACTGAGCTCTGGCAGGGTAAAAACTCTAAATCATGCTTCTTTTGCTGTCTTTATTTTTCAGTCTGATTAGTAGTTTCGTTTTGTATTCTGACACATTGTTTTGGCTGTTTTTCTTCCAGGTAATGTGTTCAGTGAGATCGAATCCGCGTTCTCGTCTGGGCTTGGCTGGCTGATCACTTTCTGTTCGGACTCTGGAGGTAACTCACTCATTTATGTTTTGGTCATTCCTGAAGTGTTCCTGTCATCCTACCTATATTTGCTCAGAATTTTCCCATAGAGTTTTTAGGCAGCCTGCCAAGCTGGTTTTATTATTTAACTCGTGTTTATTAGCCAGGAAGTCCTGTTAGGTTGAAACTCAGGGAGGATTTAGCCGAGACAGCAAACTGAAAATGCTGGACAAAAATACGGGTGGTAAAAGATTAAATTCTGACAGCTAAGGCTGGTTTTGTAGACCTTTAAGAGGGTTTCCTGTCTTTACTAGTGTGCTGGGAGACTAATTCTCTCACCTCTCTCATCAGATTGTCTGGAGTCAAGAACACGACAGAAACTGGCCGGCATGTTGGTGAGCGAGTATCACTGATTTTATTTAGCTTTCAGAAGTGTGATAGAGTTTTTTTGTTTGTTCATAGTCATGTGTGTGTCTTTAGGATGGTTTGGTGAAGGTAGGATGGATGGACTGCACCTCACAGGAGCAGCTCTGTGAAAGCTTCCAGGTGAGATTCGCAGCTTCATCTACGTTTCACTTTTCAAACAAGCCATCTGGTTCTCTTTACGCCATGTTTTTTTCCCCTTAACAAAACTTGCAGATTTGCAAATGGATGCACTACATTTTTGGCCATACTCTTGTTTTCTTCCTGTTGAGGTATCTCACTGTAGCTCTGATTCTTTGCAGGTGACTGTGAGATTTATCTGCTGGGTAAATCCAAACAGCAAAGAAAGAAGTGTAGATATTTCCTAAATGTCTCGTCAGCTTCACTTAATTTTTTAGAAGTTACAAGACAAAATAAAACTTCTCAGGAGAGAGTTCACAGTAACAGCAGCAGTGCAGTTGTGTTATCCGTAGGGTTACTGTATATCTCTAGTCTTCATCTATAATCTGCAATCTTTCAGGTAACGAGTGGAGCTACTGCTTTGTTCCCACCTGGAAGCTCTTTAGATCAACCTGAAAGTGTTCTGGTAAGAAACATCGCCCAGCACACAGACAGAGCAGTTCAGTCTCTGATAGTTCCATAGCAGAAAGTCCTGACTCACCCTGTGTGTGTGTGTGTTTCAGTGGCTGAAGACTCTGGACAGCAGAGAGATTTACAGTCTGGCCATTGATCATCTTCCTGATCTGGAACTGCTGACCAGTGAAAGTTTTAAGGTACAAACTCTCAGTTTCTGCTACAGCTCTCACACATGCTAACATACTAATGTTGCCGGTGATGTGTAACTTCCTGTCTCCAGAGGAAGCTGGCTCATCATCGCTGGTTGGTCAGTTTTTCATTTGGAGATGGAAGCCCCGCCTCTAATGAGTACAAGAAGCTTAAAGGTTCCCTCAGAGACGACCACATACAGGTATCTGTCTTTCTCCATCTGTCTGTCTGACTATATCTGTACACATACCTGACTGTGTGTGTCTGACTGTCTGTGTGTCTCTCCAGGTGGGCAGAGTAGACTGTATATCAGACGCAGAATTGTGTGATTCCTTGTACATTCACAAACCCTGCGTCGCCGTATTTAAAGGACTGGGGATCCAGGACTTTGAGATCCACCATGGTGCGTGAAACACTCAGTTTTCTCTTGTAACTTTCTTTAGAGTGATAAAGACCTCCCCTGTCAGGTAGACTGCTGTTAAGTGTGTAACTTGTATGTCTGTCCTCCATCCAGGTAAAAATGTGTTGTACAACATTGTGAGTTTTGCGAGAGACAGCGTTCGCGCACATGTGACAACTCTGAG
The DNA here is from genome assembly GCF_033239565.1 of Halichoeres trimaculatus. NCBI lineage: Eukaryota > Metazoa > Chordata > Actinopteri > Labriformes > Labridae > Halichoeres > Halichoeres trimaculatus. Next base: position 14,302,350 of record NW_027437197.1, read on the forward strand.
ACCAGAAAACTTTCCTTCAGACAAAAAGGAGCCGTGGCTGGTCGACTTCTTTGCTCCGGTTTGTAACACAAGACCTAAAATCAGGAAACTCACTGATACATGCAAAGAACTTGTCTTTCCTGCTTAAATTGCACCAATTCTCTTTTTTTAAAATCATCAACCTCATGCCCTGAATCTCCACTGTGTTCACTGTTCTCTCAGCAGTAGTGCTGCACGATTTGGGGAAAAGGTGCGATTTGCGATTAGGTGGACAATATTGCGATTGCGATTGTGCTTGCGATTTAATAAAAAAAAGTAGTGTCATGATGAGTCTACAGACTTGCTCAGTTATCATGGAGAAAAATCTGAATTGCATGTGCTGACATTGCGATTGCGATTGCGATATCCTCTTTTGCGATTACGTAATTGCATGTGCTGACATTGCGATTGCGATTGCGATAATCGTGCAGCCCTACTCAGCAGCACACAACTGTAGATCACTGTCTGTAGATTTAGCCTTATGTGGCAGATTGTTTGCTTTATAAACATCGCACATAAAAACAGTCGTCACTTCTTCATACAACAGAAGATTAATTCACTAATTTATAAGAAGTCTTTAGAGCTCAGAACAGGCTTGAAACTACTGCTGTTACTGTTCTTTTCAGTAAAGCTTTGATGCATCCCTAGAAAAATAGGGATGTAAGTAGCTTTAAACTTAGTGTTCCTTCCTGATTAGTCCCTGTTTGCGCTGAGGGCTGGAGGCGCAGGTTACACCTGCAATGTAAATAAGCAACATGGTAAGAGATGCAGCCATGCATGCAGGAATTAAAAGCAGTGTTTGGCCACCAATGTGAGAACATATTGACTGCATGCACTCAATGATAAAAAGATAAAACTCTTGAGAACTTAAAACCTTTATTTGTTAGACATTAATGTTCTGAGGTTGAGACAAATTGAATAACCTTCATCATTCATAATAACAAAAACTGACCTCTTCTTCTTCAGTGGTGTCCTCCATGTCGGGCATTACTCCCGGAGCTGAGAAAAGCTTCGATCCAGTTGGCGGGGCAGATGAAGTTTGGGACTCTGGACTGTACCATCCACCACAGCCTTTGCTCTATGGTAGGACAAATTACACCTGAACTGTACCATTATCAATGAACCACAGACAGGTTGATTATATTTGATATTATTTTCTGTTCTTCAGTATAATATTCAGGCGTATCCCACCACTGTGATCTTTAATGGCTCCTCTGTTCATGAGTATGAAGGACAACACTCAGCTGACGGCATCCTGGAGTTCATACAGGTACGTAAACCTACTAATGAAACGGAGGACCTATTAACACTCTCTCCTCCTAAAACATATTTTTCTCGCTCTGAATTCCCAAAATTATTCAGAAAGTTTCACCTTCCTGATGATACAATTTTTAAGCAGCTGCATCGCTTCCTTGCAAGGAACTTGTTTTTTTTTTAAAAGACATCCTTATCCTTTCAGGATCTGGTGAACCCATCTGTGGTTGTCCTGGATCCTTCTACTTTTGCAGAGAAAGTTGCAGGTAAGCTGCAGATAATGATGCAAACCAGGAAACAACCAGCGGCTGGCTTAGCAAAAAAAAATTCTGATATTTTGTTTGCTAACACTGTGGGATACCTCACTGAAACTGAAGTCATGGTCCTAGCCGCACAAGCTCAAATCATGATATTCCTAATGAGTATAAAACTGCAAAAAAAATAGAAGTTGTGTATTTTTGGTGCAACTCGGGAGTGGTTTTAAAGCAACTTTTGCACCTGCTACTACATATTTAATCTTTTCTGTTGTTTACAGGTCGGTCTCAAGGAGAGGTCTGGGCTGTGGATTTCTTCGCTCCCTGGTGTGGTCCCTGTCAGGCTCTGAAGCCAGAGTGGAGACGCATGGCCCGGGTACAACACACACTTTACACGTCATGGAGTAAAGTTACACTGCAGATTTACCCCATCTTTGATTTGTTGTACCATTTGTTTGGTCTGCTCCCTTTTCCAGATGGTGAGCGGTCAGATCCAGGTCGGTTCAGTCGACTGTCAGCAGTTTCAGTCATTCTGCAGGAGTCAGAACGTGAGGGCGTATCCTGAAGTCCGTGTTTATACTGGGGACACCAGACAGCCAGATCGCTTCATGTATGTTCCACACAGTCTCTTTGAAAAGAAACTCTTTGACGATCTTATAAAATCTGGCCTCAGAGGAAACGATGGATGAGACTGTTTATAAATTTACCTGTGTGTATGTCTCTTCAGGAGTTACAACGGTTGGCACAGAGATGCTCAAACACTGAGATCGTGGGCACTGAGGTAAGTCACAGAACATCAAATCACTTATTTTCTTTCTCTGTTTAAGTGGACTCCAATTGATGTGTGTTTGACATTTTCATTGCGTTTTTAGCGCCTTACCCAGAGCGTCAGTGGACCTGACTCCAGATACCTTCAGGACTCTGGTTCTGCTGGGAAAAGATCACTGGGTGCTGGATTTTTATGCCCCATGGTGTGGGCCCTGTCAGCACTTTGCCCCAGAGTTTGAGACCTTAGCTCGGGTGAGACAAACAGGATTAGACTCCTCCTGCAGAAACATGAACTCTTTGGCAGAAGGAGGTTTTAAAATGATATACCTGTGTGTGGTTTTCAGATTCTTAAAGGGGAAGTCAGAGCTGGGAAGGTGGACTGTCAGGCTCACCACTATCTCTGTCAGTCAGCTGGAATCATGGCATACCCGACCGTCAGATTCTCTGCGTACATGGGGGTAAAAAGGGTAAGGGCGCACACATGAAGCAGCTGAGAAAAAGTTCTTACTAGATTCAATTCATGACTAACTGTTATTTTATTTACAGCACGAAACCACAGGAGATGTTATCAACAGTCGGGACTCAAACAAAATCTCTCAAACCATCAGAGAGTGGCTTCAGCAGCTGGCACCACGGTTACAGAACAAACCAAAGGTGAATATCTGATCACCTGACATTTAGATATGAGAAGCCAACCATGACTCAGACTCACCCTGTGTTTGTTTCCCTTGCAGGATGAGCTCTGATGACATTACTGCAGTGATCTGATTGGTCATAGAGGGACAGGAGAGGATTTGATTGGTCCACACAATGATCAATCTGTAAACACTCCTTTTGTCGACACACAGCTGTGACACAGAGATGGACTCACACTGACTGTTACTCTGCTGTGATGAATGTACGGGAAACTTTCGGCCTTTATTTTATTTGTTTTTATGTTTGTCTCCATCGTTTGTATTTACTCTATGAAGTAAAGCTGTGGGACGTTCTATACTGTACACACACACAGACACACGCACACTCACTCTCTTACACTCACAGGGTGCCACATGTGGACATGGTGTCATATTTTATTGTTGATGTAAAACTGTCAAATCTTCAAAATAAAATGGTGTTTATTTTGAAATAAATCTATTGTCACGTTTTATTTTTCAAAGACCGACATCATGTTAATAAGATACAGAGCCACTCACTCCTACAGGCTGCAGTATTTAGAACCTACACTTTTCTAGTGGTGTGCATATTGCACAAGTTAGTTGTGTTTCTGGTGAAAACCAGCAGGTAGCAGTGCTGCGCTTCTGTCAGCGGTTCTTCTCAGCATTGGGACTTGAACTCACGTCAGCAGACTGCATGGAAACATAAAGGTGAGCTTTAAAATATCTCAGAGAATTTTAAAATGTTGACAGAGCTCTGAACTCTGAAATCTTGAATATTCTTTGTACCTGAGTAAACAGTCGCTGTTTTCCTCTTTATCTGATGGATCTTTGTTGGTCTGGTGACCTCAGTCTATGCAGCTGACTTAGTTAATTCACTCGGTAAGATTTGAAGCAGATGGGTTCAAAACAATGACAGAGAATAACAGCACTGCTATAGAACTTGATTTAAAGATTTTACTGCTCCGTGGTCTCATTCAGACTGGAGGGAATCTTCACTGCGCTTCTTGGAAATCACAGGATGTGGACATTCAGATATCAACTAATTCTTCAAAGCTGGTCTGAGATTCTTTATGGTTTTATTTGTTACCCAACAAACCTCGATAAAGTAGTCTGTACAGTCTAATCCAGCACATATTGATGTATTTGATGGTGGCACTATCAAAGAGCTTTGGCTGGGTTAAACCAGCAAAAGTTACGGTCTAAACCATCTGTTAAAATTACTGGTATGAAAAAATATCAAAAATTTGAGTTCTGCTTCAAGAAATAAATACAATTTTAAGAATGGTAGAATTATAAATTACCAGGTTCAGACTTACACTTCATGGCCCTTTGTGGTTTTTTCTTCTAGGGACAAGTGCCAACCCTCCAGTCCTGAGATATGAGGCTGATGCTCAAGTGCTGAAACCTGCAGTTCCTGGAGTATCCACTTGAGGCTGGCAGCAAAATCACAGGGAGACACATACAAAGCAGCATTCTAAAAGCTGATCCTTGTAATAAAAACATCTTGGTGCAAAAAAAAAAAAAAAATACCTGGGGCAGTTGATGGCTGAGCAGTCAAGTGAGCACATCATCATTGCAGCAGTCACTGGTCACCCATGAAAGGCCCACAAACCTAACTTCATTCATTCATTCACTCATTTTCTGAACTGCAAGGCTGACACATACAGACAGACAACCTTTCATGCACACACTCACACCTACAGACAATTCAGAGTACTCAATTAACCTGATAAGCATGTTTTTGGATTGTGGGAGGAAGCTGCAGGACCCAAAGAGAACCCACACATGCACAGGGAGAACATGCAATCTCCACACAGGGTCCCTGGCCAAACTGGGAATTGAACCCGTAACCTTCTTACTGTGAGGCCGCAGCATTAACCGTTGCGCCACCATGCAGCCCCAAACCTAACTATTAGATAATTAAATAAAACAAACTTTGGTCCGAACATCTTATTTCTTCTACACACACAGTTCAAGGTGGGATTTTTTTTCCCCAAAATCATCTGTTTTTGATGACCAGGGACACATCTGATTTGACTGACAGGTGGGCACATTGTAGCTCAACTCTATCTCTTTCCATCACACTAAGCAGACTGGAATTTAGGCTTGGTCAACATTTCTAATGTAGAATTAAGTTCAAAACTCCACATCAAATGTGACATCACTGAGACAACATCTATGTTCATACATTCTGTACCTGGGGACTACTCATGTCTTAAGCAAAGTGACTTAAACACACACAACAGATATTAAAAGATTACCATCAGGACATTGCTGAGTAAGATTTACTGTAAGCAAATTAAACAACTGTTTCAAAAAAATCACAATGTTGTGTAATTTCACTTCAGTGATATTTGATCAGAGGGAAACTTTTTCTCACTCTCATCCGAAAATGTAGAAACTCCCAGGAAGAAAATCCTGAGGGAAACTCTCTGACTTATCTAAAGGTGTAATTAACTAAATGACCTTACGTACTTTCCACCTCTTAATAATGTTAGAGCAGGGCACATCTCCCTCTCCCTCCCCCCTCCTCACCCCCGCTCTGTTTTGTGGGCAGTTGGAGGTCAGCATTGACGCAGCACTGCTCCATAAACCACTGGAACCACTTACTTTGCGTGCGTTCTATTGTTTCATGATGTGAAATGGAGCAGCAAGTTGGACAAACACTGGCTGAGGTATTGTGGGAACCAACCTGGTGTAGACTGTGAGTGTGAGTGTGTGTGTGTGTGTGTGTTTGGATGATGACGTCAGCTGGAAATCGCTCTGTGTGTTGGACTGCTGAAGCTGTGCGTGTTTGAGTTGGAGAGAGTGCTGATCACGATGATTAACGCACAAAGGAAATTCCCACCAGATCTGTGAAGGATTTAACCTTTTCATTTCAGCAGCTAAATTAATCAACAATGAGGGTTTGTTTTTTAGATTTGACAAATGCTTTTCTCTGGATGGGTCGGACAATGAAGAACTAAAAGTGTGCTGAAACACGTCATTTGAAGTGGACTGAAGCAGTGCTAAAGTTGCAAAAGATTAAAAAAAAAAGTACAAATAGATAATATCAGACAAAACCAAAGTAAAACTTAAGGTACTGCAACACTACATCAGTACCAATGAAGATGTCACCAAACCTCGACTGAAACAACAACAGAAAACTTTAAAAAATGTGGCCAGATCATCTGAGAGTTCTGAACAAAACCAAAACTAAACATTCTGCAAATATTCTTCCAAAACAGGGATTAGTTATGGGGGTTATCCTCCTCACCCACTGGCAAATATTGGGCCATGCATGAATAGAAAAGCTAGAAAACAAACAGTGAATACACACATGTAAACATCAGGCTACCTCAGAGTAGAGCACCAAAAAAATATCTGAACAGGTTTGAAGATATTGGACTAAATCAGGGTTGAAATTCAGAAAATTTCAACATAAAATGTAAGATGTTTGCTGGACCAAAACACCAGAGAATTCCTAACTAAATCAGAGCTGAAGTGTTTAAAAGTACCCCACAGATTCCTGGACTGAAATCAGGAAAAATATTTTTGGAAAGCAGAGTAAATTATTTGAAGATGCTTGAACAAACTCTGGATTAATACAAGTGAACAGTGGTTTACATTCCTTAAGAGAATCTTTGCCAAAATTAAGTAAATATATATAAAATATATATCCAGAACCAGGACCAAAACATCTGAGATCACTGGTCAAAACCAGAACTTAAAGAATGAAATTTTAGTGGACAAAGCCAGGACTTTAACACCAAATAGTGCAGAACAAAACCAGTACCTAACATCCAAGTCTACTGGACAAAACCAGGACTTGAACATCCAAGATTACTGGAAAAAAAAAAAAAAAGAAAAGAAAAAAAGAAAAAACAGGGGGAAAAAAATCAGGACTTAATCCCAAAGATTACTGGTCAAAACCTGGATTTAAACACCAATCATTCTTGGAAAAAAAAAAAAGATGTTTGAAAGGTGAATTGAACCAGATTGAAAACACCTCTGGATTAAATTAGGGCTAAAGCAGCCAGGGCCTTTAACCTCTGATAATACTGGAGTAATCAATGAGTAAAATGCCAAAAAATACCAAACAAACCAGATCTGAAACACCAACTTTAAATGGGCCAAACAAGGGCTCTGACTCTTATAGCTCTGGACAAAATTTTGGCTGTAAAAATGCTGAATGTAGGAACTGAAATGCTGTAAAAAGGTCTGAGAAGTAGGGCAAAAACAAGCGTAGGATAAAACTACTTTCAACTAGCTTAATTCCTGTTTTTATTATTTCTCGCTGCTGCATTAGTCTGAAGAGCTCACTGAGATAAATATAGTCCACCAGGTTTCTGTGTTTTTTTCCACTTCCTGCCCTCTGGTGTTGAAAAATCACTTGATGCATCTTTAACTTCTTTCAGCAAGGTCACTCAGGATGAAAATATTCAGTGTGTGCGAGTGTTTGCTGTGTCAGCACTCAGGAACATGAATAGAGGCACTCAGCCCGAAGGAACAGACTTCACCTTATACCAACACCAGGTGTGTTTTCAGTCAGGCAGTCAGCTGAAGTCAACGTGGAAAAGAGAGAGAGAGGCAGAGAGACAGAGAGGGAGAGTGGGGGATAAGGAGGTGTAATAGCAGTAAATCTATGAAAACATTTTCTCTCCCCTCTCATGGAAACTGCAGCTGAGAAAACACGGCTGGAAATTAGCAGGCAGGGACTACTGGAAGCACGCCTACACACACACACACACACACACACACACACACACACACACACACACACACACACACACACACACACACACACACACACACACACACACACACACACACACACACACACACAATCATGCTACTGCGCTGTTTTGTTAAACAAACTTCACTCCCATCACTGAGGTCTGAAAGTTCAACTCCTCTTTTCTAGTTTCGATCTGCTGTGTAGATTTCTATCTTTCTGTTTTTATATCAGACATTTAAACAGACCTCTGAAAGATTTCTGGCTCACTGTGGCGTCTCAGAAAAGGATCTAAAGCTATGAGCCAGTCTTAGTTTTATCAACCAAAATTAGTATCTGTTGGTGGATGATGGAAATGAGCCCAAAAGAAGTGACTTCGCTTTTTGAATAGAGAAATAAAAGAACATCACCAGGGTCACCGAGTCCACTGTCCATTAGCTTTAGTGAATGATCAGAGATAAACCTGTCAAAATAATAAAATGAAAACAATTTCTAACAGTTGCATCCCTTACTTCACATCCAGAGGTTGGTCTGGTTCTTTGACGGGCTCAGGTGCATCATTAACATCATCACAGAAAGTGACATAGAGCCTGGTAGCATTGCTGTGCAGGACCACACATGCAAGCATTATATGAGTTGTGTTTTTGAACCACTGGCCCTTAAAAAAATTAAGATGTTTCCAAAATATCCACAATGTATTTGTTAATGTAAATGGCTCAGATAAGGGGTCAAAAATAAATCATGAATGGAGGTGGATGTTTACCTGATCCCTGATAGTGGAAAATTGGATTTCCAAATCCAGATAATTTTGATCCAGTTAAGTTCTTTGAACAACTGGGCCTTGTTGATCAAACCTGAAAGTCTGATAGCTGTCATTCCAAACCGTTACTACATGCCTTTGTGCAGGGGTGTGTCCAGACTTTCAGACTGGGGTGGCTCATTGAGGGCAGTGACATAGGTAGGGGTGGCCAAGGTGTGCACACAAACAGATTATTACCATTTATGCCCTTTGACTTCCCTCTCTAATCTAACAACTATGGTTCACTATGATTGTATAAATATTATATTCCAGGTCATGATTTTAGTAGAAAAATGTATTTTATACTGTGCATCAGCAAGCCTGATAAATTTGAAGTTGTTTTTCAGACCAGCTAAAAATCTCTGGCTGCAAACTGTGCCATTAGATAAGGCTGAATAGAGGGTATGCACCAGGTGCCATAGTAAGCAGAAGCAGAAAGAGGAAGATGAGTGGCAGTGTTGGCTTAAATACTATCTAAACTTAAGAACAATATCAAAAAATGAGGAAGAGCTGTTGTGCAATAGATTGAATTGGCAAATTGAAAAACAGACAGAGCTATCTTTTAACAGGCTCTCGAAAGACAAAGAGAAACTGATGGCTAGCTGCAGTTTTCAGAAACGATCCAGGCAACAAAAGCTGTATTTAAATCTATTCCACTTCTTGATGGATTACAAAAGAATAACAGACTGACTTGTGGTTTTGGAGCTTCAGGTGAACTGTAGATGTCTCATGTTTAAGAGTCTCATAAGTCCATTGGGTGCAGCCGAGTACTACGTAATTTGTCAGCAATATGCAAATGACATGCAAATTACCCCCTCCTAGCCCTTCCACCCAGACCTTCCCCTCCATGATAAAATAGTGACAGAAAGTTAAAACTGAAAAAAGTGAAGAAAGTGAAAGTGAAAAAAAGTGTGATAAATACAGAAAAACACCACCGAAATTATAAACTGTCACTGATAAAACAGTGACATCAAATAAATATCATGTTTTTAATTCAAAACCATCAGAATGCAAAAATGTATAAAAATGAAATAAAGTTACACATTTCACGTCTGTGTTTTTACCTTAAGCAAAAGATTATCATTGTCACTACCTATTTTGATGCCATTTTACATTTTGTAATATAAACATTTTTCACTTCCAATGTTTATTTTTTCAGTTTCAGGACATGTTCTCCAAAGCCAAATTTTATTTTTAAATACCATACATCAAAGCCATCATTTTGGCTCCATATGTTTTTATATTTAGTGAATGGCTATGCAAATGTTACAGGTGGAAAAAATAAAAGGAGACTGGTTGTTGATTAACAGAGGATCATACTCTGTCACTTATCCAACAGGGAGGGTGAGTAAAGGAGCATTTTGATCTAATTCTGCCATCCAGCTTTCACTGAAGATTCCTCTTCTGTACACTTTACCTTTAAGAAGTCTCAAACTGTGGCAGTGATGGATGAAAACACACACAGGTATTGTTTAAATTCATGTTTATTATCACTGTGACGAGCCCAGAGATCAAACATCAGAGTGTTAGTACAGTTTAAAGTTGTGTTGAGTGTTAGTGTGTTTACATGGACAGTTCCTGTGACAATGTGAGACCAGCGGTCCCCTAACTAAAAGGAACATTAGGAGTTTTACTAGACACATCCCGATAAACATCCCCATAAATCATATTCATGATGGTTTAACTCCATGTAGCTGCTCCAGGTTTGAGTTCCTGATCTTTGGCCTTCATGTTTGCTTCTGCACGGTCGAGGCTTTCTGCTCTTGGATGCTCAAGAAGCTGCTGCTGTTCAATTAGTGGTCGTCTGCAGAAGACATGAACTTCGCTATGGATCCGTCATAGTCCAAAACTATCCAAGTTAGATCATTTCATTCAAATGCCCTGCATCACACAACCACTGTCACATTATCAACATCCAGGATTATTGCGAGCTGTGACCGCCATAACAGCCGCCACTGAAAAGAAACGTGTCCAGACATATGTCCTGGAATATACTGTAAGGCTGTGTGTAGGCTGAGTGCTACAGCTTTGAAGCTACATTCCTTTCTCTAGTCTGATTTGAGTGCTTTAAGTGTACACACACACACACACACACACACACACACACACACTCACACACATAAAAACACACACATACATGCATTCACACTCTAATCGCGCACTGCTTAATGTTTGTGCAAAGAAATAAAAGACAAAAATCAGACTTCGAACAGTCTGACTGATGAAGAGATGAACTAGATTCAGCTACAACATCCTGTCATAGTGCAATATCTACACACACACACACACACACACACACACACACACTCACACGTACTTGCACGCGCACAAACACACACACAGGTACACACACACACACACACATGCAAACACACACACACAGGATCAGCTCTTAGTGGCGATTCCGGCGCTGACCCGCTCGTCCTTTGCCCTGTAGGATCTGATCCCATCTCTGCACAGAGAGACAGAGAAACATTTATGAAGACGCTGCAGAAACGCTTCAGCTCGGTACAATCAGCATAAACGGCCTCCTCTAGTACAGCTGCAGGTGTGTTTACACAGAAAATAACAAGCAACACTGCCCTCAAACCATCAACATGTTTTCTTTTAGAACTAACCCCTCTGCCAAGAAAACCGCGGCTGTCTGTGTGCCAGCGGTTGGATGTGAACGCACCTTGACCTTTCTGCTCATTTTTTCCTTCCACCGCTGAGCAATGGAGCCATCAATCAGGAGCAACCTGCAACCACAAACACAAACACAGAGGAAGGTTTGTGCAGGGATTAACTGAGTAAATGTCGAATTATGTCCATTAAGTGTCGCGGAAAGAAGCGTTAGCCCGTCATCAGGGTGAGAGGAGCTCTTATATTACCCAGAAACACCTGGCGAAACCACAGATGAGGCAACCTGAGGCTGGCGGAAATAAGCGTTCCTCACCTGGATGTTTCCTCATTCTCGTAGCCCATAATGAGGTACTCCTCCCCGGGTGTCAGAGGAGGACACAGGCAGGAGGAGGAGTAGTACAGCGTGTGTGTCTCTTTGGGAATGTTGACCAGAGAGGACTTCAGCACCTCCTTCACCTCCACCACAGCTGTGGGCTCCAGACCTCGGTTCCTCACCTCCCTCACCCTCGCTTTGATCACTGGAGGGGAGAGGAGAGTCGTCAGCATACAGGGAAGAATCTGGACACTTATACCGCACAGAAAAGCATCTTAAAAAGACATTTGGCTCCTTGTGTCTCATAAAGCTCCTTTCTGCGTGAGACTGCAGACAAAGAAATAATAAAGAGCTCGCTAAAGATGCCAGCGGTTAAATTCTGAAGACCACCTTGTTGTTCTCTTTCTCTCACTAAACTCCTCAATTATATCCAAATATTTCTAAAGTGAGCTCTTGTTTTTATGATGGCTGGAAAGAATCTGAAATCTTCCCCAAATGGATTCTGTGGCCAGAGGCATCAGCGAGCTCAAAAAGTCCTCATGGAAATCTCTGCTGGATTTGCCAAATCGTGCCTGTGCACAGGAATCATCTGGAAAAGCCTTTTTAGCATTAGCGTGTCTGATTTAATCTAAGTAACCTTAATGCCTCCGAACCAAGATCTTTCCTCCACTGAGGAGAAATAAAGCTCAGAGAGAAAGAATCCACTTTAGAGTTGCGTGATATTACAAAGATTTCTTATTCAGCAGTACAGTAAAGCCTCCAAACAAGTTGAATAAAGACTGTTTAGATGTGTTTAAAGATCCGGGCTGATCTTATCTCACATAGAGAGGAGGGAAGCATGATTGGAAGTTAAGATACGACACAAAACCAGGTTTGTGAAACACTTAGCGTCAGCGCTGCAACAAGAAACATGACATGAAAACCTCGGGGGTCGTCCTTAAAGCTGCAGACTGACTGACGGGTTCACAGTGGGATCAGCAGGAGTGAAAAGACTGGATTTGATTCTTCAGAGATAATTTTATTGGGATGAAACTGCAAACAATCAGCAGGTATCGATAAGATGAAAGATACTAAGATGACACACCGTAGTTGTAGTTGTTCTTCAGGTATGTTTTCAGCCCCATTTTCACATTCTTACATCTGCAGCGATCTGCAAAAGAAAGACAAATAAAAAAACACAGGTTGTAACAATTTGCAGTGAAAACAGAAAGCAGCTACGGCCAGAGACATGAGACATGAAGTTCATGCAAGAGGGGTTAAATGCATCATAAAGTTTGCTGCACAGCAAATCTTCTGTACTCCGTTGGTATTTGGATGATATTGGAGCAATCATGCATTTGGACAAACGTAGACCCTTTCTATGCAAATGATCCCCATTACTAAAATCGTCAAAGTCAAAAACACCATTCCTAACAGCCACGCTCAGTTAGAGAGAGATTTTTACCAGCTGCTGAGAGCTGGTGTTAAGTGCACCACACACAAACTTTCAGGAAATCCACCTCAAAATATCTCCAGAAAACAGTCTGTTAATGTTAAACCCTGTCTCAACATTACTATGACTGTTATTAAGAGCAGCTAAAATAGTCAGGAGCTGCATGTGCTGGGTGGTCTGGTTCCCTCAAAGAGGGAGGCTTTGTTATAGACTGTGGAGCCTGTATCACATCGGCTGTGAAGTGATTCCACAAAAAAATTATGAAAAGAGTCCAAGACTCCATCAGGATGAGAGCGCGCAGAGCAGCTCTGCACAGCAGCTCTGCACAGCAGCTCTGCACAGCAGCTCTGCACAGCAAAGCCTGGGGATGCTAACAGTCCCCTTCGGGTGAAAAACAAGAGCAAACTGGAACATCTTGAGATTTGATGACATTCTTAACAGCCAAAATCTATTCTCCCTCCTCCACAGGAAGCTAATTCTCCTCAAGAAGGAGAAGTCTAACTAGATAGAGACAGGTGAGCCGATAGGTTACCTCCATTTGGTCCTCTGCAGTGGAGGTTGTTGGAGTCCATCGGAAAGTCTGGACTGGATTCTGTCGGAGGATCAGAAGAGATCAGCTCTTTAGAAACCAGACGGTGTTCAGATGTACATTATTACTCAAACACCAAAAACAAACAGGTGTCCAGGTAGTTTAGGCAGAGAGAGGGTCAAAGGTCAGCCTCACCTGGGTTACACCTGGCTGGATCCTGGTAGTAAGGATCTAAAGAGGAACAGAAAGGATTGGTCAGCATCAGCAAAGACAGAAGATGCATTTTTCTGGTCCTCATGAATACAACCTGTCCTGTCCTTCCTCCAGAGTCAAGACAAGGTTGACATCTGAGGCTTTGAGTGAAGGATCTGGATGCTAACTAGCAAGCTAGCATTATAAACCAAACATTTCACCTAAGTAATGACAAAAACCACCACCGCTGTCTTTCCTGGAGGTCACTTTGTGTCAGTGTGAAAACTGCTCCAGGATCAGTCCGTTCCCCTCTCTACAATGAAGACCATCAGGAAGCAGTTTCCCCGCTCTGCCGAGCCCTGATGGTGTTTTTTCTATCCTGTTTCTAGTCTCGGCAGTTTGTTTCTGCTCCCTCTCCAACAGATAGCGTGACTCATTTCCCCTCTGACTTTACTCCCACTGACTTTCTCAAAGAGCTCCTTGATACAGGCAGCCCACTCGTTTTACACTCAATAAAACCCTCACTGTCCTCTACTTCTTCAAACCAACCCTGGACCATCTCAATCCCCCTGACCTCCATAACCATACACCCACGTATCTCCGAGCCGCCCCAGCCTGGCCCGGCTCAGCGGGGCCTGGGGATTTTCCCTCGCTGTGATTTGTTGATTTGCTGAGGTTCAGTCAGGGTGGAACGCTCAACTTGTTCCAGTGATTTTCAGGGGAGCTGCTGCCTGAAAGTTTCTGTTAAAGAGTCTGTGTCTGCTGGAAACAGAGAGCCAACGCAGCCACAGTTTGCCTGTTTGCTCCACACTGTGTTACATTTACAGGTGTTTGGACAAACAGGATCCAAAAAGACTCAAATGGACTCACAGAAAGTCATCTTTGGAAGACAGAAGAGTTCAGAAGTACACAAGAACATGGCTCAGAGTTACTTCAGTGTTAACAAAGTCCATTTCTGCCCACTGTGATGCCGAAAGGCTGCTTCCAGGGAAGCTGACATGTTACAAACAAGATCTGCATCAAAACTCACAGATCAAACATAATCACTCCATCAAGTGATTACAGTCCTCATCAGAACAGATTCTTCTTCTTGGGTCAGAGTTTGTCACGTTTCCTTCATCTCTTCTGCTCTGATGATCAGGTGCACACAGCGCTGAAGGAGCCTCATTGGTCAACATAGCAGTCAATCATGATGTCACATCCTGTCTTTCCAGTAGCCAAACTATTAACAACAGAAACCATGTTTGAGGTGGGATTTTTAGTTTGGTTTTGGTTCCATCTGTTTATTATAAGGAGGCAGGGTTTTGTGACCTGTACTGCATCAAGCCAGCAAAGGGAGCCCCACATAATTTGGCCTCAAAGTCAAAAAGAGCATCACTTTTATCATATAGCCCATGGTTATCCTTAAGAAACTGCTTCATTGCATTTTCTCTCATACAAGGTAAAGGATTTTGTATCGTACTGGTGTCAGAGGCCCTGAGCATGATCTAATATCAAGTTCCAGAAGCCACAACCCATATGAGAATGAAAAAAACCCAGTAACTTTACTTTTGTATCTCATAGAAGTAAAGGAAGAGGTTGAACTTGTCCCAACATGTGTGTCAATGTAAGAAACTCATAAGCATCAGGATATTCTGCAGAATCCATGAGGTGGCTGTCCAAGAAATTGAAAGAAATTTGCCGAAACTAAGGCTTAAATTTGATCTTTATCTTTGAACTGGTATTTAAGAAAACATCCTTAAAATGCACAAAAGTTTCTGCTGACTCAACTGGTTGGATCATTTCATCAAACTCCTGAGACACCTAGACTCAAGCATCACTTGATACTTTCACTATTTAAGCATCATTTCCAATCTCTCCGGCACGAACATCAGGGGCAGCACAGAGCAGCTTTCTTACACAGCAGTCAGATTGCTTCTGAAGTCAGTGATATGAATGAGAAGAAGGCTGGTACCTGGTCCCTCTGCCTTGACAATGGCCTCAGGTGAGATGCAGACTCCGCGGTCATACAACGGCAGCTCGCTGCAGGCCAGACTGTCAGGCCAGCTGTGGTTGTAACGTTTCATCACTGGCTCACAGCCATACTTTGCTCGCTCACACACGGCCTTGCAGGGTTTGATGGGCTCATGCTGGAAGTCGATGGTGCAGATGGGAGCGTACATTGCACAGAGGAAGAACAGCAGGTCCGGACTGCAGCCAGTACCTGTGGAAACAGACAGGTGTGTCACTTCAACCATTCTGACTCAGCTGAACTGTCTACAGTACAGATACATTTTTTCTACTATACAAAGTTTCCTCTCTGGTGGGAAAAAAGAATCAGAAAAACATTTCCAAAACCATTCAAATTTTGAGCCAAACTCAAGGATTTTTCTTTTGAAGTGAGCAAAGTTT